>NC_091087.1:40542500-41167500 GCF_032405125.1 Capricornis sumatraensis | reverse complement strand
GCTTTAATGGAGAGATGAGAATGCTTTGTCATGCCTGCATCATAGTACTGCAATATAAGTAAGCATTTCTAACCTGGAAGCAATTAATTTCCATGAGAGTGTTTGTTGGAGGGGGAAGAAGTGGTTGGGAGGAGCGTAGGGCGTTCCAGGCAGAGGGAACAATGCGCAGAGGCAGAAAATTAGGAGAATTCTAAGAGTTCCTTCTGACTGGTGGGAAAGATACGTGAGAGGAAGAGTGTAGTGGGAAACGAAGTGAAAGAAGTGAGTAGGAAATGACTCACGGGCTGACCTAAGGAGTTTGAGTTTGGTTTCTGAATGTCTTAAGAAATCAGTACTAAGGGATTTTACATAGGAATATGGTGCTAGTGATAAAGAAGCCACCCGTGCAGGAGATAGAAGAGATGCAACCTTGATCCCTGGGTCAGGAAGACCACCTGCAGTAGGAAATGGCGCCCCACTGCACCCCATTCCAGCATTCCACGGGCAGAGGAGCCGGGCGAACTACAGTCCATGGGGCCGCAAAGAGTCGGGCATAACTGAGCACACACACGGACTGCACAGATGTGCAATTTCAGAAAGTTCATTTGGGTGGCAGTATGCAGCCTGGATAGTAGGGATGGGATGGGAGGAGCCTAGAACTATGCCCTCCAATACAGTAGTCACTCGCCACTTACACTTCAAATTGAATGGAATTAAAAACTTTGTATTTCAGTTGTTCCAGCCATTTCAAGTGCTCAGCAGCCACATGTGGCTGGTGGCTACCCTACTGAATAGCACAAACATAGAACATTTCCATTATCACTGAAAGTTCTACTGGACAACACTGGCCTAGAGACAGTGAGACCAGTTAAAGTCAGTGGGAACCAAAAGTGCAGGCAGGAAGTGGCGCTGAGAGTCACCTCCAGGCAAAGCCATAGTAAAGGAGAGAAGGGATGTTCAGGCAGTAGAATCTTGAGAGTCTGATAGGAGGTGAATAACAGAAGGAGTCTTTGCAGATTCCCAGGTTTCTGGCTAGGGTGATAACCCAGAGAGAAGGTGTCTGGGCAGGGAGGTTGACAGACAGCATCCATTTGGACATGTTGAGGATGCTGGGGCCTCTGGGTGGACACCTGCAGCAGGTGATTAGATGTCCAAGACTGAAGCTTCCAGTCTTTATGTAATAGATTACGAGACACCCTCCCCCTTCAGCTTTAACTATTAGCCTGTGTTTCCCACAGCACTTGTGTCCATCAAGGTCTCTCCTCTCTGCCAGGTCTGGGCACTCAGCCTCTGTCTCTGAGGGGTCCATAGTCTGATTTAGGGTTTAAATTAAGTGATGATCTGGCCCAAAACTATGGCTCTTAGTGGCCAGAGCCACGTCGGAGATGAGAATGGAGGGTCACAAAGAAGGACTCGCCCCACAAGAAGCAGGGGAAAAGGCTGCCAGTTACTGCATTCTGACCACTGGCCAGGTTGGTGAATGTGCGCTAAATAAACTTGTTGAGTGACCCACGGGCGCCCGTTCCCTCACCCTAACCTGAGCCCCACCCTGTGTCTCCCTGGACTCCTCTCCGGATAGTCAACTCTAAATCAGCCTTCTCTCAAGAGAACCTCCTGATTAGCCCTCTTCCCCATGCTCACTGAACTGCTCCTTTCCCATACTCTAGCTCTGGGAAAAATTACTACCATCTTCAGGCTTTCATTTCATCAACTGTAAAATGAAGCCAATAACAGTACCCACCTCACAGTGTTGCTATGAAGCTCAAATAGAGATGGCTGATGTTAAGCATAGAGCACAGAGCTTGGGGCATAGTGGGGTACTCAGTAAATTTCAACTGTAAGGATTATTCTTTACAAGCTCCAGAAAACCAATGCAGGAAAATGCCCAAAGTTGTTTTCACAAAGCTCTTACACAGGTTAGCATTCTTACTTGTGAACACTAACCCTAATTCAACAGATCTTTTTCAGGATATGCTGCGTGTCACTCCCTGAGCTAGATACTAGAGATCTGAAGAAAAGCAGAAGCTGCCTGGACCTTCAAGGAGCTCACAGTTGAAGGGGGAAACAGCATGACAGGTGCTTATTGAGGAGGGTAGCGTGAGGCCTGTGGGAGGCCTGTGGGACCTCAGAGGAGGGGGTTGAACCCAGCCAGCATGGGGCAGCTGAACAGGGTATAAAATGAGGGGCAGGTATAGAATGGATAAACAATAAGGTCCTACTGTATAGAAAAGGAAACTACACTCACTATTCTATGATAAACCAAAATGGAGAAGAATATTAAAAAAGAATGTATATATACATGCCAGCTTGGATGGGATGGGAGGGCTTGCAGGAGAATGGATACGTGTGTATATGTATGGCTGAGTCCCTTCACTGTTCACCTGAAGCTACCAGAATATTGTTAATAGGCTATATTCTAATACAAAATTAAAAGTTCATAGTTTGGAAAAAAGAAGGTAAATATATATATAATTGAATCAGTTTGCTGTACAGCAGAAATTAACACAACATTGTAAAGCAACTACACTTCAGTCTAAAAAAAAGTGAGGAGCCAGAGAACGCAGGATGGGGTGCAGGTGTCAAAGGGGTCAACACATGGAGAAAGACAATGGCAATGGGGCCAGGCTGTGGTGGCAAACAGAGCCAGAGGGGGTGAGCAAGAGCTGCCGCTGAAGCCTCTGGGTGCCAAGCAAAGGAGTCTGGTCTTTATCCTGAAATCTATGGGGAACTTTGAGGGGTTTTAAAAAGGGAAGTAGTCAACACACACTCCAGAAAGGCTGGAGTCAAAAAGATTAAAAGCAATCCAGTAGTGGTGAGCATGAGAATTAAACTGAACCCTTAGTCACAGCCAGTGGAAATAAATTTGGTTCAACGATTTCAGAAAATTGTTCAGTGCTAGGATCTCCTAGCCCTGAACTCTAGCGCTAGCCTGAGTTGGCCTAGCCTGTCATCTAGCATTTCTACTCATAGGTCCAGAGACAGCAGAAATTCTTACAAAAATACGTGCAAGAATGTTCACAACAGCAGGGCTCATCATAGCCCAATATGGAAAACAAGCCAAATGTCAGTCGACAGTTGAATATGGATACATTCATTGCATATTTATATGAGGACTCATTATGTGTATTCATATTAGAACACCACACAGCAATGAGAATTACACCCAACACTGTGGATGAGTCATCTAAAAAGGAATAAGCGACGGAAGCCAGAAAACAGAGTACACAGTCTGCCAATCACACACTTTAAAAACGTTTGAAATAATAAATTTTATGTTTTATACTTTACCACAGTTTTGAAAAATGAAGACAATTCATGGAATTGTACAACATGAAGAGTGCATCTTAATGTAAACTCTGGACTTAGTTGATAATATTGTATTAATATTCATTCACCAATTGCAACAAATGTATCACACTAAGGCAAGAAGTTAATAATTGAGGAAACTGATTAGAGGAGGAGGAGGCATATTGGAGCTCTCTCTTCTCTCACCCAACTTTTCCAGAAACCTAAAACTGCTATGAAAAGTGAAATCTAACTTACAACCTTGATAAATCTCGAAAATTTTAATGTTCAACAAAGGTAAAACTATTCTATGATTTTAAAAATTCATAAAGTGGTTGCTTGTGGGGATAGGGAGGGGAGCTGATTGCAAAGGGGCACAAGGAAAGTTTCTGTTGTAATGGGAACATTCTTTATTTTGCTTTATATATTGGATTGGATACATGAGTGTACCCCATATCAAAACCTCACTGAAATGTTCACTTATCATCCTTGTATCTTAACTATAGGTAAATTATACCTCAATCAAACAAACAAAAATAACAATAAACTCAATCAACAACAACCAAAAAATGAAATCTATTAGTTTTTGTAAAAATTCCATGCCAAAAAAGTACACAGCATGATTTCATTTTCATGAAAAGCAAAAACAGACACAACTAATTTATGCCATTAGAAATTGGGGTCATTGTTCCCCTTGGGGAGGGAACATGGGAACGGTTTCAAGGGTGCTCCTAGCATTCTGTGTTTTAATCCGAGAACTGACTACATGATTTTTGTGAAGTCTGTAAAATGTTCATTGGGTTGCACAGATTATTTGCACTTTTCTGTATCTTGTAATTCAATAACAAGTTTTAAGAAATCACTTAAAAGATAAATCATCTCTTATGCGGTGATGGTGGTTTAGTCACTAAGTCATGTCCGACTCTTGTGACCCCATGGACTGTAGCCTGCCAGGCTCCTCTGTCCATAGGACTTTCCAAGCAAGAGTACTGGAGTGAGTTGCCATGTCCTTCTCCAGGGGATCTTCCCAACCCAGGGATCAAACCCAGGTCTCCTGCACTGCAGGCAGATTCTTTACTGCCTGAGCTACCAGAGAAGTCCAAATAATTGACATAGAGATTCCATCCTCAGGGAGGGGAGCAGAACCCCCCATCCTTAGATGTGCACTGTGCACGTGACTTCCTTCCAAACAGCGCAATATGGAGAGCAAGGATGAGTGATGTTCCCGCGGAGAAATCTGGTAAACTCTGCTTCAGTCAGCTGATCACTACGAACATCAACCCTCCTGTCAGGTTGACAGTATGTACCGTTGATATGATGTGATGAAAACGGCCCTTTTCTCCTGTGGTCTTCCTACCAATAGTCCATAACCCCAGTCTTACCTTGAGGAAAGCATCAGACAAATCCTAATACCTGGACATTCTACCAAATATCTGTCCAGTTCTCCTGAAAACACAATGTCTGAAAAACATCTCAACCAAGGGAAGCCTAGAAAAACAACGACTCTGTGTAATGTATCATCCTCCTTGATGAGATCTGAGAACAGGAAGGGACAAAAGGACCTTAGGAAAAACTATGAAAATTTGAATAAAGTATGACTTTAGATCATTAGAGAGAGAGAGGAAGGAAAAGACAGGAGGAGAGAGACAGAGAGAAATAGTCGATTTCTACAAAACCTACCCTAACCTCAAACCTCAGTCATTTCATAACAGTGAGCTAAACCCAATGCAGATACAAAGATAAAACAGCTTCCCTTTCCTCTCAGCCACGATCCTCCAACAGGCCTTGTGCCCTTGTCAGACTCCCCCAGCCTTGCCCTTTGACATCATCACAGGTTGATCTCACAGCTTTCTCGTTTTTAGGAATCAAAAAGTCCAGTCAGTCCTAAGTAAATCAAAATGCTTCTCACATGAAATTTCTGGGTTGTGGGAAGGGGAGAGACACACTCTCTTTCTGCACTTTCTTTCCCCACTCCCCCATCCCCGGCCCCACCATGTCCCGACCACCCCCCATCATCCCACCTCACACCCTCCTGACCCCCAACTAGGGAGAGGAAAGAGGGAGGGTGCTGGAAGATGAGCCAATCTCTTTCTGTTTGGCTAGTGCAGTTTATCTTCTCTTAGCTCCAAATGCCCTTGTGTGTAGCAGACATTCCACTGCCAGCTTTTCATCGAGTGCCTTTTAGCCCCAACGTGTCCTCCACATCAAACAGTTCCTAACACAGCTGCTGGACTCTGGCTGACCTCTTGCTCACCCTCAGCTGAGTCCCACAAAGTACTCCCTGTAGCCTGTCACTGCTGGGGTCCCCTCCCCTCTGTAGCCAGGTCTCATCCACGCAGTTCAAGTCCAGCTCCCTTCAGCATGTCCACCCAGCCCTTAGGAGACTCACATTCTGGTAAGGTACCCTGCTTGGGCTATGCAGGCTGCCCTCCGCTACCCCTGTCATCACAGGCTGCTCTGCTCAGCCTCCGTGTCCACAAGTCTCCCCCAGATCCAGGGACACGATCCGAGCAGGTGCCTGCTGTGGTCTGGGGCACAGTCTCCTGAAGGTTAGAGTCCCAGATCTAATGCGCTGCTGTGTGCTGGGTTTAGTCACTCAGTCATGTCCGATTCTGTGTGACCTCATGGACTGTAGCCCGCCAGGCTCCTCTGTCCATGGGGATTCTCCAGGCAAGAATACCAGAATGGGTTGCCATGCCCTCCTCCAGAGAATCTTCCCAACCCAGGGATCAAACCTGGGTCTCCAACACAGGTCTCCCACATTGCCGGCAGATTCTTTACCATCTGAGCCACCAGGAAAGTTATGTGGCCTACAAAAAAATTGTATAACTTCTTTGTGCCTCTTTTACCCCATTGTAATCTGACAATAGTATTAATTTCCACCCCACGGGATTACTGGGAATGTTTTTTAACAAACATAAAGCTCTTATAATAATAACACTGGGCCCATAAGCATGGAGTGCTATAAAGTAAGTGATAGACACACAAAGGCCACAGGTCCCCTCATCCCACTCCTGCCCATCTGCACTTACAGCGGAGGCTTTCCCTTCTCACGGTATCCTGCTCTTAAGGTTTGAGAATCCTGGAACTCCTTTGCTTGGCTTTGTGAGCTAGGGCAGGAGAGAACCACCAAGGGACTCATTACCAAGCGACAGCCCTCCACCTCAAGGCTCCCTTCCCTACCATAGACAATCTCGCACCTTCTCAGAGAGCTGACATCTGTCCTGTCTACTCTCTCCTCTCTATAGAGATAAACAGATAGTAGTATATTTTGGAAGAAAACCATTTAAAAGTAAATTGCAGAAATCATGCTGACACTTCATCCCTTAAACATTACAGTGTTGAGAACTTCCCTGGCAGTCTGGTGGCAGGCACGTGGCAAGCCAAAAACAAAACGAAACAACAAACACCACTCCCCAAAAAACCTTATAATATTCGTTTCCTAAGAATGTTAATCTCCTAGGAATTTTTCTAAAATATTCTCCCACCTAATCATACTAGGCTTGTACCTAAGAAAATTAACATTAATTCCATAATATCATCTAATCTGCAATCCTTGTCCATATGTCTTCAGTTGTTCCCCTAATGTCTTTTGTAGCTTAAAAAAATTTTTTTTTAATCCAAGGTCCAACCAAGCTTCACATACTGCATTTGGTAGTTGTGTCTCTTTAGTCTCTTTGCTCTAGAAAATGCCCCTGTCTTCCTTTTTTCTTTTCTTAATGAAATCCACCAGTTTGAAGATTCCAAGCTAGTTGCTGTGAAGAAGAGCTCACAGTATGAATTTTCTTCATCCACTTTTACCGTCTCTCACCAAGAGGGAGGAGGCTGAGGGAGCCTCCCTTTAGAATATATGATCCTCATCATCTCTTGTCTTCAGATTAAGGACCCAGCCTGGAATTCAGAGGTGGCCAGAACATTGTTGTTCAGTTGCTAAGTCATGTCAGATGCGTTGTGAACCCACGGACTGCAGCCTGCCAGGATTCCCTGTCCTTCACCGTCCCCCGGAGCTTGCTCAAACTCATGTCCATTGAGTCGGTGATGCCATCCAACCATCTCATCCTCTGTCATCCCCTTCTCCTCTGCCCTCAGTCTTTCCCAGTACCAAGGTCTTTTCCAATGAGTTGGCTCTTCACATCAGGTGGCCAAAGTATTGCAGCTTCAGCTTCAGCATCAGTCTTCCAATGAATATTCAGAGTTGATTTCCTTTAGGATTGACTTGTTTGATCTCCTTGCTGCCCAACGGACTCTCAAGAGTCTTCTCCAATACCACAGTTTAAAAGCATCAGTTATTCAGTGCTCAGTTTTCTTTATAGTCCAATTCTCACATCCATACAAGACTACAGGAAAAAACCATAGCCTTGACTAGATTGACTTTTGTTGGCAAAGTGATGTCTCTGCTTTTGAATATGCTGTCTATGTTTGTCATTGCTTTTCTTCCAAGGAGCAAGTGTCTTTTAATTTCATGGCTGCAGTCACCATCTGCAGTGATTTTAGAGCCCAAGAAAATAAAATCTGCCTGTTTCCATTGTTTCCCCATCTGTTTGCCATGAAGTGATGGCCAGAACATGCCTATTCTTTATTTGGTTTCACAGGTTGTTGGAGGGGCATTACAGGATCCTACCCTGCTGATAAGCCTGGACGGAGTGCCCAGGCAGGGGACTTCCTCATGGGGACAATGGGAAAGTGATCTGGACTAGCCCAGAGGGCTTTCACTCCTAGCACCCTGTCCTGCCCATGTGAGAAGGAAGCATTCCCTCCTGACTGGATCCTGAGAGAAGCTGGATCTTCCTCCCCAGGGACATAGCACCTATTGCTGGAAGAGCTGCCTCTGGGCCCTGGGGGGTAGGTGGAGCTGGGTTTTGTGGCCCAAGGCCAAGAGCTAATCCTTTCAACTTTTTTCGGCCACTTTGCTATCAGGTGACCAGGACGGCAGGGCCAATCTGATAGTGGTGCTGTTTATAAAAGTCCCCTCAGCTGGGGCCAGAAGCTCTGGATCAGCCCCCACAATCCTGCTGACCTCCAGCACTTGCCTCTACAGGTACATTTCGTGGGCCCCTTTCTTAGCCCTTGGGATCCCCCGGTATATATCCGGGGAATCACTGGAGATGGAGGGATGCAGGGACCCTGGGTTAGGTGTAGGAAGCCTGAGTTCTAGTTCTTGCTGCCCAGTTCCAGACTTCAGTTTCCCCAATTGTAAATGAGAAGCTTAGACTGGGCCTATCTAGGGACCCTTAGTGTGACGAGTGGAGAGGTGGGTAGGGCTCTTCACCTGGCATGAGGATAGCCCTGGCCTGGCTGCAGCCCAGCTCAGCCTTCAAGACTGAGGGGAGGATTTCCCTGGTGGTCCAGTGGTTAAGAATCCTCCTTGCAATGCAGGAGATGCAGGTTCAGTCCCTGGTCGGGGAGCTAAGCTCCCACATGCTACAGAGCAATGAAGTCCACGCACTGCAACTAAGACCCAAAGCAGCCAAATAAATAAATATTTAAAAGCAGTGAGAGATGTGAGAGACTTCCCTGGTGGTCCAGGGGTTAGGTCTCTCCATTTCTGCTCCAGGGGACACAGTTCAATCCCTAGTCTGGAAACTGAGATTCCCACATAATGAGCTGCACAGCCAAAAAAAAAAAGACTGAGAGAATGAGGATTTGCCCTCTATTTTGGGTCTTAATAAGGAATGGCCTAGGGAAGAGGGCATCAAAAGCCATTTGCATGAGCCCTTCTCATCAGTGTTGCGAAGAGGAGAGCAGCTCCCTGTTCCCAGGGTATGAGGAGGCACCCTTTGGCACAAGGCCCAGCATACACCCTGCACTGGGGTTCGCAAGAGTGCTTTCCCATTTTGAAGTGATCACTTCAGCCTCAGAATTGGAAGCAGGTGATGGGCAGAGGGGAGGGCCAGGGCTGGGAGTTCAGACACATGTTGGGAATCTCAGGGCTCCTTTCCAGGCCTCAGATTCTGTGATGCACTGTGGATGAGGTCCTGGGATGCAGGACCTATGTAATTTAGTGGATGTAGCTCAGTCTTGCTCAGTCTGTCTGGCTGGGAACCAAGGACAGAATGTGGGCAAGTGCTTATTGACTGAATAAACAAGTGAATGAATGGCTCCATCTCGCCCCTCCTTCCTCTTCCCCTGCAGTGGGTACAGATGGCACTGTCCCACCCCAGTCCCTTCTCAGCCATGGAGCTTCTCCTGGCCTCTGCCGTCTTCTGCCTGGTATTCTGGGTGGTCAGGACCTGGCGGCCTCGGGTCCCTCAAGGCCTGAAGAGTCCACCAGAGCCCTGGGGCTGGCCCCTGCTCGGGCACGTGCTGACCTTGGGGAAGAACCCACACGTGGTCCTGTCGCAGCTGAGCCAGCGCTATGGGGACGTGCTGCAGATCCGCATTGGCCGCACACCCGTGCTGGTGCTCAGCGGCCTGGACACCATCCGGCAGGCGCTGGTGCGGCAGGGCGATGATTTCAAGGGCCGGCCCGACCTCTACAGCTTCACCTTGGTCACTGACGGCCAGAGCATGACCTTCAACCCAGACTCTGGACCGGTGTGGGCTGCCCGGCGACGCCTGGCCCAGAATGCTCTCAACACCTTCTCCGTGGCCTCAGACCCATCTTCCTCCTCCTCCTGCTACCTGGAGGATCATGTGAGCAAGGAGGCTGAGGCCCTCCTGGGCAAGTTCCAGGAGCTGATGTCAGGGCCTGGGCGCTTCGACCCCTATGGCCACGTGGTGGCATCGGTGGCCAACGTCATCGGTGCCATGTGCTTCGGGCAGCACTTCCCCCAGAGCAGTAAGGAGATGCTCAGTGTGGTGGAGAGCAGCCATGATTTCGTGGAATCCGCCAGCTCTGGGAATCCTGTGGACTTCTTCCCCATCCTTAAATACCTGCCCAACCCGGGTCTGCAAAGGTTCAAGAGCTTCAACCAGAGGTTCCTGCAGTTCGTGCGGAAAACAGTCCAGGAGCACTACCAGGACTTTGACAAGGTGAGCCCAGGGTGCAGGCGGTATGAGGGCGCCCTGGAGTCTGGGTGTGGCCCCACTCCCCCAGCACCAAGGCACCCACACAGCTGGGGTGTGGCCAAGGCCCAGGAAGTCTCTGGGACACCTCGGACCAGCTGTGTGGCCTGGAGCCAATCTCTCTCCCTCTCTGGCCTCAGTTTCCTTGGGCCTACAGCAGCCTTCTCAGGGCTGCTCAAAGCCCCAGAGAGGTAACCCCATGCATGGGGCCCTGGCAGAGCCCACAATGCGGAGTGCTGTTATTAGGAGAAGACTTTTGTTTTACAGGAACCTGAACTCTGACAGAGGCTAATTCCCAGCTCACATGTCACTTTGCTTCCCTATACTCACACCAACCTCCTCCTGTGAAATTGGACACCTGGAGTTATTGAGAGGAAGGGTCAATGGAGTATGAAATGATACTTTAAGCCCTACCTAGGGCTGCTACTGAGCTTCCCAGGTGGTGCTAGTGATAAAGAACCCTCCTGCCAAGGCAGGAGACATGAGCTCAGCCCCTGGGTCGGGAAGATTCCCTGGAGGAGGGCATGGCAACCCACTCCAGTTTTCTTGTCTGGAGAATCCCATGGACAGAGGAGCCTGGCAGGCTGCAGTCCATAGGGTCACAGAGTTGGACATGACTGAAGCGACAGCACACACAGGGGGCTACTACCAGCTGCTGCGTGAGCTCAACTTCCTTCCCAGAGGCCAGCAGCTGGGGCCATAAGGGATGGGATGAGGGGCTCCAGCCTTCCACCCCAGGAGTGCTGGGGTGACCCTAAACTTATGTCCCCTCAGAACAGCGTCCAGGACATCATAGGCGCCCTGTTCAAGCACAGTGAGGATAACTCCCAAGCCAGCAGTCGCCTCATCTCCCAGGAGAAGACTGTCAACCTTGTTAACGACCTCTTTGGGGCCGGTAGGAGCCAGACCCTTGCCCCTCCATCCCTCAGTGCCTGCTACTCACCCATAGCCTTGCCCAGCCCTGGGGTCCATCAGATAACCCATCAACCACAAGTCAGGTGGTACAGGCCCAGGCTCAAAGTTTGAGCCTAGGAGGTACCACCAACTCCCGGTGAAAACCCAGCCAAGTCCCTCTCCTCCTCTGGGTCAGTTTCCCCTTCTAAACAATAAAGGCTTCTTGGGTCTATAAGCCTGGGCCCTTGTAATCCCTGCAGCTAAACTTAAAAGCAGTTACTCAAGTTTGTGCAGAGGAGACTCTGCCTCAGCCCTTGGAAAAGTCAAGGTGAGGATCTTTGGGGAAGGAAGCAGAGAAAGACAGTGCTTAGTAATACATGGTGGGTGCTTGGTAAATACTGCCTTCTCATTCTTGTCTTCCTTTCTTCCTCACCGTGCCCCGTGTTGTCCAGGGTTTGACACCATCACAACAGCCATCTCCTGGAGCCTTATGTACCTTGTGATAAGTCCTAAGATACAGAGAAAGATCCAGGAGGAGCTGGGTATGTGGTGTCCCCCAGCCCTCTGGTGGAGGGAAGCCTTGGGGTCCAAGGTCCTCTGTCCCATCTACATACAGCTGTTATGTGTCTACTAAGTCCTGGGCATGCGGTGGTGCCCACCCTTGCCTAGAAGATACTGGAGGGTCACTGGCTCTCAGACCTGTAAACTTACATAGGACCATGTAGGGTGATGCCTGGTATGAATGGGGACGCAGGTGCTGTGGAGCAGGGGAGACAGCCCCTAAGCCTTGTCTGTCCTCCGTGCTTGTAGACAGAGTGATTGGCAGGGCACGGCGGCCCCGGCTTTCCGACAGATCCCAGCTGCCCTATTTGGAGGCCTTCATCCTGGAGACCTTCCGACACTCCTCGTTCGTCCCCTTCACCATCCCACACAGGTGAGGCCTGCTCCTTCCGCCCTCACACCCCTGAAGTCTTTTCCCTCTTTTCCCTCCTGCTTCTCAGCCCTGGCCCTGGTCAGACCTTGGCATCTCCTTCCTGCCCATGACACCAGATTCCTCCCAGACCTTGGCCTCTACTCTGCCCCCATCCAGTCCAAACACGGTCAAAAGACCCAGGTGTCAGCAGAAAACCAAACTCTGACCTCAGCTCTCATTCACCTCTACTCACCTTCCCTCCTTCGTATGCTCAGCCCAGCCAGGCTGGCCTAACCGCCCCTCACGAACATGAACTGGCCAGCTTCCAGTTTTGCTTCTGCTGGAGCTCCTGCTGGAATGCCTTCTACCCTCTTCCCTGGCTACCAGAATCCTATCTTACCCGATTCTGACACAAACTTCCCATCCCCTAGAAGCCTTTCTTGGCTCATTCAGCTGGCTTAACTTCATTCTGATATTTTGTAGGACTTAGAGCCATTTGTCCTATAGGATTAGGTCCTGGGATGTTAAGAATGTCAAGAGAGTTAGCAAGCACTTACTTCAGCCCATACGTTGGTCTAGTTATTCCCAGAGGAAGAGGCCTAACTCCTCAGCCAGACTGGGAACTCCCCAGGACTGGCCCAGACTCCCTGCTATTTAGCTCCGGAGAATGGCCAAGGGTAGAGTTGGCTACAGACAAAAGTTTAATAAACATTTGTTGAAGAACAGGATCTGAGAAAGGGGAAGAACCGTTTCAACCCTTCTTTGCTCCAGATATTCCCTCCTAGTGTACAGTGGGGAGACCACGGTGGGCAGGCTAATGGAGCAGGGTGGAGGCAGGCGCAGGAACCTCCTGAGGTGGGGGAGGGGGCCTTCATCCTGGAGACCTTCCGACTCTCCTCCTTCGTCCCCTTCACCTCCCCCACAGGTGAGGACTGCGTGTTCAGCCCTCCCACCCCTGTAGTCTTTGCCATGTTTTGTCCCCTGCTTCTGGAGAGAGAGATTAGGAGTTTGGGATTAACGTATATACAAGTATTATATATAAAATAGATAATAACAACAAGGACATACTATATGGTATATTCAATATCTTCTAATAACCTTTCATGGAAAAGAATCTGAAAAAGAATTCATGTATATCAGTTTACAATGTTGTATTAGTTTTGGATGTGATTTGTTTCAGCAAAGTTTCAGCAAACTTTGAAACAAACAAACTAATTTGTTTCAATTAGTTTCAGCAAGGCAATCCAGTTTTACAGATAAAATTAGGAGTTGGGTATTCAATTTTACAGATAAACTGAATCACTTTGCTGTACATCTGAAACTAATACAACATTGTAAATTAGCTATCTGTCAATTTTTCGACTTCCTCAGTGATCCAGGGGTCAAGACTCTGCCTTCCTGGGCAGGGTATGTGGGCTCAATCCCTGGTTGGGGAGATACAGTTCCACATGCCACAGGCATGGGGCCAAAAAAAAGTTTTTAAAAGATACCAATAATTATATGTCAGTTTTTCTTAATAGTTAAGAAAGAAACCCTCCCAGAGACACACCTCAATTTTCCAGCCCCTGAACCTGACAAAGCCCTCTTCCCTCCTTAGCACAACAAGGGACACAACACTGAATGGCTTCTTCATACCCAAGGAACGCTGTGTCTTCATAAACCAGTGGCAGGTCAATCATGACCCGTGAGTACACATCCCCCACTGGAAAATGTGTGATGTTCAGCAGTCAGGAAAGCTGTTTGTCCCCCTAGGAACTGGTTGCACAACAAAGGAATGGCGCCTCGATGGCTAGGTAGCCTGCTCCAAGGGATAAAATGTAGGTCCAGGTTTCTCAAACGTTAGTGCATTGACTAGGAAGTTGGTTATAGATTATGGCGCTCTGTACCCCAACATTCTCCATCAGGTGGTAAGGTGGAGTACCTCAGGTGATTCTGATGTGAATGACTTAGGGACTTCTTTGGATAATCCACTTTAGTCTATAAGTAGAAGAATCATATAATTTACCATCCAAACTAGGGCCCTTCTGAGTAAAAAATGATGCCATTGATAATTACTACAAAACCATAAGCATAAACGAGGATGGACCATTGGTCTCCCTTACATATTGAGTAGGATAGAGACGGACAGATGTTCCTTCTTTTAACATCTTTTAGTTAAATATGATTTCTTTAAAATAGCAAGTTACTATTAAAAAGCACTATTTCCAAGGCTGGTGATTTTAGAGTGAGCTATGTAAAGAAACAAGCATCAGAAAACAGTTTGGCTCCTTTCTCCACTCTCGATTCATTGCTCTATTAGACAGATCTAACACAGAAGTCCCGCCCACCAGGCCTTTCGCCTGAAGTGTCTCCCCAACCCAGAGATTCCACTTCCTCTGTTCATCTTGCAGGAAGCTGTGGGGGGACCCATCTGAGTTCCGGCCAGAGAGATTCCTCACGTCTGATGGCACCGCCATTGATAAGTTCGCAAGCGAGAAAGTGTTACTCTTCAGCATGGGCAAGCGCCGGTGCATAGGGGAGGTCATGGCCAGGTGGGAGGTCTTCCTCTTCCTGGCCATCTTGCTGCAGCGGCTGGAGTTCAGCGTGCCAGCAGGT
Source organism: Capricornis sumatraensis (assembly GCF_032405125.1). Classification (NCBI taxonomy): domain Eukaryota; kingdom Metazoa; phylum Chordata; class Mammalia; order Artiodactyla; family Bovidae; genus Capricornis; species Capricornis sumatraensis. The sequence continues at coordinate 41,152,829 of NC_091087.1, read as the reverse complement.
GTGAAAGTGGACCTAACCCCCATCTACGGGCTGACCATGAAGCACCCCCGCTGTGAGCATGTGCAGGCACGGCTGCGCTTCCCCACCAAGTGAAGAAGTTGCTGGCGTCTGAGGCAGAGGGAAGGGAAGGGTGGCGGTCATTGAGGAAGCCTCATTTCTTTTCCTTCCTTTCTTTTTAACTAACAGCTATATATACCATACAATTGTAGGCCAACTATACTTCAAAAAATAAACAACCTCATAGAAACAGAGATTAGATTTGTGATTACAGTGAGAGGGAAAATTTGAATGAAGGTGGTCAAAAGGCACAAATTTCCAGTTATGAGATAAATAAGTACTAGAAATGTGATATATAATGTGATTAATATAATTAACACTACTGTACATTATATATGAAAGTTGTTGAGAGTAAATCCTAAAAGTTCTCATCACAAGAAATAATTTTTTTCTATTTCTTTAATTTTGTATCTATTCAAGATGATAGATGTTCAGTGAACTTATTGTGATAATCATCTCATGATGCTTACAAGTCCTTCATTATGCTGTACACCTTAAACTTATAGAACGCTATACCTCAGTCACACCCCAACAAAACTAAAAAAAGAAAGGGGCAGAAGAAGTGGATAGACAGTTCTCTGAAGAAGATATGCAAAGGGATAAGTGCATGGAAAAATACTCAACATTATTAGTTACTGCATGCATGTGTCCAATTCTGTGTGACCACAATGACTGCAGCCTGCCAGTCTCCTCGGTCTATGCAATTCTCCAGGCAAGAATACTGGGGTGGGTTGCCATGCCCTCCTACAGGGGACCTTCTCAATCCAGGGACCAAACCCATGTCTCTCATGTCTAACCTGCATTGGCAGGTGGGTTCTTTACCACTAGTGCCACCTGGGAAGCCATATTAGTTATTGGGAGAAGGCAATGGCGCCCCACTCCAGTACTCTTGCCTGGGAAATCCCATGGATGGAGGAGCCTGGTAGGCTGCAGTCCATGGGGTCGCGAAGAGTCAGACATGACCGACAGACTTCCCTTTCACTTTTCACTTTCATGCACTGGAGAAGGAAATGGCAACCTACTCCAGTGTTCTTGCCTGGAGAATCCCAGGGACGGGGGAGCCTGGTGGGCTACCGTCTATGGGAAATGCAAATCAAAAACACAATGAGGTACCATTTCACACCTACTAGAATGGGTATAATAAAAATTAAAAACTAGACTGTTATTTGGGAATCCCCTGGCAATCCGCTAGTTAGGATTCCATGCTTACACTGCACAGGGCCCAGATTCGATCACTGGTCAGGGAACTGAGATTGTGCAAGCTGTGCAGTGTGGGGGAAAAAAAACCTACCTGTGATCATATGATCACCTCAATAGATGCAGAAAAAGCATTTGATAAAATTCAACACTTATTTTTGATATTTAAAAAACTCAAGAAGGTAGACATAGAGGGAATGTACTTCACATAATAAAGGCCATATATGATAAGCTCACCGTTAACATCATACTCAACGGTGAAAGCTAAAAGCGTTCTTCTAAGATCATGAACAAGACAAGGATGCCCACTCTTACTACTTTTATTCAACATAGCGTTGGAAGTCCTACCCAGAGCATTTAGACAAAAAAAATTAATTAAAAAGCATCCAAATTGGAAAGGAAGATGTAAAACCTTCCTATTTGCAGATGACATGATATTACATTTAGAAAACCCTAAAGACGCCACTAAAAAATTACTAGAAATTATAAACAAATTCAGTAAAGTCTCAGAATTCCAAATCAATATACAAATATCTGTGGCATTTCTATACACTGATAACGAACTATTGGAAAGAGAAATTAAGAAAGCAATCCCACTTACAACTGCTTCAAGAAGAATAAAATGTCTACAGATAAATTTAACTAAGGAGGTAAAAGAAACCCACGGAGAACTGGACTTCTTCCCAACGGCTCAGCAGGTAAAGAATTCGCCTGCAATGCAGGAGACGTGGGAGACAAGAGTTCGATCCCTGGGCTGGGAAGGTCCCCCAGAGAAGGAAATGGCCAGCCATGCCAGCACTCTGGCCTGAAAAATCCCATGGACAGGAGCCTGCTGGGCTGTAGTCCACGGGGTCACAAAGAGTCAGACACGACTGAAAACCAAGCACATGCACAAGCACACTGAAAACAGGAAGACACTGGTGAGAGAAGCCGAAGAAGAAACAAGTAATGGAAAGACGTTCTGTGCTAGTGGATTGGAAGAATTAATATTCTAAAATGTCCACACTTTCCAAAGCAATCTACAGATTCGAGACAATCCCTATCAGAATTCCAACGGCATTTTAAACAGATATTTAACAGACAATCCTAAAATTGGCATAGATGCCTAAAAACAGATCCCAAATAACCAAAACAACTTTGAGAAGAAAGAATACGGTCAGACACATCATGTTCTCTGATTTCAAACTGTATTACCAGGGTATAGTCATGGAAACAGTATGGTATTGGCCTAAAAACAGACACAATAGAACTGAATAGAGAGCCCAGAAATAAATCTATGCATATATGGTCAATCAATTTTTGACAAAGGAGTCAAAAATATCCAGTGGGGAAAGGGTGGTCTCTTCAACAACCAGTGTTGGGAAACAGGACAGTCAAACGCAAATGAGTGAAACTGGATTGCTATCTTACACCACACACAAAAATTAATTCAAAAGGGATGAAAGATATATCCATAAGACCTGAAACCATAAAATTAGAAGGAAACATAAGTGGTAAGCTCCTTGATATTAGTCTTGGTGGTGATTTTTTGGGTTTGAAACCAAAGGCAATGGCAACAAAAGCAAAAATAAAAGAGCAGGACTACACCAAACTAAAAAACTTCTGCATGGTAAAGCAAATATCAACAAAATGAAAAGGGCAACTGACAAAATAAGAAGTGTATGCTAAGTTGTTTGAGTCATGTCTGACTCTTTGTGATCCCATGGACCATAACCTGCCAGGCTCCTCTGTCCATGGGATTCCCCAGGCAATAATACTGGAGTGGGTTGCCATGACCTCCTCCAGGGGATCTTCCAGCCCCACGAATCTGTAATTATATACATTATATATATTAATTATTTGTATATTACATAATTAAAATTTGCAACAATATGAATCAATCTTGAGGGCATTATGCTAAATGAAATAATTCAGACAGAGAAAGCCAAATAACATATGAACTCACTTATATGAGAAATCTAAAAATAAAAACTCCCAATACCCCAAACAAGCACAAAAAAACAAGCTCACGTGTCTAGAGAATAAATTGGTCATAGCCAGAAGTAGGGTTGGGGACAGGGGCTTCATAGTGGGTGAAGGATGTTAAAAAGTACAAACTTCCAGCTATAAAGTAAGTAATGGGAATGTAATGTATAGTATTGTAACTTTAGTTAACAATAATATTTTGAATATTTTAAAGATGCTAAGAGAATAAATCTTAAAAGTAAGCATCACAAGAAAAAAATTGCAACTATATGTGGTAACTTATGTTAACTAGATTTCCGTGGTGATCATTTTGCAATATATACAAATAGTGAACAATTATGTTTTATACCTGATACTATAATAATGTTATGTCAATTATATCACAATTTAAAAAATGAACATTAACATGTTGGTGGGGACCTGGAAAAGCTGTAACCTTTGTGCATTACAAGGATGAATATAAAATGATACAATCCCTGTGAAAAATGGTTTGTCAGTTCCTCAAAAAGTTAAGCATATAATTACCATGTGACTCAACAAGTCTAAGGTATTTATATAAAAGAACTGAAAACAGGTGTTTGAACAAAAACTTGCATAGAAATGTCCAGAGCAGCATTATTCTCAATAGTTAAAAGGTGGAAACAACCCAAGTGTCCAACAACAGGTATACGGATAAATAAAATGTGGCATCAACATACAATGGAATACTATTCAGCCATGAAAAAGGAATGGCATTCTACAATATGTGTAAACTTTGAAAACATTACGCTAAGTGGAATAAGCCTGGTACAAAAGGACACATACTATATGATTCTACTTATGGGAGGTATCTAGATTAGGCAAATTTATAGAGAAAGAATTTTAGAGGTCACCAAGGGCTGGGGAAGGGGTTGGGAAGGGAAGAATGGAGATTACTGTTTAACAACTGCAGAGTTTCTGTTGGGGATGATGAAAAATTCTAGAAATGAATAGTAGTAATAGTTGCACAGCATTGTGAATACACTTAATGCCACTGATTGACACACATATAGTTAAAATGGTAAATTTTGTTATGCATATTTTACTACAGTTTTTAAAGGCAAGTAAATGGATGGCATCACCGACTCAATGGACGTGAGTTTAAGTGAACTCCGGGAGTTGGTGATGGACAGGGAGGCCTGACGTGCTGCAATTCATGGGGTCGCAAAGAGTCAGACACAACTGAGCGACTGAACTGAACTGAACTGAAAACACAATAAAGTATTGTGTTCAATAAAAAGAAACAAGCATCAAAGCCATGAAAAGACGCAGAGGAACTTTAAACACATATTGCTAATTGAAAGAATCCAATCTGAAAAGGTTGCCATTTTTCTGAATCCAACTATATGACATTCTGGGAGAAGGCAATGGCGCCCCACTCCAGTACTCTTGCCTGGAAAATCCCATGGACGGAGGAGCCTGGAAGGCTGCAGTCCATGGGGTCGCTAAGAGTCGGACATGACTGAGCGACTTCACTTTCACTTTTCACTTTCATGCATTGGAGAAGGAAATGGCAACCCACTCCAGTGTTCTTGCCTGGAGAACCCCAGGAATGGGGAAGCTGGTGGGCTGCCGTCTATGGGGTCGCACAGAGTTGGACATGACTGAAGCGACTTAGCAGCAGCAGCAGCAGCATATGACATTCTGAAAAAGGTAAAACAATGTAGACAGTAGCAGATTAGTGGCTGCCACAAGTTCAAGGATAAGGAGGTGGCCTGGAGGAGGGGGAGACGAACAGGAGGAGCACAGAGCAGTTTTAGGGCAGTGAAACGATTCTGTCAGTGCCATATGGTGGGTACATGGCATTTGTCTTGACCCAAAGAATGGACAACAAGAATGAACCCTGTTGTAAACTATGGATTTTAGTTACTAAAACTGTATCAATACTGATTCACTGATTGTAAAATGATTGCGATTATCGCAAGTAATGCAAGATGTCAGTAACGGGGAAACTGGGAGCAGGGAAGGCAGGTACAAGGGCACTCTCAGTACCTTCTGCTCATTTTTCTATATCCTAAAACTGTTCCCAAAATGGCCTATCAGTTAAGAACACAAAAGACAAGTAATCCAACAAAAATATTGCAAAAACATTAGGGAACAAAGGCCCAGGCTGTCCCCTGTCTTCATGTGGCCCGGGGGGTGGCGCTCTCACCATGCTCACATCCATAGTTCCAGAGGCCTCTCTTCCCATCAGATGCGCCTTAATTTCACAACCAGTGTTTCCACCTGTAAAATGGAGGCAGAGAGCTGAATTAGTTCAATCTTACAAGACCACACAATTCTAAGTGCATACTAAGTTTGCTTTGGTCTTCACAAAATAAGAGACCTGTGCACTATGTTTTTTGTTTTAAATGTTTATTTATCTGGCTGCACCAGGTCTTAATTTCTGTATGCAAGATCTTTAGTTGTGGCATTCCAGATCTAGTTCCCTGACCAAGGATGGAACCCCGGGCCCCCTGCATTGGAAGTTTGGAGTATTAGCCACTGGACCATTGGGGAAGTTCCTGTTCACTATGGTTCATATGTATGAGCAAGGTCCTTAACACAGAAAAAAAAAAAAAATGGATACAGAAAAACAGAAATTGAGGGTGCTAAGATTTGGTCTTCATCTCTTCCCGCATGCACCTGAACTGATCACCTGCCTCCTTATTGCCCCTCCAGCCCAAGGCTTTTTCCAAGGACACATCTTTATGCTTGAGAGACCAACTGGGTATAGTGTGACTCTGGAGTACTCATCCCCTTGGCGGGTTAGAGATGAAGGAAGGAAAATGATGGAAGAATTTTCAGGGAGGATCCTAGAAGGAGGTAGAAGAGAAAGACACAGAAAGAATGGCTGCGCCCACACAACTATCCTGAAATAGCCTCATCCACATGGGCAGTCGAGTGAGTTCTGCAAAGCGAATCCTCTTTTCCTATTGCCTTTTATCCCTGCATTAGAGATGTATTCTGTAGGAAAAATAGTCACTAATAGTTCAAACTGAAAATTTAGTAAGAAGATGGCTCAGATGGTGACCAGTCCCTAGGTGCTGAGGTCCTAGGAGTGACTTTACAGAGTTTTGATCCTGCCAGCACCCCTTTCCAACTGGCCCTTATACTTGACGGCTGGACCTCACTTCCTATCGCTTCTGAGCAATAACCACAAGGACTAATAGGGCTAAGCTGCAATGCCACCTTCGGCCAACAGGACCGCTCCTACCTAGTACACGCCATCTGCATTCTTGCTGAAGCGTTCCTTCAGTTAATTTTTGCCTTCTTTGTTTCTAATCAAGATTCAGTCTTATATGTCCTAAAAATTGCAGTTCTCTGAGATGAGATGACCCACTCCAGTGTTCTTGCCTGAAGAATCCCAGGGACGGGCGAGCCTGGTGGGCTGCCGTCTGTGGGGTCGCACAGAGTCGGACACGACTGAAGCGACTTAGCAGCAGCAGCAGCAGCAGAGATGAGATGAAAACAAGCCAGACCTCATTTCCAAAGTGTTCATCCAGTGGCTGAATTGCCCCAGCCTTCTGGAAATAATCACGGCTGTCTGCGGTTTTGAAGAAAATAATAAAAGAGTAAAATCAGGACTTCCCTGGTGGTCCTGTGGTAAAGAATCTGCCGGCCAACGCAGGGGACATGGGTCTGATCCCTGGGGTGGGAAGATCTCACACGCTGCTGGGCAATAAGCCTGCGCACCACAGCTCTGCAGCCGGCGTGCCTGGAGCCCATGCTCCGCCGCAAGAGAAGCCACCACAGTCGGGAGCCCACGCGCTGCAACTGCAGAGTAGCCCCCCACTCGCCGCACCTAGAGAAAGCCTGCACGCGGAAATGAAGCCCCAGCACAGCCACAAATGAATAAATAAATAAATAAATTTTAAAAAGAAAAGAACAAAATCAGCCGGATTCTGTGTTAAAGTCCTGGAGGGAGGAAGCACCTCACCTGAGCTCTGCTTGTCTGTTTCCAGGCCTGTCCTCAAACCCAGAGCAAACTCCTCAAGGAAACCTCTGAGGAAACACAGCCCACCTGTCAGACGAAGGAGGCACAGCTCTGCCCCAGGGAATTGTGGTCCGAGGGAGAGGACAGTCCTATCCTGGAAACCTGAGACCCGTTCCCACATGTCGCAAGCTGAGGAAGGAGACAGCAGCCCTCCCGGGGGGCTCCAGTCTGAGGGGGAAACGAGCCTGCTCTGCAAGGCCCAGTCTGATAATCGGGCTGCAGCCCAGGCCTGGGAATCTCAAGAAACACCACCCTGTCTGAGGAAGGAGATGGGCCCTTGCTCTGGGAGCTCCAGTCTTTTAGGGACATGGTCCTATCCTTTGGAGCCTCCAACTACTGGAAAATTCCACTGAGTCACCTGTCGGCACACGTTCAGTTCAGTCACTCAGTTATGTCTAACTCTTTGCGACCCCATGGACTGCAGCACACCAGGCCTCCCTGTCCATCACCAACTCCCAGAGTTTACCGAAACTCATGTCCATTGAGTTGGTGATGTCATCCAACCATCTCATCCTCTGTTGACCCCTTGTAAAGACCCCCAACAAGCAACAAACAGACACTACCATACTTTGCCAATCCAAGACTCAGTCAAGGCCCAGTGGCAGTCACCCTAGGTCACTGCCCTGGCTGGCTCCCTGTGGTCAGAAGTTGGCCTGAGCTTCTCACGCACACCTGGCCAATCTTTAACTCACTTGGGCTGACTTAGGGCTCCCTTCGTGCCAAGGCCAAAGGAACAGAAGTGGGACGTGGAGACTTTGCCCTCCATGCACCCTTCTGCCCCCCACAGCAGGCTGGAGGCAGACTGAAACACTTCTGTCCTGTCCCTTTCTGGGCAGGCCCTGGACACGCACCATCCCAGGTTGTTCTCACAACAATCTCAGAAGGCAGATACTGTGACAGCCCCTTTAGAGATAAGGAACACAAGGCTCAGAATTGGTGGGGGAGGGACTCAGAGCTGGGTCTCTTCCCCTGCCTCACCTCCTTAGCCAGGACTGTCTGGCTAGAACAGGACAGCTCAGAAATGTAATATGATCATTGAACCATGTGGAGATTTGGAGAGAACACTGGGCTGGGGATTAGGAGCCCTGAACTCAGATTTTAGGTGTGGTAAATTTGGGCAAGTCCCTCCTCTTCCCTGGGCCTCTGATCCCCCGTCCTCAGCCAGCTCTGAGGTCTTACCATAAATCAAGATCAGGCCACTGGCAATGACCCCTGGTCTGCTAGCCGCACTTAAGGCTATGGCCAACATCCCACGAGAATCTGGCAAACTGTGGGGTACAGGGCACTGGGGAGAGGTAATTTGGCAAAGATGAAATGGTGGGGAGACTTCTATACTGGGAAAAGCCCTGGGCTGGGAATTTCATGTCAGCCTAACAGGGGAAATTATGTAATTTTCCTAAGTCCCCTATCTTGTCCAGTTCAGACTCTCAACTCCTTTAATCACAGGCATCCACCCCTAACTAGCACTTTCCTTTACATAACTCAGTTCATGGGGCTTCCCTGGTGGTCCAGTGGCTAAGACTCCTCGCTGTCAATGCAGGGGGGCCATGTTCCATCCCTGGTCGGAGAACTAGATCCCAGATGCTGCAACTAACAGTTCGCATGCCTCAACTCAAGAGTCCTCATGCTGCAACGAAGGATCAAGGATCTCAAGTGCTGCAACTGAGACCCCTCGGTTCAGGTCCTTGAGAGAGGAGCTTGATTGAACCAGCCATCTGTCGGTCAGCGTTGGGTCCCCTCAGAACAGAATCTACCTTTGGTCCAAATAGTCACCTTGGCAGATGAACCCTGCAAACCAGGCCCAGGAAAGACAGTGGCATAGAAAAAAGTTAGCAGAGCCACAGAAGAGACCCCGTTTGTCATCTTCTCCTGCCCTGCCCACTCCTCCCCATACCTTTATTGCAAAGCAATCTTGCCCTCACCCTCAGTACTCCCTGAGACTCCAAAAGGCTGGGTTTCTTGGCAAATTGGAAAAAAAAAAACAAAAACCACTATTCTTTTTTATTTTTTTACTGTGATGTAGTCAATAAAACTAGAGTAGGAAATAGCAACCTGCTCCAGTATTCTTGCCTGGAAAATTCCACAGACAGAGGAGCCTGGCAGGCAACAGTCTGTGTGGTCACAAAGAGCTGAACACGGCTGAGCTCACACACAACCAGTTAGTAAAACATAACTATTCTTATTGTCGGCCCAGCTCAATCCTTCTCTGAAAAGGAGTGTGACGCTGGGGTGGGTGGTCCTTCCTGGTTCCTTCTTCTCCTCAGGGTGACCTCTGCCCAGGATCCCGTTGGTCCCTATGCAAATGAACCCAGTCACTAGGAAACCCTCCAACCCCAGATCCGCCCAGATTAGTCTTAGTCCAAAGGCAACTTGCTTCCCAAGAAAAGATTTTCCAACTGACAGAGAAATCTGAGGAGGGAGCAGACTTCTGAAAGAAGGGTGGTGAGTGCACCATCTGGGTTGGGGAAACCAGAGGCTGGATTTTCGTACTGCAAACTTTATGTAGTTCGAAAAGCCAATCCCTGAGTCAACCCTCCACCTTAACCCTGTCATTGGCTCCTCTCTCTGAGAGGGGGCTGCCACTAGAGGTCATTCCCCCACCCTGAGCCGAGCTCTCCATCCCTTTAATGATACCCTCTTTCAAAATTTGCTCCCCAAGACCCTGCACTCTGGTTACCCCTCAACCCATAACATAACACCTGATTCACAGGGTGCCCCTGAAATTGGGGCCATAATTCAAGGATGTGTAGCTGTAGCAGGAACTCTTAGGTTGTGCAGGGAAGGGGATATTTTTGAGTGGGGAGCCTGCCTAACGTGGCGCTAGAAGTAAAGTATCCACCTGCCAACGCAGGAGACATAAGAAATGCGGGTTCAATCCCTGGGTCAGGAAGATCCCCTGGAGGAGGGCATGGCAACCTACTCCAGTATTCTCGCCTGGAAAATCCCATGGACAGAGGAGCCTGGGGGGTTACAGTCCATAGGGTCGCACTGAGTTGGACATGACTGAATCAACTTAGCATGCAGCACACCTGTCCAACGCACCTCACTCTGCACTAAGGGGGGAGGCAGTCTCCAGTCTCCCTTGAGGCCACCTGCACTCTCCCTTTGGGTCCTGTGTGCCAGCGATGTTTCTAGTATTAGAAGGACGACATGGTGATACTCAATATGCTTCCCCAGGCCAACCCTTCACCTCTGCACCCTCCCACTCCTCCTGGGCAGGTAGTTAATGATAAGAGTCTGATCTCCAGCAAGGCCTGGGAAAGGGCGAGGGGATAAGGCAGGAGGCTGGCTCGCAGAAAGAAATCTAAATCTCAGCTCCCCCACACACCCTGGGCCAGTTGCATAACCTTCCCAGGTCTATATTTTCTCAACTTGCAACTGGAGATGATAATCCTACCCCACAGAGCTTGGGAGGAGATGGAGTGTATAACACGTCAGGTATTAAGTCAGTGCTGCACACATACACACATGCATGCACACACCAGGAATGCTGGGAAAGTCTCAGGCAGGACCGAACTCAGGACATGGATGTAGCTTGAGCAGCTGTGCGTATCCCAGGCCCCATATGAGGGAGCCAGCATTCCTGGGACCCCGCACCCTCTCACTGAGGTCTTGCCAGGGCCTGGGCTCAGCCTACTTCCTTCCACTGCTCCCCCCACCCAGCAGCTGGGGAGGGATAGGGGTGCTGGCGTGCCAGGGAACAATGGGCCCCCAACCCCTTCCGGCCCATTGCGTGAGAAGGAGCTGCGGAAAGGAAACTCACCTCCCAGTGGGCCTGGCCTCCTCCCTCTTGATGTCTGCCCCAGGGAGGGCTGGAGACCCACCATGCTGCTCAAGGAGGGGGGGCACCTGTGTATTCCAGGCCTCTCATTCTCGGTACATTCTGTTCCTGCACCTGGACTGGCCACCCCCACCCCCTTTCAGAGGCGTTCCTGACACCCTCCCCAGGGGCTGGGCTGGGTCCTCCTCCAGGAGTCCAGGGCCCTGTTCTCACTCATCTCTGTGGCTGCAGTGTGGCCTGGCTAGAGCAGTCTCGACTGGTAAGTGTTGAACAACTGATTGAGTGACTGAACGCAAGAAGCCAGCCGAGGGATGGTCAGAGGCCAGGGGCTGAGCCCGGAAAGACAGAAGAAAGAGAAGGCTCCAGCTCAGGGCTCAGCCAAAACTCTTATATTGCAGACAGAGATGAGGTCAGGGCCCCAGAAAACCCTGCAGAGAGCACAGGGCACACTGCTGGGGGGGAGGCCACGGATGTTCTCCCTGGAAAAGCCCTTCTGGTCCTCAGGGTTTCACTGATGTAACAGCACCTTCACTCACACTCTCGACTTTCTCCTTCATGCACAATCACCCTCACTCCAGGTACGTCCAGTGCCTCCACCCTCAGACTAGGAGCCCTCTGATATGGGGGCTGGGGGGCTCTTCCACTGTACCTGACCACACCTGGCAGGATATCTCAGAGGGTTCACACCTGACGGGCTGCTGACCAGAGGCTCTAGACAAGACGCACCCTGTCTGGGCCTCAGTGTCCCCATGTGGCAGGTGGGGGAGGCAGTGGACCGGGTGGGACTGTCTGCAGAGCTGGGCCCTCCTGGCCTGGCTGCGGGGAGGGTGCTGTAGCCCAGCACACAGCTGCGTCTCATCTGCATCTTGCTCCACTACTCCTTTTTGACACCACGACCCACCAAAGCCCTGGGCAGGGTCTTGGCTCCGCCTGTCCAGGCAGGCAGCATCACCCAGTCCAGACTTCCATGCTCTCAGGTGTGACCACTGTCAGCAAGGGGGAGGAGCAGAAAGACACTTTGCAAACCTGCCTGATTACCCCACTGTCCGCCTCCCCACATCCACCCCCACCTCCGAGGACGTGCTAACCTGGGGCCCGAGAGATTCCTCTATTCCCACGGCAGGAAGGACTCTCAAGCATGTGAGCAAGCAACTCCCATGGCCCTGGGGGCACACCTGCAAACACACGCCTGGCTGCAAGCACGCACATACCTGGCTGGCGTGCTGTTGCACCTGAATGCACACCTGGCAAACTCAGGCACACGTATACACCTGGCACGCTAGGATCATGCTCGCCCATGTGCACGCACCACAAGAGAGAGAGTGCCCCCACATGTGCAGCTTTATGCACCCCACAGGGCTAGCTTTGGATTGCATGTCCACCCTCAGCCCACTCCCCACCAGCCTACTGGTACTCCTGGCTGGGCCACCCGCCCCAGGAACTCCATCTTATTGTGGACCCACACCATGCCCACTTTGGAGGTTCAGAGAATACTCGGGGTGTGACATGAATCCTGGCGGGGCCCAGGGATAACAATAGGGTCTAGTGCTGAGTAACAAATGATACAGCAGTGAGTTTTTGTGCCCAGAAATGCTATCAGTTCAGTCATTCATTCATACAAGCTTTTACTAAAAACAAGTTTTTACTAAATTTCCCCATTGATTTAAAAAGATTCATTATTGCATAATTGGATACCTCCCTCCCTTCTAACACCAAAATAAATTCAAGTGGATGAAAACTAAATGCTGATAATAAAAACCATAAAAGGCCAGAAGGAAACAAGGAATTGATTTTTTCTTTTAATAAACTGGGAGTGAGAAAAGCGTTTATAAATTTGACACAAGTTCAAAAGCTTTACAAGGAAAGATTGATCCTACTACATAAAAAGTAAATCATTTCTATGTTTTAAAGAATCATGAACAAATTCAAAAGACATACAACAAATATGTGCTGGATCTCTTCCACTTTGCCTCTCCAGACCCCCTCTTTATCCTTCTCTACCCTGCTCTCTGTCTTGTGAAGCTGACCTGCAGTGGCCTGGGCCACAGGCTCCCTTGCCTTCTGGTTTCTATTGGGTTCCTGGAAGAGAATCTCCAATGGGAGATGGAGAACGTGTACTCTGTCACCCCTCTCCAACAACTCTTTCCCTGGGACTCCAGTAACAGGTCCCTCTAGTGGTATCCTTCAGGTGTCACCCTGCTTATTTAACTTATATGCAGAGTACATCATGAGAAACACTGGGCTGGAAGAAGCACAAGCTGGAATCAAGATTGCCAGGAGAAATATCAATAACCTCGGATATGCAGAGGACACCACCCGTATGGCACAAAGTGAAGAAGAACTAAAGAGCCTCTCGATGAAAGTGAAAGAGAGTGAAAAAGTTGGCTTAAAGCTCAACATTCAGAAAACGAAGATCATGGCTCTGGTCCCACCACTTCATGGGAAATAGATGGGGAAACAGTGGAAACAGTGTCAGACTTTATTTTGGGGCTCCAAAAATCACTGCAGATGGTGACTGCAGCCATGGAATTAAAAGATGCTTACTCCTTGGAAGGAAAGTTATGACCAACCTAGACAGCATATTCAAAAGCAGAGATATTACTTTGCCAACAAAGGTCTGTCTAGTCAAGGCTATGGTTTTTCCAGTGGGAAAAATGTCATATATGGATGTGAGAGTTGGACTGTGAAGAAAGCTGAGCACTGAAGAATTGATGCTTTTGAACTGTGGTGTTGGAGAAGGCTCTTGAGAGTCTCTTGGACTGCAAGGAGATCCAACCAGTCCATTCTAAAGAAGATCAGTCCTGGATGTTCATTGGAAGGATTGATGCTAAAGCTGTAACTCCAATATTTTGGCCACCTCATGCGAAGAGTTGACTCATTGGAAAAGACCCTGATGCTGGGAGGGATTGGGGGCAGGAGGAGAAGGGGACGACAGAGGGTGAGAAGACTGGATGGCATTACCGACTCGATGGACATGAGTTTGAGTGAACTCTGGGAGTTGGTGATGGACATGGAGGCCTGGCGTGCTGCGATTCATGGGGTCGCAAAGAGTCGGACACGACTGAGAGACTGAACTGAACTGAACTATCTGGAGAACTCCCACCATTCCCTGCCTGAGGGAGTGAGAAAAAGGTGCTCAGACATGTCCCACTCTGTGTGACCCTGTGGACTGTAGTCAGCCAGGCTCCTCTGTCCGTGGAGTTCTTCAGGCAAGAATATTGGAGTGGGTTGCCGTGCCCTCCTGCAAGAGATCTTCCCAACCCAGGTATTGAACCCACATCTCCTGCATTGCAGGCAGATTTTTTTTACCACCTGAGCCACCAGGGAAGCCCCATTCCCTGCCTACCCCTTGTAAACAATCCCTTATGAACCTTTCCCCAAGTTAACCTAGCGCTAGTGATAAAGAACCTGCCTGCCAATGCAGAAGATGTCGGTTGGATCTCTGGATCAGGAAAATCCCCTGGAGGGGAGCATGGCAACCCACTCCAGTATTCTTGCCTGGAGAATCCCATGGACAGAGGAGCCTAGCGAGCTATGGACCATAGGGTTGCAAAAAGCTGGACACGACTGAAGCGACTGAGCACAGCACACAAATTAACCTAACTTGAGAATTCCATCTGTTTCCTGCTGGAATGCTGCATGACATACAGAAAAGAGAATAGTGTCCTGAGTATGCAAAGAGGTCCAACCAACCAAAAATCCAACAAAAAATGGACAAAAGCATGATTAACAGAAGAGGAAAGTACAGATAAATTTTAAACTGTAAAGAGATGCTTATAAATTAGTGTACATCAGTTCAGTTCAGTACAGCCGCTCAGTCGTGTCAGACTCTTTGCGATCCCATGAATCTCAGAACGCCAGGCCTCCCTGTCCATCACCAACTCCCGGAGTCCACCCAAACCCATATCCATTGAGTCGGTGATGCCATCCAGCCATCTCATCCTCTGTCGTCCCCTTCTCCTCCTGCCCTCAATCTTTCCCAGCATCAGGGTCTTTTCAAATGAGTCAGCTCTTCACATCAGGTGGCCAAAATATTGGAGTTTCAGCTTCAACATCAGTTCTTCCAATGAACGCTCAGGACTGATCTCCTTTAGGATGGACTGGTTGTATCTCCTTGCAGTCCAAGGGACTCTCAAGAGTCTTCTCCAACACCCCAGTTCAAAAGCATCAATTCTTTGGCACTCAGCTTTCATGATAGTCCAACTCTCACATCCCTACATGACCACTGGAAAAACCATAGCCTTGACTAGACAGACCTTTGTTGGCAAAGTAATGTCTCTGCTTTTCAATATGCTGTCTAGGGTGGTCATAACTTTCCTTCCAAGGAGTAAGCGTCTTTTAATTTCATGGCTGCAATCACCATCTGCAGCAATCTTGGAGCCCAGAAAAATAAAGTCAGCCACTGTTTCCACTGTTTCCTCATCTATTTCCCATGAAGTGATGGGACCGGATGCCATGATCTTAGTTTTCTGAATGTTGAGCTTTAAGCCAACTTTTTCACTCTCCACTTTCACTTTCATCAAGAGGCTCTTTAGTTCTTCTTCACTTTCTGCCATAAAGGTGGTGTCATCTGCATATCTGAGGTTATTGATATTTCTCCTGGCAATCTTGATTCCAGCTTGTGCTTCTTCCAGCCCAGCGTTTCTCATGATGTACTCTGCATATAAGTTAAATAAGCGGGGTGACAATATACAGCCTTGACATACTACTTTTCCTATTTGGAACCAGTCTGTTGTTCCATGTACAGTTCTATGCCTCAATAAAAGAGAGAGAGAGAGAAAGAGAGAGATGCTTGGCCTCACTTATCAGAAAAGAAATATAAATTATATATAATTTTTTACCAATCAGATTGGCAAAGGTAAAATATTAATACATGGTGTTGAAAACAGTCATATTCATTTTGGTGAAAGTGAATTTAAGTTAAAAAGTAAACTGCTAAAAAATGAATTTATTAGTATTCATCAAAATTTTGAAAGAATATATATTCTTTGACCCAGCAATTCCACTTCCAGAAATTCATCCTTCAGTTAAGTTTACACAAATGACAATAATATGTTTAATATCTTTGTTGCAGGATTCCACTAATTCTAATAGTCTGGAAATGACTCAATAAATTATGATGTGTGCGTGCTAAGTTACTTCAGTTGTGTCCGACTCTCTGCGACCTTATGGACTGTAGCACACCAGGCTCCTCTGACCATGGGATTCTCCAGGCAAGAATACGGAGTGGGTTGCCCTCCTCCAGGGGATCTTCCTGACCCGGGGATCAAACCCTCATCTCTTATGACTCCTGAATTGACAGGCAGGTTCTTTACCACCAGTGCCACCTGGGAAGCCCAAATAAATTATGATAGATCCATACAAAAGTAATATGCATGGTATGGAAGATTCTCCAGAACAAAATATCTACTCTCGCTACCATTTGTTTTAAAACAGTATACTAAGACATGGGGAGAAGATCCTGCAAGATGTTCAAGAAAAAGCAAGCCTCTTCTCTAAACAAAGTAACAGATATCCATATGCCATGTGTTTGAGAGAGAGTTTATCCTTTTGTAACTTTAGAATTTTGTATCATGTGTACAGATTTCCTATTCCAAAAAAGGAATTTATATCATATTGATTGAATATGCACGAGGGGCTGTGCTGGCTAGTGGAGACATGGCTGTGAACAAGATTAGTGTGGTTATTTCTGTTCTTATAAAGCTTATGGTCTAGTGAAGAAACAGACACTAAAAAAACGAGACGCAAGTAAATAACCAATTACAAGTTGCAATGAGCATTATGAAGAAGGAGCGAACGTACTATAAAGAGACAAATAAGGATGATGACTTTCGGTGGGTCGATCAAGGCAGGTTTCTCCCAGGAGACAGAATTAAATAAGAAGGGAAGAGGGAAAAAAAAAAAAAAAAGAGTTCTGGGCAGAGGGACCAATATGTGCAAAGGTCCTGAGGCAGGGAGGGGCTTACCATGTGCCCGTGGGCAAATCACCACCCATCTCAGGGAAGGCACAGCCTCACAAGGGAAATAAGTCCATTTTAAGAGATGGAGAGACAGACGCTCAGAGAGGGAAGACGGCTTCCCCAGGAAAGCTGGCGTGATGGGATGGGCACCTTGATCTTTTGAGTCCATGGACTCTGCTATTCTCAGTTCACTTGGGGACTTTTCGCAGGATCACAGAGACCAAGAGCGGAGGGAAAGAGGGAAAGAAGTTGGCCACTCCCCTGTGTCTTTCCACCATCTCAGGACTGAGGGAGGGGAAAATCAGAGACTTCACACATGTGCAAGCATGTACACACACATGGCATGAGCTCCAAGCACATCCCAGACAGCTGAATGGGTAACCTACTGTGGACCTCAGGCCTGAAGCTGGACACCTGCCTCTACCTGAAATTTTGAAATGTGCCTCTTGTAAAATGATCCTTCTCCACCTGGGTGATCCAATGGTTAAGAATCCACCTTCCGATGTAGGGGACACGGGTTTGATCCCTGGTTGAGGAACTAAGACCCTATACGCCACCAGGCAGCTGAGCCTGGGCCTCCACAACTAAGCGCTGGGTGCCACAATGAAAGATCCTCCTGACGAGACAAAGATCCCACGTGCTGCAGCTAAGACTCAACACAGCCAAGTAAATATTTTCTTAAAATAAATAGAATGCTGTTTCTTTTGTGCACAAACTTCAGGGCACACGTGTATGTGTGTCATTGTGTATTTGTAAGCTCACGTGTGAGTATTCTTGGTGTGTTTATACTGAGAGCTACTGAAGGACAACATCCAGTTCCTATTTTCCTCACTGTGTAAAAATTTAATCAACAATCTTATGGGGCACGCTATATTATTTACCCCTTTTTACAGATAAGGAAGGGCTTGCCTGGTGGCTCAGCAGTAAAGAATCTGCCTGCAACGCAGGAGACTCGGGTTTGATTCCTGGGTTGGCAAGATCCCCTGGAGAAGGGAATGGCAACCCACTCCAGTCTTCTTGCCTGAAGAATCCCACGGACAGAGAAGCCTGGCAGGCTACAGTCCATGGGGTCACAAGAGACACGACTGAAGCGACTGAGCAGGCACACACAGATAAAGAAACTGAGGCACGGATCATCACATAAATTGTCCAGCAAGTAAGTGACAAAGACTCAAACCCAGGGGTGTGGGATGGCAAAGCCCGTGCCCTTAGCTCAACACTAGGTAAATGTGCAATGAATAAATGAATAAGTGAGCCTTATGGCACAGAAGGGAAAACTGAGGTCTAGATAGGCACCTAGCAAGCTGATGTGTGTGAGTCTAGAAACCTAGCTGTCACCTTCCCAGGTGCAATCTCTGCCCCCCCTCAGGAGCCACCTCCCTCAGGACTCCAAGGTACTATCCCACTCCTGCCAGGCTCCAAAACAGTCCAGCAGGCAGGAGGTGGGAACGGGCAGGATCTCCTCTTCGCCATCCTGGGATGTGTCTGAGCTCTCCAGTCCCCCTCCTGGACCTGCAGCCCAAGGGAGTCCTGGCCTTGCCTGCCCTGCGCCCCCAGGGATGTACCAACGATGTGTCACAAGTGTGACCCTCTCCCCCTCCCCTCACCCAGAGAGGGCCCTAGGCCCCACCCTGAGAGCAGGCGGAAGTCCTTGTGCTTCCCCACAGCTGTGCCTGTGCTAAGCCCGTGCTAAGCCCCTGCAGAGCCCAGGGGAGCAGCTGACCTGGGAAGATGCCAGGAGCTCTGAAGTTCGCACACTCATCACACACAGGCCTGCTCCCTCCCACACCAGCGTCCCCTTTTAGCCTCCATCTCCCTCCCCCAGCCCCAAAAAAAAGGCGTTTCCCTGCAAGGAGAGGTGTGTAAGCCTAGGATATTGGAAAGCCTGCACCATGATCTGCCCTCCCAGGGGATGATGTGAGGGACCCACATCTCACCCTGGTGCATGAAGCTGCCCTGGCCATCTGGGGTCAGCACTGCCCCCCGGGTTCCCCTCCTCCTGTGCTCCTCCCAGCACCCATATGCTTACATTCTGTTTGCCTCATGAGAGAAATATGTCTCTAATGCCAAGCTGGAAGGCTTCCTAGACACTTACTACAACTGTTTTCATCAAATTCTGCATTTTCCCCCCCAGTAGCTGGACTTACTGTTCAAAGGAAAGGTTCTTACGTTTCCCCATCTCCCCCTCCCCACCAAAGAAAGTTAGGCTTGTGATCCATTGGGAGGAAAGTTCCCCATCCACCTCACAGCTGTCCAGTTCTGCACCCCTCTTCCTGCCCCCCAGATGTTAGATCCGGTTCTGGCTCCTCCTCCTGCTTGGAGCTAGAGCAGCAATAACGCATTCTGGCCTGACCCCTCGTGGCCACTCTGAGAAACACATGCTTCCCGAAGCCACTGACCCTCATCCGCAGTCCTGGGAACTCCATGCCAAACAAATAGAATCTCCCTGGTAGTTCAGAAGGGAAGGAATCTGCCTGCAATGCAGGAGACCCAGATCCAATCCCTGGGTTGGGAAGATCCCCTGGAGAAGGGTATGGCTACCCACTCCAGGATTCTTGCCTGGAGAATCCCATGGACAGAGGAGCCTGGCAGGCTGCAGTCCAGAGTCACAAAGAGCCAGACACAACCAAGCAATCAACACTAACTAACTAACTAGGGAAAGGTGAGTTTATTTCACAAACACAGCTTCAAGACAGCCATCAAGTCCTTCCTTCCCAGAAACTGTGGAGGATCCACCAAGAATGGCCAGAGGACTCTCCTCCCCACCACTTCCCCATCACTCCCTGGGGTCTTCAGAGACACACCTAAAGTAGAAATTGCTTGTCCAGCTTCCTGATGGGAGTTCACTTCTGTTCTCTTATTTCCAGAGACAGGGAACTCACTTCTCCAACGCTGACTCATCTTTTCCGATCTGGAGCCCCAGGAACATTAACGGTGTAGACCCATCCCTGACCTCTCAGAACTCACACTGTTCACCCCCTGGAGCCACAGGTGAGCAAACAAGGGCCTTGGGTGCACAGAGATGGGCATGCCCAGTGCTACAAGGACCTACACACCCCCTATCTCTTCTCAGGGGTCTGGTGGTCTAAGGAATTTAGCCCCAGAACCTTGGAGACATCTGGATCTGGAGTCTAACTGCCCCCCTAATTCTGCTTGAAAATCAGCCGGAGCCCCCTGAACACTCGCTCTCTGCCAGGTCCCTCCTGGGGCTCTGACCCACTTAGTGCTTATGACACTGTGAGGTCAGAGCACGTGTGTTCACCGGGCAGATGGCGGTGGGGAGTAGAGCCAGAGGTCACCCACCCAGGACAATATGGCTAGTGATTTGCAGAGTCCGGACTTGACCTCGGCCTTGCTGGTGGCTCCTGCAGAAGACCCGCTCCCAGCGCATGACACCTGGACCCAAGCCAGGCCTGCTGAGAAAGTTTGGGCCAGTGGCTGTTGTCTGGCTTTTTCACGTAGGGTGCTGGTAGGGGACAGCCAGATCTGATGCTTCTGGGTGACAGCCACTTCTTGCTGCCAGAATTCTCCAGAAATCCCCACCTAGAGTGTTCTGTGATTCCAAGGCCACGACCATGTAGGCCCCAGGTGCCTGGACTGACCTGGTCATTGCTGATGCCCCTGGGATTCTCCCAAATAACAGGATCAAGGCAAGGTCAGGAAGGAAGGCATGCTTTGTTGAATATCTATGGTACGCTGTATGCCAAAGCCAAAAGTTCGATCCCAGCCTGCCCCCTCATGCCCCTCCCTTTCAGCCCTACCTCCAACAGTGCCCCCATCTTGGGGCCCAAGTCCATCCCACCCAGACCATCCTGCTCTGCGCTAGCAGCTCCTCCGTACCTCGAGGGTGGACTGGCAGGCAGGATGCAACCATCTCTCCGCCCACAGCTCTCTAACCCTTCACTGCTAAACAGACACCTGGGGACTCTGGAACTGCTGTCAGAGAGCTCCCTCATGGGGCAGGATAGAAAGCCCAGGCTCTGGGGTGGCCCTGCAATCACCTTCTGTGGGCCTCCCTTGCCATTCAGATAAGATCTAGACGCTATTTTCCTTAAGGATAAGGATCAAATGAAATCCAATGTACAAATACCCAGCATACAGTGCATGTTCAACAAAGCATCCCTTCCTCCTGGTATCTGGGAGACTCCCGGGGGCATCAGCAATGCTCAAGCCAGTCCAGGCCCCTGGGGCCAGCGTGGTCATGACCTCCGAATCACAGAACACTCCAGATGGGGGTGGCCCTGGAGAATTCTGGCAGCCAGAACTAGCTGTCCCCCACCAGCACCCCATGTGAAAAAGCCAGACAACAGGAGGAGGTTTCTGGAACAGCTGGATTCTGCCCCTCTGTGAAGAGATAACCAACCCGCCCATGCTTTCCAGACATGGCTTTTTCTCCTCCATTTCTAGTCCCTATGGGTCATCTGTCCTCATCTACTCTGGCCTGCCCTGCTCAGAGCCTGCCCTGTGACACTCTCAGTTGGTAAGGATCAGCTGTGCCTCTGGCCCCAGTTGAACCCGCGACGGGGTCTAGCCCAGGCTTGGAACAGCCAGCTTTTTCATAGCAGACTCCTGCTCTACGGGCTGCCCTGGGGCTGTCGACCAAAACCTTGAGACTTTGCCCTGCCTGAAGCCCTGTCCTTCCCTTCCCCTTGGGATCTGCACTTTGGCCACCAGGAGGCGCTATTCCCCCTCAGACACGATAAGACCACAGGCCAGCATCATTAAGGAGACTAAATTCTAAGAGAACGCAGAAGGCAAGTCATGGCGGGGAATGCGTGGGGAAGACAATGGCCTTTGTCTAATCGCTGCTATGAATCTGGTACTTCCCACGCAGGACTTTACCTCATCCTCCAGCCGCCACGATGAGGGTGGGGTCAGGGGGCACAGGGCAGGGTTCTGAGTCACAAACAACAAAAACCGTCTTCTGGCTAACAGGCAAAAAATAAACGTGTTCACCAAAATAACAGAATCTCAAAGACGATAACCACAAGGAGACAGCCAGCATCAGGCCTCCAGTGCGGTTTGAACAGGATGCTGTCCCCAGCCTCTTGACTCCCAGCTGCAACTGAAAATAACCTCCAAGGGTCCCTGGTATTTGTGGCACTGCTCCCCTTTCTTCCACACCCTCGCCCTAGCTGACCTGAAGCCTCACATTCTTTCTGCACCATGAAGGAGGTAGCCAGTTCCTCTCAAGTTTTGGCCCTATCGCTTCACCCTCCATCAGGCACTTAAGACTCAGTCAGGCTGCCTTTCCTCTGAGATTGCCACACTCACCACTGAGTGGCCACATGTGTGGAGGACTGGGGGAGGTGGGCAGGGCCGGCCACCCTGCCTGTACCTGAGATTGGAGTTGCATGGCCTCAGACGGGGAGAGGAGTCTCTGAAGACAAGAGGACTGTCTCTACCAGCTGAACTGGCTTCAGCTGGAAAGAGATGTGACCTGGAGCTCCAGGGGGCTACCTCAATGTCAGGAGAGTAGCCCTGGAGACCCAGGGGATAAGAGCTGGGGTCTAAGAAGATGGGCTTGGGGGAAGGACAACAGGGAGGCAAGCAAGAGCCTTCTTCTTGGGACTGGAACCCTGAAACCTCCGGCAGGAATGGTAGCCAGAGACCCCAAGGAGAATTCAGTTGCCCATTTACTCATTCAACATGCATTTACTGCTACAGGCTCTGTGTGCCCCATGGAGAGGCAGGACAGGGACTCCCCACCTAGCCACCCACTCTGCAGAAAAGCCAAAGGACAAGGACATGTCCCTCCAGGTCCCCTGGGGCCCTGTCTCGGTCTCAGGCAGCTTCTAAAACCTCCTCAGCTGCTGGAGGATCTCTTTGCTGCCCAGTTTCACCCCACCCTTCAGTCAGCTCCCCTGATCTCGAACAAACACACAGCAGTTTATTCACAGGTACAACACCTGGCAAGATTTGCATGTGATTTGCAAAAGCTTGACCTGAGGCTCACCAGCACCCAGCTGTTTGCAGCCCAAGTCAGGCCAGCCTCCTGCTCCAACTCCTTGCCCACCCTCAACCTAGGCCAAGTTTCCAACTTTTATACTGTGAAGATCCAAAACCCCTTTTCAGCTTTCCCCAAACAGTTCCCAGGAGGAAGCCAAAACAACACCAACTGGGCTTCCAATCCATGAGGCTGAGCCTGGGGACCTCTGGGTGGAGGTTGGTCCAGCTCAAAGAGGACACTTGTCAGGTGAAGGGCTTCAAGGGTAGCCTTGAAGGGGAAACACCAAACTTTAAGAGGCTTTCTTAGGACTCCGGGTACCAAAAAACTCTCGTTCCGACTCTTTGCTACCCTATGGACTCTTTGCCACCCTATGGACCATCCTCTGTCCATGAGATTCTCCAGGCAAGAATACTGGACTGGTTTGCCGTTTCCTTCTTCAGAGGATCTTTCCGATCCAAAGATCAAACCCTCATCTCTTATATCTCCTGCATTGGCAGGCAGGTTTTTACCACTAGTGCCACCTGGGAAGCCCTGGTACCTGAGAAGTAGTAAGTAAATACATCTCCAGTATTTGATGAATGGATGCAGGAGGCTTACGGTTCATGAGCCATATGACACTGTAGGCTCGGTAATAGACAGAAGCCTTGGGAAGCTGGACTGAACACTCAGAGGACAGCAGGAGATACACAGCTTGTTTCCTGAATCAGAGAAAAAATATTCATCTCACCGCCAGTGAGTGCGAGTGTGCCTGGGGCCGCAGCACTGCGCTTAAGTGATGAACTCTTCATCCCCATTTAGCATCACAAGGGAGGTGAGCCTCTCATCTCAGAGATGAGGGAAGTGAGGCTCAGAAAGGTTCTGTGACCTTTCCTTTAGGTCACACCGCTGGGCAGGAGTGAGGCCAGGACTCTAATCGAGAAGCTGTTTAAGTCAATTGGGTTAGAAAGGCACAATGGCATCCCGAATTCTCCGTCCCCTACCCAGGGTCTGGTGACTAAGTTCACTCATGGAATTCCCTTCAGTTTCCTTTTCTGCAAAATGGAGAGAGTAATGATACCTACTTCTCGAATACATCACAAGGATTAATTGACACTTAAGACATGTAAAGAGGCTTCCCAGGTGGTGCTAGTGATGAAGAACCCACCTGCCGATGCAGAAGACATAAGAGATGCTGGTTCAATCCCTGGGTTGGGAAGATCCCCTAGACTAGGAAATGGCAACTCACTCCAGTGTTCTTGCATTGCTCCCACTTGGATAATCCAGGATAATCTTTAAAAGGGGCTTCCCTGGTGGCTCAGATGGTAAAGAACCCACGTGCAATGCAGGAGACCCAGGTTGGATCCCTAGGTCGGGAAGACCCCCTGAAATAGGAAGTGGCAACCAACTCCAGTATCCTAGCCTGGAGAATTCCACAGACAGAGAGCGCCTGGCAGGCTACAGTCCATGGGGTTGCAAAGAGTCAGACACAGCTGAATGACTAACAGTTTCACACTTTCAAGATATGTAAAATGCTTTGGACAGTGTCTGGCTTATTTTAACCCTTACATTAGTGTTAACTATTATTGCTGTTTATTAAAATTCATGTCATGGGCTTCCTTGGCAGTCCAGTGGTTAAGACTCTGCCTTCCACGGCAGGGAGCGTGGGTTCCATTCCTGGAGGGAGAACTAAGGTCCCACATGACACAGGGTGTGGCTGCCCCCTCAGAAAAATTTGTGTCACTCATTCATACAGCCAACATCTGAGCACCATGTTGCAGCCTCCGGCGGCAAACCAGAAAACCCACACAAAGCAAGCAGTCAAGGCTGCAAAGCTGAGAAGAGGGCCCACTGAGGGGCCCTGCAGAGGGGAGCAATCCAGCCTTGGGATTTGGGAAAGGCTATTGCCGCTTCCTGGAGGACAATAAGTCAGTCAGTTCTCCATCCACGAGCAGAAGTGACCTTTTAAAAATGCAAACACACAGCTGAGGCTATGAGGAAACCCTCAAAGAGCAGGGTCCCTCTGCCCCAAGGCGGACACAGGAGCCCTGCAGGCTCTGGCCACTGGCCTCTCCTCCTGAGGCAGCCCCCCACACCCTGCACCTCAGCCCATTCTGGCCTCTTTCTGCTTCTCCCAAAGCTCAGCCCCTTCCAGCTGCAGAGCCTCTGCTTCTATTATTCCCTTGGCCTGCCTTCCAAGCACCTCTCTTCCTGCAGGGTCTGAGCGCTCAGGTGAGGAGGGCTCTCTGCTACGTACTTGCATACACCTGCACATCCCTCCTAGTAGCAATAACTCTCATCACCCTGTTTAGCATCTGTGGACAGAACATTCCAAAGCCAGGGACCCCAGAAAAAAGAAACACGTGCCATGGGGAGGACACCAGACAGTTTGCAGAAATCCCAGGTTCCTTGACCAATTCATGTCATGAACTTAGCTGTGCATCTGCCTACTCCAGAGGGACTATGAATTGGGGAGCCCAGACCCATGACCTTCGAGGTCAGGAGACCAGCCAATTAACTCCTGTGTTGTGGTCGGGGAGGCCCTATACACAGGCTTCCTCAGGCCACAAGAGAGAGGTCTTCCAGCTCCCAGTGGCCTTTGGTTGGGTCACCACCACCGCTAATACCACTAAAACCAAAAAGCCACCAAATCATCACTACCAAGATTTCTGCTACCATCATGGTAGAAATAAAAGAAGCTTTCTTCAAAATTCCCTTAGAGCAAACTATTACAGTAAAGAGAAGAGACATTAATCTGACATTTTAAATGCTTATGCTAGTAAGTGTCCAGTAAATGTTAGCATCATCATCAATAATAATAACAAAGTATCAGGCACATTGTGACAGCAGTCATGAAATTAAAAGATGCTTGCTCCTTGGAAGAAAAGCTATGACAAACCGAGACAATGTATTAAAAAGCAAAGACATCACTTTGCAGACAATGGTCCATATAGTCAAATCTATGGTTTTTCCAGTAGTCATGTATGGATGTGAGAGTTTGACCATAAAGAAGGCTGAGTGCCCGAGAGTTGATGCTCTCAAACTGTGGTGCTGGAGAAGACTCTTGAGAATCCCTTGGACAGCAAGGAGATCAAACCAGTCAATCCTAAAGGAGATCAACCCTGAATAGTCATTAGAAGGACTGATGCTGAAGTGGAAGTTCCGATCTTTGGCCTCTTGATGTGAAGAGTCAACTCATTGGAAAAGACCCTGATGCTGGGAAAGACTGAAAGCAGGAGGAGAAGGAGGCAACAGAGGATGAGATGGTTGGATGGCATCACCAACCCAATGGACATGAATCTGAGCAAATTCCAAGAGACAGTGAAGGACAGGGAAGCCTGGTGGGCTATAGTCCATGGGATTGTAAGGAGTCAGACACTACTTAGCAACTGAACAACAGCAATATTGTGGATGCTCAGAAAATGGTAGTTCCCTGGTCCCAGGGGGACAGAAGCTAGAGGCCATTGGCAGCTTCCCACTCCGCTCATGCCCAGGGCCTCCACCTGTTCAAAAGGAATCAGAGCTACAGGAGATCATCAGGTGCAACCCTTTGGTGCAGATAAGAGGGGGAACTGAGGACAAGGGGAGAACTTGTCCAAAGTCAGGAGCCAGTCTGTCCCTGGAAACTGGATCTCCCAGGCCAGTGCCACCTATTGTGGATAAACAAGCCGGAAGAGGGAGGTTTGCAATATGTGATGACACTAGGTTCAGGTGGGTAACACTTTCACTCAAGGACAGCTTTGTGAGGGTGGGGGCTCAGGCCCCTTGAGGAGAGCATAGGGCTTATCTGGAAGGTCAAGGCTTTGCCTCTGCATGAGGTAGGTATAGCTTCTTGCTTAATAGAACCCACAAAAGCCGCTGTGGGGTCAGGAAGGGAACGAGGCCTCAGGGGAGGCCCATCCTGGCCCTTGGTCCCCTGAGCCTTTAGCAGCTATGGCTATCAGCCGGGCCACCCTGCCAAATGGTCCCTGATGTTGAGACAGCCACTGTGGTCACTTGCTTTCTCCTGGTCCTGCCCTTCCCTAGGCCTCTCAGCCCCTAGTGTTGATTCAGTCTCCCCAGCCACCTTCCAGGGAGGCCCCTTTCCCATTGCATCCACCTCTTGATCCACTGTAGGGTCAGCGAGACCCTACAATAAGGAAGTGGACTTCACACCAGGCCTGAGTGATCCCAAAGCCCATGTCCTCTCCACCTGGTCTTCCTGCCTCCCAGATGTCCTTAGGTGCCGGTTCCCGTTGGTGCCACCACTAAGCGTCTTCGCCAGTGACCACTCCATCCACAGCCTCTTTCAGAGGATGCTCACTCCCCCAAGGGCCTGGCGGGAATTCCCAGCTCCCAGTGGGGATGGTGATAAGACTGAAGATGGGCTCCTGAAGCAGGAGGGCCAGCCTCTGCAGAGCCACCCAGAGGTGCTGCCAGCAAGGGAAGCTGCTGTCAGTGAGCTCAGCCTGAGCACCTGCTCTGCAGGAAGTCGAAGGGGACTTTGCTGGAAATCTGCCTTTAATCTTGGCTTCCTGTTTTCTGCCCTGGGGGACCGCCCAGACCTCTGAGTTTCAAACTATTTCACACCAGCTTCTCTAAACTGTCATCTCAAAGTAAAGAGGCTGGGGGAGGGGAGGAAGCAGGGTGGAGGGAGGAGAAGCCCTTCTTTTCCCAGGGGATCCTAGGAGCACAGCTCATTCTACCCATAAATTTGCTTAACCTTGGGACTTCTGGTGACCAACCCAACTTTGCACTGAGCTAGTGTGGTGACCTTGTGTCATCGAACGCAGCCAGAAATCCTGAGCCCTGTCCCCCACATCCAGGGGTCTCCAGCCTGCCCTCTTTTCTCCATTTCCCCAAGGTAGGGACAAGCAGCCCAGCCTGACAAAACTGGCACTTGAGCCTACCTGGCAGGGAGGGGGCTTCTCCTAAATTTCCCCCCATCCTAAAACCCGCAGATTCTTCTCTCATGAGTTCCTTCCCTAGAGTCTGCTGAAAGAGGAGGCTGTCTGGTGCCCAAAGCTTTGGAGGTCCTCAGACTGGAACCCCAGTACTGGGGGGTCAGATTCTGGGAAAGTTCTTCAGAGTTGAGCCTCAGTGGCCTTATCTTTAAAACATGGCTGCAAACACCAACTTGACATCTCCCCGTCTCACAGATGTCCTAACCTCAGCTTGGCGCCATCCCCAGTCTGCCCCTCTCCCAGGCCCTCCCTACCTCAGCAAAGAGCACCAGCATTTCCCCGTGTTCCAGCTGTACTTGATGACCAGGTCCATTTTCTCCTGGGGCCTCTCCTCTCCCCAAACAGCCCCATCACCAAAACTGCCATGTGGCTCTCCCTTGTCCACTGGGGCCCAGGCCCATCATCAATGGCCACACTATACAAAGCCTCTGCACTGGTCTCTTGACTTTTGCTCAGTCGTGTTACTCCCCTACTTTAAAATCTATCATTGGGTCCACATTGCTCATATAATAAAATCCAAACTCAGGTAATAAAACCTCTTCCCCACAACACCCTACCAAATCGGGCCCCTTCCTCTCATACAATCCTCCCTCACTGGTCTTGTCACCTTGACCTTCTGGCTGTCCCTTAAGCTGTTGAGCCCTCTGTGTCTCTCCATCATCCCCAACCCACGCTCTCTCCTCCATCAAACAATCATTGCCTTAAGCCAGTGTCAAATTATCCTGCTTATTTATTGATCCCACCAGGCAAGAACCAAGGTGGTCTCCTCACCCCTTCAACTCCTGCATCCAGAAGGATGCCAAGCACTTAGTAGGTGCTCAGTAATTATCTGAGTGAGGGAATGAATGAATGAATGCTGTTGAACTTGGAAGTGAACCGGCTCTTCCGCCATAGGATAGCTCTGTGGGGCCTGTGCATGTATTGATTTCCCTGCTGGGCCAGGATTCAGGGAAGTTAACAAATCTATTTCATTTCTGCTCTGAAGAGGTGGAGCCAGGATGCAAATACAAGTTTATTTGACTCCAAAGTTCACACTCAGGCCACAGCAAACCCACAGGAAGAAGTCAGACATGTTTGGGAGGAAAGGAAGAGGGACTGGTGACAAAACTGAAATGAGGGATCCTCACAGCCCTTTCTGGAGAAGGCAATGGCACCCCACTCCAGTACTCTTGCCTGGAAAATCCTATGGACAGAGGAGCCTGGTAGGCTGCAGTCCAAGGGGTCACTAAGAGTCGGACATGACTGAGTGACTTCACTTTCACCTTTCACTTTCGTGCACTGGAGAAGGAAATGGCAACCCACTCCAGTGTTCTTGCCTGGAGAATCCCAGGGACGGGAGAGCCTGGTGGGCTGCCATCTCTGGGGTCGCACAGAGTCGGACATGACTGAAGTGACTTAGCAGCAGCAGCAGCACAGCCCTTTCCCATTTTGCCAGTTGCTTCAGCGGGGGAAGGGAGATGTCAGGGTGACCCTTCCCAAAGCTTTTGCAGAGCTGCTGAAGTGCTTTCCTTTAGGCTGAGGGGTGGCTCCATCCAGTCCCACTTTATCATTCCGTCTTGACCTCAGAGGAAAGAAAGGGAAACCAACCAAACTGAGTGCCCTCCCCACCTCCCCCACCCCAAGGCCTTTATCTTGCTGAATCTGCACCATCTCTCTCTCTCTCTTTTTTTTTTCTCACCAACTCTTGCAAGAGAGGTGCATTTTGAACTTGATCTTATGGAGGAGGAAACTGAGCTCAGAGACATTAAGTAACTAGACCAAGGTCACACAACTAGGAAGTGGTTCAGCTGAGATTTAACTTTACTGTGAGAACCCCAAATCCACGCTTTTTTCCTATTACACGACAGCTGTCTCTAAGACTTACTGGACATCTCCTCAAAGGGCAGTGGTGTGACTACATTTACTTTCCTCCTTGCAGGGCTGGCTTCTTACTGGAAATTGGCCCAGGGGTGCATTGGGTCAGAGGGCCATCCTGTAGTTTGTCCGGGGAGGCACACCCAACTCAGCCCTTTGCAATGTACAACCACACTGTCTTCTCAGCTGGCTCTCCCACAAGACCTTGACTGTCCCTCTCACTCCCGAATCCCTCACTTCTCTTGAATTTCACCTCCTGTACACCTCCTTTCCCCATCACAGAATGGCCTTTTCCTGTGCCCATCCAACCCTGAACCTCCCTTTAGGACCCAGTCCCTAGGAAGTGCCCTGCCTCCCACCTACACTGGAGTCTCTGGTCTCTCTTCCATACTCACCGCCCCCCCTCACCTCCAACTCTACACTCCCCCCTCACACACACACACACGTACACACACACACACACACACACACACACACACACACACTCACTGTCTGCTCCTGAGCTCAGAGCCCATCACACTCTGTCCTTCATTAACAATAATATATAGGAAGAAATGATACCTAGCTAAGGGCTGACTAAGTGCCTGCCACTGCACACTAAGCACTTTAGACATATTAACTCATTTCCTCCCCCATGGAACCTTAAGAAGTTGGTGCTATTACTTCCCCCATTTGGTAAACTAGAGCACAGAGAGGTTAAGTAACTTTCCCAGGGTCACATAGTCACTGACAACTTCCTCATTGCCTCCAGGCTGAAAACAAAGTCCAA
Source organism: Capricornis sumatraensis (assembly GCF_032405125.1). Taxonomy (NCBI): domain Eukaryota; kingdom Metazoa; phylum Chordata; class Mammalia; order Artiodactyla; family Bovidae; genus Capricornis; species Capricornis sumatraensis. The sequence continues at coordinate 41,122,383 of NC_091087.1, read as the reverse complement.
GAAAGTCCCATAAGGCCTTTTGGATCTCTCTGTGCTCTGTGGCTTGAGGGGACCCCATCTCCCACGACTTTACAGGACCTACCCTGCAAACTTGCAGCCATACTGAGCCATTTACAGTTCCCAGAGCCGTCAGGGGGCTTCCCTGGTGACTCAGACAGTAAAGAATCTGCCTGCAATGCTGGAGACCGGGGTTCCATCCCTGGGTTGGGAAGATGCCCTGGAGGAGGGCACGGCAAACCCTCTCCTGCATTCTTGCCTGGAGAATCCCCATGGACAGAGGAGTCTGGTGGGCTACAGTCCACAGATCGCAGAGTCGACAAGACTGAGCCCAGCACAGAGGGGTCAAGCGCTTTCACCTCCCCCGACCTTTGCCCATGCTTATTCCTTCTGCCTAGAGTCCCAGCTCTATCAAGTCTCCCCTTTGGCCCTCCCCTCTTTTCTGCTTCCTGTGGGCCTTGTACACCCCTTCTTCACTTCTATCAACTCTTTCCTAGCGCTTGACTGTTGGCCTGTCGGTGCTGGGAACTCCTTGACAGCCACCAAGCGGCCCGGCGGGTAGACTCCAGAACAGGGCCTGTCACACTGGCAGCGCCGGGAAATCCTTGCGAACGGATGAATGCTCCTGCGGGTGAGGGTCCCTGTGCACAAACAGATCCGAGCAGAGGGCCCGAGGCCTGGCCTCCGTCGCTTGTACACCGGGGAAGGCTTGGAGGCTGCTCCAAGGCGGGCTGGCCGGACCTCCCTGAGGGACCTTCGGGAGCCTCCAACGCGGGCGGGCAGGCGGGGGCAGGGCGCGCGCGCGGACACACCCCCCGCAGTGTCCCCGGTGCCCGGCAGGGGGCGCTGCTCCGTCGGCCCACGCCCCGCCGCGCGCCGGGCCGGCTCCCTCGCGCAGGCGCGGTGCCGCGGGCGGAGGATCCGGGCCGCGCTTCCTCTCGCCAGGCCTGCGAGCTTCCTCCCAGCGGAGCCCAGGGCGAGCCGAGCTTGGCCGCTGCCGCCGCCGCCGCCGCCGCGACCGCCGCCGCCCTCCCGCTCTCGCCCCAGCCCGCACCCCGCGCGGAGGTCTTGCTGGGGTGGGGTCCGAGCGGGGCGGTCTCCCGGCAGCGCCGCCGTCGGGGCCACCCCCCCCCCCGGCCAGCGGTCCCTCCCGCCCCAGCCAGCCTGTGGCCGCCGGAGCCTCCGGGGCGTGGAACGCGGGGACCTTCTGCGGCGCCCCGAACCAGCGTCCGGGGCCGCCCCGGGCAGCCGGCGCGACGTCCCCGCATCGAACCTCGGTGGCGGCGTTCGGAAGCGGAACTCTGCTGGGGCCGCGCCGGCTACATTGTTTCCTCCCCCCCGACTCCCTCCCGCCCCCTCTCCCCCGCCTTTCTTCCCTCCCCGACCCGGGCCGCGCGGCCATCCCCCTGCCTCTGTCTGGCCGTCCCTCCTCCCCCTCCTCTCGCACCCAGACCTCTTTGTACCGCACCACCCGGGGACCCCTGCGCCCCTCCCCTCCCCCCTGGCCGCATGGACCGTCCGGCAGGCCGCTGATGCTAGCCGCAGCGAGGTTGCCCGGACCGCAGTGCCCCGAGAGAGGTGAGTGCCTGGCGGGCCGGGAGAGGAGGTGGGCGTCCGGGTGCTTCCCGGAGGGAGGCGGGCGGAGGTCGCTCGTCCCGCTTCTCTTGCAGCTGCCGTGGCGTCCACACCCATCCCCCACCTCCCTTACCCGCCCCCCCTCCTTCCCGGGTTCGAAATCTCCCGGGAGTCACTGTCAGCCGGACTGGGAGGGGAGCGCACTAGGGAGGTACTGCCTTTCCAGCCCCACAGACTTGTCTCAGGCCACCCCGAGTCTGTCTTCCCCCTCACCCGCTTCGTGGGTGCTGGCTGGAGCCTGGAGGGAGGGGTCAGTATGGACCAGGGCCCTTGGAGAATGGGCGGTTTGCCGTTCCCTGCCCCGGGCCTCCCTGCAGGTTCCTTGGTCTGCCTGGTTCTGACCCCTCCCTCATTCACCCCGCGGAGGCCCTGCTGTCTCCAGGAAGCCCAGGGCCCAGCCACCTTCCTTGAGCCTGCCAGAGGTTGAGCCTGTCACCCTGAGCCTCCCAGAAAACCAGGCCTAAGCCAAGGGACCTCTGACCCTAGGGTGGGGAAACTGGGCAGGGCCTGTGTCGTGGGTGGAGGTGACACTGGGCATTATTAGGACCATGCCCCCACCTGCTGGCAGCCTTGTCAGCCCATTCTCCCAGGCTCCTCAGGGCCCAGGCCAGGTGTCAGGAAGGGGCGTGTCCAGCCATCAGATTCCTGAAGCTTAACCAGGGGTTCCTCTCCCCTCCCTTTCTGTAGGCCAGAGGACTGAGGCTTAAAGGGGGAAGTTGCTGTCCCGGGCCTCTGACAGAGTTAGGTTGTCTGTCCTCTCATTCCCCCGACTCTGCAGGGCTGGACTGCTATGGGCAGGGGAAAACGATACAGGTACCTTTATCCACGAGGGACATAAGCCCCCTAGCCTGGCCCATGGGACCTTGTGGGGTGAGCACGTGCTCCCCTACAGAGGGCTGGAGAGAAGGGAGAGAGCTTCCGGCCCCAGCGCTGCCTCCATCTGGGCTCAGCAGCATCGGCCCTACCTATGGGGTTTCCCCCTGGTGTCTGAGGCTGGGTCCCACTCATGGGATGTGGCGAGTGCGTGGGGGCACCCCTGGGGCGTACCCCTGCTTCTGAGCTCAAGCAGTCCAGTGGGCTCTCCTGACTCAGCCCTCCTGTACACCTTTGGCTCAGCTAGTAACTGGGATCTGGAGAGGAAGACAAAAGCCCTGTAGGGACCACGCTACCGCCTTGGCATCGGAGCATTGTCAGAGTGGGGACACCCAGATGGTCTCTTCCAAGCTCCCCACACCCTAATGGTCCCAGTGTCTTTCCTGGGGCCCCAGCAGGAACAGGGCGAAGGTGGCAGGAGGGAGATTGGGAGTGTGGCAGGATCCTGCTCCTAGAGGTGTGGGGGTCCCCTGGAGGATACAGGGCCGTGTCTGGGCCCCCAAGGGCCCCTGGCAGGTTTGTTCCACTCAGGCCTCTGCCCTTGATTGTTGTTGTTTCCGGTTGCCCTGACAGGCGCAGTGGAGGGTTCACAAATATGGTGGGTCTGTGAGGCTCTCCCCTCACCCAGCCCTAACTTCCTTTCCAGCCCGAAGGCCTAGGGCTGAAAGCTGACCTGGTTGGATGCCTGTGAGCTGTCAGGTGGGGCCCAGGGTCCCGAGGCCCTTGTAGAAAGGGTCTGGCTTCAGGAAGCATGTGTGTAGGGATTCACTTTTTCTCTGGCGAGCTTGGTGTCTTCCTCCCTGCTCTTCTGTCTGCGTCAGACCTGGGACTGAGAAGGACCAAGAGAGGGTCTCCAGCATCACTGCAGAGGGTACCAGGCTCCTAGGGGTTGAACCATCCTGGAACAGACCAGAGTTCAGGCAGAGACAGAGGCCCAGGGCCCACAGTGTGACGTGGCTGCCCCCTGATTGGCCAAGACGGCTGAGGTCCACTACTTGGCTCCATCTTTGGGGGGTTTGAAGCCTTGGCTTCATAGAAATAACCCAAAGGTGTTTGATCTGCGAAAGAGAAGGTAGGGAAGGACCCTCGTGTGTCTCAGGGGCTGTCCCAAATCAGAAAGGCCATCCCTTGATGTCCCAGACACCAGGACCAGAGCTAGGGGACAGGCAGGTCCCCAGAACGTAAAGCCTGAGTTCCTTACGAGAAAACTAAGTATGTAGGTATGTAGTGTTAGGGTGCTTAATTTAGAAAGTAACAAAACAGCACTACAGACCATTTAGAAAACGAAAAACTCACCCACTGTCTCTTCCCCAGTGCCGAGGCTGTTAGTATCTTGGAGTTCCCAGCCAGTCTTTCCCCGATCTTTTTTCCTTCGTCGCTGTTGTCATTTGGGTGTACGTGCCTTCACACCTTTTTTCATTTAATACTGTATCTGGGCATTTTCTCATGTTGCTACACAGTCTGTAACTTTGCCTCTAAAAAGCTACAGAACATTGCGGACAGCTCTGCCATAGCGGCGATACTCCAGCCCTCTCCCCAGGCTGGTGCACTGTTGTTGCCCGTCTGTTGCTGTTGTAACTGTTGTTACTACAGGCCCCCAGAGCAGCCGAGGGTATTGGAGAGAGTAGGCAACGTGGCACCCAGCCAACAAGTGACTCTAGGCCCGGCTGTGCCATTGAGGCCAGGGTAGAGGGATCTTGGGCAGGTCATCCTTTGAGCCAGGGTTCCTTTATATACACAACAGCAGTCCCTACTTCAGAGAGGAGTGTGCGGACACTGAACTAACTAACCCAGGTACTGGAAGGTGCCTGGCACAGCCCCTGGCGTCCACTAGATGCTCAGTAAGAAGGGTGGGCGTTGTTGAGAGAGTGCCCACAGCCGGCTGCCTCGACATGTGCAGAAGACGCCAGGGCCAGGGTTGGCTGATGGCTCACCTAACCGAGGGTGGTCTCTGCCCGGGGAGCCCTTCTGAAACCCTGTGTTCAGAGACTGCTCTGGCCAGTGTCCTGTCGCCCCTCTCTGCCTCCCGCCCGCCCATCACCATGTGGAAGATGGGCTACGGGTTGGTTTCTGGGGCCTGGCCCCTACCCCTTCTCCTTCTGTTCTTCCAGCATCAGAGCTGAATGAATGAGGCCTCTTCTCCAAGAGCCCGGCTGCCTCCTGTCCCTCAGCTTCAGCTACTTCCTAGGCCAGCCCCACGTTTCCCAGGACCTACTCCCTGGGAAAACTGAGTACTGGGCAAGGAACTCCAGGCATCCTGAGCCTCAAGCCAGGGACAGCCATGCCGGCCGCATCCTCCCACCGAGCAGCTGAAGGAGGGAAGAAAGCAGGGCCAGGGCCCACAGATTCCAGAGCCTCCCAGCTGGGAGCTGAAGGGAACATAGATGGTCCACAGATCACTGGGAAATCTCGGGTGTTGGCAGCCCTCTCTCTGGCAGGTGCTGCCCGGGTCTAACCTGAGTGTGTACTGCTGTGACATCACTTGCTTCCTCTTATTCTGCTTCTGTGGAGAACGGGGGTGGGGTGTGCCTTGCTAGTGCCACCCCAGGGACACTAGGAGGAAACCAGTCTGAGATCGGCACCCCGGGGCCTGTGAGACCATAGTCCAGATGACCCCAGTATGGCTCAGAATTAACCTAGGCAGAGGGTCCTTCCTGAGGTGGCTCGTTCAATGCAGAGGGCTCCCCGGTGCCTGACCTCAGGCTCCAGCCGCCAGACTTTTGCTTTGGAGTGTCTGCCTCCTGCCTGGTCTTAGCGCAGGGGAAGTGGGCATTACAACTGCCCTCCTGTTCCACAGCCCGGGCTGGGATGAGGTCACAGGGTGCGGTCCTCTCCACGATCCTGGCCTGGCTGGGGTGAGCACTGCGGGTGTTTCTCAGCGCCCCCCTTTCTTGGTTGGGGACAGGATGGGTGGAAGAGCAGGCCACCCCTCCATCCCAGGCAGGGAGCACGCCTCCCCTCCTCCTCTCCTTTGGGTCCCTTCATCCAAGGGCTGGAAATAGAATCCGCTAAGTAATGATTAAAGTCAAATTCAGACCTAAAAATAAAGAGCTGGTGAGGAAGAGCTAGTGTGCTCCCTGCGTGGCTTAGGGGAAAAGCAAGCAGGGCAAGGCTGGCTGCAGAGGGCCAAGCCCTGCTTCCCAGGAGAAGCCAGAGCCCGCTGTGGGACCAGGAGTACTCCAGTAATTGGGGGAGGGCCCCTGGCTTCAGGCATACTGCAGCCCATACCAGTTAGGCCCATAGTGGCAGAACCAGGCAGAGAAATCCCATTTTTCCCATGGGCAAACTGAGGCCCAGGAGGACCAAGTGGTTTGTCCAGTGACTGTCCAGGAGCTCCCCTTGGCAGGCCCCGGGGAGCTGGGCTCCCCCCCCCGCCCCCCACCGTGCAGCCCAGCTCACCCTTCTGCCTGCTCAGTTTCTCTTCCTGGTTTTGAGATCCTGTGATGAACGTGGCTTCTCATCACACACCAGCTCTGAACGCCTCGGTGGGGCTGGGCCTCCAACCGCAGCTTCCCTCCGCCTCCCCCTCCCCTTCCGTGCCCTGGGCCTCCAGACATAAAAGAGAGGCTGCCTGGCGCTCCCCCTACCCCCCGTCGGTCTGCTCTCCACATGATTGGAAGCTGTGCGGCTGGGTGAAGACCTGGGTGCCACCTGACACCTGCACCCCCTGGCTGCTGCTTCTCAGCCCAGCCTCTGCTCCTCACCCAGGCCCGGATACCTGCGGGGCCCGGGCCATGCTGGCCACGCCACAGGGAGACTGGAGGGGAGAGGGAACCCTCAGAGCCCCCTGCCGACCAGTAGAGGAGGCCAGACTCAGAGGAGTCAACTGGGGGAGGCCTGTGGTTCCAACTTCCTGGCAGGGCTGGTGGGAGCTCAGAAGCTGGGGATCTGCGTAGGCTGGAGCAGCCAGGAGGACTTCCTGGAGGGGCAGGGCCATGAAAATCAAGAAGCATTTGAGAAAGAGGTGGGTGGGGGCAGAGGTCATTGGCCAGAGCCCTTACTCTCTGGGGCTGCTGATTTCTGTAGCTGCTGTGTGGCCCTGGACAAACTCTTGGCCTGTCTCTGCAAGGCAGGGTATGGCACAGATGTAACCAGAGCAGGAGGGCCGGCCGGTCTCCCCTCAGCTGCCCTCCCTCACCTGTCTGTCCAGGACGTCATCGATCCTGCCCAAGGAGAGGGTGGAGGGTTGGCTGACCAAGTTCAGACAAGCCTGAGCTCAAACCCTCACTCTCCCCCTTGGAAGCTGGGTGATGGTTCTCAGCTGGGTGCCTCCTCTGTCAAACAGATAACAGTAAAACCTCACGGGGGTTTTTTGAGGGTGAAGTAACTAAGGCAGGCTTGGGTCAGTAGGCTCATGCTCCGTGCTCACAGTCCGTCCCGTGGGGGAGGGCGTTGGTAACCCTTCTCTCTCCACTGGGTAGCATGGTTGTGTGTTCTCTGAGACAGGGAGTCCAGAGACGGGAATCGGGGGGTCAGAGTTCTAGACCACTCACCAGCCGCTGGGCTGCAGTCTCCCACCTGTAAGGTGACCAGGGGCCTTTGGGGTAAGGGACGAGGACAGTCTGGTTTTCAAGGGTTCGTTGGAGACCAGTCCTGAGAGGCCATATGTAAATGTAGGCAAATGAAGGTGCAAAGACCACAGGCTGTGCCGAGGGGTGTGGCGGAACTGAGGTCTGGGTTTGGGCCCTGGGGAGCCCCGGAGTCCCCCCTGCCCAGTGCATGTAGGTAATTAGGCTCCTGAGCGGTAATTAGAAACCTTTCTGGGCCAGGAGTGACAGCCTCCAGCCACAGCAGTGCCTGGGGGAGGAGGCACCCCATTAGGCTCCTCTCCTCCAGCCCCCGCCTCTCCCAAACCGCTAGACGGGATTTCCGGTCCCACTGAGCCACTGGAGGGGGGCAGGAAAAAAGCCTGTGAGTTGCTGTAGTTTGGTTTTTAACATTTTTCAGCCATTCGTCTCACCCCTCCCCTTAGGACCGGGGGTGCTGAAGGCTGAGGGAGCCCTGGGGTGGGGGGTGGACAGCACACACTGGAGGCAAAGTGAGTGGGACCCTCCTTCCAGTCCTCTCCTGACCCCCAGGGAGGTTCAGCCCTCTCCAGGGGTCTTGTGCCCAGTTCTGCTGCTGCCCGGTCCTGAGACATTTTGTGTAGTGGCTATGCTGAGGGCTCTGCGACCACCCGACCAGCTTAGTGGGAACCAGCCCCCACCCCCGCCCTGGTGTGTGGCCAGGGACATCACAGTGCCGTCAGCCTGGGTGCCCCTTGCAAAACCAGAGGCGGGGCTGATTGTACAGCTGCCAAACCAGCCCAGCTGCTGGTGTGCCCCTCCCTTCTTAGGTGCACTGTCCTTTGCTGGGTTGGGGGGGCGCCCAATCAGAAACAGTGCTGCTTGCATCTGCCCCGCACCTGTCAGCAGCTTCCAGACTGCCTGGGTTCAGAGCCCCTGTAGACCCCACCCCGCGCTTCTTCATTCTCAGCTAAGCCTCTGCGCACCACGATGTGAAATCCGAATCCTGGCCTGATCGAGCACAGTGGCTTCCACCTGAGATCCTCCCAGTTTCTGCTTCCCCCTACCCCTTCCCCAGTGGCCCCGACCCCTGTCTCTCCTGCCCGCTGAGGCGTCAAGCACACCTGGCTGCCACTGACCGACCACCTGGCAGCCAGGAGAGCAGCAGTAGGGCTAGGCACCAGGGAGAGGAGCCGAGTAGCACCTTGGGGTCCCAAGGGCAGGACCCCTCCTGGGCCCTTCCGCCTCCTGTCCATACTGACCCACCATACGGGCTGGGCACACAGGGAGGCTCTTGAAACAATGGCTCAAAGAACGAGAGGGCAAGGGGGACCGGCTTATGGCCTCCAGTGGGCTGCCCCTGCCCTGCAGCGGCTCCAGCCGGGTCCTATGGCTGGACCAGAGTCTCTGGGGACCGTGGCCCCCGAGTCCCCCCCAGGTCTCCTGTGCACTTCCCTTTTCAGTGGGTATTTTTAGCTGGGTGTAAACAGTTACTGAAGGCTCCCACGCCCCACTAGGCAGTGGAGTTTTGGTGAGGAGGCAGGGCAGGAGCCCCTTGACCTACTTTGGCCCTCAGCACGTGCTTGGCTCTGGGGTCTACAGCTGCCCCAAAGCAGGAAGAGGGCAGTTTCTGGGCTTCCCCCCACCCTGCCAGCCTGGGCTCCCAAGAAAGCCTGCCTGAGGCTGTGGCCACTGACCTCAGCGCTTGGGCACAATGCCCAGCCTGTTCCCGGGACCCCAGCACAAGGACTGCTGGGAGCAGGGTTTGGGGCAGGAAGTCGGAGTGAAAGCCCCCTGTCCCCCAGCTCTGTGGGGGTGGGGTGGCAGCTGCTGTCCCTTTGGGGTTAAATATAGTCCTGTCGGTTATGGGGCCACAGTGTGGAGCAGCCAGCCTAGCTTCCCCCTGTTGTCTGTTGGCTCATTCATTCATTCGGCACTCACTTGCTGCCCAGCACTCTGGGCCTGGCCCCTGCTAGGACGTGAGTCAGCCCGGCCTTACTCCTGCAGGGCTCTCAGGCCAGGGTCGGGGAGGTTCTCACTGGACCGTGAGACGTGAGAGGCTCTGGAGGCCTAGAGCAGCCAGCCACCACAGCCAGGTGACAAGGGAAGTCTCCTGGCATGAGTCAGTTTCAAAAAGTTATTTATTTTCTTACTAATCGTAATTTTTGCTTTTTTTCCTGTTTTTTAATTCACTAAGTCATGTCTGACTCTTTTTCAACCCCATGGACTGTAGTCCGCCAGGCTCCTTTGTTCATGGGATTTAGATTCTCCAGGCAAGAATACTGGAGTGGATTGCCATTTCCTCCCCCAGGGGATCTTTCTGACCCAGGGGTTGGACCATATCTCTTGTGTTTCCTGCACTGGCAGGTGGATTCTGTACCACTGAGCCACCTGGGAAACTCAGTCGTAATTTTTAGGGGGCAGGTAATAGATACATGTATGAATGTGAGAGTTGGACTGTGAAGAAAGCTGAGCTCTGAAGAATTGATGCTTTTGAACTGTGGTGTTGAAGACTCTTGAGAGTCCCTTGGACTGCAAGGAGATCCAACCAGTCCATTCTAAAGGAAATCAGTCCTGGGTGTTCATTGGAAGGACTGATGTTAAAGCTGAAACTCCAGTACTTTGGCCACCTCATGCAAAGAGTTGACTCTTTGGAAAAGACTCTGATGCTGGGAGGGACTGGGGGCAGGAGGAGAAGGGGACGACCGAGGATGAGATGGCTGGATGGCATCACCGACTCAATGGACATGAGTTTGAGTGAACTCCAGGAGTTGGTGATGGACAGAGAGGCCTGGCATGCTGCGATTCATGGGGTCGCAAAGAGTCGGACACGACTGAGCGACTGAACTGAACTGAATAGATACATGGGCTTCCCTTGTGGCTCAGCTGGTAAAGAATTCACCTGCAATGCGAGAGACCTGGGTTGGATCCCTGGGTTGGGAAGATCCCTTGGAGAAGGGAAAGGCTACCCACTCCAGTATTCTGGCCTGGAGAATTCCGTGGGCTGTATAGTCCATGGGGTCGCAGGGATTTTCACTCACTCAATAGATAAATGTTGTTAAGAAAACAAATTAAAGGACAGCAGATATACAATGAAAAAGAAGTTCCCCTGAACTTGATCCTCACTCCTCCTTCCCCCTCCCAGAGATAGATAACCTCTGTTATCAGCTTCTTTTGTCTTCTGTCTCTGCATTTCTGAGGTCAGGGATGAATGGTATGTCCTCTGGAAAAACAAGGATTGTAATATACCATGCATGATGTCCTGCACCTTGCTTTTTTTTTTTTCTTCTCGGTCTTTGAGTTTTTCAGACCTACCAAAAAGCTGAAATAATAGCATAATAAATACCCATATGTGAGCTTCCCTGGTGGCTCAGATGGAAAAAGAATCTGCCTGCAGTGCAGGAGACCCGGGTTCAGTCCCTGGGTAGGGAAGATCCCCCGGAGGGCGTGGCAACACACTCCAGTTTTCTTGCCTGGAGAATCCCATGGACAAAGGAGCCTGGCAGGCTACAGTCCATGGGGTCGCAGAGAATCGGACACAACTGAAACGACTTAGCACACACACTCAAATACCCATAGATACTTAGCCCAGATGCGCCGGTCTTTAACAGCTTGCCACGCTTGCTTTACCTCTTCTTCTGTGTACTAGACATATGTATAGTCTTTGTTTTTTTGCCAATTTGAGTGTGAGTTTGCAGGCATCATACCTCCCTCTTTTAAGTATTTTAGCACAGATCTATTATATAATCACAGTACCATGATCACAGTTAAGAAAATTAACATTAATTCCATCATATTATCTAACGTTTTCATTTTTCGAGGTTGTCCCCAAGTGACCTTTATAGCTATTTTTTTCCCTCTGATCCAGAATCTGATTCAGAATCACTCATTGAGTCTTGCTGTCGTGTGTCTTTTCTTTCTTTTTCAGCTTTATTGAGATATAACTGCTGTTCAGTGTTATGTGAATTTAAGTAGTGTGCAGTGTGAAGATTTGAAACAGATGTACATTGTGATACGATTACCACAATAAGGTTGCCTAACACATCCCTCACCTCCCGTAATTACCGTTTTGTTGTTGTGTCCTGTTTCTTTAGTGTCCTGCTTAATCCAGAACATTCCGCAGCCTGTGCTTGTTTGTTTTGTCTTTAATGACCTTGACTCGAGTCGGGCCGGATATTTGGGCTCCCTGATTGGAGTCAGGTTAGGCTGCTCTGTGGCCCGTCGCACAGGATCCCGTGCCCTCCTCGGGGCGGGAGGCGCTCTCTCTGCGCCTCTCCGCGTTGCTGCTGCTCCGTCTGATCACCTGGTGAACGAGGCATGGGCCGCGTCGCGCTGTGGTGGACGTGCTGCTTCCTCTCCGGTTAATCTGGAGCGTGGTCCTCAGATGCTACGTCTCTGTGCTGCACCCCTAGCAGCATGCACCTCACGACCTGAGCGGGTCATTCTCCGTTTCTACTTCCTCTGTCATGGGGAGGTTTCTGTTTCAACACCTTGAGATCCGTCTGGGCCCCATCTCAGCTGGCCTTTTTCCCTTTTGGGGATATCTGGTCATTTATTTACTTGGTTCCTTATTAATGGACATAAAATTTGTCTCCCAGCCTCTTGCCACACCAAACAGTGCTGCAGGGATTCTTCTACTACATTTTTTTAGGCACCTGTGTAACCCCAGAGGTTGAGTGGAAGTTCCTTGGGTAGAGAATGGGGAGGGGCGGAGAGGGAATGGCAAGGCAGGGAGGCAGAGTCCTAGGAGCTGCAGGTGATAAAGGGATCTGGCTCACGTGCTGGAGAGCCAGTGAGTCCCAGAAAGCTCAAGGGACTTCCCCAAGGTCACAGAGCAAGTTGGTGACAGAGCAGGAACCGGACTGAGAGCCCATGACTCCCGGGACACTGTTCCTGCACTTCTTCCACAAAGCTGCCTGAAACAAGGTTCAGATAACCCCGGCAGGGCCCCTCTGTGCCAGACCAAGGCTGGATCAGAGGCCACAGTTTGCAGTGGCCCCTCCCAGCCGCTGCCTCTTGGCCTCTGACCTGGAGGGGGATAGCCCATCTGGACCCTCAGGGCCCTAAGGACAGGGTCCTCCTGGCCTCATGACTTCGCCAGGGAGGAGCCATCAGAGAGTATCTGCAGCTCCCTCCAGCAGGATTTCTGTGTGAAGAAAGCAGGCTTCAGAGCAGCCCTGGAAGCTGCAAGGTTGTCACCAATCCATTGTACAGATGGGAAAACTGAGTCCTGAAGCCATAGCCAGTAGAGCAAGGGGAAGGCTAGCTCATACCTCTCCTTTTCTGATTGTCCTCTTCAAACCCAGACCGTCGAGGAAGCCCCCCTGACCCCTCTGGGCTCGCCCGTCCCCCTGAGCACCGCTCGCTTCTCCCTGTTCCCTTGCACTCTCTTCTCTAGGCCAGGGTGGTCCCAGCCTGCCGGCAACCCTGTAGACATGTGCGGGCACATTAGGCAGAGGGCAGCAGGCGTGGGGGTAGGATGGCCTGCTGGCTCAGGCCTCTGACAGCTGTGTGAGGCAGGATGCTCACTGGAGGTGTAGCCTCCGGTAAGGCCACTTGCCTCTTGGCCTAGCTCGGCATCCTCACCTGTAAAATGGGAATAATAATAGCTTCTCTCTCAGTTGTTAGAGGATTTGATGAACCATAATGTGTCAAGGACAGCCTGGCACAGAGTAAGTGCTCAGCCAACATGGCCTATTATTATTTTTATTATTATCCTCAAGTCAGTGGGGAGGAGGCGGTGGCAGCTGCAGGCCGGGAGAGAGTGTTTGCAAACTGACAGCTGAGAGGGTGACTAACGGCGTCTCAGCCTCCGTGGAGGGAGGGGGAGACGTGAGGATGCAGAGAGCTGGCAGAGCCCCTTTGCAGAAGGGCTTGCAGGTTGAGGACCCAGCCAGCCACGGAGCGACCCTGATTGCAATTCCAGACCATCACCCCTAACTGGTGGTGTGCCTTAGGGCAAGTTGTTGCGACCTCCTGAGCCTCGGTTTCCATGTCTATGAAATGGGGGCAAGAGGATCTTGTGGCTCCCACAGGTGGTTCTCGGGAGCCTAAAGTTGCTTCCTGTACTCATGGTGGCTCCGTCGTGTCAGAGTGTGTGGGTCCAGGGGGATCCGGTCTCCCTGCCCAGATGGCAGAGGTTGCCGTGCTGGCCTTGGGACAGGAAGCACGGTGTGTTCCGGGAGGAAGGGAAGCCCTTGATCCCCTGGGGCAAGGGGTTGATGCCAGACACTTCCAAGTCTGGGGGCTCGTTCCACTCCCTCCATAGCCTGCTTGCTGGTGTCCCTGTTCCGCCTTCGGAGTGCGAGATCTGAGGGATCAGAAGGGTTGAGTTTCTTGCCCATTGTGTACTCGTCAGAGCCCGGTCTGCCTGACCCTTGCCCCAGGAGTGGGGCCTGGAAGCGGTGGTGGTGGTTCCCCCCGGCTCTATCTGGTCACCCAGACCGCACGCCCCCCTGCTCAAGTCCCAGGTCCCATGGCCCTCAGAAGCCAAGCTTGTCTCCTCACCTGGCATTAGAAGCCCCACATCCCTGCAGGGTCTATGCCCTGCGGGCCCAGTCCTCTCCGTCCCCTGCAGCGGACAAGGTGCTCAGACCATAGGATCTGTTTCCCACCCTCCCTCACCATGGGCTTCCAGCGGGGGTGCCCCTGCCTTTCCAAGCCCTGCAACCCTCCAGGCTCAGCTCCAGTGCTCCCTCCTCCAGGAAGCCCACCTGAGCTCTGCAGTCCTCACTCCCTTCACACCCCTGCTGCTGCTGCTGCTAAGTTGCTTCAGTCGTGTCCGACTCTCTGCGACCCCAGAGACAGCAGCCCACCAGGCTCCCCCGTCCCTGGGATTCTCCAGGCAAGAACACTGGAGTGAGTTGCCATTTCCTTCTCCAATGCCTGAAAGTGAAAAGTGAAAGTGAAGTCGCTAAGTCATGTCCGACTCTTAGTTACCCCATGGACTGCAGCCTTCCAGGCTCCTCTGTCCATGGGATTTTCCAGGCAAGAGTACTGGAGTGGGGTGCCATCGTCTTCTCTGTCACACCCCTAGGCACTTGCATTTAAATGTCTCCTTCCACTGCTCACGCATCTCAGCCAGGCCCCAGACCTTGTCCGTCACATGAATGAGCCTGGGAACAAGACACATGGAGGCGTTTCTCTTCTGACATACCATAGGCATGGGAGAGCCACTGGCCCTGCCTAAGCCTCAGATTCCTCATCTGTCAGCAAAGAACAGTAGTCCCATCCCTCTGCTTCCTGAGACAGGTACACAGCGGCTCTGGGCTGTGTGTGGGAAGATGATGGTTGTAGGAGTGCTGAGCTGGGGCCGCAGAGAGTGTGTGTGCAGGACGGGGCTGACTGCTGCTCTGGGGGCATCAGGCTGGGGTCGCTTTCTCGGGGGAGTCCACTGTATTGAAGTCGACATGTACACCAGAAGGTACACCAGTCTCAGGACACAGCTCGGTGAGTCGCCAGAGCTGAGCTTGCCCCCTTCCAGTCAGCTAGCCGCCGCCTCCGAGGTCTCCATCCTGCCCTGGGAATCCCCTGATTCCGAACCTGATTCAGATGGAATCACACGGCGTGTGTGCTTCCTGCCAGCGTCTTGGTCAGCAGACGCTTAGAGGCACGTCAGTGCTGGTCCACAGTGGCGGTTGATCACGGTTGCTGCTATCCGGTGTTACACACAGCTTCTCTCCCACTCCCGGCGAGCATCTGGGCAGTCCCCGTGTGCACTTTGTTCAGACCAGGCTCCCGGGCCTGTCTCGCAACACCTGCCCTGCCGTCTCCCGGGTGTGTGCCCGGAAGTGGGGTGGCCAGGCCATGGAGCTGGCTTACGTTTGATTTCAGAGATACTGCTTGGGCGAGTTTTTATAGGTGACGGAACTGAGAGGCCCACAGAGGACAAGTGACTTTCCCCAAATCCCAAGCACCTCAGTGACCTCAGCCGCCCTTGGTGACCACGCTCAGTGGCCCTCGCAGACCGCTTAGCTGATGTCCCGCCATGGGCTGGTAGGGCAGGTCTACTCACCCGCTGTGATTTGTGGCCTCGGTCGGTCATTCTGTGGGCTGTAAGGCCACAGTGGGCTCAGGGTTGGGGTTCCTCAGCCCTCCTTCCCTGCCCAGTGTCCCCAGCCTGCCAGGACTGGAAAGGGCAGCCCTTGCCCCAGACCCCAGCTCCAGAAGCCTCTGGCATCTGTTCACATTGCTGTGGGGAGGGAGCAGGATCTCAGTGACAGAGGCACCGTCTCTTCTCACAGCTTCCTCTCAGTACCCCCTTCTCCCCACAGCTCTCATGGTACCAAGTGACAGGTTGGCCTTCCTGTGACACGGGGACGCCAGATCTTCTAGGAAGATGTCGGCAATTCAGGTACTACAGGGATGGGGGTCCCCACGCCACCATGGGGGTGCCGAGATGGGAGAGAGTGAGAATGCAGGTCGATGCGCTCTCCTTCTCCCCAGCCCTGGCTCTCAGCAAAGTAGAACCCAGATGCAGGCACTCAAGATGGGAGCCCAGGGGGTGAGACTCAGCTGGCAGGCATCCAGCGCTCTCTGGAGGAGGGGCGCCTCACCCAGGCTTGTGGAGGCTAGGCGAGAGGCTGTGGCCTTGCAGGCGTGCAGGCAGGTGGGTGGGGGTTGCCCCGGGCTGCACCCGCCCACCTGTCGCCTGCCCTGCAGGCCGCCTGGCCATCCGGCACAGAATGTATTGCGAAGTACAACTTCCACGGCACTGCTGAGCAAGACCTCCCCTTCTGCAAAGGAGACGTGCTCACCATTGTGGCTGTCACCAAGGTAACCAGGGACCTCACACCCCCACCCATCACCCACCTCTGGGTTTTTGCTCCCCTGCAGGGGTGGGTGAGCCTGAGAAAGTGTCTGGGCTCCCCTCTCCCCAGGACCCCAACTGGTACAAAGCCAAGAACAAGGTGGGCCGTGAGGGCATCATCCCAGCCAACTATGTCCAGAAGCGGGAGGGTGTGAAGGCAGGCACCAAGCTCAGCCTCATGCCGTGAGTACCTCCAACTGGGAGGGAGGAGGACGGGAGCCCTGAGTCCCCAGGAAGAGAGTCAGGAAAGCATGGAGGCAAAGCTGGGATGTCCGTGAGGGCCTCTCAAGACAAGAGGAAGGGCATGGGTGCGGACCTCAGAGGGGATGAAGGGCGGGAAGCAGAGGACGAGGGCCTCAGTGCCTGTCTGAGCCACAAACCCCGGGGAGGCACCAGCTAGAGGGAGGGCCTTTGGGAAGTGGAGCCCGGCACTGCCCTTGGGCTGCCACGACCCCAGGCCTGGCCTCCCTGCAGCTGGTTCCATGGCAAGATCACGCGGGAACAGGCAGAGCGGCTCCTGTGCCCACCAGAGACGGGCCTGTTCCTGGTGCGGGAGAGCACCAACTACCCTGGGGACTACACGCTGTGCGTGAGCTGTGACGGCAAGGTGGAGCACTACCGCATTATGTACCACGCCAGCAAGCTCAGCATCGATGAAGAGGTGTACTTTGAGAACCTCATGCAGCTGGTGGAGGTGAGCGGGGCCCCCGGGCCTGCTGGGTTCCAGCTGCAGCCCCACCGCCACTGGCAGGGTGACCTTGGGCAGGTCCCGCAGCCTCGGCGAGCCTGCCTTTCCTTGTGCCTCCATAGAGCCCCTGTTGTGTGCCAGGGTTGATCTCTGACCCCACAGTGCCTCCACACGGAGATGGCACCCCAGTATGTAGGCCAGGAAACAAAGGTTCAGAGCAGTTAAGGGACCTGCTGCTGGTCACCCTGCTGTGAATTGGAGGTTCCAGAACTAGATCTGAGTCCTTCTGATCCCAGAGCTAGCTTCCCTCCAGCCACTCAGAACTGTCTGCCCAATCATGTGTGTATAAGCATGGCCCCTCGAGCTCCACCTTGGTGGCCCCCGTGTCTGGCAGTTCCTAAGGCTGACTCTGCCCCAGGCAGCCTTCAGGTGCCTCCTGCACCCACCCTCAGCACTGTCCCTGCCGCTGGCCTGACTTGCGGCAGGGGTCCTCTGCACACCTGGCTAGAGGCTGAGTCAGGGCTGCTGGTGCGGCCAAGTGATAGCAGCAGCCGGTGTCCGTCCAGCACCTGGGGTGTGGGGTGGCATGGGAGACAGGCTGTGTGTCTGGGCCTCCCTAACCCTGCTAGAAAATGGGGAGCCCTCCCTCCCCAAAGCAACTCTCGACTGGGTGGGACCGGCCTCTGCTGCCCTCTGGTGGTCAGATCAGAGCAGTGCACTGGTGGTGCCCAGGGGCCGGTTTTGAGGGGCTGCCCTGCGCCCTGCAGCACTACACCTCAGATGCAGACGGCCTCTGTACTCGCCTCATCAAGCCAAAGGTCATGGAGGGCACCGTGGCTGCCCAGGATGAGTTCTTCCGCAGTGAGTGCCACCCCCACCCCACCCCTCTCTTGCCCACCCCGGCTTCCTGGCACGACCCCCATCCCAGAGGCTCTGGAGACCTCCAGGGAACCCACATGTCATAGTCCAGTCTTCCTCTGCTGCGACCCCTGCTCTGACTTAACCCCCCCTCCCTGACCACCGCCTCCTGCCCCCTATCCCCTCCTACCCAGGCGGCTGGGCGCTGAGCATGAAGGACCTGAAGCTGCTGCAGACGATAGGGAAGGGGGAGTTTGGAGGTGAGCCAGGGAGGGTGGGCGCCTGGGGGGCGCTGGTGGCCGTGGGGAGCCCAGGGACCGAGCCCTGCTGTCTCCCCAGACGTGATGCTGGGGGACTACCGAGGGAACAAAGTCGCTGTCAAATGCATCAAGAACGATGCCACTGCACAGGCCTTCCTGGCTGAAGCCTCCGTCATGACGTGAGCTGGGGCAGCGGGTGGGTGGGGGGGTCGCCCCGGAGCCGGGAGGTGATGGGGAGGCTTGGAGGCTCTGAGCACCCCGTCCCGCCGCAGGCAGCTCCGGCATAGCAACCTGGTACAGCTTCTGGGCGTGATCGTAGAGGAGAAGGGCGGGCTGTACATCGTGACCGAGTACATGGCCAAGGTGTGTGCCTGCCCCAGGCCCCCCGCGTGCCCTGGGCCCATGCTCCCGCAGCCCCTGCTCTCCAGCTGAGCTCTGAAGCCGCTGGGGCTTGGCTTTTGTCCTGGCTCATCATTCATTCATTGGAGGTGACCAGTGGAATGACCATTCCCGGTGACCTTGGAAAAGTTGTGTCACCCGCCAGATCTCAGGTCCTCGCCTGTGAAGGGAGGTAGTAACAGAGTTTTCCTCAGAGATTTATGAGAATTAAGAGAAAATGCATGAGAATTGCTGAGTGCAGTGCCAACGTGTAGGGTCTGATGCTCTTTCAGAAGTGATGTCCTGACCTTTCCCTGCCCCTTCCCTCACCTCACACCTCCCGTGAGTGTCGCCGTTTACCCAGCCCCAAGCCCCCTGAGGTCTGGAAGGCATGTCTAACCTATGGGGCCTGTCTGTCTGTCCTGCCCCAGGGGAGTCTAGTGGACTACCTGCGGTCTCGGGGTCGGTCGGTGCTGGGCGGAGACTGTCTCCTCAAGTTCTCACTGTGAGTGAAGCAACCTGATTGGGGGTGGGGGGAGTTGCCCTGCTCTGGGACCCCTGCCTGAGGGCATGTGCGGGTGGCTCACCCCTAGAGACGTCTGTGAGGCCATGGAGTACCTGGAGGGCAACAATTTCGTGCACCGGGATCTGGCCGCCCGCAACGTGCTGGTGTCCGAGGACAACGTGGCCAAGGTCAGCGACTTCGGCCTCACCAAGGAGGCCTCCAGCACCCAGGACACGGGCAAGCTGCCAGTCAAGTGGACAGCCCCCGAGGCCCTGAGAGAGAAGGTGGGCGGGCTTCTCCTCTGGGCCTGAGCAGGGGTGGATGGGGTTGCTGGTCACCTCCACCCCCAGTTCCCAGGATCTGACACCGCCTCTCCCATCCACATGGCAGAAATTCTCCACCAAATCTGATGTGTGGAGTTTCGGGATCCTTCTCTGGGAAATCTACTCTTTCGGGCGAGTGCCTTATCCAAGAATTGTGAGTGTGGGCGCTGGGGCTGAGACTGGGGCTTGGAGAAAGGGGAGGGTGGCAGGGTGGGGGGCCTCACTGGACCCTGCCTCCCGCATCTGAGGCCTGGAAGCTGCATGCCTGCCCTGGGGTCCTCGCAGGCCACCCCCGGGACCTGGATCTGAGACAGAACTAGGGGTGTCATGGAGAGGAGTCCTAAGTAGGGGTCCCCTCGGGGTCAGGCCTCGCACCGACTCACACCACCCCCTTTTCCACGCAGCCCCTGAAGGATGTTGTCCCGCGGGTGGAGAAGGGCTACAAGATGGATGCCCCCGACGGCTGCCCGCCTGCAGTCTACGAGGTCATGAAGAACTGCTGGCACCTGGACGCCGCCACGCGGCCCTCCTTCCTGCAGCTCCGCGAGCAGCTCGAGCGCATCAAGACCCATGAGCTGCACCTGTGACTGTCGGCCTCGCCCGGGCCGAGGGCCTGCAGGGACTGAGCCAGAGAGACTGTGGACCTCGC
Source organism: Capricornis sumatraensis (assembly GCF_032405125.1). Taxonomy (NCBI): domain Eukaryota; kingdom Metazoa; phylum Chordata; class Mammalia; order Artiodactyla; family Bovidae; genus Capricornis; species Capricornis sumatraensis. Next base: position 41,102,903 of record NC_091087.1, on the reverse strand, counting down.
GCCCCCGCTCACTGGGCCCAAACCCGAACTGAGCCCAGCAGGAGGCTGCTGGGCCTCTTTCCTGTCCCAGCCCGTGCCCCCTCTGGCCCCCGGAGACCCCGCCTAGGCCTGGCACCTTCTTTCATGGACCCACCTGTGGGGCTTTGGGAGCCCTGCCCTCGGGCCCGGATGGGCAGAGGCTGAAGAGCAGGGGGTAGAAGCCCTACCGTGGTCAGGCGCCCCCGGCCTCCCATCTCTCGCCTTCTTAGAGTTTTATTCCTTTTCTTTTTTTGAGATTTTTTTTTCCGTGTGTTTATTTTTTATTATTTTTCAAGATAAGGAGAAAGAAAGTACCCAGCAAATGGGCATTTTACAAGAAGTACGAATCTTATTTTCCTGTCCTGCCCTCGAGGGTTGGGGAGGCCAGGCCCCTCTCCAGGGACCCACCGCCCCGGCCCTGCTCCCCACCCCGTGTCCCGTGTCCATGTTGCCTCGGTCGCCCCATGTCTGCGCTTGACCATGTCGCACCGTTTGCATGCGCCCGAGGCAGACGTCTGTCGGGGGCTTGGAGTCCGTGTGCCGCTGCCGCCCACCCACCTGCCTTGTGAGACGGAATCGTAATAAACCACTCCATGAGGACCCCGCTGCCCGGTCTCGGCGCTTCATCCGCCGAGCCTGCCTGCCCTACCCGGCCCCCCATCCCTGTGCCATCTTGTCCATCCCCCTGTCTCTTGTGAGTGAGGCTGTGCTTGCCCTGTGAGGGGGGTGGGGTGGGGAGCGCTGCGGGGAGATGTAGCCACCGCCTTGTGTCAGCTGCACGAGCGAGTGTCCTGTGTCTGCCGTGAAGCAGTTCTCACCACCCGCCTCCCCTAATATCCCGCTGCCAGGCAGGCCTGGCTCTGGGGCGTCCTGGGCTTGGGTCCCGCCCGCCGGCATCCCATCTGCCTCTCCTGCCGTGTTGTTCGGGCCCACAGCACAGGGAGGGCTGGAGCATGGATGCCAGAGAAAGCCAGGCCTGACGCGCTGGACGTGGGCTCCCCTTGGTAGGAGGCAGGATAAACGTCTCGTGCTGATGAGACGTGACCACGGTGGGGAGGCTCTTAAGCTGCTGGCCGTTCTCACAGCTCCCCTGAGACCGGGCATCGCTGACCCCGCCCCACGTGCGTCCAGCCTTGCGGGGCACAGATGGAGAAGGCAGACTGGCTCTGGGTTCCGCGGGGCCACTGGTCAGTGAGAGCCTCTGAGGGTTCACTTCATTCACTGAGACAGGCAGCTGGTGGAGTGTCCACTTGTCCTTGGGGCTCTGACCTGTCCTCTCCCAGCCTGCAGGACCTGAAATCCAGGCTGTTCTGACCGTGCAGGACACCTCGGGGCTGCTCCTAAGCCCACTGTGGTCCGGCCCCATCACCTCCCGCAGCTCAGTGCTGCTGCCTCGTCTCCCCCAGTTCGTTTTCTCTGCACATGGTCAGGTGCATTTTTTTTTTAATCAGACCATTCATTCAACAACACCCACTTGGATCCCTGCTGTGTGGTGGGACTAGGGTTCAGCAGTGAGCAAAACAGACCCTGTGGAGTTGACAGTTGGGAAGACAATCACATAGGCAAACTGATAAGTGCTATGGAAGAAACGTGTAGCCTGGGAATCAGACCTTATGTGTAGATCAGGGAGGGGTTCCCAGAAGAGGCAGCATGCAAGCTAAAATCGGAAGGATGAATGAGGGTAAGGGGGTGGGTAGCAGCATTCCAAGAGGGAGGGGCCAGCAGGTTCTCTGCTTCTCAGAGGACACAGGAGGGAACCAGTCTGCTGTCGGGGTTAGCTGCAAGGAGGTCACTGGTGACTTTAGCAAGACTGAAGTTTGGTGGGGGTGGAGTCCAGATCACGATCACAATGGCTAGAGGAGGTGCGAGGACGGCAGGAAGGTAGTCTGTGGAGGAATCCAGCTGTAATGAAGAAAGGATTTTTAAGGCAGTAGAGGCTTAAGCAAATCTAACTGCCAAAGGGAAGGACTTTTACCTCGGGATCGTGTCCACAAGCTGAGAGGGAGGTGGACAGTAGAGAGGGGAGGGCATGGTAGCGATTCCAAGTGGGAGCTTGCCAGGGGCGGGGTTGGCAGCTGGAATCCTGAGCGTGAGGGGCAGTGGGTCTGTGATGGGAGAGGGACCGTCCTGGTGAGTCGCCGAGGAGAGGGTACCATGCAGTGGCACGCTGGTAGACAACTGACACTCAGGTCTAGGGCAGGGGTCACGGGTGGGGGCTCCTATCTAGAGTGTGCTGGTATCCACTCTGTGCCCAATACAGGGTGGACTTCATGCTCCCAACCTGACTTCGCTGAAAGTGGGGATCTGGGTGCCTTTTGATGATCAGCTCTCACTGACTGGTCCAGAAGCCAGCTCAGGTTCAGAAACCTCCAAAGATGCCCATGGCCATGGGGTCACAAGAGGGGCCAAGCAGGTGACGTAATGAATTGTGCCAAGTGTGACAAGAGTGAAGGGGCAAGGTCCAGCTGATGGGGCCCTGTGGGAATGCAGGTACAGGGGACAGATATCCTGCCCCGGTCCTTCCTGACTTCACCCCCTTCACAGCTTAATTCCCCCCTTTCTTTCATCCTTCGCTTGTGCTCTCCTGGCCACTGGCACATCGTAGATAAGTGAGAGGATTTCTCACCCAAGGAGCTCATGGACCTGGGGGAACCTGCTCAGAACTCAGTTCAGTACCCAGAAATCTGGTGGGTGTCACCACTGCCACCCAGGCCAGGGAGGCAGAGGACAGAGGGAGCTTCTCAGACAGTGGAGGACCATCGGGGACAGAAAGGGAGGGTGATCCTGCCAAAGGAAGGGCACTGCCTGGACAAAGGCAGTGAGGTGAGAGGCTCAAGTGTGCCTGGGGCTAAGGGGCCAAGGGATGCAGTTTGGGAGCAAGTGAGGCTAAAGAGAAAGCAGGGCCTAGACCCCACCTGGCTTTGCAGGCCCCGTGAGAAGTTTATGCAAAGATGACCAAGAACAACAGGATTGGGGGCAGAGTTTAGCCAGGTCTGCATTTTAGAGAGATGATTCTGGCTGGAGTCTGGCTAGAGTGAATGGGACAGGGGAGATGGTGGGAAGGCTGACAGGCCAGGCGAGAGGTGACTGATGGAGGCCTGGGCTGGGGGACCTGGTAGGCGGTGGAGAGGAAGATGAACACAGTTGGTGTTTTACTGAGCTGAGTTCTGCCCCTCTTTGTTCCAATGGATGCATTATCTCATCTAACCCTCCAAACAACCCTTGGAGAGAGACACTATTATTATCTCCAGTTTACAGATAAGGTACGTGAGGCTTGGAGAGAGTAAAGCATCAGGTAACAGTTTGAGGGCAGCAGGAGCAATTGAAGAGCTTCCTGACGGCTGAGGAGAGGAAGGGGCCGTGGAAGGGCTCTGGGGACACTCCAGTCTCCGGCTTGGTAAGGTGGGTGGTGCCACCCATGACACCCCAGCCCTGGAGGAGGATGTGCTGGGGGTTGCAGAAGAGTTTGGTTTGGATTTGTGGCCTGGGAGCCTTTGTGACATCCAAGCAGAAAGGTCCCCTCCAGAGTTAAATGCTTATTTGGGCCTGTGACTCCAGGAGAAGCTGGGCTGAAAGCGGAGATTTGGGGATTGTGGGCCCAGAGAAGGTGCTTGAAGCCGTGGGTGTGGATGAGCTTGGCCAGGTAGCATATGGAGCCTTTGGAGAGATGGGAGGGACCAGGGAGGGACAAGAGTGATCAAGAAGCAATTCCTGGGGTGGCTGGGGGCAGCAGAGAGGCAGGTGAGCTCTGGGGCGGGCGTTCTCAGAGCAGGGGGAAGGGAGGGGTGTCCACAGTGTTTCATGTTGCAGAGACTGTGTTGAGAAGTGTCCACTGGGTACAGAGAGCGGGAATCGTCAGGCCTTACTGGAACAGTTTTCATGGGGCGCGGGGGTGGGGAGGGCAGGAGCTGGGAGGACTTAGGGGGCGGCAAGGAAGCAGGGCTGGAGGGGACCCCCCATTTCCACAGCTTGGCTGCAAAAAGGAAGGGGGAGAAGCGAGTGGAGGTGGTTGAGGGCTCAGTGTAGAGAAATGAAGTTCTTCTTTTAGCGTGTCCTAAAATTTTCCGTTTGCAGCCGTGGTTTTAATTAACTTGTAGAGTTTCAGTATCTTAATTCTACTGGGTGTTTACAAAGTACAGTAAAACTTAAGCTATCCAGATTTCTTGGAGGCACTCTGGAAAACCAAAATTTATTTGGATGAAAATATTTGAGATACAGGATTTTTCAGCTTTTTTTTTTTTAATTCATTTGGCTGCTCCAGGTCTTGGCTGCACCGTATGGACTCTTTCGTTGCAAAAAATGAAGGCTTCTCTAGTTGTGGCACGTGGCTTAGCTGCTCTGCAGCATGCGGGATCTTAGTTCTCCAGCCAGAGATCAAACCCACGTCCCCTGCATTGCTAGGCGGATTCTTAACCACTGGACCACCAAGGGGAGTCCCAGGATTTCTTATTTTTTCAAAACTTCTTTCATTATGGAAATTATCAAACATATAAAAGTAGAGATTAGAATACAAGGACCCCTCACGTCCCTACTACCCAACTTTAACAGTTATCAACTCAAGGCCAATTCTCTGCCATGCACACCCTGTTCCCCTCTTCCCACCCAAGTTCTAGGAGACTTGGAAGCAAATCCTAATGTTATATCAATTCATCCATAAAGCTTTAGTATAGTTCTCCAGAAGACGTAAGACTTAAAATAAGAAATTCTACCACAATACCATTATTATTCCTAAAAATTCTAACAAGAATCCCTTAATCAAATATCCAGTGTTCAAATTTCCCCATCTCATTTTTCCCCTCACAAGCTCCATGCGATGCATTTATTTGCTCTGTCTCTTGAGACTCCCTTTCTATTTTCACATAATTTCTTTTTTTTATTCTCACATAATTTCTTTGTTGAGGAAACCACGTTGCTTGGAGGCATGAGTGTTTGGGAGTATGGGAGAGAGCTGAGAATCAAGGCAGCGAGAGCAGGACAGGGAAGGATGGGGATGGTGGTGATGGCCAGACAGCAGGGACAGCCATCCGTGGGAAGGAGCCAGGATGCCGGGGCCCATCCCAGGCAGGGAGGAAAGTCAGAGCTGCTGATGGTGGCTCGTCCCAGTGATCCCGAGGAGGCCGTGCAGCCGCGGGGACAGAAGGAAGGAGGAAGGATGGCCTGAGCCTAGGAGCCGGGCAGAGCTCAGGTTGGCAGGAGGTCAGGCTGCCTCATCAGGCTGGAGGTAAAGGGTGGGGCAGGGCCTGAGATCAGGCCTGAAAGGAACAGGATGTCTGTGCTGGGGAGGGAGGGAGAGGACAGTGCCAAAAACCCAGGTAGGTTCTGAGCCATCCTGGCTCCTCCCCACCTGGCCCCGTCCCAGGAGCCCCTCCCTATCCTCCCAGCTGCAAATCCACCCTGGGGCCCAGCTACTAGTTCCCTTCGCAATGAGGGTGGTCCGTGGCCTGGATCCCTTGCTCTGCCTTCTGCTCCTCCTACTCCTGGACCCCCAGAGCCCTGAGGGGGGCCATCTGCCTCAGCGAAGATTTGAGTACAAGCTCAGCTTCAAAGGACCGAGGCTGGCATTGCCTGGGGTTGGAATACCCTTCTGGAGCCATCACGGAGGTAAATGTCGGGTGAGGACCAGCCTTGCCCAGTGTTCTTCAGAGCACGGGAGGGGCTGACCAGCTCCGGGTGGCCGTGACTGGGTGGGGAGTGGGCCTGCCAGTACAGCCACTGCCAAGACTGGGCCAGGCCTGGAGCAGACATGCCAGGGGCCCCAGCACTCCCCAGCCGACCTGTCTCCTGCCCCACCACCACAGCCCCACCCCTACCCGTCCGCCTCAGCTTCTCTTCTCTGCCTCTCCCCTTCTCTGCCCTGGGACTTCTCTCTCCTTCTCTTCTTGCCTCTCCTTGGAGATCCCTTCACCACCCTGCCTCATGGACCTGTGCACACACACACACACCTGCTAATAGGCTCAGACTCACAGACGCAAGGCAGCTTGGATCAGCACAAGCCGATCCTCTGGCGCTACACCGTCAGGCCGTGGCTGTCCAGGAGGCCTGGGGCAGCCTGGAGGGAGGCAGCCTCGTGGCTAGCTGTTTCACCAGAGAGGGCCCCAGCCCTGCCCTGTGCGTGTGTGTTGGGCAGAAGCAAGCAGAAGAGCATCTTAGCCCGTAAGTTGTATTCAGGGCCTTCCAAACCCAGACCTACAAACAATCTGTATTATACTCGGTCTTGTTCTAAAAAGATTTTCGAGGACTTATATGGACCTATGCAACTGAGAGGAATTTAGATTTGGAGTAAGCCAGAAGAATGAGACACAGTGTTAGGACTGAGGCATGAAATGAGTCCGAGAACATGGCTTACTGCCAAAATATATGCTGTGAAGCCTTCCCACTCTTCAGAGTTGAGCCATGAACCGGGTTTAGAGCCTCCTAGCAGCCAAACCGAAGAGAGAAAGCAGATCCATTGTGTATTTCTGTGTCTATGAGATGTAATGTCTGAAAAACAGCATCATTCCTAAGACCACAGCAAATATCCCTTTAAGAAGACAGGCCCTCTTAGCAGGGTTTTAGGCCCAGTTCTCCCTCACAAAGACCCAGGAGGTAAACAAAGGAGGAGGCTGCTCCCCGTAGCACAGAGCAGGCCCTGCCTCAGGTACAGGATGGTAGGACCACACTCGTTGTTCTGGGCCATGCCAAGTCTAGGGTGTTCCAGGACATATGGGGGAGCAGAAGCACATTCTTCAAGGTCACTCAGAGATATGCTCACTGTCCATTCACTCTTTCATCCTTTTATCTGGCTCACCCCCATGTCCTCTGTGCCCCGCCCAGAGACACAGGGCTGAGTCAGTTTTGAGGAGCCTGCAGTCTGCAGTGAGGTCCCCTGAACAATCCACCGGAGGCCCAGTGCAGAAGTGTGGCAGACGTGGGCAACCTCTGCCTCCTGCATGCCACTTCAGAGGCGGTGGTAGCTCCCAAGGGCTCCAGCCCTCCTGGCCTTGCAGCCTCTGAGCCTCCCTGCCCCCAGCTCTGGCCTCTGCTGAGCAAACAGGCTGGATTAGGAGTCTCCAGGACATGCTGGCAGGGTCTGGGCCCTGGGCCAGGTTCCAGGCTGGCAGGCCACAGGGGAGTGGAGGCAGCTGGGGCAGGGCCTCTGGCCTCCCTTCTCTGTTTCCTGCCAAGCCTGCCTCAGTTTCTTGCCCCTTCCTTCCCTCTCCCCCATCTCACCCACATCAGTGGTAATTCTCACATCCACTCCATCCCCACGGCCAGTCCCCTCCTCTGCTTTCATGCTTTCCCCACCTTGAGATGCCCCCTAGGTGCCCCCACCAGGAAGGCTCACCTCTGTCTGGACATACCCATGTGTCCACAGCCTGGAGCCCTGGCCCTCCGCCTGGTTATTCTCTCAGGGTGCTCCCCTGCGTTCGTGGTCTCTGGCTGTCCTTCCCCTCATAGGCCTCTCTTTCCTCCTCTGAGAACACAATGTTCCCATGCTCACTTGCTCAGTCATGTCTGACTCTTTGCAACCCCGTGGACTGTAGCCGCCAGGGTCTTCTCTCCATGGGATTCTCCAGGCAGGAATACTGCAGTGGGTTGCCATTCCCTTTGGACACAAATCTCTCTCATGGTGGAAATGGCTTGTACTTTGGAATCAGAGGGAGCTGGGTTCCCATTCATTTAGTTCCTTAATTTTTCTGAGCCTCAGCTTCCTCATCTATAAAATGGGGCCTTGGGACTTCCTGGTGGTCCCGTGGTTAAGACTCTAAGCTTCCACTGCTGGGGCATGGGTTCGATCCTTGGTTGGGGAACTAAGATCCCCCATGCCATATGGCCAAAAATAGTATAATAAATAATCAAAAGATAAAATGGGGCCCTATAAAAGCAAGCTGCACAGACTTGCAATGAGGCTTATGTGAGAATGCAGGTAAAGCACTCCATGTGTGTCTGGAGACTTTGTTGACCCTCCCTCCATCTGGCAAAGACCCAGTCCCCACTTCTCTGGTGGATTCCACTGTCTGACCAGCCAGCTTATTACCTATTGGCTGTGATGTTCCCTCCTTCTTCCTTCTGGAGCCCAGCCTAGACCAGTGAGAGAGAGCGATGGGGGAGTAGGGGCTGGTGGGGCCCAGGCCCTGAGCTGCCCTGGCCCGCAGATGCCATCCCGGGCCTGGAGGAGATACGGCTGGCCCCATCCATGCGGAACCGGAGTGGCGCTGTCTGGAGTACAACCCCCGTCCTCTTCCCTGCCTGGGAGGTGGAGATACAGATGAGGGTGACCGGGCCGGGGCGCCGGGGAGCCCAGGGCATGGTGAGTGGTCCCCACGAAGGCCCGGCAGAGGGGGTGGGTCAGAGAAGCTGGTGGTGAGCCCGGGGTTCCAGCGTCCTGCAGGGACCCCTGAGCTGAGCAGCTGTGGACCCACAGGCCATGTGGTACACCCGGGGCAGGGGCCAGGTAGGCCCTGTCCTGGGGGCGCTGGACCTGGGGGACGGCATTGGGATCTTCTTCGACTCCTCAGCCCAAGATGCCCAGGTGAGTGGTGGTCTCCTGCCCGTTGTCCCGCCCACACCCTCACCCTCTGCCCTGTGCCCGGGTCTCAGACTGCTTGTCACCTCCCACACAGAACAGCCCTGCCATCCACGTGCTGGCCACAGACAGACACATCCTCTATGAGCCGCTTGGGTAAGAGTCCACCTGGATTGGCCCCTGCCTCATTCCTGGGCTGCGAGGAGCTCGGTGGGTACCCGTGCAGCCCACACACAGAGAGCCCTCCTCCTAGGGTAGTGTGTCCTTGGTGCCCTCTCATCTGAGCTGATGACACTGCCCAGGGCCCTCCTCTCACTAGGTCCCAGCCAAGCCTCCTCCAGGGCCTGGGACCAGGGTTGGCTTGCTCTTCTTGGGAATTACTCCACGGAGTCCTCAATTCAGTGAACCCAACAGCCCCAGGGCAGCGGGTGTAGTGAAATGACGCAGGGTGAGGCCTGTGGTCAGTGTTTTCACTCCCATCATCTCCTCTTGACACTCTTGAGAAGTGGGGATTATTAGGCCCCAATTACAGGTGAAGATGTTGAGCCCAGAGAGGAGAAGTGATTTGCCCCAGGTCACACAGCTGTGCCCGGAGCTGAGATTTGAAGCCAGACTTGCCGGTGGAGGGTCCACGCCCTTTCCTGCACCAGCTGCCTGCCCGCCTGCCAGCACTGTCACTTTCTCTCCAATGACATGGCTCCCCATCCCTCCGCAGCCAGGATGCCTCCTCAGTAGCTGGGCCAGGTCATCAGTGTCTCTTAGCACATCTCTCTTAGCTCATAACAATTAGAATAATTGCTAACATTTATGACCTGAGCTTACTGTACTCCAGGCACTACGCCAAGCACTTCAGGCTCATGGCTTGGTTAACCCTCATAACAATGTTATGAGATAGTTTCAATTATTATCCTCATTTTAAAGATGGAGGATCTCGGGTTTGGAAAGGTGAGGCAACTTGCCCAAGGTCACAGGGGCTCAGAGGGCAAACACACGCCGCCGGGGCCCCTTCCCCTGCTCGGTGCTGCCCCCTCTCGGCCGAAGGCGGTGGTGACGGGCTCGCTGCCGTCAGAGCTTCTGTGTTGTCCACGAGCCCAGACACACTCAGAATGTCTCAGCACTCCTAACTCTCTGGACCAGCTGCTTCACCCCCGCGGGGAGGCGGGCTGGTCATATTGTCCTTGGCTGCTACGATGGGTCTCGTGCTGTCTGTCCTGCTATGGGTCAAGAGTGGCAGAAAGAAGAAAGAGAAGCCGTACCCGGAGGGAAGCCAGTGGGAGAGCATGGAGGCGGTGGTGGGCCTGTGGGATTGTGGGTAGAAATCCCACTGTTGGTCCAGGCTGAGCCCTAGGGAAGCGTCCCAGGGCGGGCCTCGGCCTCTTCTGTGGATTCCAAGTCCCAGCATTCTGCCAGGCAAGGCTCACTTTCCCGCTCCTCTCTCTTCTGGTGCGAGAGCAGAATACAGCAACGGATGCTGGAGCTAGACCATACCAGTGGGGGCGGGTGGCACTGCAGGCCTAGGCAGCACGGCCTCTGGGACCACCCCTACTGGTTAGGCCTTGGGTCCTGTGTGGCCCGGCTGGATTCCAAGTGCCCACAGGGATGGAGGCAGCCTGCTGCTGGGCTCCTGCCGCCAGGACTTCCGGAACCGGCCGTACCCCTTCAGAGCACGGATCACCTACTGGGGGCAGAGGCTGCGTGTGAGTCGTCCCTCCTGCCTTTGTGGGTCTACTGGGGCAGGAAGTGCAGGTTACAGGGCTCAGAGCTCTATGGATTCCCACGATCCCACAGACACACCTGTGACAGCACACGCGGTCCCTGGCACACACGGGCAACACCGATAGGGATCCCTGCTCTCTACACAGACTCTTAACTTGCCTCCAGCACATGCCTGGGAGAGCTGGCACGAGCCCAGGTGTGCGAGCCCCTCCATGTCCCTCTGATTCCAAGCTGCCCGCCCGCCTTCCAGGTCAGGGAGCCAGTGAGTCAGGTGGGGACACTGCCCCCGCTGGGGCTGGGGGAGAGCAGCGGGCTCCCCCTGTGAGGGACTCATGCCCTCTCTGTCCCTCAGGTGTCCTTGAACAGCGGCCTCACTCCCAGCGACCCAGATGAGGTCTGTGTCGATGTGGGGCCCTTGCTTTTGGCCCCTGGAGGTTTCTTTGGGGTCTCGGCGGCCACGAGTATCCTGGCAGGTGAGGGCCTTCTGGGCAGAGGAGCGGTGCCCACTGAACACCCCTTCTAAGAAGCACTAGGGTGGGGCCAGCCAGTTCCTCACTGTGGGACCCAGGAAAGCCACAAACCCTCTCTGGACCTCTGTTACCATCCGGGGAAGGTCGTGTCTGCCTTGCAGAGTTGATGAAAGTCTCAAATGCGGTAAAACACGAGTCACTTCCATGTCACTGTTGGCTCCACAAGGGTCCCTAGCTGGGATCTGTGGGGCGAGAGGAAGAGGGGCAGCTATGAGGGACATCTAGGAAATGGGGCAAAAGGATGTGATGTAACACAGAGCCTGTGGAGGAACTCAGCTGGAGAGCAGGGTGCAATCAGAGGTGGCGTCCTGGAATGCCAGGACTTCGGTGTTTAGATGCTAGGCACTGGGGAGCCATGGCAGGTTTCTAAGGAGGAGAGTGACGTGGTCAGAATCATGAGGCAGCGGCGGCCCCTGTGTCGTTCCTCTGCCAGGAGCAGCCAGGCTCCGGGCCTGAGGGTATTGCTCGGCCTGTGGCCGTGGCTCTAGTCAGGACCAGTTTTCCCATCCACTGGGGGCCCCCCTCTCCTCTCTGTTGGAGTCAACCCTCACAGCCCACCTGTCTGCTTATCTGATCCTCACACCTTTCCTATGAAGAGAGGCAAGATGAGGGTCAGAGCTGCTCAGTCACCCAGATCTCTTGCCTGCCTGGAACATAATGGAGGCCGGGGGTGAGGGCTGAGGGAGTGAGTTCCCTTCCCTTCGCTGCCCTGCTTTCTAGATGACCACGACGTCCTGTCCTTCCTGACCTTCAGTCTGTGGGAACCGGCTCCAGAGGTAATGCTGAACCTGGGCCTTCCCTGGGGGGAGGGCTGGGGGAGAAGCAGCCCAGTTATCCCTCCCCTCCCCTCCGCGGATGCTCTGCTCATGTCCAGCTGTCAGACCGGTCATTCCAACCCTTCTCTCTACCTGCTTGCGGAGCTCTACTCAGGCCAAGCCTTGTGCTGGGAAGTGCTGGGGGCCAGAGGTGACCCAGAGCCAGGCCCTGTCCTCAAGGAGCTGTGGGAACACCGAGGGGTCCTAACCAGCCAGGGGAGCAGGAAGACAGCATGGCAAAGATGAGCCTGAAGGAACAGAGGGAGTGGCAGAGACAAAGGCCTGAGGGCGCTGCTGCGGTCTGGGCCACAGTGGCAGAGACGGGTGTAAAGATCGGCAGTGCAGCAGGGCTGGGAGGACTGGGCCTGGTGTCTGAGCTGAGGGAGAACTCGGTGTGTGTGTGAGAGTGTGTGTGTGGGTGTGAGTGTGTGTGAGTGCGGCGGAGGTACAGCAGGGCTGGGAGGACTGGGCCTATGCCAGGGTGACTGGTCAGGGAGGGGACAGGGCTTGAGGGAGGCCCTGTGGGAAGATTCCTCTGGCCCGCCTCTGGGTTTGGGGCCAAAGTTTGTGTCTTCTTTCTCCAGCCTCCCTCACAGCCCTTCCTGGAGATGGAGCAGCTCCGCCTGGCGAAGCAGCTGGAAGGGCTGCGGGCAACGCTGGGCCTGGGCACCAAGGAAGACATGACTCCAAAGCTGAACTATGGAGTCCAGGAAGATGGTAGGGACCCAGGGAATAGGCAGGTGGGCCAGAGACTCGATTGAGGGTCACAGTATCCTCTTCCCTTCAAACCAAGAGCCCTTTAACCAGCGGGAAGGGGGGCGCCTGAGGAGGCTGTACCTAAGCAGGCTCTGCCCCACCACCCAGACACATCTTTTCAGGGGAGAGTCTTGGAGGCAGAAGCCACACGTTTCTGCCCCTCCAAGGCGGCTTCAAAAGACAGGCTCTGTTGCCCACCCCAGTGGCCTGGCTGTCTCCACTCTGCCCCGATCCCCAGGGGAACAAAGCTCCGGCCTGGAGGAGACACTGCACAGACACAGCCAGATCCTGCAGGCCCTCCAGGGCCTCTCCAAGCACTTGGCACAGGCTGAGCGGCAATGGAAGCAGCAGCTGGGGTCCCCAGGCCAGATCAGGCCTGAGGGAGGCTGGGTGAGTGGCCCCTCGAGCACCCAAGGGTCTGCCTACAGGCCCGGCAAAGCCGAGCTCCATAGGCACCGGATCTGATGACACCAGTGAGCTCTCTCTGTCCAGAAAGAGGGGCAAGCACTCTACCCAGGAACTTGTCTCCCCCAAGTCTGGAGAGATACGAGTGTGTGCATGCGTGCCTAGTCACTTCAGTCGTGTCTGACTCTTTGTGGCCCCAGGGACTGTATCCCACCAGGCTCCTCTGGCCATGGGGCAAGAATACTGGAGTGGGTTGCCATGCCCTTCTCTAGACCTTCCTAACCCAGGGATCGAACTCGCATCTCTTTTGCATTGGCAGGTGTGTTCTTTACCACTAGTGCCACCTGGGAAGCCCTGGAGGGAAAGGAGGGCAGGGGTGAAATGCTGCAGGTGGCAGTGTGGCATGGATCTGCCAGGCGGGGGAGTGAGGTGGGGGTTGGGGGTCTTGGCACAAGCAAAGGCCCACAGAGCCCATGGCTGGGGCTGGGGAAAGGAGTTGCCAGGTATTTAGATGCGGATCTCTAGACAAGTGACAAAAATAGACTGGGTGCTTATTTGCATGTAGCTCCACACGTGATCTGATTCACATACGCTTGCTTAATGCTCAGATGCACCAGAATCCTTGTTTCCCCTCCACTGCCATCCTGGCTTCTCCCCCAGGGAATCACGTCCCGTGGCAGACCCAGCCTGGGGCCTGAGAGCTGAGCTCAGTCAAGATGTTAGATGCCGAGCAGAAGAGGCCAGCGGCTCCTGTGAGCTGGGCTCTGGTAGCTCGAGGTTTGAACCGTATCCTCAGGGCAGAGCAGCTGAACCTGGGCTGCTGGAATAGGGCAGAGGGAAGGGACCAGGTCCTCCAAGGCCATGTCTCCCTGGTCCTACCACCAGGCCCAGGACTTCCCCTGCCAGGCTCCACCCACCCCTGAGAGAGGTGGCTCCCTCTCCAGGCCACTGGGCAAGATGGCAGCTCAAGCTCTGGGAGCTGACTGGCTGGGACCTCGGTTGGGGTGGGGATGAGGAGGGAGGGGGAAAGGGGACTTCTCAGGGAGAATGGTTTGGGAGGAGCGGAAAATCAGAAGCCCCGATGCAAAGGGTCAGATAAACCTAGTGTATCCAAAATGAGGGCCCAGGTAATGGAGTGAGGCCTCTAGAAGGAAGACGGCTGCAAATCCCTGGGGAAGGTGAACTCTAAGAAGAGGGGCTGTGCCCTGGGCCCTAGAGAAGAGGCTGCTACCCCTGCAGGACTCAACCAAGGTCAGTGCCCTACTCCATGGACAGCGGACTCTGCTGCAAGACCTGCAAGAGATGAGGTAAGGGCACCAGGAGAGGAGGATCCTGAGGGAGAGGGAAGAGGAGTGCCCACCCGCCAACTTGCTTCTCTGCCTGAAGACCCCCTCATCAGTCCTTTAATACTTTTCATCATCTCCTGAGCAGCAAGCACAAAGCCTGGAAAACAGGGAGGGGCTAGGGGCAGAGTTAGGTTTGTTGAACTGAGCTGAATTTAACTGAATCAAGTTTAAAGTTTTGAAACTCCTGGTTTAAACGCAACTCCCTGAGACATTCTCACCCCAGGGAGGGTTAGTAAAATTGAGCCTTCCTTCAGTGATAGCTTCTGGAAGGAGGGTACATTTTGAGGGGGTTCTTGGAGGGAACACAACCAAAAGCAGGCCCAGCTGGGGGATGGGCAGTCCCTGACTTCATTTTACCCACCTCCGGCCCCTCAGCATCCCACTCTAGGCCCAGGCCTCTGGAGTTACCCATGGAGCCCTAGGGGCAGGGGGTCACCTTGATGCCATCCATGGGAGGAGAGGGGCTTCAGGCTGCATACTGTGGCTGCACCCTAACCCTAGCCCTTCTCCCTACGTCTAGATTCCCTGGGGCTGGGGACATGAGGAAGAAGAGGATAATAAATCCCTGAGGGCCAGGGATGGAAGGCAGAGCCCAGGGACCCTGGGGTTGGGATGGACAGCTTAAGGGAGATGCTTCTCTGAGCTAAAGTGTCTCAAGGAGAAGCTCTGGGTTGGGGGGAAGACCACCAGTCCCCAAAAGGGGCCTTATGGGTGGTGCCTGGTTCCTCGCCCAGGTGCTGCCTTTGAGGATTATGGGAAATCCATGATCAGGTACTTTGGGTGCAATCAGAAGGGATAATGGGTTCTCTCCCTTGGTTTCCACTCTGTACCAGAGATGCAGCTGCTCACATGGCCTCAAGAGCCCAGGTCTTCTACCTGCCTGTGGGCACCAAGCACCATTTCTCAGAGCTGGCCCAGATCCTGAGCCTCCTGCAGAAGGACCTGCAGGGCCCAGCGGTGAGAGGGACAGGAGCGAGGACCACGCGGCTCAGCCTCCCTCTAGCACTTCCACCGCCCCAAGCCCCTCCTGCCTTTGCCCCTCCCCCGGGACTCCTGGCAGGCACACCTGTGTCCGTGTCTGTGTGTGCGTGCACACGGGCATGCAGGCACACGGACTGCATCTTCTCTCTGCCTTCTCTGCTCTCTGGAGATTCCCACAGACTGTCAGTACCAGCAGGGCCCTGGAGATCACTTGGTCCAACTCCCACAAGGACCAGAAGATAAATGGGAATGGGCTGTGGCCAAGATCATTCAAAGCTTGGTGGTGAAGTCTGCTCTCTCCTGTGCCCTCCTCCATCTTGCTCTTTTCCTCGCCCTCTCCATCACCTTGTCTTTTGCTCTGTATCTCTCTCTCACTTATCTCTAGAGCCTTCGGCCCCTTGAAGATCCCAGGTCCCAGGCCCTCCTGGCTGTTCCCACAAATAGGGACATAGGAGCTGGGGTGGGGAGGCAGCTTTCTACCCTACCCCCTCTCCGAGTTCCCTGGATGACAGCCAGGGTACCCCAACACTGAGAGAGGGAAACAAAACCCCACAGTGGTCCAGATTCTAGGTCCCTTCCCTCCTTCTGAGTAAGAAGCTGATCTAAGATCTTAGAACATCTCTTTTCAGAGAGCAGCAGCCAAGGACCCTCGCTCACCTGGCAGGTCCCCAAGGGTTTCCTCGTGCCTGCAGCCTGGCATCTTCCTGTTCTTCCTCCTCATCCAGACTGTAGGCTTCTTCTGCTATGTACACTTCAGGTGGGTGTTCCCATGCGCAGGACTTCCCGCACCTACCTGGCATCTCTTGGGTCTGGACCACAGAGATTCAGTTTGAGAGAGGGGATACTAAGGTTCCAGTGGGGAGATCCACATGGCCCACCAGCTGGCAAGGAGCAGTGCCCAAGTTAGGGCCCATTTTTTCCATAGAGATGCTGACTACCTGCTCAGCTGCTGGTCCCATCTGAGTCCTCTCTTCACAGAATTCACTCTCTAATGTGAGAAGCTGACAAGTAACTAACAGTCACATCCTTTGTGATCAGTGCCATGACAGCAGGAAGCTCAGGGGCTTAAAAAGTGCTGGAAAAAGCACTAGAGCCAGCTTGGGGGGATCAGGGAATCACCTGGAAGGGATATTTGATATGGATCATCAAGGCAACTAGGAGTGTTTCAAGCCCAACAAGATAAGTAAAAGCATTGATGTAGAGGAAACACCATGAGAAAAGACATGGAAGCGTGAAAAAAAAAAAAAAAAAATATATATATATATATATATAACTTTTGGAGAAAAAGTGGCAAGTTCAGTACTGCTAGAGCTAAATGTTTGTGGAACTGGGCAAAGAGAATTTAAAAGTTTGGGGGCATGTCACAGTTTCTGCTTGATGAATGTTTGTAAACGAGTAAGACACTTAGAGATGTAAGATGTGCTAAGGAGCTCAGAAATGGGGCCGTCGTTGTCGGTGGTATTTCAAGACAAAAGGAATCAGTACAGGCTGTGATGGTCCTGGAGGAGGAGTGGAGTATGCTGAGCTTCAAAAGCAGAGTGGGAGAGGAGATGGCCTGCAGCTGCGCAGAACAGCAAAGGTATGAGGGTGGAAATGATGACAGGCTTATGTTACACAGGAGTGTGATGGTAGTCATAAGGCTGGAGCCACCTGGACAGAATTTGAATGCCAGGAAGAAAGTGTGGTACTGATGGAGCAGACCAAGGGTGTCATAGAAGTTCTCAGAGCAGGGGGTGCTGTGGTCCAGTGAGTGTAGGCCGGTGAATGCAGTAAATATAGAGCCTGGCCTCAAGGACCCAGAAGGGAGAAGCCCAAGTGACCTTCTTCTCTCCCTGGCAGCAAGCAGAAGCTGGACAAGGGCCTTCAGGACTATTTGTCCACATGCAGCCTTCCTCTGAGTTCTACACCACAAACCCCCAGGGTCCTGGGGGCTCTTCGGAGGCAGCCCTTCTCCCCCAGCATACAGGTGTGACCTACTTCGAAGCCCTGATGAAATGTCCACTTCTCATCACTAGGAAGTCAACATGTACCTGGGGGTGGACGGTTTGGCTGGTGTCTTCTGCCCCTGGGTACCTAGCCCCTACCCACACCTTAGCTTCTGGGGACATCCACCTTTATTAAAGGCAATTTCCCTTTCCCCATGCTTTGATATGCTCATTTACCCTCCAGCATCACCTTAATCTCTGAAGACTTCAACTTCTTCCAGATGGTCACTGGGAGTGGGCTCCAAGCAGGCACGGAGGCCCAGGGCTGGCTTGACTGCCAAAAAACCAAATACCCCATAGGCCTGAACTCGGGACTATGGTGGGAGATGGCATCACAGTTGTGCATAATTCTGCCCCAAATTCACCCAAAACAAGGAAGGGTGCCTCCAAGTGCCCTTCCTGGTCTAGCCCAGCCAGCATCACCATGAACTCTCTCCCTGCTCCAAGGGTCAGCAGGGCAGGCGCGTGACCGAGAACTCTGAGAGGCAACCCATGGAGCCATAATTGGGATTCCCCACTCTCTGGTCTCCCTCCCTTTCTCAGCGTCAAGCTCTTTGGGCAGCTGCTAGGGCGGCGGGTTGGAAAGGTTGGGGTAGAGCCCAGGGCTACTCGCACCTCCCCGCTGAAATCCTAGTTAGCCACCGGGGGAGAAGGAAGTAGGGATAGGAGGGTTCTGGGGCGCATAAAAGCACAACTCATTCCCCTGGGGAGCGACCCCCCCCCCCGCCCTGCCCTCAACAGCAGCCCCAATCCGTTGCCGCCAGTGCCCAGCGGAGCTTGGCATGGAAGGAGGCACGCTGGGGAGGCGGGAGTGAGGTGCAGGCACGTGGTCCAGTCTGCTCAGCCCCGTGCATGCCCCCCGCCCCCTGTGAGGAGGGGTTTGGGGCTATGGAGGCGGGCCCGGGCAGGGGCGGGCGGTGGGCGGCGCAGAGCGTGGGGCGCCAGCCTGCGGCGGGAGCTGTCCCTGAGACCTAGTGCTGAAGTAGGAGCGGACGTGCCTGGGTGCCCGCCGCGTGGTAATCGGCGCCCGGTGCCCGGGTCAGCGAAGACCATGGCGTTCATGGTGAAGACCATGGTGGGCGGCCAGCTGAAGAACCTCACTGGGAGCCTGGGGGGCTGCGAGGACAAGGGGGACGGGGA
The DNA here is from genome assembly GCF_032405125.1 of Capricornis sumatraensis. Lineage (NCBI taxonomy): Eukaryota > Metazoa > Chordata > Mammalia > Artiodactyla > Bovidae > Capricornis > Capricornis sumatraensis. Next base: position 41,084,705 of record NC_091087.1, on the reverse strand, counting down.
CAAGTCGGCCGCCGAAGCGCAGGGCATGAGCCGAGAGGAGTATGAGGAGTATCAGAAGCAACTGGTGGAAGAGAAGTGAGTGGCATCCCTTCCTGACTCCACGGCCCTTCCCACCCCCCAAGAGCCGCCCGGCCCACCCTTAGGGCAGTCTCAGACCCCGAGCCCCTCCCCTACTTTTCCAGAGGAGGTAAGGGCCGGGCCCTCTAGGTTGCCCCCAGAGCCACCCCGTCTCCAACCTAGAACCCCGCTCCACTTTTACATTCGGGCCCAGAGGGAGTGGGGGCAGGGGCGACAGGGGCCTGAGACGAGGTGGGGGCACGTGCATTTCTGACGAAACAAGTAATCCCTTAATCCGATCTGGTCTCAGCCGTCTGTGTCTTCCAACTGGAGCTCCTCTGAGCCTGAGGCTCAGAGCAAAGCGCTGCAGCTGATATAATCAGTCACAGAGACATCCCGAGATGAGGACACTCTTGTGCGAGGACAATGCTGGGACAGAGAGGTACCTGGAGTGGAGTTAGGAGCTCAACTCCACACTAGGCTGCTTGGGTCAGATCCTGGCTTCGCTTCTTTTTTGCTGGGTGACCCTAGGCAAGTTACTTTCTGTGCCTCAGTTTCTTCTTCTGTAAAATGTGGGTGGTGATAAAACATGCTGTATATGTTTATGAGGGTTAATACTTAATGTACATAAACCGCTTAGCAAGACACCTGGCACATGGCAAACCATTAAATGTTAGCTATTATTTCACTTAATCACGATAACAGTTTTGTGAGCTGCAAAATCTTATCCCCATTTTACAAAACAGGAAAGTAAGTGATTTACTCAAAGACAAAAAGTGGTAGTGGAGCCAGGATGCGAACCCGTGTCTGTCCCAAATACTTTTCCCCACACTGACACAACCTGTCAGAAAAAGGAAAAACAGACCGAGTCAGATGCCACCTATGTTAGGGTCCGGAAAGCCAGACAGACTGCCCCGATAGCTGCATCGGGCGACGTGTGTGGAGGCAATAAAGGGCACTGTGATACCCGAGAGAGGCAGTGAAAATTAATCTTGGCTGGTTAGAGCACCCAACATACCGGCCCGCGGCCGGCGGGGGCGAGAGCCAAGTAAACTTCGGCTAGGACATAGAGACCCTTCCCGCCCCTTCCTCGCAGGCCCCGCCCATTTTCTCAGCCCTGATGGTGATTCCGCCCCTGGTGCCCCCACAGGATGGAGCGGGACGCGCAGTTCACGCAGAGGAAGGCAGAGCGGGCCACGCTGCGGAGCCACTTCCGAGACAAATACCGGCTGCCCAAGGTAAGCTTAAGGAAGCTGGGCTGCAAGACACATCCGGGACCCTGAGCTGTGGGCTCCGGACCCCTTTGCCGTACTCCTGGCGCTGCAACTCTCAAGGAGTGTTTGATTAAATTAACGATTCTCTCACTCCTTCATTCATTCACGGTTAATTAGCGCCTGCCAAGGGCCAGGGCTTGACGCTGAGAGGTAGCCCAGAGGTAGTGCAGATGGGTTTGTGTTTCTGGAGTCAATCCAGGCCCCTTCTCTCCTCCAACTCCCACTCACCCAACCCAGAGTCAGGCCTAGGCATATGAAGAGTTGGAAGGCAGTAGATTCTACCTCAGGGGTAAAATCTCTTGGCGCTTCTGAACACCCAGGGAGGGAGATGGACCGAGAGAAGGCAGCACCTTCTGTGTGCTTGATCTTCATGCCCTTACCTAACCCTTCAGTAACTCTGCCAGGTAGCTACTACCCACATGTACAGATAAGGAAACTGAGGCTCAGAGAGATTAACGGACTTGGCTATGGTCAGACACAGCCAGAGAGTGAAGGGAGTGGGAAAAGAGATCAAGCCTGTACCTGCTGAGCCTGCACTTGCTCCCAGACCCCTGGTTGCCTTCCAAAGTATGAAGTCTGTCTGCAGAGAGTAAAGTACCCCCCTTGACTGCCCAAGTAGCTAGGAGGACGTCTCCTCTAGGCTCTGCAGCATCAGATGACCATGTGAGAGTTCTGCTCCTGTTGCCTAAGGAGGGAACTGAGGCACAAGCCACTGCCCCTGCCCAGAAGCTAGACTCTGAGGAGAAAGGGAAGCACAGGCTATACCTGAACTTGATCTTGCACTTGAATTGGAGGATCAGATATGTGAATGTCATATTCACTCATTCAGTACATGTTTACTGAGCCCCTGGCTGCCTCTGATTTCCCACAGAGCACTAGTCTTTTGAAAATCTCTCAAAGGGAGAGTCAAACTCAGCTAGGAATGGATCATCCTCAAATGCTTGCACTAAGCATATAAGAGAAACAACTCTGCCATCAGAGAATTCTGAATATCCTAGGAGAGGGAAGACTTGGCTGTAACTGAGTAGGACATAAAGTGGAAAGCCAAAGAGCCCCCAAAAGGACAGGGAAGTGGAATGACCATCAGTAGGTAGGTGCTGTGCAAAGAGGACACAGATGTTGGAATGAGGGACATAGGTTTACATTTAGCTCCCCCACTTCCAAGTGGTGTGACTTTGGGCAAATTACTAAAGTTATCTGAGCCTCAATTTCCTTATTTGTAAAATGGAGAAAATAATACCTACCTCACAGGGTTGTTGTGAGCATTAAAAGCACTCAGCTCAGTGTCAACCATGTGATAGGTGTTGGATGAATGGAATCCATCACTGTGATGGGTAACATTCTTCAGTGTAGTTAATGACAGTCAACACACAACTTAGCTGACTCAGTCTGACTCCGAAGTATTTTTATGTTGTCGTTACTCACTGAGCTAGTGTCTTACCATCAGTATCTCAGGGTGAAGTCAGGCGGTGTGAAAGGGCAAGGTCTCCATATCCAAGTGTCAAAAGCTTGATCCTGGCATGGAGAAGGGGGGCTGAGTTCACTGGAACCTGGAGTTCCGGAATCCTGGGGCCTGGAACGCAGTCCAGGCTCCTCCTTGCCCCTCAACTCTGAGTCCCCACAGACCTGCAACCCCATCGCACCCCTTTCCCTCTTCCCTTCAGAACGAGACAGACGAGAGCCAAATCCAGATGGCAGGTGGAGATGTGGAGCTGCCCCGGGAGCTGGCCAAGATGATTGAGGAGGACACAGAGGAGGAGGAGGAGAGGGCCTCGGTCCTTGGGCAGCTGGCCAGCCTCCCTGGCTTGGACCTCGGCTCACTCAAGGACAAGGCCCAGAGCACACTGGGGGACCTCAAGCAATCAGCTGAGAGGTGCCACATCATGTGACTACTTCCCTTGGGGTGACCAGACGGCTGGGCCCACACAAGTGCTGAGAACATGTCTCAGCTTCCAGGGACCCATATCCCATCTTGGCTTTGTCTCCTTGCCCCAGGCCAGCCCCAGGACCCTTCTCATCCAGGGCTCCAGTCTGCCTTCTGCTCTCGCCCTCTCCACTGGGAGCAAAGTTCCCATTCCTCACCCTACCCCTCAGGACCCACCATCCCTACTCAGCCTGGGAAGGCCTCCCAGGATTGTAGGAATAGACCTGACCCTCTCTGACCATGCCAAGTTCCTGCACATAGGAGAACCCATAGAGGGACACACAGAGGGACACAGAGATCCTGGTGTGAGCAGAGGGGTATGTCACAGATGCATCCCAGCACACACAGACACAAACACGGGCCAGCTCCCCAGGTGCCTAGCTCCTCTAGACACCAACAGTCAGATATGCTCAGGGGAGCTTTAAGCAGACACTCACAATAGACAGGAGGCCTGAGTTCAAGTCTCCACATTTATTCTCCTAAAACCCACCACCCTTTCTGGGCCTCAATTCATCATCTGTAAAATTGGAATGGACTGGGTGATTTTTAAGACTTCCTAGCTTGGCCTCCCTGACCCTTGAGAGTCAGCCCCACACCCCTCCTTGGGTAGAGCAGCAGCTGCAGCCATAGTCTCAAGCGGCTGCCACTGTGGGCTCTGGCTCTTGGAAGCTGAGTGATGCTATGTGAGGGGCTTAGTGCCAAGGATGAAGCTGGCAATGAACAGTAGCCCAGGAGGCTCCAGGCCTTCTCTGGGCCCAGGGCCCAGACAATTTCTGTTCTGTTCCTGTAGAACTCTCTCTGGATTCCATAGCTGGATTTCCTCTCTCAGTGCAGTGAAAAATAAAAATTCCAAATGACTTGCCTATTTTACTTCCTACTGACCTCCAGGAGTCTCGGGTTTCACAGGCCCCTAACCTTGCCCTTGGAGGGGTATTCTCTACCTCCTCATCCACAGCTTCATAGGAGTGCCAACTCCTATAAGATACTCAAGCAGTCATCCAGATGGGCTGCACCAGGGGAGGCAGGAGGCATTACCTGAGCCTGCAGGAGGGGCTAAGACTCAACCACAGCTGTCTCTGGCACCTGTGCCTATCCCCTTCCACATCTTGGCCATCAAAGGTGTAACAAAACGCAGGCAGGGCAACTGCCTTCCAGCCCAGGCACTGCTGTGTGACTTTGAGCCGGTCCCTTTCCTTCTCTGAGCCTGTTTCCTCCCCCGCTGTGATATTAAGAGCCCCCACTCAATAATAATAACACCTGGTTCAAAGAGTGGCCATTTGTAAAGCCCTTGGCACATGATGGACCATATCAATAAATGGTAACTTGTTCTTAAAAAAAAAAAGTGTAGAGTCCAAATCTCATCTTGCTCACCTATGTGTGTGCTCCAGGGGTGGGGGTTATCCAGGAGACCAACCAGGAGGCTCTGCAAGCAGGCCATCTCAGGGGCCTGAGAGGAACAAGGTGCTCCAGGCAGATCCTGGTGCCCCCGTTTGACACCAGACTGTAGAAAAGCCAGCCAAGATTTACAGGCAGAAGAGCCATCTCGGGGTTTGGTTTCAAGGGCAAAGCTTCCATTAGGCTCCTTTGTAAAATAAGAACAAGAAACATAAAACCTGTGCAGTAGGTAATGCGGGGAGAGGTGGGAGAGAATGAGAGGACAGTGAGTTAGGATGGTGGGGGCAGGGAGGGACACGGGCCCAGGATCTGGGCAGTGATGCTCAGCTGTCACGCTGGGTCTTCTCTCCTGAACACCCCAGGAAAAGGGGCCTGGGCTGCCCCCAAGCGTGATCATGGGACAAAACCCCTCCTGACCTTCCTGGAGCTGGAGGAGGCCAAGTTCTGGCCCCAGGTTGTGGGGGGTGGGGCATGGGCCACCCCGGCAGCATCAGCAGCAAGGCCCACGTCAGCACTCCACCCTCCAGGGGCCTTCTGCCTAATGGGACTGGACAGACCCTTTCCCCTCAGTGGTTTGCAGGACCAAAAGCGAAAGAGCAGGGATGCAGGCCATGGGGAGGCCAGGGGGTGAACAATCACTGAACCCTCACAAAATGGGCTGGCTGGGGCCTGGGGTTAGGGAGTAGGAGGGGGCCAAGCCCCCACTCTGGCTCCTTGCTCACAGCCTGAGAACCTTGAGGGGCCCTGACCTGTCTGCCTGTCCCTGGAATTGAGGTGGAGGGGGCAGTGAAGGCTCTGGGGCTCAGGCAGAGATGGGCAAGGAGGGCGGGCTGAGGGATGCACAGGCTCTGCTCACCTCCCCGCCTCGCTCTTCCTTCCCCTGCTCTCTGGGCTTCCCTGTCAGCCCATGGCCCTCTCATCTGTATCTCCAACCCTCGGTCTCCTTCCTGGCTGACACCCACCCAACACCTACACCCTCAATGTGAGGCTGACCTGGCCTAGCTGGAGGCCCCCCTGCATCTGCCGCACTCTCAGCCCTCAGCCCCACAGTCCACCACCAGACTGCCACTCTCCTCCCATCCTGCTTCTACTTCCACTTAGACCATCACTTTCTTGATTAGTCCATCCTCCCGGTGTGATGTTAGGGTCACAAAGCCACTTACCACCAAAACTTTCCAGACCGATGCAAGTCCCACCATTAGCGCACCATAGTTTAGAAAAGGTATCTTTCTTCTCCCGGCCCCTCCCTCCTGTTCTCTCCTTTCTTCCTTCTCACCCTGCAGGCAGTCTGAGGATACAGGACATGTTGACAGGTGATAAGACAGCCCCTCCAACCCCAGTCACTTTCAGGAGGAAGACAACAGAGCTGGCCGGCCTGCTCCCTCTCACCCCCACCCTCAGGCTCTCTGGCTCTAGAAACAGGGGACTTCAGGGAGATAAGTGGCGACTCCTGGCCCCTGCCGGGCTCAAGTCCCCTTCTGCCTTCACCCCTGCAGACAGCCCAGGCCTGGTTCCCAGAAGGAGGAGGGGTACAGAGAGAAGTGACTTTCTGGAGGCCAGTGATCTCCATGGAGGAGCTGGAAAGGGTGGTGATGGGTTTGGAGTTGAGAGGCTCTTTCCCTTCCCCCAGTGGCCATATGGTCCCTCCTCCACCACTGGAGGCCCTGGCAGGGGCAGGCAACGGGACATCTGGGGGATGTCCATTTGCTGAGCCCGAGCTGCTGGCAGTGCCTACTGACCCAGCTGAGTCCTGAGGCTGGGTTGGGGGTGGGGAGCCACACATGAGGGGAGCGCAAGGGAACCACGGAGCCTGCTGCCCTGCCTCCCACCCGGTGCCTGCCAGACATCACTGTTCCCAGAATCTGTGTGAGGCTCACTGGGTCTGGGGAAGCAGCAACGCCGAGGCTACCTTATCTCTAATCAACAAGAACCGCGCCTCTGTCTGTTCGATCATGACTGCAAGTCTATGTGGGGTCTGCATGGGTGAGTGTTTTTGTAGGTGTCTGTGGCCCGTGGCCTGTTAGTATGTGTGTGTGTGTGGCGGGGGTGGGTGTGAGTTACTCTGGGGAAAGTGCAGTGGCCCCTTCTTTCATACCCGTGCCTCCGGGTTGGGCCATCTCCCTCTCAGGGAGGGCCTGGATGGCAGCTGGCCTCTGAGGACAATGGCCCTTCTAGACGAAGTCCCTCAGGAACCAAGGTTCTGTGTCCCTCACCCCAGTTGGTCAGGCAGGCTGGCCAGAGACGCCTGGGTCCCTCAACCTGCTCCAGAGGCCCATCTGCTTCTCCCAGGGCTGGCCCCTTGGGAGACAGAGGGCCCTGTGCTGGGTGGGCTGGGGGGACTTGGTGGAGGTGAGAGGACAGGGCAGGGTGAGCACCCAGAGGCTGGGAGGGAGAGGTGGCCTGCCCTGTCTTGGGCACTCTTAAAGTGTTAAAGGTGAGAGATGGAAACTCTTGCTCCTAGGAAAAAAACTTATTAAAAAGGATTAGCATTATTTCCCATAGGCCTCTGTCATTTAAAGAAAGCCCTGGGGAGCCCCAACTCCTCTGGCTGGGCTGCCTCCCTCCATGGCAGGTGGCTTAGACACATAAACATCTCACCCAGGGAGGGCCCTTCCCCAGGGCCTCCTCCGCCAGCCTCTGGCTGCAGGTCTTTCCTATACCCAGTGCCCTCATGTGGGCCCACTCCCCGCCACAATCACATGCAGAATGCTATCAGGCCCCTGTCCTCAGATCGCCAATGCAGACACCACAAATAGAAACTGGGGCCTCCGGGGCCAAGCTTTTACCCCATTATCCTTCTATTTGATTAGTCTTTCACAAACCCCATCCTTCCTCATTCCCATTCTCCCTCCCATCCATTTCTCTCAATTTATCCACCCAACTGGATCCATTCATTCTCCTCCTTCCTTCTCATTTTACTCAGAGGGCTTTCTGTCCAGCCCACTCCCAGAAATAATCTGAATGCATTCCTCTGAAAATAAGTTTTGAATTCTGTGTGCCAGGCTCACAGGTTCCCATGGGGCATTTACCTTCATCCTCATTTTACTGAGAAACAGGCTACTCAATGGGTCCCAAACTTCAGAGCCACAGAGCATGGCCAGGATTTTAGCTCTGCTTCCTGCCTTCCGGGTCACTGCTCCACACTGCCACCCAATGGTCAGGCTTCTGGAGAAGTTAGCCCTTTAAGGTCTGCATGGAAGGCTGAGCAGCGAGGGAACTTGGGCCTTGGTGGCTGCCCAAGGGGGTGAGCTCAGTCTCCCTAGGTCCCCAAAGATGCTTCTCCCACCAGAAGGTGGGCAGAGGGCTGCTGGAAACAGCCCCAACTTGGGGGGCCCTGGGGAGCTGAGCATGAGACCCGAGGGGATGCCCTTTCCCTAATCCAGCTCACTAGCCCAGGGTGAGAGGCGGTGCAGCTAGGATGAGGAGTATGCAGCACAGATGTTCAACAGAATCACACCTGCCACCGGGGCATCCTCCCCGTGCAGACAGGAAGGGCCTTCCCTAGGCTCCGAGGCCTGTGCTTGCGGCTCCCCACTGCTCTCCTGGGCGGTGGGAGGCCTGGCAGCCGGGAGAGCCAGAACCCCGGGGGCTGAGGGGCTGAGGGCAGGGAGCAGATGAGGCTTTCACTCCCCTGACCCTGTGACCTCCCCCAGCCTCCTGCATTCCACCCAGCTTTTCCTGGAGCCCCTCTAGCCCCAGCCTGTGAGCTGGGGCTCTCTCTCCTGTTTTTCCCAGGGCAAGAAGAGAAGAACAAATTCAGAAAATAATTTTAATAGAAAAACAATGAATTATATTCTTTACACCCAGTCTCCTATAGGGAAGGCAGACAACTCTTGCCCCAAGGAGGCATTTAAGGACAGAAGGATTAGAAATCACTAACACCCCCTCTGATTGTTTAGAAGAGAAGGCTAAATAACTCCAGGTAGATATATTCGTTCCAGGTTAAAGACACTTTGTTCTCCTGGAAGCCCACGTAGGGGCTTGAGGAGAGAGTAATAGTGCCACTGGAGAGATGGGGAGAACCCAGCCCAGGAAAGGGGAGGGAGCTTGCCTGGGGACACACTCTGGCGGAGCAGTCGTGTCAGACCCAGGATCAGGTCCCTGGATCACTGGTTCCCCCGGAGCCTGCATGCCTCCCCATCCCAGGCCTGGACCAGCTCTGCGGTCAGTACAGGCATTCCTCAGAGGGATGAAGGTGGGAGGGATGAGGATTGAGGACCCATCCCCCTTATGCCCCCCAGACCAGGGCAAGAACAAGGCATGGGTTTCTCAAATTTGCCCCATCTCTACCAAAGATATTATTTTCATGCATGAAGGATAATCTTAAAATATTGAGAGGGTAGGTCGGGGTCAGCTCCCAGGAAGACTGGTTGAGCTCTGCAGGGCTGAGTGGATATGGTGGGATGGGTGGTCCCTGAGGGGTCTTGGAAGCCCTGTTCCAGTGCACAGAGGGAGGTGAGGCTCCCAGGAAAGACAGGGGTGGGCACAGCTGCCTGCTGGCAGGGAGTGAAAAGAGCAGGAATGCCCTGCAGGGCCCTCACCTCACAGTAAAACCAGAAATCAACAGGCTCAGTGCCCAGCAACCACCAAACAACAAGTCACGTGACAGAAACACACTTCTCCCAGGGTTCTGCCCACCCCAGGCCAAGGCCCCGTGCTCCCGGCACACACCATGGGCTCTTAGACTCTCTAGGGAGTCAGGAGTCTCCCAAGGGGTGCTGGGGATCCTGTGGTATGTGGGCGGGGGGGGGGGGGTGTCCCAGAACTGCCCATCCAGGAAGCCTGCTCCTTAGTGTTGCTGAGGGCCACAGAATTCTGGGGGCCAGCTGGGGTGCATCCCCAGTTCCCAGTGATCTGTCTGATCATCCTTCAGGGTCACTGCAGAGTACAAGCTGTGGAGGGGAAGTGGGGAGCGTCAGTCTTGGGTCTCCGGCAAAAGAGGCAGAATCTAGGGCTGCCCCAGTCTTCATCCCTCCTCAAGTGAAGAGTCAGACCCCAGGGCAGGACTCACAGCTACGAACAGACTCCGACAGCCCCTCTTTGTCCAGGGTCTCGGCCTCCCAGTGAGCCTCTTTCATCTGCAGAACATAAAGGACAGACTGTGATGGAGATGCCTTCAGACAGTAACGAGAGGGAGACACAGCACAGGGGGCAGGGGACAGCTAGCCACAGGCAGAGCGGAGCAGAACGCACATAGCTTCGCCCCAGGGTGGGTCCCCACAGGCCCACCTTGACCTGCTCCTTCAGGTATTCAGCCCGAGCCATGAGATTCTGAACCTGCCAAGGGAAGACATGCCCAGGGATGTGGGGTGAGGAGAAGCCTTCAAGTCAAGCTCCTTCTCACTCCTAATGCTCCCTGGGATCCTCTGCCTCATCAGAACAACTTGCCTGAGTCCTTCTCTGCCCCTTCCTCCAGGAAGCCTCCTGACTGCTGCTCAGTTCCCAGACCCTGCCTGTCCCTCTGCCCTGACCCAAGCACCCAAGCCCTGATGACATGCACAGGAGTCACCAACTTAGCAAATCTATGAGGTTTGACTCTGAGACCTGGGGCACCTTGAGGGAACCCAAGGAGGTCCCCACACATGGAAGCAGGGCAAATGGGGACGAGGAACCCTACCCCCCACCGACCCTCCCAACCCCAGTGGGCACCTCAGTGTGAAGCAGCTCCCGCCTCCGGCATGGGGGCTCCGCTGCAGAGAGAGGGAGGGCGCGTGGTGAGGGCGGGGTGGCCGGGGGCCGGTGGGGAGGGTGGGGTTGGGGCCGTACCTGCCAGCAGCAGCAGCAGCTCCCCCAGACTGTGCTGGTACAGGGCCAGCGCGTCCTGCTCCCCGCCAGCCTCTTCTTCCTGCAGCCACATGGACACTAGGTCGTCTAGGGGCGTGACCTGGATTCCTCCTGCCCTGCCCAGACCCCTCCCAGCAGCTCCAAACCTTGGCCATGGCGGCCGAAGCCATTTCCAGGGCAGCCAGGAGGCGCGGCTTGTCCCGGGCCATCTCTGGGATGAGGGGCAAAGGCGCACTGTGAGCACTGTGAGAGGAGCCGTCTGCTTTCTCACCTCAGGACGCCTACCTCCACCTCCCTCCCCCTTGGGCTGGAGGGAAGTGGCCGGGGAACTGGTGGTCAGGGCCTACCTCTGAGCAGGTCTCGGGCAGAGGTCCCCTGCCTCAGCAGGGCCCGATTGGAGGAGGAGACGATGGCCTTGAGCTCCTCAGCTCGGGACACATACTGCCCTACCTGCTGGAGGGCAAGGGGCTGAGGAAGGGCTGTCCCTCACTGCCTCCCTCGCCAGCACCCAGCTCCAGGTTCACCCTCTGGGTCCTCAGTGATTGCCCCAAACTTCAACGTCAGGAGCCAACTGGGGCCGGCCTGAACCCCTTCCCAGGGAGGGAGGCTCCTCTAGAAGAGCCAAACCCCAGAGGCCCTGGACCCCTCCCCATGTCCTCAGGGGACTCTGATCACCTTCGCCTTAATTGCCTCCTTCCGCTGGGCGTCCGCTTCGTCTGCAGAAAGTGGGGGTTTAAATGAGGCCTCTGAAGCGAGGAGACCTCTGCCTCACACCAACCCCTCTGGAATCCCACAAAGCACTGAATTCCAGATTTCCCCACTGTCTTGTCTCCCACAAAATTCTGGAAGGGGAGCTGCTTCTGGAAGCCAGCCACTGTGGCTGTGGCTGACCCCACCCTGCCACACCTGCCTGGCACTCACAGTGCAGGGCGGGCACAAAGAAGTCCAGGGCCTTGCAGTAGAGAGACAAGGCGGCCGCAGCGTCCCCCTCCTGGTCCTTCTTCACAGCCTGCACCACCAGGGCGGTCTGCGGGAGGGCAGATTGGGAGTCATGCCCCCCCCATAACACTCACTGCGAGGGGTCATCCATACCCTGAGCCCACCCTCTGCCTCCTGCTGGGGATGTCACCTGGTCACCAATGAAAGGGTTTCGATGAAACCCCCCACCTGCCCTCAGCCCACCCGTCTCCACTGGCTGCTCACTGCTCGTGCCAGGCTCTCCCCACTGGGCATGTGCTCCAGGTCTACCCAAGGGTGGGCGAAGAAGTCCTGGAAGGAGATGCGGCGGCTGGGGTCCCGCTCCAGGAGCCGCTGCAGCAGATCTCGGCAGTCCTGGGAGAGTTGGGGCCGCAGGGGGAGCTGCAGGGGTAGGGGCGGAACAGATCACACTGGGCTCTGGCACCCTGGCCCCCAGCCCCCAGGGCCTGTCAGGACCACCCTGTCCTGGGGGGCCCCCAAGACACACATCTGACAGATGGAGAATATGAGACAAGGAGGAAGAGTGACAGGTCAGAGTGTGACAGCCAGTGAGAGCCAAGCCTCGTCCCCAGGCTCCTGTCTTTGTGATCCTATGGACTGTAGCCTGCTAGGCTCCTCTGTCCATGGGATTCTCCAGGCAAGAATACTGGGAGTGGGTTGCCATTTCCTCCTCCAGGGGATCTTCCCAACACAGGGATGAACACGCATCTCCTGTGTCTCCTGCACTGGCAGGCAGATTCTTTATGCCACCTGGGAAGCCCTTCTTCCCATGGGGAACCTGTAACAGGCTGTAGGGCATGCCTCTTACTCCTCACTATGGTTGATCTGGGTTCCCGGGACTGAATGGAGCCAACTTTCAGGCTAGAGCGTGCCCAGCTCCACAGTGGTGGCCTGGAGCCCACACCCCAGTCTGTGCAGGTGTCAGTGAGCTCTGCCACCTCAGGGCCCTGACTCCCGCTGCCCCTCACAGTTTCGAAGGCCCTGCTAGACCTACCTCAATAACCCGGTTGCTCCGGATCTTCTCTTCCAGCTCTGAGAACGACCTGGAGGCAAAGGGGGGCTGCCCGAAGAGGGCTTCTGTGGAAGGGAGGCAGAGGGCAGGCTGGGAGGGGATAGGGTCAAGCTGGGCCTGGCCCACTCCTGGAGAAGGGCCCCAGACCAGGAGGGTCAGTGTTCTCATTAAAACCCTTCAGGAGTGGCCCAGTGATGCTCTGACTGAGGCTGCTCTGACAGTGGGGGGCAGGGGACAGAGCTCTCACCATACAGGATGACCCCCACAGACCAGAGGTCTACACGGGCATCGTACTGCCGCTGACACACCATCTCGGGAGCCATGTAGAGGGGGGAGCCACGAAGCACATGCTTCTCATCCCGGGGGGACATGTGCTGTGCAAAGCCAAAGTCTGCAGGCAAGAGGCCAGGCAGCAGGCTCAGTTTCTGCTCCTGCTTTACAGACTCCCCCTGGGCTCCAGGGCAGGGCTCCTCCCACCCTCTAGACTCACCAGGATTAACCCCACTTCCTTACTCTGCTCATGTCGTTTCTCTCACTACAAACCCTTCTACTTCTTTGAGGGCATATATTCTCCCCATCCTGCACAGCCCACTGCACACCTTTTCCCAGGAAGCCCACCCTGATCACACCAGCAACGAGGATAAGGGGTCACTAGGGGTTGACCTCTCCCTCACTGTCCTACTCAGCTCAGTGGACCTCTCTGGCCTCCAGCTTCAAGTCAGTTCTCCTCCAAATTTTATCAGGGGCCACAACTACCCCTTTTCCCACTCCACACTTTCCAACACTGCCCCAGACTGAGCCATAGTTCGGTGATGGATTAAGGACTAAGTCTGGTCACACTTTGAACCCTGACCCCACCCAGGATATCACATCGCTGGAGTTGAGCATCGGTAGCCTGAGAAAGGCCCTACCTTTCGGTGACAGGGCCTGTCCCTGGACATCCCACCCTGTCGCTGTCTGATGACTCAACAGAGGGCTCCATGAGAACCAGGGCTGCTGAGCGAGCCCAGGCAGAAGGAGGCCTCTGCACACCCACCCTCGAAAACTCCACACCTTCCGTTCCAGACTCACACCTGCCAGTTTAAGGTGGGGCTTCTCCAGGGAGCTCAGCAGAATGTTCTGTGGCTTCAGGTCCAGGTGAGAGATGTTCCGTTCATGTAAGAACTGCAGGGCACTGGCTAGGCAGGAGGAACCGTGTAGAGTGACAGGTCAGAGAAGCCTCTCTCCCTTCCCCTCTCTTACCTGCCTGCCTGCCCAACCCCAGTTCTGGCCTGGTCTACCAAATGCTTTTTTTTTTGCCTGTGCTACATCTCAGCTGTGGCATGTGTGATCTAGTTCTCTGACCAGGGTTTGAATCTGGGCCCCCTGCGTTGGGAATGCAGAGTCTGATCTAACCACTGAACCACCAGCAAAGTCCCTACCAAATGCTTTACATACAAGCACCAGGCTCCGCTCCCCCGACTAAGACTTTGCTTGACCCCCACCTCGAGTGACCTCCTTCCTCCCTTGTACCCCTTCACAAGTCTCCCCTCCTCCTAGAAGCCTCCCTAGATGCCCCAGCCCTTTAGGCCCTTGCTCTTCTTCTTGGCAAAACACTTGGGTCTTTGGTATGTTCCACGAGGTCTTTATGTTACTGAATATGTTTCACGTGTGGAAGCTTGTACTCCCCACAGATGGGACTCCTCTCCCATCTCTCTCACAGCATCCTTAAGCTGGGGATGGGCAAAACGAAGAGTGGGCCCTACAAATCCAAGCTGGGATGGCGGGCAACTGCTAAGAGTGTCACAGCTCTAAGCCTGGGGCAGAAGTGGGGTGGGAGAGCAGAGATCATGAGAAGGGGTGTCAGGCTGGGGTCAGAGGCTTTTACCCAACTGCTGCATGAAGACCCGAGCCACCTTCTCAGGCAGAATCCTGCGGGTGTGGATGAAGCGAGACAGGTCACCTCCTGCGCAGAACTCCATGATGAGGTAGATGTTGTCACTGTCCCACTGGGGTTAGAGGCAGAGAGGAGGCTTGAAGAGAGTGGCCCTTCTCAGCCCCCTTTGGGTGGTCACCCCATCCCAAGCCCACACCTGGAAGTCTTTCAGCTGTACAATGTGGGGGTGTCGAATGCCCTTGAGGATCTCAATCTCTGTCAGAAGGTTTTCCACCGATGCCTTGTTCAGACTCTTCTTGGCCACACACTTTATGGCTACCACCTCCCGAGTATCCTTCTGTGGGGACAGGATATTCAAGGGCTCTGCCTTGAGAGGACCAGGAACCATGCATGGCCAGAAGGCTCTGGTCCCCTCTGACCCTGCTCCTCCTCTCTGGGCCTACCCACTCACACCAGCATTCAGGTTGCCCAGCTGCCCTTTCTCAGGGCAGTAAGGCACCCAGACTCTGGAATCCTGGCTTCCCTTACTAGCCTCTCTGCTTCACAATCCCTTTCATTGTATTCTAGAGTGCCCCTGCTAAGGCATGTTATTTACTGTTCTAAACTGCCCACTCTGCTTCCTAAGTGGGTTCAGCCTTCTAGATCCCTGCCCCAGACTCCTCCCAGCCCACAGGTATCCTCCCTGTTTGGAGCCTATTCTTCAGCCACTAACGCCGAGGCTCCATCGAGGTCTTCACTCGTTTCTCCGCACAACAGTGGTGTATATTTGTTTTGAAGACCTATCTGTGGCGGTCACCGCGCACCTCCTCCACAGAAGGTCGACCTGGCACAGGCTAGGCCATGCACCCTTAGCTCACGCCGTCTCAACCTCTCCCCGTTTCCCGGCCCCGTTTCCCGCTTGCTTAGCGTCTGGCGGGCACTGGGGCCAGAACCTCAGAAGTTCTCGAGCCCCCAACTGCTGCCTCGCACAGAAGCCCCGAGGCGCCCCGCACCCACCTTGGCGTAGGCCTTGTACACCGTGGCATACGTGCCACTGCCCAGGCGCTCAGTGAGAATGAAGCCGTCGAGCCGCGGGGGACCCCAGCCGGACCCCGCCATCCCGACAACCCGCGCCCGCGGCCGGGCGCTTCCTGGTTCCCGGAGCCGGGGTTCCGGCCAGGAGCCTAGAGGGGAGCGCGCGCGCGCGCGGCGGTAGCACCGGACTCCACACTGCCCCGAGCGGCGCCCGCCGGAAGTGCAGCGAGGCAGGCTGGGCGGGGCCCCGGCCCCCCACCGCCCCCGCGCCCCTCCCCTCCAGGTGCTCCAGGTGCGGCTCCTGGGAGCTTCCGCCTTCACCTGCACAGGAAATCAGATGACTCGCCAGTACCCGCAAGATCCATTTGGAGATACTCAGGTCCTTGCAGGCCTAACGGGAATTAGCAGAGGCCAGCGGACGAGGTCCCCCGGGAAATCCCATGCAGGCTGGACAGTATCTTATTAGAGATCGCCCAAGTGAATGGGATAGGAGAGAGAAGCCCCGTTTAAGACGTGGATAGGGTGTGTTCAAAGAGGCCCCTCTCCTCCAAGACCAGCAACTGTGAATGTGGAAGTACTGGAACAAGAAAGTACCATGGAAGAGGACAAGCAATCTCAGTAAGGGGCTCGCCCCCAGGGGTGAGGGACTGAGCCTGCCCAGACTGGCCAGGGAGTAGAGTGACCAGACACAGCACCTTCACTGTCTCTTCTCACCTATGGCTGGCCTGCCTCAGCCCCTACCCTATGAGCCACTCCCAACTTTCCAAATACAGCAGACGTCAGGACCAGTATTGTCTGAAAATGTCTTTTGTTTTTATTTAGGGACAAAATTGAGACATAACATATACATTTGTACACGGAGAAAAAAAATACCAGAAAGGAGTTTACAAAACCTTGGTCACTGCCATCCTCATTCAGTGGCTCTGGGGCTGTGTCAGCTGGCAGCTTCAGGGCTGCCTCCGGGTAGGCCCCAGATGCCCTGGGTTGGACAGCTTTTTGAGAAGTCCCCTCAGTCTACCCACCCACTCCTACCATCTCTGGAGGACAGGATACAGGTTTTAACCTTGAACTCCTAAGCACCCATCAGAGTGACACAGATCCTGGGGAATCCTCAGGACTAGTGGAAGGTGATCTAGGCTCTACTTGGGGAGTATGGGAGAACCCTGGGGGATTAGTCTGGAACCCTCAAAAAGGTGACCTGAAGAATGAAGTTCTGAACTCATTCCCCTTGCCCTCCCTAAGAGTCATACAAGCTAGATACTGCTGATGGTGGGGGGGAGGGATGGGCAAGAGTATGAGGCCAAGCTAAAGGGCAGCTGTTCCTCAGAAAGAGAGGAAATCAAAACAAATAGGGCCAAACAAACCATACCAGGACGATCAGACCCACCCTAATACAAGACTGCCAAAAGCTGGGCAAGACAACTTCGGGTCAGTGTCCTCTATCCCTCTCCATCCCAAAATCCCAACCAACCCCATTGCACATTCAGTAAGTCTAAAGAGGGAAGGGCTTAAGAAGGGCCCCAGAGGGCACCACGTACTGCCCACATCGGGAGGATGCAGGGAGCCTAAAGGGCTAGGAAACTGTTCATTAGAAACATGAGGCAGGACAGAGGCTAGAAGCCCAGAGTTCACCCTAGAGTGATCTGAGGAAGAGCCCAGACTGCAGCTCATCTAAAGGGGAGCCCTTAGGAGGCTCTCAGAGTCTGAGCAGGAGGAAAGGGCAGGACTGTGGAAGTCACAGGCTGGGTCCATGAAGCCAGATTCCGGTCAGGCCTGCTGGGGAGGAGTGGAATCTCAGGACTCCAGCAGAAATAAAACCCCAGGTGGTTGGGCCCAGGACAGCCAGTGATCCCAAGTATGTACGTTTGTGTTTGTATGTGTGTGAGTACATGTGTGTATCTGTGTATGGGAAGAAGAGAACTTCAGTCCCACTGCTTCCAAAGAGACAAAAAAATCCTATCAAACCACCACCAGAGAAGAAAAGACAGCTTTGTTTTTTTTCTCGTGTTAAAAAAAGTCCCTGTCCCTCCCTCCCCTTTCCTCAGGTGGAAGGGAGAGATGGTTGCTGAGGGAGGAAGAAGAGCCACGGGCAAGACCCTCCCCAGGTCTATGCTGGGCATACCCAATGCTTAAGGCACCCATGGAAAGTGCAGCTCAGAAGGCAGGTGAGAGAGAAGGCCAGGGCAGAGGGAGGAATCAGGAGGACTAATTCCCCTGGAACGCTCCTTGGGCAGCAGATGAGGCAGCACTGCGGAAGGTCCTGCTACTGAAGATGCCCTGGGAAAACTCCTCCTGGGCCTGCTGGAAGCTGGCCCCCGTCCTGCGGTACAGGGAGTGCACCTGCAGAAAGAGGCTGTGGTGAGAAAAGTCCACCCGCCTGGGGGCCACCAGCTCATGGGCCCAAGGCAGCCACCATGGACCCCAGCCTGTCTGACCTCCCACCCAGAGCCTTGGAGGAAGCTGCTGGAGCTCTGAGGACCCAGGAGACGCAACTGCTGTAGTGATGAACATCCCCCATGGAGAAAGCAGGAGAGAGGTGCCTACCCCAGGGGCTGGGGCTTCCTTGGGTTTGCAGTTGGCCCAGCACCCACCACTTACCCGCTTCAGGAGGAAGAGTGAGAGCACGGCACAGAGGGTGAAGAAGCCAGCCACCACCATCATGATGACCGACACAGCCAAGTTGTGCTTCATCGTAGACAGGGCTGCAATCCAACCACTGCAAAGGGGGAGGAGGCCGGGGAGAGCATAGTGGGATTAGGCCCCAGAGCTCCCTGTGAGAGGCTCCTCTCCAAGTGGCCACTGTGTGCTGAACACCACCTGGGCATCTCTGGGCAGCACAGAGCCCTGTGGGCCAAAACCTTGGCCTCTGAGGCCAGGCCTCTATAAAGGCCATCAGGCCCCATAATGCCCATAGGGAATCTATGGGCCATGTGAGGCCTGGAAGGGAGGATGTGGCTGCTGCTTTCACAGTTAGGAGTAACAGTGGGTAGAGCCCTTTAGGGGGACAGAGCCCTCCCTCTGGGAAGGAGGATCACTGGCCAACACACTTCATTCATCCTCTCACCTTAGCTCCCCACCCTGCAGCCCAGGGACAGCCCCGCTGTCTCCAGCCAGTCACATCTCCTTCCTGAGCCCCAATGTTCTCATCTACAAAGGGGACATCCTCACATTTTCTGATTTTAAAACTTAATACAAAGCTATAGCTATCAAAACAGTATGGTACTGGCATCAGGATAGACATATATTACAGATCAATGGAATAAAATTGAGAGTCCAGAAACAAATCTATATAGTTATCATCAACTGATTTTAGACAAGTGTGCCAAAACCACTGAATGTTGAAGAATGGCCTCTTCAACAAATGGTGCAGGACAGCTAGATATCCACATACAAAACAACGAAGGTGATCAACACAATATTGTAAAGCAAATATCCTCCAATTAAAAATACATTAAAAAAATTAAAAGAAAAAAAAAAACAATGAAGGTGCACCCTACTTCCACCATATAGAAAAGCTAACTCAAAGCTAACAATAAGAACTAAAACTATTTAGATCTCATTACAATTAAGAACCTTTGATCATCAAATGATATTATCAGGAGTGAAAAACAACATACAGAAAGGAGAAAATTTATAAATTATATACCTGACAAGCAGCTATGCAGTATCCTGAATATATGAAGAATTCAACAGACAATCCAAATACTAAATTAGAAAACAATGTGAATAGATATTTCTCCAAAGAAAATAAGCAAGCAAATAAATGATGGCCAATATCACAATTATTTAGGAAAGAGAAATCAAAATCACGAGTTACCACACTTCTAGACCGGCTATGAAAAGAAAAAAGGAAAAAAAAAGAAAGGAAAATAGTAAGTGTTAGGGAGGATGGACTGGAACCCTCATACACTGCTATTGAGAATGTAAAATAGTTTGGCCTGGACTTCCCTGGTGGTCCAATGGTTAAGAATCCACCTGCCAGCCCAGAGGACACAGGCTCAATCCCTGGTCCAGAAGATTTCACATGCTGTGGGGTAACAACGCCTATGTGCCACAACTCCTGAAGCCCGAGCATTCTAGAGCCCAGGCTCCACAACAAACAGCCACTGCAACAAGAAGTCCACGCACCATAACTAGCGAGCAGCCCCAACTGGCCCAATTAGAGAATGCCCGCAGCAACAAAGACCCAGCACAGCCGAAAATACATACATAAAAAGGTTCAGCCACTGTGGGACCGAGTGGCAGTTCCTTAATAAATTATACATAGAATTACCATAGGACCCAGCAATTCCACCCTCGGATACACACCCTAAAGAACTGAACGCAGGTACTCAAAAACCTATACACAAATGTTCACAGCAGCAAAAAGGTGGAAACCCAAATGTCTATCAGCTGATGAGTGGATAAACATGCAGTATATCTCCAAGAACTATGGAATATTATTTGGTCATAAAATGTAATGAAGTACTAACATGAACTTGAAAATATGATGCTATGTGAAAGAAGCCAGGCACCAAAAGCCAAATGTTAGGCTCAGTGGTAAAGAATCTGCCTGCCAACCCAGGGCACGCAGGTTCAATCCCTGGTCCAAGAAGATTCCACACGCTAAGGAGCAACTAAGCCCATGTGTGCCACGACTACCGAGCCTGTGTTCCAGAGTCCAGGCGCCACATCTGCTGAAGCCTTTGAGTCCTAGAGCCCATGCTCTGCAACGAGAGAAGCCGCTGCAGCGAGAAGCCACACAGGCTGCAGCTAGAGAAAAGCCCGCGCAGCAGTGAAGACCCCGCACAGTCAGAAATAAACACATAAATATAGATATTTTAAAGCCACATACGATTTCATTAAAATGAAATGTCTAGAATAGGCAAATCCAGAGAGGCAGAAACAGCTTAATGGTTGCTACAGGCTCAGTGAATGAGGGAATGAAGAGTGACTGCTTAATGGGCACGGAGTTTCCTTACAATGTGATACAAATGTCACAGTGTGATACAGAATTAGGCAGTGCTGATGTCTGCAGGACACTGTGAATGAACTAAATGCCACTGAATTATACCAAGTGGTTTAAGTGGTAAACAAAATGACAGATTTTATGTTATGCGTATTTTATAATCAGTAACAAAAAAAGGAGGCGGGAGGACATCCACCCAATCCTGGGTGTTCTGAGGTGAGATGAGAAAGACACTGGGAGGCTGGAGGCCTCGGAGCTCAACCAGGCAGACCCAGGCAGGGCAGTGAGGGGCGGAGCAGGACCAGAACTCAAGCCTTCTGGCTCCCAGTCCAGGGTGTAAACAGCAGTTGTTAATCACAGTCTTTTACCAGGATCTCACTGAGGGTAATGAGTAATGAAACTGGGTCACCAGTCAAACAGAAAAGGGGCCAGGTTAGAAATAGCAAGGCAAGAAGGCAGAGCGGAGGAAGGCAGCATGCACTGGCTGCGAGTGTGAGGTGAGTCACCCCTCCCCGCCACTCTGGACTTGCCAGCTCCACTGGAGGGCGGGGACCAAAATAGTGCAGCCCTTCCAGGCTCAGGCTTTCAGCCAAGTGCCAGCCTGACCTTTCTGTAATGTTCCCTGTGCACTGGAGCAGAAAGGAAAACATCAGCCATCAGCTTTTCTCTTTGAGACCAATTCTGAGCTGAGAATTGCAGCAGCCGGGACTCTCAAGCCAGCTGGATGCTCAAGGAGAACAGCCCGAAAGAGCCGATCCTCGAGGGGTGGAGGGCTCCACCTCCTGAGGTTATAGGGCCTCCAGAAAAAGTCGCAGCTCACAGTTTGTAAAGGCCAGGACATCCATGGGCAGCCTCCCAAGCCTCGGGGCTTGTCTGGGGGTGGTAGGAGCAGCCGCAGGCTCTAGGAGGGCATGGCAGGAGAAAAGGACGAGGGGGCCCTGCAGTGCAGGACACAGCCCTGAGAGCCTAAGGATTCAGGCCAACTCCACCCACGACACTCCAGAAAGGGGTGAGCAAGGCGAAACAGTGAGTGGCTACCAGGGAAGAAGTGGAAGGAGGCAGACCCCCGCTGACCCATCACCCCTCTCCCAGCCCATGGTGGAAGATGGGTCATCAGTGGGGCCTTTCTGGGAGCAGGAGAACAGGGCCTAATCCCCTCTGTGCTGTCCCATGTCTCACCTGTCCCCAAGGCTAGGGATGCCGATCAACTGGATGATATAGATTCCTATTTGACAGAAAAATACAAAGAAGAACACGAAGAAGCTGAAAGAGTTGTCAGACCTGTGGAGAGAGGGGGAAATGAGAAGTCACACAAGGGCTTCGGGCTCAGTCCTCATCCTTTTCACTTGCCAGGACACCTTCCTCACTAGGAGACAGGAGGGAGTGTGCCAGAGTAGACAGAGCTCCAGGGGTCAGCCACACTGTCCATGAGGATAGGGACACACAGACACCCTATAATCAAAAAGGACTTCCTTCCGCTGCCTTCCAATTTAAGGGGTCAATGCTTGACTGCTTAAAGAGCTTATAAATAAAGTTGCTCACCCCAAGGACAATGTAAAAAACCTAACAGTCCATTTCCTGAAGTTATTTCCATTTCATTACAGGTAAGAAAATCTAAGCCTGTTATAAAGATAATAAAACTTTAAGAATCAATCTGTAGGCCTGGGTGGAAGAAAAGACATCTAAGGAGTAGGGAACACCAGATAAAACTGGTGTTTTGAGAACTTCCATCTCACCGTGGAGGGCTAGAATACAGTGAGGGTGCAGGTTTTGCCTGCTGACTACATGGGAGGGTTTGGCCACTGCTCCGCCCCCTCTTTCCCAGGACCTGTTGGGCTCCCTGTCTCTCCTCCCTTCTCTTCACTCCCTACTGGGCTCAACTAGGAGTTGAGCATCAACTCCTAGTCTCAATTCCAAAAGTCCTAGTGGTCTGTCAGGTGGATTCATTCATGTCCACAGTACTGGCTCTAGGGCCACTGGTCAAATACTGGCACTCATCGAGGCTCAAGGGTTACTGGGGAGGTGGGGAGAGGGGCAGATATGAGCATGGAGGGATAAAGCTATTGAGAGCTTATCTGACTGTTATCAGACTCTGTCTGGCTATCACAGGCACACAGCCTCTCCCCAGGGACTAAAATCCTACTGAACCAGACAGACTGGGAGCAGGGGGAAGGCAAGAAAGGCTCTTGATTTCCTCTCTGGGTCTCCTGAGCCTGGTCCAAGGATAGGGCCCAGAACAGACCTCTGGTACAACAGAGGAGAAAGCAGCTGCTGATCCCTGCCCGCTCTCGCTAACGGTGGGGATGGGAAAGTGAATTTCCCCACCATTCCATTCTGCTTAAGACTGGGAGGGGGGCCCAGGGCTGATGGGTTTTGACCTGCTACCCGATGCCAGCCATATATTACTCACCCCTGCCCAGCCCCACTCACCTGAAAGCCTTATAGATGGGTCGATACCAACAAAGGAAGGCACACGGGGTGAAGATCACAAACCACAGGATGGAGAGGCCGAAGTCTACTCCCCTGGAGGTGTCGACTAAGAACCAGGCCAGGCAGGCAAGTAGGTTCAGAAACAGTGTCACTGAATGCACTGCGGAAGGAGAGGGGGCCAGAGAGAGAGGCTTGTGCCAAGGTGACCGAAGGCTTCCCCTCTGAGGCAAACCATCCCCTGAAGAGGTCCACGCTGTGAGAGCAGCTGCAGAAATACTAGCGGACCTTGGTCTGTACACAGGCAGGGTGTTCTGAGACCTTAAAACCAGGGAATCTTCAAACTCAGGTTATCCGAGGAATGGCAGTGGAGGGGCGGATACAGATACAAGGGCTGAGCTTTGGGGAATGAAGTCTTTCAGCAGGGTTTCCCCTGCTTGTGGAGAGCCCCCAGTGGAGCTACAAGAAGTCTTCTCTCCTCGCTCCTCATTCCTAGGAGCCGAGGGGACCGTGGAGAGGATAGGCCTTCCCCTAAGGAGGGCTGTTCAGTGCAGGGAGCTCTGTAGGAACTCTGAAGCCTCCGGCTAGTCCCACCCTACCTGACATAGGGTCTAGACTGGCCCTTGGGGATAGGTTCCCAGGATAGGGAGCAGACTGTGGAGGGCCAGTTATGTGGGCAGAAGGCACCCCTCAGCCCAGCCCAGACCAGCCCAGAAAGCGGCTGCAGCCTGCCAGGAGGAGCAACCAGAGCATAGCCAGCACGCTCGAGTCACAGCCCACTTCACCCGGAGCTTGAAGGGGCAAGAGCAAGACTCACGCATCCAGAGATAGTACAGCATCTTGCATATCCGCTGGTAGTCGGCAGGGATCTCTGTGGAGAAGTCCTGATAGAAGCAGGGCTTGACAGGGCACCACACAGGCAGGGGCGGCCAGTTGTTCTCTCTCACTGTGTGGGAAGAGGTGAGGAGGTGAGCCCGGCTTTAGCAGCAGCGTGGCGGGGTACACATGTGGGTCAAGTCCCTGGGCCAAAGCAGGGCTCCCGGCAGGCGCCAGCAGACAGGTCTCAGGGTGTATGGATACAGAGTGGGATGGGGAAAGGATGACGGGACACAGACACCCCTGAGCTCACTCCAATACAATGGACCCCAAATGCACTGGGAAACACAGAGTTTGATGGCCTAAGTGACTACTTTTATTAACAACCAGACCATAAGCACAAGGGGGCATCATCATGGGTAAGGAATCCTGGGACCAAGGCCCCCACTCTAAATTCCAGAGTGGGGAAGGAGTGCAGAAATAATCTACATCTATTAGGACCGAACGGCAAGTCTCCTGACCTTCACCTTACGTGGTGTTCCCCAGGACAATGCCATGACAGAGCTCAGCAAAGCTCTGAGGCTGCCCTGGAACAAGCGGGCTCAGGGAAGTCCTAAGCCAGGTAGCACGGCCTCCCTTACCATGTAAGTTGGCCACTGTGTTCTGAAGCTCCCGCTCCTTCCGCTCCAGCTCGGCTGCTTTCCTGTCCAGTTCTTCCTGCTGCCGGAGCAGGCTTGCCTGGGCTGCAGAGGCCACAGCCTGCAGGGTGCAGAGGAGGTGGAGGGCAGCCAGACACAAAAGACAGTGAGACAGTGTCAGTCTGAGCTGAAGTCGGAGAGGCCCTGCCCCACGCAGGGAGGGCCCAGAGGCAGTCCCAGGCCCAGTGTGTCATGGATACCCAAGACCACCATAGAGAGACCAAGGTGACCTGCCCCCCACCCCCTCCACACCACCTCTGGCCCCTTAGCCATCACCAGGGCTCTCCTCTCCCTTGTATCCCTCAGCTTGAAAGAGATGGGAACTATCCCCATATTGGAGTCATTAAAGTTCAAAGTGACTTTTGAGGTAACAGCAAAGGGAAAAAGACCTCAGAAGGGACCAACCTATAGCCAGAAAGCCAGAGACTCAAGCCTCATTTGAAGAGCATGGAGTGTGCATGAGTGTGTGTGTGTGTGTGTGTGTAGGGGAAACAGTGCAGACCCGCCAGCAGTGAGACAGGAAGGGAGATACTTGAGGGCAGCCTTGTGCGCCCAGAGCCTCGGGATCTATATTTAAGCACTCTCCTCCCACCCAGGAGCTGCCCAGAGGTACAGGTGAACTGTGACCCAGTACCACCCAGCAGCCCTTTAGGCTTGGCTGTGCTTGGCCTTACTTTCATGACGTGCGGAGTCCAAGCTTACCCCTGTCCAGGCAGTGCGGGGAAGGCGCTAGGAGACTACACACGAGGCTGAACAGAGCTGGGCTTGGGCACGGTGTTCCAGCCTAGGGCCCTGCTCCCCTTGTTGGGACCTGGTTCCTCCTAAAGTCTAGGGAACAGGTATCAAACTGGTCCTCTGATGGGGTGACAAGGCAGGCACACCTGCGCATGCGTGTGTGAGCACATACACCACACACACAGCTTCTCCTTCTCCCTCTCTAAAAGGAGTTCTCCAAAGAGTTACGGCTGCCTTCAGGAGGTTTTTCTCTTTGGCGGCGGGGGCGGGGGCAGTGCGGGGGTAGTCTTGGCTCCCTGGCCAGGGACTGAACCCACGCCTCCTACAGTGGGAGTGTGGAGTCTCAACCACTGGGCTGCCAGACAAGTCCCAGGAGGTCAATTTCAGGCAATGGGGGCAGAAGCAGGACCAGAAGTGGCCACACTAGACCACACTGGGGTCCCAGCCTCCTCTCCGCAAGTCTGCAACTTCAGCTGAGTAGGCCCAGGTCCCTACAGCCCACCACTCAGCTAGACAGAAGTCACTCCTGCCTCTAAGTCTCGCCTCACCTCCACAGGGCTCTAGAGCCAGGGGTGGGGCCCAGGGACCCGGGCAGGGGCCGCACGTTCAGAGGAAGCCCAGCCAGACGACAGGAGCAGCCTGGGGCCCACTGGTGCCCACAGCCCAGCTTGGGTGGGCCCCGGGTGCCCTGCCCTCCCTCGTGCTCATCTACTCTTCGCCTACCTTCGGCAGGTCTCGCAGGTAGCTGTCTCTGAGAATACTATCTCCTCCTAGCAGCATCTGCCTCTCTGAGAGCTCGCTCACTGCCAGGAATCTGGTAGGCAGGAACCTGCTGGCCTGTCTAAGCAGGAGCTGCAACACACAACTCCACTGTCGGCCACGCTCACCTGGGGGCCACGAGGAGCGTGGGGTGGGGCTGGGAGGCATGGAGGGGAGTGTCGGGCACAAAGCACACAAGGCTCAGAGTACTGGTGGAGGGACAGAGGGAAGCAGGAAGGCGGGCCAGAATAAACGAGGTTTAAAAAAAAGAAAGGGAGAGCGCGGGGAAGAGAGATTCTGGGCCCTGGGGAAGAGAGAACAAACCAAAGGCCCGAAGAGGATCTGGAAGGACTCAATAGGGGTAAATGCTCTTCCTGCCACCAAGGAGCCTGGCCTGGTGAGTAGAGCTTATTTCAGGTGGTGGTCACGGGGTTAGGGGAGAAGATACAGGTTGGTAGAGCAGACCCTCCACCTGCAAGTGACCAGCTCCCAGGAGATGACCCAGAGGGCCCTGGAAGGGGAGCCCGTGATGAAAGCCCTCTGCCCTCTCCTCAATCTTAGGGCTCAGCCACCAGTCTGGGTGTGTCCCTTTGTGGAAAGGAGAGGCCAAAGGGATCTTGTCAACAGTACCTGGGGGGTTGGCTGGGTGGGCTCCACTGAGGGTTGGAGAACTGCTGGCTGCGAGGGCCCGGGCATCTGTGAGACAGGAACCGTTGTCGCTGCATTTGTCTGCATGGGGCAGAGCGGAGGAGGGAGGTGAGTGGGCCTCCCCCAGTTGGCCACGTAGGGACAGACCCACAGCCGGGAGAGTGATGTGTCCTTGCCCGTTAAGGGCGCTCCCTCTGGGCCTGCCTCCGCAGCTTCGTGGCCAACAAGCCTCAGGTTCTGGGCAATGTGTGGCCTAACCTAGGACCCTGGATCCAGACCTTCCCAACACTGCCTGGCCCTCCTCTTCGGGGAGGAGCCCAGATCATGGATCCTGAGGGGAGAATGGATGGGTTCCTCTTCCATACCCCACCCCACTGAGTTCACATTAGGACTGTCCCTTTAAGGAATAGAACTTCTCTGTCTCTGCCAAGTCTCCTTACCCAGAGATGCCAGCACCACCCAGAGGACCCAGGGACTCAGAAAGAGGGCATGCCCACCAACCTCTGAGAAAGGGTTGAATTCAGCCAAGCCTCCTTGTGGGGCATTGGTCAGCTGGGTCACAGAGGGATCCTGAGAAAGTGAAAAAAGAGTCATCAGACACTGGGGAAAAAGGAGAGTCTTGGTGATGGGGAGGGAGACCACCGTCTCTAGGCCCCTCCTGGGGCTACCTGGCTGAAGTAAGCCTGTTGATGGCCCTTCCTAGAGTGCTGGAGAGCCTCTCCTGAAGGCTCCTGTGCCCAGCCCCTGCCATACCACAACTGCAGTCATTTCTCCCTTGCTGGAAAAGGAGGGCTTCAGCCCAGATGACTTGCCAGAAGAGACCCAGAGCAAGGTTTACATCCTGAGGCCCAGGAAAAGACACCACAGGTGTTCTCTTTGGAGCCCCTGAGAAATTCAAAATGTTTAGGGAATTCCCTGGTGGGCCAATGGCTGGAATTGGCACTTTCATTCCTGGGGCTATGTTCAATCCCTGGTTGAGGAACTAAGATTCCCTAAGCCATGCAGCGTGGCCCTCCCCCACAAAAATAGAAAAGAGATTGAATATGGTTTAGCCTGAAAACTAGTCCAAGCAGTATACACCTGAAGTAAAACAAACTGAAAGGATGTGTTAGCAAGTGGGGAAGTCCACTAGGTTACAGACTGCTTCTGAATGGACCTGACTGCTCTGTGGGACCCAAGTGAGCCAGCAGGGTCTTTTTTTTTTTAAAACAACAACAACAACAACTGTACCACACAGCATGTGGAATCTTAGATCCTTGACCAAGGATTGAACTCTGGCCCTTGGCAGTGACAGCACTGAGTCCTAACCACCGAACCATCAGGGAATTCTGGAACCTATAGGTTTGACTCCAGAGGGGGGTGGAATATAAATGTCCTCACCACTTTATGGCTGCTCTTTACTGGTACTGGCCACTTGCCAGATTCAGCTCCCTCAGAAAAAGGGGAGTCATCTGGGACCCATCAGCCTGCACTGAATGGATCTGGTGTGCCTTGGACACACACGGACACACACGGACACACACACACGCCCGCACACACACACACACACACACACACACACACATTGACTACTTAGAATGAGTTCCTCTAGGATTGCCTTGATTGCCTTTTTTCCTCTAAATTACTTCTTCCTTTAAATTTAACTTTCAGTTTTGAGTCACTTGGTTGACTGTTGAATCAAATGATTCTATGGTTTTACAGGTGGTCTCCTGGAGATGCCAGATGGGATCAGCACAGCCCAAGTACCAATTGCTAACACCTATAAAATAACCCCCACCTCCTAGAGGAGACTCTTAAGAGTTCTTTGGACTTCACCCTCAAAAGTAGCTAAAGAATTCAAATGACAGGTTATCCCAGAAAATCTTCTGCAGTTAGTGAAATTTAGGGTGTAACTAAGAACATTCAGAACACACAGTTTACGTGGGGTGGGCCAGCATGATTATAAAATGACAGTAATTAACGTGTACATGCTCTGTTAGGGAAGACTAAGGGGAAATAGGTATTCAGCCTAGAAAAACATTTCTCAGTGGATTTCCTATGAAGTCAATGTGTCTTGAGCTTAACTTTGAAACAAAGTTAAAAACGTTTTTTAAAAATAAAGTAAAATAAACTGGTTTAAAGTATTTACCTTCAGGGAGGGTTTGTTTTTTTGGTGGGGGAAGCGGGTGGGGGAGGGTGGGTAAATAAGATGGTATGAGTGGATACTTTTCACTTTATAACCTTTCTATACTGTTTTGTTATTTTTATTATTTTACAGAAAGCATTTATTCCTCTCATTTTCTAAAGGACAATTTAAGGTTCTGGAACAAAAACGTGCTGCTGGCTGCCAGTGCTGATTTTATTAAACCATGCACACTTGCGAGGAATACAGATTTGAAGGACTCAGCTGAAATGCCAAGAAAATGATGTTTTTGGATTTTTTTCTCCCCAGATTCTTTTCAAAAAATGCAAAAATGTCCTCAGAACACAGCCTTTCCCCAAGTTTTCATCCTTCCCTTTTCGAGGCCAACCCCTCAGGCTGAGGGCCTCACACAGGGCTCCCTGCCATCCTCTCTAAGGGTGCTGGCCTGGGGCCGGGCTGGGCATCTAACGCAGCTCCTGCACACTCGCACTCCCTTCCCTTCCCCACACAGAACAGGTACGGGGCTCAGGTCCAGCCCAACAGCGACGCCTCTGGGAGAAACAGCTGCCCCCAGACTCTGCCAAGGCCTCAGCGAGGCTCCCCTGTCAGCACAGCTCACCCCTAGTTCCTCACGGCTCATCCAGATGCTCCTGGCCTTCTTGCCAGCATCCCCTCCAGCAGCAAGCCTTCACAGATTGGATTCTTAAACACAGTATTCAAAGTAGACAGACTCTCAGAGACCCAGGCCTCAATTTTCAGACGTAGAAATGGATATTCGCCACCCTGCAGGACTGGCTCCCTTATCTGAACATTTACACAGCCAAGGGTCAGCGCTAAACATGCCTCTCTCTCTTTTTAATATTTGTTTATTTATTTGGTTGTGCCGGATCTCAGTTGTGGCACACAGGATCTTTGGTGCGGCATGTGGGATCTAGTTCCCTGACCAGGGATCGAATCCAGGCTCTCTGCACTGGGAGTTCAGTCTCAGCCACTGGACCACCAGGGAAGTCCCTAAACGTGCCTCTTTCACACATTCTGCCATCTTCACACCGAGGCCATCTGTCCCTAGAGGGCAAGCCTGTGTCTGCAGGGCCCCAGGGCCTGGCCCAGAGCTGGACACACAGCCTCAACCCACTTCCTGTCTCCCCCGCACCCCACCCAGTCTCCTCCGCAAAGAGGCAATGTGGCCGTGTCCTTTCTGCTGGACACCATCCTTGCCAGGTGGCTCCTGCAATTTGGACAAAGTGACAAGGTGAGGCTCGAGAGGCCAGTTGGAGGAACTGGCCTTGAGGTTTTTTGTTGGCTGAACGACTAGCAGATTTCTCCCAGAATTACTGGGCTGGCTTCCTGCAAGAGAGATCTAGGGCTCGGTATCTGCTCCCCTTTCAGACTCCACAGACATCAAGTCACAGCCCAGTAAGTGAGCAGAAGTCACTGAAACCAGATCCACTGTCCAAGGGACAGGTTACTCGAGTCGGTCACTACAGGACAAGGGCAGAGGGGCAGCCGTGGTAGCAGTGTCAGGAGCCAGCATACCTGCTTGGCTGAGCTGTACACCTTAAACAGGCAGCCTCCATACCTGTGAAGGGATGTCATTTTCTTACCAAGGTTAGCCAGAAGAGGATTCTGGCGGGTGGGGGTACTGATCACCCTGTCCAAACTGACCCCCCTTCTTTTCTCAACAATCTTAAGGACTTGGCCCTGGGCCCCTAATCAGGCTCACCACAAACAAATCCTGCCTCCTCTAGCAGGCTGTACACCGCGGCCAGCTGCCTCTGTGTCTAGTTCATACTTCTGGCTCCTAGTGCTTGGTGGAGGGCCTGATGCAAGCAGAAGCTCGGGTATGTCTGGAATAAGGACTGCAGGCTGACGGCCCTTCTCTGCTTTCTCTACGAGGTACTGCCCAAGTGCCAAGGCACAGAGAAGGGGAGGGCCGCCTGCATCAGAGCAGCAGCCCCAGGGGCTAGAAGGAGTCTGCTTGGGGAAAGGAGCCTGGGACACTCTGGGAGACACGGGTGCTTTCCATCTGAAGAGGACCTAGGCACTTTCTGACAGATGTGTGTGGTTTCAAGAGAGACTGAGGCCCAGTGAGAGAGCAAGGGAGAAGGGACAGACACGGGAGCTGACATGCAGAGTGTCCACCATGCGCAGGATCGTCACACAGTGCTGCTGCTGCTGGTCATCCCAGAACTGGCCACTGTGCCACACCACCGGAAAAGAAGGCTCTCCCAGCCTTTCTCAACCTGGGTCCTTAAGAGAGTCAAGCCCCACTGCCCCAAGCCATCCACTGTCTGCAACGACCTGCCTTCTTTCCTGTGTATTAGAACAGTCCTGGTGATGTTCCATCCTCGGGAAAATGGAGAAAACAGTAGTTCCAGTCAGCTTCTGTGTTTTGTGGCTCAGCTGAGGAGCCCTGGCTGAGAAAAGCTACAACCCACCTCCTCATTCAACCTTACAACCACCCTGTGAAGGAGGAGTATGAGGATGAAGAAAGGCCCAGCTCAGAGAGAGGAAGACCTCAGGGACTGTAGTGGTTGAGCCCAATTTTGAATCCAAGTCTGTCTTTCTCCAAAAACACAAGTGATAAACCCACATGGGGCAGTCTCCCCAAAGCCTGGCTCAGGAACTGACCAACAGAAGGTGCTCGGTCAACACGGGGTTGAAGGGTCAGACAGGACGACTGGGGCCGCTCGGCTATTTGTTCCTGAACTTCAGAGCAGTCCTTCTGGGAGAACACCCTTGGAAGGACACTGGCAGAGAATCTTGTGAGTCAGGACCACACTGACTGGCCTGAATGAGGACCATCAGCTTTCCCTTCGAGTCACAAATAAGCCAATGGCAGCAATCTTCCTTCCCACTCACCAAGCATCAGCCAGCTCGTAAGTGGGTCAAGCATTTAACAGCATGGTGACAGCTAAGTCTCACCTACCAAGAAGTAAGCTGACACCCCCTCAGCGCCCAAAGGACTCAACCGGCTCACGCCCGTGACTGAATTCCTAACAAGGAGAATGCGCCTGGTCGCAGTTCCTTTCATGCAGTGAGCAGCCACACATAAGGTGAGGGATACACTGAGAGAAACAGGGTGCAGCTCCCTTCAGGAGACCATAGTCTGGGAGCTGAGACAAGCGCACACAGCACGAGCGGCCGTGGGAGGGGAGAGGAGGCCGGGCGCGCTCGGAGGAAGGCGAGCACACACCCAGTCGGGTAAGCTCGGGCCATACAGCTCCGGGGCAGGGGGCACTTGGTAGAGCTGGGCTGTGAGGACTGAGAAAACGAGGCGGTACAGCTGGGCTGTAGTTCTGCTGCCGGGGGTAGGGGTGGGGCGGGGGAGGGCCTTGAAAAACATGCTTGTTTCCACTGGTTTGGCAACCCCTTTCCACACATCTCCCAGGTCTCGGCTGTGCTCGAGTTTACAGCGACTTTTCCTTGCTTTCCCACCCTCCACTCCACCCAGGCTCCCAATGTGAGGTTTATTTCAGGCTTCAAATAAACACGTTAAATAAATACCTCATAGACTAAAAAACAAAACCAAAACTTGGCCACTCCCTCTGCGAGGCAAAGAGTCACCACTACTTTGGATCGTCTGTGAAGTCCTGTTTGCTTTAGTGACCAGGCTGTGTCACAGCACAAGAAGGAGCGGTCATCCCCAGGCTGGCTGGCTGGGTCCCAGGCGAACGAGGCGCCACAGTTAACCTTGGTTTCTCTGAGCAACGGCCCGAGAAGCCATCCAAAGGAAACATGACAAAAACATGTGAAAATCTGTATCTGCAAAAGTATTCACTGCACTGGCATTTACAACAGGGGAGAAAAAAGCAGGGAACAACTTAAGTACCCAGCGACAGTGAGCTCCAGTACGTTTCGGTGCACATCCCCTCAGTGGCCTAAACAGTCACTAAAAATCACTGTTATGAACACAGGGCAGCATTACAGAAACAGCTTGGTTATACGAGTATCAAATGACGATTCCATCAGAAGTACTCACAACAGAAAACACATCAAAACAACAATGGCTGCAAAACACTAGGAGAAACAGGGATGGTTTAATTTGTTTTCCAAATTTTCTATAATGTGATTATGTTATGTTTATGTTAAACAAATACATACACACTTCTTTTTTAACAAGAGAGCCTGAGAACCCATCAAATGAGCAAGGTGCACCTTGGGGCCTCCCTCTCTGCCACAGCAGCGATGTACAGACGCTCCCAGAAAAGGGTCCAAGTCCCTGGCCTGGCATTGAGGCGCTCCATGACCTGGCAGCAGCTTTTCTCCAGGTGCAGCCTGTTCCCCATCAAATGGAGGCCCCTGCCCTCTCCTTCCACCGCGGTCTCTCTACTCCCTACACAAACCATTCCACACCAGCGCACGGTGAGGGTACCAAGAAAAGGCCTTGGTTCCTGCCCTCAAGAAGCAAATAGCACAGAGAACACAACAGAAGCCAGGGCAAGAAGTGACAGCATGTGACCAGTGCTGAATAAGGGCACAGGCAAAGGGCTCGCAGAAGAGGGAGTGAAGAGGTTGTCTGGAGACTCGGGGAAGGCTTCTCTGAGGTGGCATCTGAGCTGGATCTCAAGAGAGGAAAGAAATTAAGCAAGCACTCAAGAGGGAGAGGAGAAAAGCATGTGCAAAGACATGGGATCTTTAAAAAGACCTTGCATACGTTCAGTGAGGAGGATCAGGAGACTACAGAGCAAAGTGTATATACAGAGAGAGGAGCACCAGGGACCCAACCTGAAGATGGCTGGGCCAGACTGCAGGCTGTGGCAATGGGGGCAACAAGAGATTGTGCAAAGCCTGTGCGTTCAGTCATATCCAACTCTTTGTGACCCCATGGACTGTAGCCCACCAGGCTTCTCTGTCCCTGTGGGTTGCTATTTCCTTCTCTGGGGGATCTACCCGACCCTGGGATTGAACCTGTATCTCTTGCGCTTCCTAAACTGACAGGTGGATTTTTACCACCACGCCACCTGGGAAGCCCTCAGAGGTCGTGAGCAGTGATCATCTCTGCCAGCAGCGAGGAGAGCGCAGTGCTCAGGGAAGGAGGATGGCAGGAAGACTGCCGGGGACACAGAGTCCACATGGGTGACAGTGAGGCCTGAGCTAAGGGATGACACAGGGGATG
The DNA here is from genome assembly GCF_032405125.1 of Capricornis sumatraensis. Taxonomy (NCBI): domain Eukaryota; kingdom Metazoa; phylum Chordata; class Mammalia; order Artiodactyla; family Bovidae; genus Capricornis; species Capricornis sumatraensis. The sequence continues at coordinate 41,051,119 of NC_091087.1, read as the reverse complement.
GAGAAGAGCGAACGGGCTCCGGAGGCCCTCCTCAGGTAGCCGCTCCAGGCTTGACCACTCCACAGGGTGGTCAGGGAATAGAGTTACTGCAGGACAGGGACACAGGGGAGGGGAAGGGGGGGGAAGGGGCGGAGTAACCGAGGCTGCCAGCTCGGGGGACCTGCAAACAGTGCCACCACTGAGCACGACAGGCGGTCATGGGAGAAGAGAAAAGGATTTTCAGGGGCGGGTGTGTGGGGGCAGGGAGAGGATCTGGGAAGGTATTGATTCGCATCAGAGAGACTGAGAAAATGCATCTGGGTGGAATGGGCGGAAATGTCCAGGTAAGAGCTGGAAATACTGGTTTGGAGCTCAGGAGAAGGTGAGGGCTAGAGCTCTAGATCTCAGACCACTGGAATGTGGATGCTACTCTGAAGCCATGAAAGTGGGAGGACTTACTCAGAGAGGTACACACTGAGAACAAAGTCAAGGACAGAACTCTAGGACACCCCCAAATGCAGGAGACAAGAAGAGAAAACAGGCAGAAGGAGGTCAGAGTTATCAGTATAAAGAGGCCAAGGACAGAGAGAACTTCCAGGAGACTGGTCAGACAAGCTGGTGCACCACAAGCAGCAGACCCATCATGGGCCCACAGATCCCAGAGAGTCCACAAGAGTGAGGTGGCGCGGGGGGCGTGGAGCTGAGAGTGTGCGGAAGTGACTTAAGTTGGTGCTCCTTCACCTGGAGTACCTTCTCGTGCCATAGGCTTTCTGCTCCCAGGACCTCCTACCACAGGACTCTGCCCCGTTCTCCCTCAGATCCCTCACAGGCCCTTTTGGCGAGTTCTGACTGCCCTTATCACATCAGGACATGCTGTCAGGATAAGCGAGCATTTCTTAGCTCTCCTGTCAAATTAGAAGCTCTAGCGGGCCATGTGCCCACTTATCCTGGTCTCCTGCACAGGCCTCAGAGCAGCAGGGGCTCAGTGATGTGCATGAGTGTGTCAGCATCTCATAGGAGCACTGCTGGACGGGTCACATCTTGCGAATTTATGTGCACGGCACTCTTCTCTGGACCAGCAGCAAATACCCCTTGTTTGTCCTGGTTAAATATTACCATTTCTCTGAACCCAGGATTGTCCTACTCCAAACGGCTCCAAAGAAAACTTAATAGACATGTAGGGTCAAAGTTCAGCTGTATCACTGGCCAAGGGCTTTCTAACACCCAGACTACCTCCAGATGCAACTATTAAGGCAAAAATACCTTCCCACCCCAACCTGGGCAGCTGCCTGGAGTCAGTTAAACTGTATGAACCTTGCCATTTTCAAGTTTCTTGAGACAATGCTCCTGTTCCCAGGAGCAAGTTCTACCAGGTCCAATGGGGGGTTCTGAGAATTCCCAAAGCTACAGTCAAACTGAAGTCCACCCTCTCAGGGAAGTGACACAGCCCTCAGTGTCTCTGCAGGGAACTTCATGTGACTGTTCACGCCCAAATCACGTTTCTGCCACCACTTTCTCCTCCCACAGGAGAGAAATGTCTTAAATCCTTGGGAAGCAGCCATACCACCAAGATTATCTTTTAACTGCAAGGAGACAAGGTGTGAAAGTGATATGGTGTGATTTGGCAACTCATGAACGCTGAAAGGTTTTCTCTGTTTGGAACCACCAGCTAGTTCGCTCCCAGATCAATGTCGACTGCCTGGGGTAACCTAACAGAAACAGCAAGCAGCAAAGCAGCCCAGGCATTTGCTGGGGTCTGCTGTTTTTCAGTGGACTGCTGAAAGAGAAAATGGGGAGGACCACGCCCATCTGGAGCCCTCAACCTCTCCATCACCCGGCATCACACTTTCTGAGAAACTTTTGGGAACAGACATGCTGGAATCAATAGAAAGCAGAATACCCAGATGGTACACAGCAGATGCACCATAATGCACAGAGGGATTAGGGAGTGCCAGGGGAGGTTGGGAAACCAGCCACTCTCGGCTTGCACTTTCCTGCTTCCTCCTAGGAGTTTGGTAAAAAACCTCTGCTGCACTCTTGTGACAACTTTCCACTTACAGTCTGACTCTGCATGAAGTTTTCAAATAATTCCACTATAACCGTACAAAAGGAGGAGGTCATAAAAGCCCACAGCCACAGTTCAAGTATAAGGAAGTCAATCTAAAAGCACACCAGGAGCTTCAGGGGATATTGCAAGAGTTAGAAGAAGGATTCCATGGTTGCCAAACTCTGAGAAAGGCTGGATCAAACAAAGTTGGGCAAATATCTTTACTGCAGGATTTCTCAGAGCCTTTAACAAATGAACGAGCCTGGTCAACCTTCAGGAAAATGATTCCTGACTTTATTTGACCACAGAACCCTGAGCACCTTTCAGGACTGGCATTACTCAGAAAACATGCTATATTAAAATATCATCTAGCGCAATACAGGAGATTTCCTGGTGGCTCAGTGGGGAAGAGCCCATCTGCCTGTGCAGAGGACAAGGATTCAATCCCTGGATCTGGAAGACACCACATGCCATGAGGCAACCAGGCCCACGTGCCGAGCAACTATTGAGTCTGCGTTCTAGAATCCATGCTTCTCAACAAGAGAAGCCACCACAATGAAAAGCCCAAGCACCGCCACAAAGAGTAGCCAATGCACAGCAATAAAGATCCAGAGCAACCAAAAATAAATAAATCTTAAAAAAAAAAAAGGCACAATACAATCCATATTATTCCAGCCCCACACACCGAAAAACAACAAAAAAGCTCACTTAATTTGTTACTTTCATCCTTACCAGTACTCTCATTTTAAAAATGGTAACAGTGGTGATGATGTTACATTCTTTTCTTAGCTGGCCTAAGTAACTGCCAGAGCAGTTTAAAATCTTTAGAACAGCACTAACCAGAGAAGACAGTCCAGATCTGAGTCCCTTCCTGCTTCAATTAGCTAGTGACTCTGGCATGTCCCATCCTCACTGCATTCTTGGTTTCTCATGTCTAAACTGAAAGGGTTAGAAGAGATTTCTGAGGATGTTCCCAGCTCTAAAAATCCACCATGGAACTCCGAACACTAAGTATATTTTCGTAAACCACCATGGAGAGAAGGGGAAAAAAAAAAGACTCCTGAAGGCCGGTTAGGTGTGAGTTTCTGGGTCTATAGCCTCTCCACCTTCTCTCTTCTGAGCTCTGTGCCAACACCCTAAGTAAATGAAGCTGGGCTCACACCCAGCCCCCCAAGGGCTGTGCCTTCCCAGTGTCCCAGCCCTGGAAGTCAGAGAAGCGGAAACCACTATCACAAGGAGAGGGAGGGCAGCTCTCCAGGAAAAGAAGTTTGGGGGCCTCACACCCAAAGCTCCTTCTCCCTCCACAGCTGTGCGCCAAGAGGAAAAACCCAGCGCAGAGTCAGGAGGAGCAGAATCGCAGCCAACTGGCTCTCGCCTTCCCCCACAGGCTTCCCCACCAGATGTTACTCTTTACAGGACCACAACTGCTTCCTGTCCTGCCATATCCTGGGGCTGCCTGATGGACAGACTATCTTGCTTCAGTGCAGAAGTTACTTCTACCACAGTTTGCACAATCATTTCTGGGGTTGGAGATGTGGTTTAAGACTTTCAAGCTGCTATTAATACAGGGCAAAATTTAGGCCAATTATCTAGCCCACTGCTAGCCCTGAAGACAAGCTCTCTGCATCTCTGGAAATCTGACTGCCCCTTTCGGATACCAGTAGACATTTGATTTCTGATTCTGACAGTACAAAAAAAGAAAGAAAAAGGCACATCATTACACAGCACACATACCAAAAGGCTTCTGAAAGTGAAGTCGCTCAGTCATGTCCTTGACTCTTTGCAACCCCAAGGACTGTAGCCTACCAGGCTTCTCCGTCCATGGGATTTTCCAGGCAAGAATACTGGAGTGGGTTACCATTTCCTTCTCCAGGAGATCTTCCCAACCCAGGGACTGAACCCGAGTCTCCCCCATTGTAGGCAGACGCTTTAACGTCTGAGCCACCCGAACTCCAGTATCATGCAGCAGTTTTGTAACTAAAGCAAAACAGTTATCTGAAGACAATGGCACAGAAGAAAAAAAAAAGCAAACGTCCTTTCTTTACTCAAATAGAGATTACTGCATTACATAAAAGATAACATCCTCCAAACAGTTCTGTCAAGAAGCATGAAGTTACTAGAGGAATGTTAGGAATTCCCTGATGCTACCAAGCTATCAAAATTTGCCTCAAGGGCTCCCACTGGCTAAGTCACCTTAAAACCAAGAAAGAGATGTAAAATATTCACTCTCTGACATTCATTCTAGTCTCTTTTGTGTTTATTCTGACCCTTGAAAGAAAGGATTCAAGGTGGAAAAGCTCATGCTGTGTCTTGCAGGAAGGACTCCCTCCAAGGACTTCCCCTACACCTGCAGGAAACTTTAAAGTTGCCAATGACCAAAATAATGAACAAGCAGGAAGAGTTCACATGCCTGGTGACATCCTGACAAAGCAGAAAGCTCGAGGCTCATAAATCGCTAGTCAGCACAAGCAAGCTTCCCTAGAACTGGTTTTGAGCATACACAAAACAAGAGGTACCGGAGCTTTCGAGTTAAAGGAGTCCCAACCCCTCATCATGGAAAAGAATAACCCTATGCTCTCAGCTCAAAGGTGGGAAGGTTTTGGCTTTTATTTAATTTTTTTTAAGGTTTTGGCTTTTAAAAGGAAGTCTCTTCTTCCTTGGGCAATTGTTAAAAAGTCAGACCAGCTCATAGATCAGTGCATCTCATCTACCCTGCCACCACACACAGGTCCATCAGACCAACATTCCTTGCACTTCAAGTCCCTCAGAGGCTCCTCACTTCTCCTCCCCCTCTACCCTGGGCTCTCTCATCTAGCCAGAGCCCAGTCAAAACTAGATCCATGGCCAAGGTGTGTAATTGTCATCAAGGCCATATTTCAACTTGGGTTACCAGCCTTCCCTTTCTGACAAATCTCAGGGGCTCTCCTATATCTTATAGACTAGTTGGCTGTGTGTGTGTTGCGGGGGATGGTCTTGGGATTTTCTCACATTTCTCCATCCCTCTACAGGCTTCCACCTCCTCATTATGTTGCTGTCACCCTCTCTCCTAAAGTGATTCAAGGCTAGCGTCTCCCCAAGACTGCGGGATGTGGCAGTCACACTTTCCCCTCAGGTGAAGTCGCTTCTCTCCCTGAAGCTGGGGGCTTCCCTGATCCTGTGCGCCTGTCCCCTTCCCCAGCGGTATCCAGTTAGAAGGGCTACGTTCCTGGGAGCTAGACAGTCCCACCCTTTTCCCAGAGTACAGCGCCCCGCCCCCTCCGCTGTTCCACCTGCTGCTAGTCCCGCCCGCCAGGCGCTACGATAGGACAACCCTCGAAGCCCGCTCTCCCATTGGGCAGACAGCCCGTCCCTCCTACGCCATGTCTCCCGGCTCTGGCGAAAGAGGCCCGGGCGGCGGCCTTCGGGCACTGGACAGAGCTGTAAGATGAGGGCTCTACCTGGAAGGGGTTTACGTCCACTGGGTCCGCGAAGGGGTTGGTATCGAAGGACGACATGGCGGTCGGGGGCCGACGAGCGAGCTCCGAGAGCGTTTCTGCCTCCGGGCACCCAGACCCAGCGGCGCTCTCCGTGCTGACCCTCCACTTCCGGGAGCGAGGCGGCCGTTCTGGCGCAGGCGCAACGCCCTCCCAGAGGGGCGTGGTCGTGTGACATCACAGAAGTCCGCTCCGCCCTCCTGCCCAACCCACTGTGGAGCCTGGTGGTCATTCACTTCCCTCTGCTTGCTTATTCCTTGTGTCTGTGCTCCAGTGGTCGGCGAGGCACCGAGGAACTTGGGAGACGGAGGAGGGGCTGGAGCCGTTCCCAGCTGCCTCTCCGTCAGATAGGTTACAACACTGTGTTAGAAACTCCTCAAAGTAAACTCCCAAAAGTGGGGCTGGAAACTTAACCCCTTCAGCTTTCTTGGAGGGCAAGTTTGGGAAATACTCCCTGGTTCGGGCAGGGGACAGGAGTTCCAGCCAACGCGGGGAGTGGGGAGTGGAATTCCGACTCAGGGGACTTCGCCAAGCTAGGAAAGGGTTCTTTTGGTAGGGGCCGAGCAGAGAGGATCTTTTCGAAAGAATGGACTGTGCAGCTGTCCCCCATACTAGCTGAGCCCTGCCTCTCTTAGGCCTTGACCCCCGACGTCAAGTTTTATCGTCTTAGGCCTGAGGATCCCTGAGCTCAGACAGGTTTAGGGCCTGAGCTGGGATTAACCTGGGCATCCAGCATTTATTAAATGAATGAGGGAGTTCAGCAATAGAGCCATCAGTATGTGGAAGATGGCTGACTCATTCCCCACAAACTCAGGTTATTTATTCATGTCTTTGTGCATTTCTGCTGTAACTGAGTCCAGCCACTCCTCCATACCTTACCCTGGACAAGTACAGGGCTGCTAATTGGTCTTTTGTTGTTCATGTTGTAACCAGAGATTCATTCAAATGGGGCAAAATCACTATGGAACTTTGAAATCTTTCAGTTACTTTCCATAAAGGTCCATATTCTTAGTTTGACCTCTAAGACTTGTAATATCTACCCTTCACCTATCAATCCTTCCCATTCCTTCTTGTGCCTTCCCCTCCACTACACCCCACGCCTGAGCATCCCAGCCCTCCTAGTGGCTTTACAGGTCCTCAAACTCATTTGTTCCTTTGCCTGCCTCAGGACCTTTGCACTGGACTCTCCCTCTTCTTGGTATGCTCATAGCACGTGCGCTCATCATCCCCTAGTTAACTCCTACTTATTCTTCAAATCCAGGCTTATGGATCTCTTCCTCAGAAGTAGCCACTCTTATAGATTATATCAGCCCCTCCCCCACAACATAAACCCTGTGCCTTTCCTTCATAATACCTATTGCAGATTGTAATTACATATGTGTAAAGATGGTTATTTATGTCTGTTTCTCCCACTAGACTGTAATCTCCACAAGGGCAGGAATAGCATCTGTTTTGCTCACTGTTGTATTTCTGGCACTAACATAATACCAAGCAGATACCAAGCAGATATTTCATAATTATGAAATATTTACTATTTACCTCATCCACTTTTCTGAGGGTCCAGCTCAACTTTTTTTTTTTTTCAGGAAACATCCTCAAGTGGAAGAACAGGAGGGATTTATGTTTGTGTGCCCTTAGAAACTTCTTACCCCTAACCCCCATGGCTACCTCTCCGATCACAGTGTAAGCACACTTGTGTTTCATCTTTACTAGTGACACAAAACATTTCTGTGATCAGACATATAGGGTTTTTTTTTTTCCCCACACTAATCAATTTTCTGACACGAGTTGGATGTCATTCAATTTCGTTCTGACACTATCTACCTGGATTTAGCATCAGATCCCACAACTTAAGTAAGCACTCAGTCCCACAAGACTGCCCCCACTTCAGAGACCAATTTCAAATCCCAGGGTGTCATCACTTGTACTTCTGTAAATCAAGGTCCCCATCGGCCCCCTCCTTAGTTTTAATAATTTGCTAGAATGGCTTCTATAACTCAGAGAAACACATTTACTTATCATTAGGTTGGTGCAAAAGTAATTGCCATTTTGCATTGTTGAACTTTGCCGTTTGATATTGGAATACATTCTTAAATAAACGTGCTTATGTGACATCATTTTAATGTGCTTTTCTCGCTTAATGTTTGTGTGTGTGTGTGTGTGTTGGTTTTTGAGGGTTTTTTTGCTAATGACATCACTTGCTGCTGCTGCTGCTAAGTCGCTTCAGTTGTGTCTGACTCTATGCGACCCCATAGACAGCAGCCCACCAGGCTCCCCTGTCCCTGGGATTCTCCAGGCAAGAACACTGGAGTGGGTTGCCATTTCCTTCTCCAATGCATGAAAGTGAAAAGTGAAAGTGAAGTCGCTCAGTCGCTCAGTCGTGTCTGACTCTTAGCAACCCCATGGACTGCAGCCTACCAGGCTCCTCTGTCCATGGAAGTCTCCAGGCAAGAGTACTGGAGTGGGGTGCCATTGCCTTCTCCTTATTGCTTGCTATGTATTATTATTTTAAACTAGGGAAATGATGTTAGACAAAAAGCAAATTCAAGTGATTTTCTGATTTGAGTTCAAAATGGGTTGTAAAGTAGCAGTTAAAACTCACAACATCAACAATGCATCTGGCCCAGAAACTGCTAATGAATGTTCAGTGCAGTGGTGGTTCAAGAAGTTTTGCATAGGAGACAAGAGCCTTGAAGATGAGGAAAATAGTGGGAAGCCATTGGAAGTTGACAAAAAACAATTGAAAGCAATTATCAAAGCTCATCCAACTACATGAGAAGTTGCTGAAGAACTCAGTGTTGACCATTCTCCAGTCATTTGGCATTTGAAGCAAATTGGAATGGTGAAAAAGCTCAATAATTGGGTGCCTCATGAGCTGACCACAAATCAAAAAAATCATCATTTTGAAGTGTTGTCTTCTCTTATTCTATGCAATAACAGCAAACCATTTCTCGACTGTATTCTGACATTATGAAAAGTGGATTTTATAGGACAATCGGCAATGCCAACTCAGTGGTTGGGCCGAGAAGAAGCTCCAAAGCATTTCCCAAAGCCAACTTTGCACCAAAAACAGGTTATGGTCACTGATTAGTGGTCTGGTGCCAATCTGATCCACTACAACTTTCTGAATCCTGGTAAAAACATTACATCTGAGAAGCATGCTCAGCAAATCAATGAGATGCACCAAAAGCTGCAATGCCTACAGCTGGCATTGGTCAACAGAAAAGGGCCAATTCTTCTACAGGAAAATACCCAACTGCATGTCCCACAACCAATGCTTCAAAAGTTGAACAAATTGGGCTATGAAGTTTTGCATCATCTGGCATATTCACCTGACCTCTTGCCAGCTGACTACCACTTCAAGCATCTTGACAACTTTTTGCAGGGGAAAATGCTTCCACAAACAGCAGGAGGCAGAAAATGCTTTCCAAGAGTTCGTCAAATCCCAAGGCATGGATTTTTATGCTGCAGTAAACTGGTTCCAAATTGGGAAAGGAGTACGTCAAGGCTGTATATTGTCACCCTGTTTATTTAACTTACATGCAGAGTACATCATGCAAAATGCCAGGCTGGATGAAGCACAAGCTGGAATCAAGTTTACTGAGAGATATATCAATAATCTCAGATATGCAGATGACACCACCCTTATGGCAGAAGTGAAGAGGAACTAAAGAGCCTCTTGCTGAAAGTGAAAGAGGAGAGTGAAAAAGCTGGCTTAAAACTCAACATTCAAAAAATGAAGATCATGGCATCCAGTGCCATCACCCCATGGCAAATAGAAGGAGAAACAATGAAAACAGTAACAGACTTTATTTTCTTGGGCTCCAAAATCACTGCAGATGATGACTGCAGCCATGAAATTAAAATACACTTGCTCCTTGGAAGAAAGCTATGGCCAACCTAGATAGCATATGAAAAAGCAGAGACATTACTTTGCCGACAAACGTCCATCTAGTCAAAGCTATGGTTTTTCCAGTAGTCATGTATGGATGTGAGAGCTGGACTATAAAGAAAGCTGAGCACCAAAGAATTGATGCTGCGGTGTTAGAGAAGACTCTTGAGAGTCCCTTGGACTGCAAGGAGATCCAACCTGTCCATAGTAAAGGGAATCAATTCTGAATATTCCTTGGAAGGACTGATGCTGAAGCTGAAACTCTAATACTTTGGCCACCTGATGTGAAGAACTGACTTATTGGAAAAGACCCTGATGCTGGGAAAGATTGAAGGCAGGAGGAGAAGGGGACGACAGAGGATGAAATGGTTGGATGGTATCACCGACTTGATGGACATGAGTTTGAGCAAACTCCGGGAGTTGGTGATGGACAGGGAAGCCTGGCGTGCTGCAGTCCATGGGATCGCAAAGAGTCAGACATGACTTAGTGACTGAACAACAATGTGATTTAAAGTTCACAGTCTGAAACTGAAATTATATTTGCATCAGCCTAATATATAGTAAAGAAGGTGATAAAGGATACAGATGAATGCCTAGTTGAAGAGAAACATAAGACAAGATCTGGGTTCTGAGTGCAGGAGCTTCTGTTCTTGTAAAGCTGGGGTTTGTCACCCTTCTGATTAGGCAATGTATTCACCAACACTGAAGCTCTCTAAACTAGCAGTTCAGGATTTTTTTAAAAAATAATATGACTTAAAATTTTTATTAATTTATTTTGGCTGCACTGATTCTTTGTTGCTGCAGTCGGGCTTTCTCTAGTTGTGGCAAGTGAGGGCTACTCTTCTTTGTGGTGTGCAGGCTTCTCTGGCTTCTCTTGTTGCGGAGCATGGGCTTAGCTGTGCCGCAGCATGTGGAATCCTTCCGAATCAGGGATCGAACCCTTGTCCCCTACACTGGCAGGCAGATTCTTTACCCTGGATCACTAGAGAAGTTCAGTTCAGGGACTATCAGTGCAGGGAGGTGTCATCATGCAGGCATGATCAACCCTTAATTCAATCTCTCCTCTCACTATAAGATAGGAGATGTGGCTGAAGATTCAAAGCTTCTAATTGTGGCTTCATCTTTCTGGTGACTAGCCCTCATCCCAATGCTATCCAGAAGCCCCCAACAGTTGCCTCATTAGGACAAAAGATGCTCCCATCACCCAGGAAATTCCAAAGGATTTAGGGGTTCTGTGTCAGGAACCAGGGTGAAAGACAAAGTATTAGAACAAAAGATGTTCCGAGTAGTCTCACTGCTTAGGATATTACAAGATTTTAGGAGCTCTGGCCAGGAGGCAATGATTCTATGACAGTATGACAGGCAGCATGCAGAGATCTTTGCCGTCTGCAGCCTGAGAGGAGAGCAGTCCACACAACATGGGGCTGTCCTCCCACCACCTTGTTTGCCCAGCCTAGGACATTGCTGGACTAGGAAGAATGAATGGAATTCTATTAAATGTATCCCCAATGTGAACCTTGTCCACCCACTTATCTCTGAAGACCGCTGGGTTCTGTATGCTTCCGTGTGGGAGACATCAAGCATTTATTCACCCGTTAACTTATTTGACAGGGGAGGAGGTATAGCAGATTGGAACTCTATGCTCTTGAACCTGTTACCTTTTGGACACCCATTCTTCTTATGTCAAAATAAGGGGCTAATGAGAGTACCTATCTCATAGTGTTGCTTCCCATGTAGCTCAGCTGGTGAAGAATCTGCCTGCAATGCGGGAGACCTGGGTTTGATCCCTGGGTTGGGAAGATCCCCTGGAGAAGGGAAAGGCTACCCACTTCAGTATTCTGGCCTGGAGAATTCCATAGACTGTATAGTCCATGGGGTCGCAAAGAGTCGGACACGACTGAGTGACTTTCACTATCTCATAGGGTTAACTTGAGAATTCTTGCAAAGGGTTAGCTTAGTATTTGTGCATGTGTGCTAAGTCGCTTCAGTTGTGTCTGACTCTTTGTGACCCTACAGACTATAACCTGCCAGGCTCTTCTGTCCATGGGATTTTCCAGGCAAGAATACTGGAGTGGCTGCGCAGGCACAGGAGGGCCTAGAGGAGCCCTCCCACGTTGAAGGTCAGGAAGGGCAGCACTGAGGAGATACCCTTCGTTCAAGGTAAGGAGCAGTGGCTGTGCTTTGCTGGAGCAGCCGTGAAGAGATACCCCACGCCCAAGGTAAGAGAAACCCAAGTAAGATGGTAAGTGTTGCAAGAGGGCATCAGAGGGCAGACACACTGAAACCATACTCACAGAAAACTAGTAAATCTAATCACACTAGGACCACAGCCTTGTCTAACTCAATGAAACTAAGCCATGCCCACAGGACAACCCAAGATGGGCGGGTCATGGTGGAGAGGTCTGACAGAATGTGGTCCACTGGAGAAGGGAATGGCAAGCCACTTCAGGATTCTTGCCTTGAGAACCCCATGAACAGTATGAAAAGGCAAAATGATAGGATACTGAAAGAGGAACTCCCCAGGTCAGTAGGTGCCCAACACGCTACTGGAGATCAGTGGAGAAATAACTCCAGAGAGAATGAAGGAATGGAGCCAAAGTAAAAAGAATACCCAGCTGTGGATGTGACTGGTGATAGAAGCAAGGTCCAATGCTATAAAGAGCAATATTGCATAGGAACCTGGAATGTCAGGTCCGTGAATCAAGGCAAATTGGAAATGGTCAAACAAGAGATGGCAAGAGTGAATGTCGACATTATAGGAATCAGCGAACTAAAATGGACTGGAATGGGTGAATTTAACTCAGATGACCATTATATCTACTACTGTGGGCAGGAATCCCTCAGAAGAAATGGAGTAGCCATCATGGTCAACAAAAGAGTCTGAAATGCAGTACTTGGATGCAGTCTCAAAAATGACAGAATGATCTCTGTACGTTTCCAAGGCAAACCATTCAATATCACAGTAATCCAAGTCTATGCCCCAACCAGTAATGCTGAAGAAGCTGAAGTTGAACGGTTCTATGAAGACTTACAAGACCTTTTAGAACTAACACCCAAAAAAGATGTCCTTTTCATTATAGGGGACTGGAATGCAAAAGTAGGAAGTCAAGGAACACTTGGAGTAACAGGCAAATTTGGCCTTGGAATGCGGAATGAACCAGGGCAAAGACTAATAGAGTTTTGCCAAGAAAATGCACTGGTCATAGCAAACACCCTCTTCCAACAACACAAAAGAAGACTCCACACATGGACATCACCAGATGGTCAACACCGAAATCAGATTGATTATATTCTTTGCAGCCAAAGAAGGAGAAGCTCTATACAGTCAACAAAAACAAGACCAGGAGCTGACTGTGGCTTAGATCATGAACTCCTTATTACCAAATTCAGACTTAAATTGAAGAAAGTAGGGAAAACCGCTAGACCATTCAGGTATGACTTAAATCAAATCCCTTAGGATCATACAGTGGAAGTGAGAAATAGATTTAAGGGCCTAGATCTGATAGAGTGCCTGATGAACTATGAAATGAGGTTCATGACATTGTGCAGGAGACAGGGATCAAGACCATCCCCATGGAAAAGAAATGCAAAAAAGCAAAATGGCTGTCTGGGGAGGCCTTACAAATAGCTGTGAAAAGAAGAGAGGCGAAAAGCAAAGGAGAAAAGAAAAGATATAAGCATCTGAATGCAGAGTTCCAAAGAATAGCAAGAGATAAGAAAGCCTTCTTCAGTGATCAATGCAAAGAAATAGAGGAAAAAAACAGAATGGGAAAGACTAGAGAGCTCTTCAAGAAAATTAGAGATACCAAGGGAAGATTTCATGCAAAGATGGGCTCGATAAAGGACAGAAATGGTATGGACCTAACAGAAGCAGAAGATACTAAGAAGAGGTGGCAAGAATACACAGAAGAACTGTACAAAAAAGATCTTCACGACCCAGATAATCACAATGGTGTCATCACTCATCTAGAGCCAGACATCCTGGAATGTGAAGTCAAATGGGCCTTAGAAAGCATCACTACGAACAAAGCTAGTGGAGGTGATGGAATTCCTATTGAGCTATTTCAAATCCTGAAGGATGATGCTGTGAAAGTGCTGTACTCAATATGCCAGCAACTTTGGAAAACTCAGCAGTGGCCACAGGACTGGAAAAGGTCAGTTTTCATTCCAATCCCAAAGAAAGGCAATGCCAAAGAATGCTCAAACTACTGCACAATTGCACTCATCTCACATGCTAGTAAAGTAATGCTCAAAATTCTCCAAGCCAGGCTTCAGCAATATGTGAACTGTGAACTTCTAGATGTTCAAGCTGGTTTTAGAAAAGGCAGAGGAACCAGATATCAAATTGCCAACATCCGCTGGATCATGGAAAAAGCAAGAGAGTTCCAGAAAAACATCTATTTCTGCTTTATTGACTATGCCAAAGCCTTTGACTGTGTGGATCACAATAAACTGTGGAAAACTCTGAGAGAGATGGGAATACCAGACCACCTGACCTGCCTCTTGAGAAACCTATATGCAGGTCAGGAAGCAACAGTTAGAACTGGACATGGAACAACAGACTGGTTCCAAATAGGAAAAGGAGTACGTCAAGGCTGTATACTGTCACCCTGCTTATTTAACTTATATGCAGAGTACATCATGAGAAACGCTGGACTGGAAGAAGACTGCTGGGAGAAATATCAGTAACCTCAGATATGCAGATGACACCACCCTTATGGCAGAAAGTGAAGAGGAACTCAAAAGCCTCTTGATGAAAGTAAAAGAGGAGAGCGAAAAAGTTGGCTTAAAGCTCAACATTCAGAAAATGAAGATCATGGTATCTGGTCCCATCACTTCATGGGAAATAGATGGGGAAACAGTAGAAACAGTGTCAGACTTTATATTTTTGGGCTCCAAAATCACTGCAGATGACTGCAGCCATGAAATTAAAAGATGCTTACTCCTTGGAAGAAAAGTTATGACCAACCTAGATAGCATATTCAAAAGCAGAGATATTACTTTGCAGACTAAGGTTTGTCTAGTCAAGGCTGTGGTTTTTCCTGTGGTCATGTATGGATGTGAGAGTTGGACTGTGAAGAAGGCTGAGCGCTGAAGAATTGATGCTTTTGAACTGTGGTTTTGGAGAAGACTCTTGAGAGTCCCTTGGACTGCAAGGAGATCCAACCAGTCCATTCTGAAGGAGATCGGCCCTCAGATTTCTTTGGAAGGAATGATGCTAAAGCTGAAACTCCAGTACTCTGGCCACCTCATGCGAAGAGTTGACTCATTGGAAAAGACTGTGATGCTGGGAGGGATTGGGGGCAGGAGGAGAAGGGGACGACAGAAGATGAGATGGCTGGATGGCATCACTGACTCGATGGACGTGAGTCTGAGTGAACTCCGGGAGTTGGTAATGGACAGGGAGGCCTGGCGTGCTGCGATTCATGGGGTCGCAAAGAGTCAGACACGACTGAGCAACTGAACTGAACTGTCATGCCCTCCTCCAGGGGATCTTAACCCAGGGATCTTCTCAACCCACATCTCTTATGTCTCCTGCATTGGCAGACAGGTTCTTTACCACTAGCATCACCTGAGAAGCCCTTTGTATTTAATACATAACAAACAAATGTTATCTGCTATTACTGGTTGAATGTCAGCTGAGCACTGGCAGAAATGTGAAGCTGAATTAGACATATAGTCTAGAAGGAGAGAGAAGAAAGCAAATTATCACTAGATAATAAAATATGATCAGTTCTATTAGATCTAGACAAGTAAGAGTTAAGGGTGAAAGGTTCTAGGTTCTCCAGACACCCTAGTTTCCCTTCTAGAGAGATATATTTTTCTGTATATGGGAGGGTGGGGTGAGGCGGGTGCTCTGTCCCAACAATCTAAGTTCTCCCTTCCCCGTGAAAAATACTGTGAGGAAGGAACTCTAACGTTACTTCAGTGGTAGTGGTGTTAGGAGGTGCCCCAAGAAGCCCCTGTGCCCAGACTAATCCCTTATTCTTCCCTGAGAAGGTCCATTTGGCTGGGCGAGTGGGAATGAGAGGAAGAGAGGTATTCAAAGTCAGGAGGTAGGTGAGATGTGCAGCTTGTATGTTTCGTTTTATTATTCTTTAGTGCACGGTGAAGCTTTCTTTGAAATGCAGGTAGATTTATCTGAGTGAGGGGACTCTTGCTGCTGCTGCTGCTAAGTCGCTTCAGTCGTGTCTGACTCTGTGCGACCCCATAGACGTCAGCCCACCAGGATCCCCCGTCCCTGGGATTCTCCAGGCAAGAACACTGGAGTGGGTTGCCATTTCCCTCTCCAATGCATGAAAGTGAAAAGTGAAAGTGAAGTCACTCAGTCTTGTCCAAGTCTTAGTGACCCCATGGACCGCAGCCTACCAGGCTCCTCCGTCCATGGGATTTTCCAGGCAAGAGTACTGGAGTGGGGTGCCATTGCCTTCTTCGAGGGGACTCTTAGGGAGGTCGTTATCAATAGCTAGGCAGAACACTGCAGAGAAAACAGTGGCCTCTCTTTCCCCTGGACATGTATGAGGCCATGGGAATCAGTGGGGGTGGGTGGCAGGGGGAAGAGAGGGCAGAATCAGGATTACAGGTCGTCACTCCAGGTGCCCTGGTGCTTTAGCTGCTATGTTCCTGGGATGCCCTCTTCCTGGGCTGTTGACTGAGGAGGTCTGCATGTTAGAGCCTTTCTCTACAGGATATAGCAAGGTTACTCCACAGCCAAGGTCCAGCCCAGCTTTTGCCATGTAGGGCTCCTGATGACGTCCCTTGACTTCTGCGTATGTGGCTTGTGAGCAACTCAGCCTGGAGGAGGAGCTAGGGTTCTGAGTCCTGCAGTACTTAGGGTGAAGAAAATCAGAAGAACACCAAGCATTGACTGCCTTCCCGAACCACATCATCCCATCCAACCCTCCAACAAGGCTTTCAGTCCAGCATTATTATTCCCACTTTACACACGAAGAAACTGAAGCTCAGACAGATTAAGGGCCTTGCATGTGACATTTACCATCATCACCACGCATCAGTGAGTTCCTGCTTAGATCATAGCAATGCTTTGCTCAGATCTGCTAATGAACACCTGACATCCTCATAATAGTCTACAAAGTACTGCCCACTGCCTTTCCTCTCTCACCACCACACTTTCACCTTTCCTGCTCACTCTGCTCCAACCAGTCTGGCCTCTTTGCTATTTACTCCGAAAATGACAGGCACATTTCCACATTCCCACCTTAGGGCCTTTGCTATAGCTGTATCTTCTGCTCAGAGCATTCTCTCCTCCTCACTTCCAAGTCCACAGTCAATTCTCACCTCAGTGAGGCTGATCTAGGCAACCTTTTAAATTCTACTGGCTGCCTTCCGCCTCCACCCACACCCCTTACTTTTTGTAGCACTGACTTTTCAACTTGCTATGTGATTTACTTGTTTATCATACTTGTTTGCTGTCTTCCTGTCACCAGAATGTAAGCTCTACAAAGACAAAATAGTTCTTATCTTGCTCTTCCTTGTGTCTCTAGCCCTCAGAACAGTCTGTGGCATTTATCAGGTTCTCAGTAAATATGCTACTGTCCAGGCCTGGCAAGTGCAACAGCCCCGCGCGGGGCACCTAGTACTTCGCAGCCTCCTGCCCCCCAGGCTAGGAACCTAGGGCGCTGGTCACTGCTTTGTTCCTGCCTTTGTCTCCACCATGATTTCTGCGAGGCCGCTCCAAATGTCCATCTGCTGCTGCTGCTGCTGCTAAGTCGCTTCAGTCATGTCTGACTCTGTGTGACCCCATAGAGGGCAGCCCACCAGGCTCCCCTGTCCCTGGGATTCTCCAAGCAAGAACACTGGAGTGGGTTGCCATTTCCTTCTCCGATGCATGAAAGTGAAAAGTGAAGGTGAAGTTGCTCAGTCGTGTCTGATTCTTCACGACCCCATGGACTGCAGCCCACCAGACTCCTCCATCCATGGGATTTTCCAGGCAAGAGTACTGGAGTGGGGTGCCATCGCCTTCTCCGAAGTGTCCATCACCTCATGGCAAATTGATGGGGGAAAAATGGAAACAGTGGCAGATTTTATTTTTTTGGGCTCCAAAATCACTGCAGATGGTGACTGCAGCCATGAAGTTAAGACACTTGCTCCTTGGAAGAAAAGCGATGACAAACCTAGACAGCATTTTAAAAAGCAGAGCATCACTTTGCTGACAAAGGTCCCTATGGTCAAAGCTATGCTTTTTCTGGTAGTCATGTATAACATGTGAGAGTTGGACCATAAAGAAGGCTGAGCACCGAAGAATTGATGCTTTTGAACTCTGGTTTTGGAGAAGACTCTTGAGAGTCCGTGGGACAGCAAGGAGATCAAATCTGTTAATCCTAAAGAAAATCAACCCCGAATATTCATTGAAATGACTGATGCTGAAGGTGAAATTCCAATACTTTGGCCACCTGATGCCAAGAGCTGACTCACTTGAAAGACCCTGATGCTGGGAAAGATTGAGGGCAGTAGAGGAGGGCGACAGAGGACGAGATGGTTGGATGGCATCACTGACTCAATGGACATGAGTATGAGTAAGCTCCGGGAGTTGGTGATGGACAGAGAGGCCTGGAGTCCTGCAGTTCATGCGGTCGCAAAAAGTCTGATAGAACCTAAGAGACGGAAAAAGAACAACAATAAATATGTGTCCGGTGAAGGAACGAGCAAAAAAAATGCTGAGACCTCAGACTGCCGGCTGGAAGGCTCTGGACTTGTGGGGGTTCCTTCTGAGAGCGGGAGTGTGGGAGAGGGATTTAGCCTGCCCGCAGTGGCCACACCTGGCACTCAGACGTCCGAGAAGGCGAGGGAAGAACTACATTTCCCATGAATCTCTGAGCGCAGAGAGGTCGAGGGTGCTGCCGGGAAAGATATACGTGCTAGAAGACCGGTCCGAGGCCTCGAGGATGGCCGCTCAGCGAGGTGGGCTGTTGACTGGGGTGCCATCGAGAGTGGGGATGGATTGCGCCCGACCCTTCCTGACCTAATACGGCAGGTCAAACTCCGCCCCAGCCCCTCGGGGCTCTGCGGAAAGATGAATGGGCGCCGGGAAGAGGAGGGGGCACCCGCGATGGGGATCGAGCCCTTATTGCAGCCCTCGAAAGGGGGTTTTGAGGGGAGACGGTTGCACCTGGGTTACTTCTAGACTGGGTGCAGTGGAATAGGTTCCTCCCACGCCCTCCGCGTCACCGTAACGCAGTTATCTGCCTCAGGTCAGCAAGAGATCCTTACTACCCGTCTTACAGACGGGAACATCGAGGCATGCAGAAGAGAAGGGTCTCAACTCACAACCTACAAACCCCTTATTTGACTCTATCCCTCAGATAAAACCCTCAGCTCAGGTCTGGTTCCCCCGGGACAGGAGGGTCAGGCCTCAGGAGTGGGGTGGAAACTAACGCTCTGTCTGTACCCCCACCCAGTATTCCCACTTTCCTGTGTGGTGCAGCAATATGCCTGGGGAAAGTTGGGTTCCAACAGTGAAGTGGCCCGGCTGCTGGCCAGCAGTGACCCCCTGGCCCAGATCTCAGAGGACAAACCGTATGCAGAGGTGAGACCCCGGCTGTATTTCAGCCTACTCGACCAGCAGGTGGGAGGAAGGGACTCCTCTATCAAAGGGGCTGAGGCAAGTCTTGTGAATCTGAGGGGAAGGGGAGACAGAAAAGGGAGAGGAGGCCTTCTTAGGGCTTCAGATCTGTGCAGGTTGATGAACCCAGATGGCAGCACAGAAAAAAGTGAGGTTTTGTCATAATAGACTGAAATTTCCAGTACCCTCCTTCCTTCCCCAAGGAACTGTCAGCACTTACTGAATTTTATTTTATTGAAGTAGAGTTGATTTACAATGTTGTGTTAATTTCTTCTGTACAACAGAGTGACTCAGTTATATGTGTGTGTGTGTGTGTGTGTGTGTGTGTTAAGTCACTTCAGTCGTGTCTGACTCTGCAACCCTACGAACTGTAGTCTGCTAGACTCCTCTGTCTGTGGGATTCTCCAGGCAAGAATACTGGAGTGGGTTGCCATTTCCTCCTCTAGGGGATCTTCCTGACCCATATTCTTTTCCATTATGATTTGTCACAGAATATTGAATATAGTTTCCTGTGCTATACAGAGGGGCTTCCCAGATGGTGCCAGTGCCTGCCAATGCAGGAGACATAAGAGATGTGGGTTCAATCCCTGGATCGGTAAGATCCCCTGGAGGAGGGCATGGCAACCCACTCCAGTGTTCTTGCCTGGAGAATCACATGGACAGAGGAGCCTGGTGGGCAACAGTCCATAGGGTCACAAAAAGTCTAACACAACTGAAGCGATGTAGCACACACACACGTGCTATACAGTATGACCTTGCTGCTGCTACTTTTATTTTCTGTTTTTAGCACTTACTGAATTTTAATTCAGCCCTCGTTGACAATTATAATTTTTACTTTGACTGACTTTTTTAATAACCTAAAATACACAGTTATCCTGCCCATTTAGTAAAGGAAAAGCCAAAACACAGGAAAGCATTAGCTTCTGCTTCGGAGATTGGAATAAATGAATGTTAACCCCTCACAGTGCCATTTGAGAGTTAGAGCTTTTCAGTGACCTTGACAGTTGTAGGTTTCGTTCTCGTCATTGGACAGATGAGAAAACTGAGACCCAGAGACAATATATTAAAACTAGCCCAAGCTTCCACAGCTGGTTGGAGGCAGAGCCTCAACTAGAGCTTTCCTGGTACTCTGTGGTCTGCTGCCCCTGGTATGTCTGTGATGTTATGAACATTTATACCCAGTCCTACGAGGCCTGTCTCAGGACTTGGCTGCCTTATGGGGAGCACAGGGTAACGGAGCAGGGCAGGCAAATGGGTGGTGCCAGGTTCTGCCTTTGTCCCTCCCAACTTTCCTGTTTTTATAGCTGTGGATGGGGACCCACCCCCGGGGAGATGCCAAGATCCTCGACAACCGCATCTCACAGAAGACCCTAGGCCAGTGGATTGCTGATAATCAGGACAGCTTGGGTTCGAAGGTCAAGGACACCTTTAATGGCAAACTGCCCTTCCTCTTCAAAGTGCTTTCAGTTGAAACGGCCCTGTCCATCCAGGCACACCCGAACAAGGTACAGCATCAGAGTAGCGCACGGAGGTCAAGTTAGAGAAGAGCTTAAGAGTCAAGACTCTTGTACAGCTTTTACTTCTGGTTTTACCCTGCCCATACCAGGCTCCAGCCCAGAATTAAATCCGAGCCTGACAACTCCCAGTTTAGCTCTGCAAGGCCTATTGCCAGTGACTCATGTGGCAACTAAGTCTAAGTGGACAGCTGATCAGCTTGTGCCACGGCAGCTTCTCCACGCTTGTTTCTGGCTCCCCTCAGCAAACCCCAGCCCAGCCAATTCATATCTGCCCTTTTTCCACCTGACTTTCTCGGAGTTCACCTTCCAAGGCACAGCAGTTACCCTAGTCATGGCCTTAATTCCACCTCTGTGGTCTTTCTGCCCAAGCCTGTGTGTGAGTCATAGCTTAAGCATTTGTCTGTCCAAACTTCATGAGCAAAGAAGACCCAGAGAAGAGAGGGATTTACCCAAAGTTACACAGCTTGTTTGTGTCAGAACTTGGCTTGGTATTTGGGTCTTCTGGTTCATGGTCCTCTTAAAGTCTGCCCCAGCTCTCCCCCAGAGTTGATCCATGTGCCTGCCTTGGGTTGGCTGAACCCTGAGTTTCTGAATTATGCTTTGACTGGGCTCAGTGCCAAAGGCAGGAAGCTGACTGGGGAGGGTCAAGAACAAGGGCTGGTGGGGACTGTTGTCTTGCTGGGTGATGGCTGCACCTAACCAGCCTCCTCTCCCTTGCCCATCCCACAGGAGCTGGCAGAGAAGCTGCACCTCCAGGCTCCACAGCACTACCCTGATGCCAACCATAAGCCAGAGATGGCAATTGCCCTCACCCCCTTCCAGGGCTTATGCGGCTTCCGGCCAGTTGAGGAAATTGTGACCTTTCTAACAAGTAAGGTTGGGCAAAATGCTAAGAGCCTGCATACTGGACCTAGGATGCAAGGGCAACCCGGGGCAGAGCTGGAGGCTGAGCACAGGGGCTGAGTGTCCCAGGAACTGAAGGGGCTGGTTGACCTCATGAATTTTAAAAATGATTTATATATGTATTTGGCTACATCAGGTCTTTATTGTGGCAGGCGGGATCATCACTGCATCAAGCAGAACCTTTCATTACATTGCACGGGCTCTCTAGTTTGTGGCATACAGGCTCCAGGGTGCTCAGGGTTAATTGCTCTGCGGTATGTGGGATCTTGGTTCCCCAACCAGGTATTGAACCCTCATCTCCTTCATTGCAAGGCAGGTTCTTAACCACTGGACCACCAGGGAAGTCCCGTGGCCTCATGAATTCTTGATGTTCCTGGGGGAGGCTCGTGAGACCAGGCTCAGGTGTGGTTGCTGAGGGCTGGTCATGAGCAGTAAGTTTTCACGGCAAAACTTACATAGCATTGCCTGGCTCCTTGGTTAGGAATGAGACGGGGAGGCCTCCTCCAGCTTTCCACGTTTGCGGGTTCCATCTTAACCATACCTGATGCAGGTCCTGGCCTGACCTTCCTGCAGAGGTGCCGGAATTCCAGTTTCTAATTGGAGACGACGCAGCAGCGCAGCTGAAGCAGAGCCTGAGCCAGGACTCCGAGGCCGTGACTTCTGCTGTGCGGAGCTGTTTCTCCCACCTGATGAAGAGCGAGAAGAAGGTGGTGGTAGAGCAGCTGAACCTGTTGGTGAAGCGGATCTCGCAGCAAGGTGGGTGTCTTAGGCCTGAACGCAGTGCCCCTTCCTGGGCCCCTGGCAGAGTGGCTCGGCTGTAGGAATAGGGTTCTCTACCCCTTTACCCAAGTGGAACACCAAACGGGTCTGACTTAGATGGTCTGTTAGCAACTTAGCATTTCTTTCCCAGTCTTTCTGGAACAGGGCCCTGCTGCTTCTTACCTGGTTATCTCCTTTAGATGGGTGGAGACAGGCTGGCCTGGAAAAGTACTAGGCTCTCACCTGGGCATTCTGAGATTTCTCGGCCCTAGAGCTGCTGTCCAAAGGGTTTTATACTTTGGGGCTGGAGAACAGGAAGGAGATAAAAGCATCCAAAAACCTGAAGTCCTGAGCTCTCAATCAGTAGATCTTTCCTTAAATACCTGCTCTGGGCCCAACCTTGGGCTAAGAAGGAGAGTTCAGGAAATGACTTTGATGGGTGTGGTTGTGTCAACTTTGGGTTTGGAAGTTAATACAAGCAGTAAAGAGCAGGGCAGAATGGACTCTGCTAGGAGCTTATATGGAACACATGATGAGCTCCAGCTCCTTCTCCACTCTGCTTTTAGAGACGCCCCCACCACACACACAGTTAAGGAAACCCAGCTCACTGCCCTCCCCTCCTCCCTGCAATTCCCACCAAGCCTTCCCTCACCACTCTAGCCCAGACTGAGCTCCTTCTCCCCTGGTCAGCCTGGGACACATTTCGACCCTTGGTTGCATCCTGCCTCATGCTCTCTGGGGTGACCAACCATCACTGTTTGCCTGGGACTGAGAGATTGTCAGTGTTAAGGGGAAAGGCCTGGGCTAACTGGGACAGTTAGTCACCCCATGGGGAACCCTTGGGTTCTCTCCTAACTAGATTTTTAAGCTCCTAGAGCAGTCATCTCAACCAGGGGACACTGGAAGTGTGGAGGCATCTTTGGTTGTCAAACCTGGGTTTGGGGTGCTAGTGATGTTTTGTAGGTGGGGGCCAGGGATACTACTAGACATCCTATAGTACATAGGACAGCCCCCACAACAGTTACCTGGCCTCAAATGTCAGTAATGCTGAGGCTGAGAAGCGCTGTCTAAAAGGACTACACTCTAGCCCTTTTAGTGGCCGGTAGAGTGGTGGGCATATCAATAGTCAAAATGGGGCAAATGGCATCTGTGTAGGCTGGAATAGCAAGGAAGGCTGGCCCCCACAGGGTGGGGGATGTGACTAGAACATGCCCACCTGTTCCTGGATTCCTGGACTAGGGTCTTCTCTGGGACGCTCTCTGGCCAGGGGGTGGGGTGGGGAGCTGTGAATGCCCTCAAGGGTTACTGAGTAGCCTTGGGGTGCTCTGTGCCCCTCAGTGGCTGCTGGAAACAGCATGGAGGACATCTGTGGGGAGCTCCTGCTGCAGCTGCACCAGCAGTACCCGGGTGATATCGGATGCTTTGCCATCTACTTCCTGAATCTGCTTACCCTGAAGCCGGGGGAGGCCATGTTTCTGGAGGCCAACGTGCCCCATGCCTACCTGAAAGGAGGTGAGCCGCATTTCAGCAGTGAGCCCCACGGCCCACCCCCTCAGGCCTTGTTTCTCCGTCTGGACAGAACAGGAGGTGTTGGTGGAGGAGACTGCCTTTAAAGTCCCACCCAGCTCTGAGCTCCCAGGACTCCTGGGATCAGCAGGGAGGTGACCAGTCGGGAGATGAATGCCAGCTCGGTGCTGGACACTGATTGGATTCTCACACCACCCCTGTGAGCTCAGGACACCCTCATGTTAAGCCCTGTCAATGTGTGCCAACCGCAGTTTGAATCCAAGCCTCTGTTGGATCAAGGCCATTGTTCTCGCCCCTGCATCACAGTGCCTTCACACGTCTATCGCATCTATGCAGAGATTTTTGTTAAAAAACACATTGCCACAGAAGGGTGTCACACTTTGATGGTTGGCTGCTTATCCACTTGTGGACAGGATTCTTTAGTAGAAGGGAAGAATACAATGCCTCCAGAGGGTTGGAGCTCCCCCAGGGGTTAACATGACTCCCCTTGAGAGTGGTGGGTGACATCACCTGTTTTTGGTAACTGTTATCTTAGCCCATTCTCACAGAAGATGCTGTTCATACAGTTTCATCTAATGCTGCTGGGAGCTCATGGCACTCAGGTTAAGAAAGCCCAGCCCTGGAGAGCCAAACTCCAAGGCACCCTTAGCACATGCCCACTGTCTGTCCCCAGACTGCGTGGAGTGCATGGCATGTTCAGATAACACAGTGCGTGCTGGCCTGACACCCAAGTTCATCGATGTGCCAACTCTGTGTGAAATGCTCAGCTACACCCCCAGCCCCAGCCAGGACAGGCTCTTCCCTCCAGCACGGAGCCCAGAAGACCCCTACCTCTCTGTCTACAATCCCCCTGTGCCAGACTTCACCGTTATGAAGGTGGAGGTGAGTGAGGGCTGTGGTTTTTCTTGTGTGGCATGCAGAACCCTGGCAAGGCCCCCGTGTGGGGTATGCCCGGGGCTGGGCTTCCTTTCTGCCATGCTCACGTAGTGGGCAACTGCTGCAGGGCCTGCCTGTGCCTCTCTGTACAGGGACCAGATGGGCCTTCGTGCCGGTGAAAGCCTGAGCAGCAGGGCAGGAGGCGGCAGAGCTCCCCCTCTCACTGCCCTTGGGGTGGTCCTGGGACCCCTGGGAGCTAACAGCAGCTCAGACCCTGCTCCGTTGTGTCGTTTCTTCCTGCCCAGGTACCTGGCTCTGTCACTGAATACAAGGTCTTGGCCCTGGACTCTGCCAGCATCCTCCTGGTGGTGCAGGGGACAGTGACAGCCAGCAGCCCCACAGCCCAGGCAACAATCCCCCTGAAACGTGGCGGGGTGCTCTTCATTGGGGCCAACGAGAGTGTCTCACTGAAGCTCACTGTGCCTGAGGACCTGCTGATGTTCCGTGCCTGCTGCCTGCTATAGAGGCCACAGCCTTCCTGGCTCTCCTGTGCTAGTCACCCTACATCCTGGCCAGCCTCACCTCCGCAGACCCAGCCCAGATCCCTTCCCTGCTCTGGGCTCTTTGAGTACACCCTGAAAGACTGGGGGAGAAGAGCTTGAAGGTGGTGACTCCTGAGCAGGCCGAGGCTGAACTGTCTTCTTCCTGGTAGGAGGGGCCCATGTGAGGACTGAGAGCTGATACTCCCCTTGGATCTCGCCACACTGGAGCCAGGCTCTCCTCAGAGCTCAAGAACAGCAGCCCTGTCCCAGCCTATGGCATTAGGCAGACTGGTGAGATCTAGGATTAGCTCAGCAGCAGTCACAGCAAGATAGGTAATTAATCTGTAAGAATATAGGCTTCTGCAGTGCAGAGGGAAAAGGGTAGCCCTGGGGCCTGATGCCGCTCCGTTAAAGCAATTAAAGATCACTTGTTTGAGGTCTGTGGGCTAAAGAGCACTCAGCCTTTGGCATTTCAGTCCCTGAAGTGGGCTGAAGGAGCCCTCCCTGGATGTTGTCCAGTTTTTGCTTTATTCAGGTTTCAGACAGCTCCCTGAGGTAGGCAGAGGCTTCTATGGGACAGGTAGCCCACTGTAGCCTCAGTGGCAGAGCTTGCAGGCAGGCCTCAGGCCACCTAGCCTTGCATACAGTGGAAGGTGTGTCTAAAAAAAGGAACTGTCGGTGCAGGATTCTTCTCTCCAATGTTTTAGTTGGCTTTAGGGCGAGACAGGGAACCCTGGTGTGCTGCAGTCCATGGGGTCACAGAGTCAGACACGACTGAGCAACTGAACTGCACTGAACTGAGGGCAAGGGCTGGGCTTCCCTAGTAGCTCAGCTGGTAAAGAATCTACCTATAATGCAGGAGACCCCCGGTTCGATTCTGGATTGGGAAGATCCCCTAAAGAAGGGACAGGATAGGCTACCCACTCCAGTATTCTTGGGCTTCCCTGGTGGCTCAGACAGTTAAGACTCTGCCTGCGATGTGGGAGACCTGGGTTCAATCCCTGGGTTGGGAATATCTGTTGGAGGAGGGCATGACAACCCACTCCAGTATTGCCTGGAGTATCCCCATGGACAGAAGAATCTAGCAGGCTGCAGTCCATGGGTCACAAAGAGTCAGACATGAGTGAGCGACTAAGCATAGCATAGGGCAGGATCATGCACTAAGATCAGCAGCCTGAATCTGGCCACGCCCTTTCTTTGCATACCATTCAGCTGCTTTTCAGGCTACAATGGCAAAGCTGAGTCAGTGCACCAGACTCTATGGCCCGCAAAGCCAAAAGTACTCACTGGTCCTTCACAGAGAAAGGTTGTCAACCACTTCTTTAGAGCACATTCAGTCACTGCAGAAGTGGGGAATGAAGGACAGGACAATCCAACTTGTGTTGTGAAGAGAAACTTAGTTCCTTTTCTCCTTCGATGGCAGGAAGAACCTACACGGGCATCTACTGTCCCTGTGCTTACCCTCTAGAGGTGGGACACCCTCTGCAGGAGGTTGTATAGCTGTGTTTTGCCACTGTGGTTTCTGACTGCCAGTCTTAGCTCCTGTCATCCCAGACTAAGCAGACACCCAGGCTAGTGGCTCCTTCCTGTTGGTAAGGGATTAGTCTCACACAAAAGCATCTTTCTGGGCCATTGCCCACATTGCTGCTACTGCTAAGTCGCTTCAGTCGTGTCCGACTCTGTGTGACCCCATAGACGGCAGCCAACCAGGCTCCTCTGTCCCTGGGATTCTCCAGGCAAGAATACTAGAGTGGGTTGCCATTTCCTTCTCCAATGCATGCATGCATGCTAAGTCGCTTCAGTCGTGTCCGACTCTCTGCGACCCCATGGACAGCAGCCCACCAGGCTCCTCTGTCCACAGGATTCTCTAGGCAAGAGTATGTCCACATTAGACCTGTACAATAGAATTCCAGGAAACTACCT
Organism: Capricornis sumatraensis; assembly: GCF_032405125.1. Lineage (NCBI taxonomy): Eukaryota > Metazoa > Chordata > Mammalia > Artiodactyla > Bovidae > Capricornis > Capricornis sumatraensis. The sequence goes on along the minus strand of NC_091087.1, from coordinate 41,024,098 downwards.
GCAAAAAATTTTAGCCCATCTGTTTTGGGGTTTTTTTTCCTCCAATAAATTTTCTTCAGCTGAAAAAAATCAAGCAAACAAAAATACCTCCCATAAACCAAAAACAAAAAAACCTGAGAAGGGTCTGCCAAAGGGAACTCATTCTAAAGGGAAGTGATAAGGTAGCTCAGTGATAAAGAACGCACCTGCCAATGCAGGAGACATGGGTTCGATCCCTGGGTTGGGAAGATCCACTGGAGAAGGAAATGGCAAACCACTCCAGTGTTCTTGCCTGGGAAATTCCATGGACAGAGCAGCCTGGTGGGCTACAGTCCATGGGGTCACAAAACAGACATGACTTCCATGGTCTCCAATGAGGACTGAAAATGGCACCCACTGGGAACAGGAGAAAGGAGGGGTGGCCCTTGGCAGAATGGTCACAGTTAGGGCTGTTAGGCTACTTCTTCATTTCAGAATTCAGAAGGGGCAATGGCCATGGTCTAGGCTTTTCTTAAAAATCCTGTGGCAACACAGAGACAGCTCAACACCATGACTGTATTTATTTCTACAAACTTACAAAGCTGTAGAAGCCTAAGCCAAGAGTTCTGTAAACGCCATACAGTACCACTCCTATCCATGAGATAAGGCGTCTCCCCAGAGTGCCGCCACCTGCACAACACCCCAGCACTCTTACTATTAAGGCAGTTTGGTTCTAGACACCTTGGTGCTTTTATTGGTGACTTTCTAGCCCATGGCTTCTTAGCCCCAAGCAATTGACCATTTCTACCCTGCCTTGCTATATGACGTTCCTGCAACTTTTTCTACAAAGGTAATGCCTCTCACTCAGGGTCAACCGGCCCTGAAACATTCCAGGGAGAGGTGTAGCCAAATACACCAGTGTGGCTTTATAACAACAGCCACTGGAGGAGGGCCTTGGTATTGGGGGCCCACTGCCATCCTCACCCCCAGCAGCTGTCAAACACTCTGTCCTAACAAAATGAAGCAAGAAGCTGGGCAAGTTCCCAAGTCGGGACCACACCTCAATCCTGACCACCCTACCCCTGTCCACTCCCATTCAGCTCCATCTGGTTTTAGGTAAGGCAAAAAAAAAAAAGAACCAGTGAAAAATTCCAGAGAGACGCCTGGTACAGCAAGAGATGCAATCTAGTAGGGGTCACGGGAGATTATGCCTGTCCTTGCTATGTTCAAAGTGGGGGCTGAAGGTAAAGCCCAATCTTGAGTATCCACTGTGGTCAGAGGAATCTGGATGCAACAGAATGGCTCTCACTAGGGTGGAGGGAGGCCCTCTGCAATGGCAAGATTATCTCCTTAGGTTGGGGTGGGAGGGATAGCTGGGAGCTTTCACAGGTCCCTCCTCCTCATCCTGTCAGCCTATGTCACGGCCCACACAGCTGTGCAGCATACAGTTCACCCACTGCTGCTGCCCAAGTGTAAAATGTTAAACAAATGAGGGAATTCCCTGGTAGTTCAGTGGTTAGGATTCTGAACTTCCACTTGAGGGGCCTGAGTTCCACCCCTCCCTGGTTGGGGGACTAAGATCTCACAAACCAGAAAAAAAAAAAAAAATCCAAACGGGAAGGCACCTTACTGCTCCTGCAGCTCCCTCTGCTGGTAACCAGAAACTGCAGGCTTCTGTGGCCAGCGCCAGAACCTCCGTTCAGCCTTAGATCAAAGACTGGAGGAAGATACTAGCTGAGACCAAGGTGAAGAACGGCAACCAAGGGAAGAAATTTTGTCTACCTGGTGGAGCAGAGTTAGTTTTCTCTAACTAGGGGTGGACTAACCAAGTTACTAAGCTCACCCAGACACATGGACCAGTTGGGAATGCTCAGCTTCCAAGGATTCTGGAAGCCTTGATCAGGCTGTGCCAGCGAGCAACTTGTCGTACTCTGCCACAGTCATACAGGAACAACCGGCAAACATGTAACCCATCTTGGAGCCTGAAGAGAATATGGAATTTCCTGAGCTGAACTGGCCCCAAATAGTTAAATTCTTTTTCACAGACTCCCAGCTTGCAAGCCATAAAGTGCTATTTTCTGCCTCCATGCAACACCAGCCAGCACAGCCTGGGCACAGAAGCTCCCTTTTTCCCTCCACAGGGCATCATGACAAATACCAATCAAGATGTCTGCAAGTTTCTCTCCTCGCCAGTTTTGTCACTCAGCATAAGAAACAGAATTCCTATGTTCCTGCCCTTATTAAAGCGGTTTCTCCAAACGCTACTCCGACAGCAGAGGAGAACTGCAGGACTCCCCCTGTCACCCTATGACCCAGATGGGGGCCTCTGGCCTGAGAAGCACCAGGTTTGGGGTAACTGCAGTCACTGCCTTTCCCAGAGGGTCAGTGTCTCCAGTGATCCTGGGGTTGACAGCAGTGGGTTCCCACCGCACTCTTGTGACCGACACAGGGTCAACAGGACTCTGCAGGCATGGTGAGCAGGACCTGTCCTAGAGGGTTATGTCTACTGGAGGGTACAGGACGAAGAGGCCCCAAGACAGCACCAGCAGCAGGAGCACGTTGAGGTCATAGGCTTGGGGGGAATTAGGTCCAAGTCCTCATCATCTGGAATCTCATCCAAGTGATACCCGTCCTGGAGCAGCTGCCGGCTCACATCCTGGTTCACCTGCTAAGAGCAGGAGAGGAGAGAACTATAAGCCAGGCCACAAGGCAGAAATGACTGCTGCCCCAAAAGCAGACCCACATTGCCTCACTGGAGCTTACTGTCCATTTCCTCCTGTCTGTGCTCCACCCTCAGGCCAGGCCTGCACATCCCTGCACTACAGGAAGAAGTGCTACCTTTTCCTACCTGTGTCTCACCCAGCAGGGGGTGGGGGACATCCGGGGACTTGAGCCAGGACTGTCCAGGCTGCACTGTCACGTGCCCCAAGGAAGCTGCCCTCACTAAAGAATCCCAAGGCCGGTGATATAAATGTGAGATTCGAGGTTATGTCTGAAAGTCAAGCCCTGACCATTACCACTGTGAACCCAGATTGGTTCCTATGAAGGCTGAAGAGTATGGAACAATGGTACCAGAACAATGGGGTAGAACCGTGGAGGAAAATGGGTTAGAGTAGAATAGGGTGGGGAAGAGCTGCTTCTGCACTGCCAATGTTTCTCTTTGATGCCAACAGAGCTCATTCCTTGCAAAGCAGAACTTGTCAGCCTGGCTTCACCAGTTCCACTGAGCAGAAGGCACATGAGACTGGGGAGTGTAGGACTTCTCTGGCTCTTGGCTTATTTTTCTTTTCTTTGTTCTAACAATCTTAGGCACCTAGATATTCAAGGAGGATACAATTTGCAAACTGTATTCTCTGGCAGAAACTCGGGGTGGCTAAGGGTTTCCAGGAACATGAGGAAGAAATACCAGTGGTATACAGTTAGGTCCCCAGCACTTCACCTCTGTCAAAAGCAGTAAGCCACAGATGCCAGAACCTTCGGTCCCTGTTTTACTCTGGGACAGTCACTTGTCCAAAAGGCCAGCCCAGGAGTATCTATCTCAGTCACAGTTCCCACAGATGGAACAAAGAAGGAACAGAATTTATCTGGCCTGGAAGTAAGCAAGCTTGGAGGATGGAAAGGGGAGGGACAGGAATGCTGATCTCAGGTAAAAGATGATCAAAAGAAGGCAGAGTAGAATTACTCTGTCACTGGAGACAGGACTAAGACCACCAAGTCCAACCTGCAGGAGACTTTTCCAGTTAACAAGGAAGACTTCTCTATGAGCTACCTGAATTGTGCGTGTTGCAGGGGAAGACAGGCAGCAAGGTTTCTTGGAGGTAGTGAGTACCCAATTACAAGAAGCATTCAAATAAGCATTTAGCTGAGATTCATTGAGAGGATTCCTTTTCTAAGTGGTGGCTTGGATTAGAAGACTTGTGAGGTCATTTCCAGCCCTAAGAGTCTAGGGATTTCCCTGGTGGTCAGTCCAGTGGTTAAGACTCTACACTTCCAATGCAGCGGGTGTGAGTTTGATCCCTGGTTGGGGATTGATCCTATATGCCAAAAAAAAAGGTCTGTAGTCTCCTCGGTGACACCAGTGGTAAAGAACCCGCCTGCCAATGCAGGAGACATAAGAGACTCTGGTTCAATCTCTGGGTCGGGAAGATTCCCCTGGAGGAGGGCATGGCAACCCACTGCAGTATTCTTGCCTGGAGAATCCCATGGACAGAGGAGCCCAGTGGGCTATAATCCATAGGGTCACAAAGAGTCAGACACGATTGAAGAGACTTAGCATGCAGTGCACCCATAGTCTCCTGGACTTTCAACAGTCCTCTTCAGACGCCTAAACTTCTGCTAGGGGAATAGGGCAGAGTAGACTGGAGAACATGCGGGAAGTCTGATACAGTGCCATGCGTATGGCAGGAACTAGACAAGCGTCTGGCAGCGGCTATGACACTGCCTGCAGCCTGGCCCCGCCACAGAAAAGTACTCTGGACTTGCCTCTGCAGAGGAATACCCGGAGGAGTATCTGGATTCCAGCTCTCCATCACTAGGACAAGAGGAAGACAGTCAGTTCAGGGAGATGCCTGCGGAGCACAGCTACAAGTGGCAAGGTGCACAACATGCAAGGGGTTCTGGAGGACTTGTGAAGCAAAGACCACACACCACAGAGCTCAAACCCATAATCCGCCATGAGTATCCATGGCTCCTTCTTGGCTCCAGCAGGGACAGAGTCACTTTCACTAATAATGCAGACATAATAGGGCAGGATGACTCCCCCAGACAAGGTTGGTGCTTCACATCCAAGAGCAGCAAGGTCACCTATGAGTCCTCTAAGCAAGCCATCCCGGAAGAGACAGTGCTCTGAAGCAGCAGCCCTGGAACATGCACAAAAGGTCTTGGAAGAGACAGGGAAAAAGCGAAGCAAGTCGTCTGCAATGTTATCCAAGGCACTCCCCAAGGGGTATTTCCAAGGACAGCACTTACCTGTCAGAGTCGAGGGACACCAGGTTTTCATCTGGACTCTGACTAAGAGCAGTGTAGCCCTTGTTAAACTTCACTGACCTGAGGGGAGATGGGGGAGAGACCAAGCATAGATGCAATGCCAGCATTTCACAGGGAAAGCCAGCGTCCTCGCCCTTATGGGGAAAACAAAAAAACTGACTGCACTGCTCCTGGCTTATCTGCTACCTGGACAGCCACCACTGCCTGCCGTGGATCCCGCTACAGCTCCTTAGTATGTGCACTTCCCCACACCGCTCCCCCTGCTGCTTCTGAGGATAAGCACACCTCCTCTTCTAAGAATCAGGAAAAGCCCCATCTCCCCATCTTATTTAACCTGAGAACAGAAAAATCAAAGTCCTTAGGCAAATTCCTTTAACTGCCTTCGCTCAAGCCCTGGTGAAGATCCTATCCAGCCCTCAGCGCTTACCGTTCTGTTAAGGAAAAATCACAGTCCTAGCTGTTCCCACGCTGCTCTCCATCCTCAATCCTGGGGACCCCAGCCACTATGCTCCTCCCTAATTTAGACAGTGATTGACCCTACGAACTGACAAAACTCATAACAAAGCTCTTTCCTCGACACCATCACATCCTGGAAAGGAAAGAAAAGGTCGTTCCTCTTTCCATTTTTAAACAGTGAACCCGACAGGCCGGCGTCAGGGGAATGACTAACTCGGCTTTAAACGTGGGTACCCGGTCTCCCAGCCTGAGCACTAGGGCCTACTGTGAAAACGCTTGCACAGAGGAGGTGGCGCCTGCTGAGACCTTTTCCCTGAAGAGTCGGGGCGGTTCGGCGCGGCCCCCAGCATGCCTTTTCTCCGCAGAACCGCCTTGGCCAGGTCCCGGTGCTTCTCTGGAAGTCAAAGGGCCCAGATCAGCGGGCTCATCCCTACTCCGCCGTGTCTCCCAAACGCCAGGGGCCCGCTCTCCGAACAGATTTTCGGGTGCGGGAGCGGGCTGCATTTGCCCCTCCGGGGTCGCCCCAGCGGCGCTCCGGAGCCAGCCCGGGAACGCGGCAGCCCGCCCAAGCAGAGACCCCTCATCCGGCCGCACTCACGCAGCTTGGCCTGAATGGAAGGCGCGCGCGCCACCATGTACGGGCCCCGCTTCTCCACAGCCGCCGGGATCCGCTCCCACAACCGGGGGACTCCAATGCCGCTTCGCCCGGAGGGCAGCCCCGCAGCTTCCGTCCCGCTGGGCCGGGGTCCCGGGATAGAGGGCGCAGCATGCCCGTCGGGATCCGCGGTCGCCATCGCCCGGCCACGCCCCGCCGAGCCGCGAAGCCCCGCCTTCTGGCTAACCAGCCGCCAGACGGCAGGGAGGCGGTCCCTCCTGGAGCAAGATGGCGGCGCGCAGGCGCGGGCCGTGGCCACCCGAGCTTTCTGGCCCCGCCTGCTGTGGGATTGGCACAACTGTCCCGCCTTTCCGGGGGTTAGGTTGTTTCAGTTCCTCCGTTCTGGCGCTTGATTGTCTCTGGCAGTCGGCCTGAACCTGGTGATGTCAAGCCAAGTTCTATCTCTGGTCGAAAGTAAATATCAGTATTTCCGGGGAGCTGCGGGTGTGCGCCCGCACACTCAAAGCCCTGATGCCTGCGCTGTCTCCGCAGTGTCTCCGCACTGGTCCTCTCGCCACAGCCGGAACACCCCAAGGGCGGGCCGGAGAGAGGCTGGATTGAATCGGAAAGCGAGCGGTAGGAGAAAGGGAGTTAATAACGCCCTTCTCCAGAAGATGAAACAGGTCGGAGAGAAAGGTTCAAGGACCTTGTGGAGGTCACACAACCAGAGGCGGTTCCTTGGCTGATAGATATAACACCAGACCCTCGTTATTGCCAGCACTGCGCAATGCCCGAGACCTTGGATGAGGCCTGACCCTCTCTAAGCCTCAGTTTCCACGTTTCAAAATGCAGCCAACATCAGTACCTGTCTTATAGCGATAACAAAGACAAAATAGGACTTGGGAATAAAAGCGAAAGCGCGCTGAGTTTGTGTCGGGGCACAGGACTGTCGTGGCTCTTGACTCCTCTGGTCCCCAAGGGATGTGGTTTTGGCTGGCTGGAAAGTAGTTCTAGATCCTTGTAGTAATTGCTAAATCTCATGAGGCTATCCCAAGGCTAATTTACTAGCTTTCACAGGGTAGGTCAACAGTGCACAACTTAACGAATCCCCAGGGCCACCCGAAGAGTGGAGCGGGAGAGTGCCCTAGATGGGCTAGGAGAAGCACAAAGGAAAGCCAACTATTTTGATAGATTCCACCGCTGTTTTTAACTTCCAGAAACAACCATTTCATATGGTTTGACAATATTTAATCCTCCTGACCTCCCAGTAAAGCACTGTTACTCCCATTAAGCAAATGAGAATTAGATTTGGTCAAGTTCACCAGTAAAGTGGTAAACCTAGAATTTGAACCCAGCTCTCTGTGGACTCTGAAGAGATGGTTTTTCTCATAGTTGTCTGTTAAGTTGATGGAGACCTCACCAAGGGGCCAAAGAAAATGTGATCAAAACCCTCTTGATGTCACAAAATCTGAGGAACTTGTAGGGAAAGAGTCTGAGTGCCCTCATCCATGACACTCCTGGGTCTCCTATCCTGGGAATCCAGCTAATTGCCATGTGGTTGAATATGGGCCCTGAATACAGATAACTTGCTCTGCCATTTACTGGTAAGTTATTTAACTCTTTATGTCAGTTTCTTTAACTGAGGAATGGGGATAATAATAGTACCTATCTAATAGAATTATGAGGTTAAATTGTAAAGTGCTTGGGACGGTATTAGCATATAATAAGTGCTCAAGAAATGTTACCTCATGAAGTTTACACAGTGTTTTAAGGATTTAGTGTTTCTTGGCTTTACACGCTTCCAGGACAGACCACCTTAATGATATTTTTATCCCTTGTTTTCAGCACAAAGTCATAGTAGTACATATTTGTTTAATGAATGTCCTATTTCCCTTTTTAACTTTTAGTCTATTTAATCATAGAACTTTGGGGCTGGCAGGAATCTTACAGATTATATAGTCTAAATTCATTTTATTATGAAGAAATTGTGATTACCCAACTGCCTTGATCTGGGTGTGGCAGTTCACTTTTTCCACTTAATATACTGTATTCACTAGGAAGCTAAGAAAAATGAATAACTTCCCATTGCCCAAAGCAAATAGCAAAGATTAAAACCTAGGTTGTAAGGGGGTAAGTCTCCAGGGCAAGAACTGCTGCAGCACATAGGGCACGAAGCCTGTCTTCCTCACCCCAGCTGCTCAGACTCTAACCCAGAATGTCTGTGCTGGCTTGCCTGCTGGGCTGGAGATCTGTAATTCTTCCGTTAGCAGAGAGAAAAAAAAAAAAAAAAAGCTTTATTCGTCTACATGTCAGGTGCTATGCTGAACCCTGAAGATCTAATGATGAACAGGACAAAAAAGGCACCTCCTAGTCTCTGATTCGCAGTCTTTTATTCTTTGTTGTGGGTTGGGGGAGATTCTTGACTATTAGGAGTTAAGACTCCTACCCTCATTCATGCCCCAAGGAGCAGTCACATTTATGTTTTTTTTAAATGTTCATAGAATTTTTATTTGTAAAGCAAAGAGGTCGTCTTAGATGGAGTCCACAGGGGGCTCTGAAGTATGAACAGTACCACTGAGTTAAGCCCAAGTCACATTCTTTATTTTTGACTCCAAATCATGGGAATCCTACCTGTCCCCCAAGTTTTCTGGTCCTGGGACAGATGAGTCTTTATGATCAGTTGAGAATTCTAGTTCTGCTGTCCAGTTAATTTTAATTCCCTCATCTAGATAAGAATCTGGGATTAGGTATAGAAAAGAATGGGAGATAGTGGTGAATTAATTTTTTTATTGAGGTATAATTGACCTCTAACATTATGTTGCTTTCAAGTGTACAACATAATGACTTATTTGTACACATTGTGAGTGTATACATTATGATAACTGCAGTTAGTCTAGCTATATTGTCTTTTTTCTTATGATTAAGACTTCTAAGGTCTATTATTTTAGCATCTTCAGAAGTTCAGTTCAGTTCAGTCGCTCAGTCGTGTCCGACTCTTTGCGACCCCATGAATTGCAGCATGCCAGGCTTCCCTGTCCATCACCAACTCCCGGAGTTCACTCAGACTCACGTCCATCGGGTCAGTGATGCCATCCAGCCATCTCATCCTCTGTCGTCCCCTTCTCCTCCTGCCCCCAATCCCTCCCAGCATCACAGTCTTTTCCAATGAGTCAACTCTTCACATGAGGTGGCCAAAGTACTGGAGTTTCAGCTTTAGCATCAGTCCTTCCAAAGAAATCCCAGGGCTAATCCTTCAGAATGGAGTGGTTGGATCTCCTTGCAGTCCAAGGGACTCTCAAGAGTCTTCTCCAACACCACAGTTCAAAAGTATCAATTCTTTGGCGCTCAGCCTTCTTCACAGTCCAACTCTCACATCCATACATGGTCACTGGAAAAACCATAGCCTTGACTAGACGGACCTTAGTTGGCAAAATAATGTCTCTGCTTTTGAATATGCTATCTAGGTTGGTCATAACTTTTCTTCCAAGGAGCAAGCATCTTTTAATTTCATGGCTGCAGTCACCATCCGCAGTGATTTTGGAGCCCGAAAAAGTAAAGTCTGCCACTGTTTCCACTGTTTCTCCATCTCTTTGCCATGAAGTGATGGAACCAGATGCCATGATCTTTTCTGAATGTTGAGCTTTAAGCCAACTTTTTCACTCTTCTCTTTCATCTTAGCAGCTTTCAAATATGCAATACAGTATTAACTATAGTCACCATGCAGTACATTACCTCATCATGACGTTTTATAACTGTAATTCTGTACCTTTTGATCCCTTTCACCCATTTTGCCCACCCAGCTACCCACCCTGGCAACCACTGATCTATTCTTTGTTCTATCTGTGAGCTTGATTTTTTCTGTTTCTTAGATTCCAAATATAAATGAAAGAAGAAATGGCAACCCACTCCAGTATACTTGCCTGGAGAACTCCATGGACAGAGGAGCCTGGCAGGCTAACAGTCCATGGGGTCACAAAGAGTCAGACATGACTGAGCAACTATCACTCACTCGTTGATACAGTTTTTCTGTCCCTTATTTCACTTGGTATAATTCCCTTAAGGTCCATGTTGTTGCAAATGGCAGGATCTCCATTTTTGTGACTGAATAATATTCCACTGTGTGTATCTACCACAACTCTTCTTAATCCATTCATCCACCAATAGAACTTAGGTTGTTTCCATTTCTTGGCTTTTGTAAATAGTGCTGCTACTAACATTTGGGTGCATTTATCTTTTCAAATTAGTGTTTTGGTTGTCTTCAGTTAAATCCCAGAACTGGAATTATTGAATAATATTGTAGTTCTATTTTTAATTTTTTGAGGAACCTCTATACTATTTACCATAGCACCTGTGCCAGTTTACATTCCCACAGTGCACAAGGGCTCCCTTGTCTCTACATCGTGCCAATATCATCTGGTCATTTTGACAGTAACCAATTTGACGGGTAAGGTGATTATCTTATTGTGGTTTTAATTTGCATTGTCTTGATGATTAGTGATTTTGATCATTTTTCTTGTGCTTGTCAGTCATCTTTAAGTATGCTTTCTTTGAAAAAATATCCATTGAGATCTTCTGCCCATGTTTAAATTGGAATTTATTTTGGATATTACTCCTTACCAGATAAGTGATTTGCAAATATTTTCTGCCATTCAGTTCAGTTCAGTTGCTCAGTCGTGTCCAACTCTTTGTGACCCCATGAACCACAGCACCCCAGGCCTCCTTGTCCATCACCAAAAACTGCCAGAGTTCACCCAAACTCATGTGCATTGAGTCAGTGATGCCATCCAGCCATCTCATCCTCTGTTGTCCCCTTCTCCTCCTGCCCCCAATCCCTCCCAGCATCAGGGTCTTTTCCAATGAGTCAACTCTTCGCATGAGGTGGCCAAAGTATTGGAGCCCAAAGTCTGACACTGTTTCCACTGTTTCCCCATCTATTTCCCATGAAGTGATGGGACCAGATGCCATGATCTTCGTTTTCTGAATGTTGAGCTTTAAGCCAACTTTTTCACTCTCATCTTTCACTCTCATCAAGAGGCTTTTAGTTCCTCATCACTTTCTGCCTTAAGGGTGGTGTCATCTGCATATCTGAGGTTATTGATATTTCTCCCGGCAATCTTGATTCCAGCTTGTATTTCTTCCAGCCCAGCATTTCTCATGATGTACTCTGCATATAAGTTAAATAAGCAGGGTGACAATATACAGCCTTGATGTACTCCTTTTCCTATTTGGAACCAGTCTGTTGTTCCATGTTCAGTTCTAACTGTTGCTTCCTGACCTGCATATAGGTTTCTCAAGAAGCAGGTCAGGTGGTCTGGTATTCCAATCTCTTTTAGAATTTTCCAGTTTATTGCGATCCACACAGTCAAAGGCTTTGGCATAGTCAATAAAGCAGATATAGAAGTTTTTCTGGAACGCTCTTGCTTTTTTGATGAATCCTTATCTGCCTCAAAAGCCTGACCTCTTTTTATGCTGGTCAGATATATGTCTTTAATGTTATGGACTGAATTGTGCCCCCAACCACCCAAATTTGTATGTTGAAGCCCTAAACCCTAACGTGCCTTTATTTTGGAGCTAAAGCTTAAAAGGGGGGTGATTAAGGTTAAATGAGGTCATATGGGTTGAGCTGTAATCCTGATGTCATTATAAGAAAAGAGACACCAGGGAATTCCCTGGCAGTCTAGTGGTCAGGACTCTGTTTCCATTGAAGGGGGTATGGGTTCAACCCCTAGTCGGAGAACTAAGATCTTGCATGCTGCGCAGCATGGTTAAAAAGAGACACCAGTGTATACACACAAAGAAAAAGAGCTTTTGAGGACCCTGAGAGAAGGTAGTTATCTGCAAGCCAGGAAGATGGAACTCATCAGAAACCAACACTGTTGGCACCCTGATCTTGGAATTCCAGCCTCCAGAACTGTGAGAAAGTAAATTCTGTTTTTGTTTTTCAGCCATGCAGCTTATGCTATCTGTTTCCCAACCAGGGACCAAACCTGGGTCACAGCAGTGAAAGTGGTGAATCTCAACCACTAGACCACCAGGGGGCTCTCAAACTTCTGTTAAGCCTGTGGTATTATGATTTGGCAGCCCTAGCACACTGGTACAAATGACATTCTCCAAATTTTCAGGATCTACTTCCAGAGCTTAATACTTGCTCTAACATATTTAATGTTTTTTTTTTTGGCTGCACTGGGTCTTGGTTGCTGTGTGGAGGTTTTCTCTATTTGCAGAGAGCAGGGGCTACTCTTTAGCTGTGGAGCATGGGCTTTCTGTGGTGGCTTCTCTTGTAGTAGAGCACAGGCTCTAGGGCACATGGTCTTCAGCAGTTGCAGCACAAGGGCTCAGCAGCTGTAGTCTGTGGGCTCCAGAGCGTGGGGCTCAATAGCTGTGGCACACAGGCCCTGCTGCCCCACAGCAAGTGGGGTCCTTCCGGACCAGAGATTGAACTTGTGTCCCCTGCGTTGCAAGGCGGATTCTTAAAACTAGCGGACCACCAGGGACACTGCTTTGTTTTCTTAAAAACATTAACTGACTTATTTGGCTGCACTGGTTCTTAGTTGCAGCACACAGGATCTTTAATATTCGTTGTGGCATGCTGGATCTTTAGTTGTGGCATGCAAACTGCTAGTTGCATATGGGGTCTAGTTCCCTGACCAGGGACCAAATCTGGACCCCCTGAATTGGGAGCTCAGAAGCTTAGCCACCGGACCACCAGAGAAGTTCCACTAACATGATAGTTTTAGAATTAAAATGCTGGGCAGAAAGCTAGTCATAAATAAAAGCATGACCACCACTGTGGAGAGCTAAGGCTGGCAGAATTGTCATCACTTTTGTTCTGAACAAACTTTCTAAACGTAGGAAAATGATGTGAAATTGGGCCAAATGAACTTGCCTTTTCAAAACACAAAGATGGACTCCACTTGGTGCTAAGGACAAGGGCCCTGGCATCTGAACAAACAGGAGAAACTGCACTGGTAGCTAGCAAAACTTAGGGAAGGATGGCTAGGCTTAAACCATTTTCCCAAGTATTATGATTATAAAAATGACTGTAATAAGACCTAATCTTACTAAGCTTTCCTTGTAAGCCTGCAAAGTTGCTCCCATTTTCAGATCATAAAACAGAAGCACAGGAAGGCGCTTATCCATAACTTATCCATAGTCATATAGCTGCTATATAGTAGAATCAGATTTGAACATAGGTCTGAATACAAACCCACCCTATTGCTACACTGTATTACCTTCCATCAGCTGATGGGTAAATGTAATTTTTGAAAAAAATGCTAGGACATACAAACATAATATCCTTCTTGAGGGGATACAACTGGAATTTCACATCATCTATATAGTACTCCCTTATCCATGGGGGGGATTCATTCCAGGACCCCTAGTGGATTCCTGAAACTGTGGATAGTACCAAACCCTATAAAACTATGTTTTTTCCTATACATACCTATGATAAAGTTTAATTTATAAATTAGGCATAGTAACAATATACTATAAGTTATGTGAACATGGTCTCCCTCTCCCTTAAAATATCTTACTCTACTAATTTAATGCCTTTTCCATCTTAACTAAGCACTAATCACTCACTGTGGCTTAAACTTTTGCAGTTTAAGGTTCAACAGCAAAACTAGCACACAATTTTTTTCCTTCTTCACAGTATCACGGATTGAAGAGTTCTTAGTCTAGATCTTAGCTACCTCAGCACAGGACATTTTTTTCCTTGAAAGGAAGCACTTTATAGGTTCTCTCTGACATATGCAAATTGGCAGTATTACTACTCTTGCACTTTGGTGATATTATTATAAGTAAAATTTCTTCAACACAGGCACCATGATACCATGACCATCAATCTGACAACTAAGACAGCTTCTAAGTGACTAATGGGATGGACAGGGAAGGTGAGAGATTTCATCACACTACTCAGAACAGTGTTCAATTTAAAACTTAGGTTATTTCTGAAATGTTCCATTTAATATTTTCAGGCTGTGGTTGACAATGAGTAACAAAGTGCAGAAAGCAAAACTGCATATAAAGGGTGGGGTGTATTCTTGTCAAAAATGTTTAACTGGATTTAAAAAAGAAAAATATTTAATTGGCTGTATCGGGTCTTAGCAGCAGCACGTGGGATCTTTTGCTGTGTCACAGGGGATCTTTCACTGTGGCCCAGAGTCCACGGGGCTCAACTTAGTCTAGTTGCTCCATGTCGTGCTGGATCTGAACTCCCAACCAGGTATCGAACCCATGTCCCTTGCACTGATTACAAGGTGGATTCTTAACCACTGGACCACTAGGGAAGTCCTGTTTAACTAGATTTTAATGAACAACCAGGAAGATGCAGATGCAGGACATTCTATTCTACCCCAACTGGCCTGGACTCTTCAGAAAAATGAATTGTATGTATTTTATGCCAAAGTTCTTGAAGCATATTAATGGTACTGTGGTTACTTAGGAGAAATTTCTCTTAGATGTTGCTTAAGTATTCAGGGTTAAAGTGTTATGTGTGCAACTCACTTTCAAATGACTGAGGGAAAAGTGTACATAAAAACAAATGTAGCAAACCATTAACTGCTTTGAAAATTTTCAAAACAGAAAGTAGGGAAAGAAAAAGCTAGAGATCCCATTCTGTTAGGATAGAAGCCCTACCTATCATCGACTTGTGTCTCTCCTATTCTAGCACCATCTAAAAGATGGCCATAAATACTGTTAGTTTATTTCACATCTCTACTTCTTAAAAAAAGGGGGAAAGAAGGATCTTTTGTATTAAACCTCATCAAAACTGATTCTACTTTTTTCCTTCTTTTTGGCTGCACAGCATGCAGGACCTTAGTTCCTTGACTGAGGAGACCACAGATTGAATCTGTGCCCCCTGCAGTGGAAGCACAGAGTCTTAACTGCTGGACCACCAGGGAAGTTCCCCAAAACTGATTTTACTAACATTTTCTTACATGGCTTTAGGAGACAAGACATCAAAATTAAACCTAATATTAGTACAGTTCACCTGATGAAGCAGTCAAACTGGCTGTACTAGAAGTCACTCAAACCTATAACCTCTTTATCCAGCAGCTGGCTTCCAGTATTATGGGGCCTCTGAAGTAAGACAAAGCTTCCCTGGTGGGTCAGTGATAAAGAATCTGCCTGCCAATGCAGGACACTTAGGTTTGACCCCTGGGTCAGGAAGATACCCTAGAGAAGGAAATGGCAACCCACTCCAGTATTCTGGCCTAGGAAATCCCATGGACAGAGGAGCCTGGTGAACTACAGTCCATGGTGTCACAAGAGAGTCAGACACAACTGAGTGACTAAACAACAACAAAGACAGGATTGTGTATTTTATTCTCTCAAGAAGTAAACCATTTACTCAGTTCTTTAAGCAGAAAGCCTCCAAATCTACCACAGCAAATTCTTTGATGTCCAAGGCTAATACTGTACTGCTAGGGAAGAACAGGTAGGGAAGACGAGAAGCACTAAGGGGCTGGCTTCTACAGAGCACATCCTAAAGATTATCTCAATGACTACTTTAAAAACTTTATTTCACCCATTTTTGGAAAGGTACACAATTTGATCTGTACCCACAGACAACTAACCCTCTAAGCCCAGAGTACTTGCTGGCCCTGTCAGCAAGAAAATTCTACACTGGACTTCCCCAGTGGTTCAGTGGTTAAGAATCTCCCTGCCAGGGTAGGGGACACAGGTTCGATCCCTGGTCTGGGACCACCCTACATGCTGTGGAGCAATTAAGCCCATGCACCACAACTACTGAGCCAGCATGCTGCAACTACTAAAGCCTGTGCTCCACAACAAGAGAAAGCCTCTGCTTGCTGCAACTAGAGAAATCCCGCATGCAGCAACGAAGACCTTACACACACAAATAAATAATTTTTAAAAAAGAAAATTCTATATAAAGTTACTTAAAAAAAAAAATTTAGCTAATTTACCAGCAAGTGCACCCAAATACATTAATGTAGCTGACTCATGTTGGATGGTTTCCAGAGAACTGAAGCAGTTCTCTCAACATATAATGTGGCAACCAAACAGTGAAACCAATGACCCTATAATAGTTTTTCCCCCCTGCCTTTCAATGCAAACACAGAAATACCTAATTTCAGTTCAAACTCATTTCCCTTTTATTAAAGTCCAAGTTACAATACATGGTTTGGTACTCAACAAAGGAAAACTTGTTTGAATAAGGTAATATGTTATCATCAGTATTTCCAGGTGACTGTTTATAATCAAGTAGCATTATCAGTAAGTCCTTGGGAAGCCCATCTGTAAGAGAAAACATGAAAAATTAGCTGGGAAGTAAAGAAAAGATAGAAATCTTACTAAAAATAACCTCTAGAGCAACAGCCCAAGGAAATCACTGCCTCTGTGTAGTCTCTTCTGCTCTTTCTTAATCCGGCCTGAAATCAACACACCAGGTACAAGCTGTTTGGCTTTTTTGTTGATTATCCACCTGGTAATTATTGAGGTAGTATTCTTTTCTAATCAGAAAAGTACTGGGGAGCTGCCCTCTTAAAATTTTTTAAGTAAAAGAAATACAGTGTTACTGCAGCTAGAAAATATCCTTTTCACATTTCACAAATATGTGCTATCTGGTTTCAGGGAGGAGGAAGAGACAGTGGTGATACAGAGATGGACAAAGATAAAATTAAGACTCTTGTTTCAAAGCAAGCTGTAAAAAGAGATCTCAAAATTGAATTCAAAACCTCAGGCATTTTCTGCTCAGTTTGTGGTAGGAAGATTGAATGTAGGTATTCTTTGAGTTTAAGATTTTTAGAGTGTGGAATTAGGTGTTCACTAATTACTTTGCCAACAAAGGTCCGTCTAGTCAAAGCTATGGTTTTTCCAGTGGTCATGTATGGACGTGAGAGTTGGACTGTGAAGAAAGCTGAGCACCGAAGAATTGATGCTTTTGAACTGTAGTGTACTCTTAAGAGTCCCTTGGACTGCAAGGAGATCCAACCAGTCCATTCTGAAGGAGATCAGCCTGGGATTTCTTTGGAGGGAATGATGCTGAAGCTGAAACTCCAGTACTTTGGCCGCCTCATGTGAACAGTTGACTCATTGGAAAAGACTCTGATGCTGGGAGGGATTAGGGGCAGGAGTAAAACAGGATGACAGAGGATGAGATGGCTGGATGGCATCACCAACTCGATGGACGTGAGTTTGAGTGAACTCCGGGAGTTGATGATGGACAGGGAGGCCTGGCGTACTGCGATTTATGGGGTTGCAAAGAGTTGGACACGACTGAGTGACTGAACTGAACTGAATGGTACTCTAACCATGCTCACTGGTTCTTTATCTTGTAAGGATCTGATACTAGCTTTTTAAATAATCTTGGGTCCACTTTTACTGAAACTTTTATAAGATAGCTTAGTTCCACCTTTTAAAAATAAACTTCTTACTCTTAGGAAGCAAACCTTCTATTTAAGCCTCATTATTTACATCTGAGAAATAAGACTATGGCCTTAGTAAATGCTTTAGTACTGCAATGCCTACAAAGGATGTGTGGCATGGTAAAAACAATGGACTCTGGAGCCAGACTGCCTTGGTCTAAATGTGGGTTCTTCTACTACTTGTATGACTTTGGATAAGGTGCCTCATTTTCCTCATTAGTAAAATACTAAAATGGGAATAAGTGTAATAACAGTAAGTACTTCACAGGACTGTTCATGAGGATTAAATGAGTTTGTAAAGCACATAAAACAGTACCTCATACATAATAAGAGTTATATACACTATATGTGTTTGTTAAATAAAATAAATATAAGCGTTATTACTTATGTATTTTTTTCTGTTTTACAAAGGATTTTCTGCGTACTGCTCACTATTCGGCAATCTTGTGACTGGTTTTATTACCTAGTCTGTATTTTCCACAAGGTATCAAGTTTGTATGTATTATCAATGAATATTACCTATTATATTTCAACTTGGGCATACAAAAACAGAAGCATCAAATTAATAAAACCCTGATGTTAAAAATAAAGATGTATAAAAGCATGCATGATGAATACCTGGTATGTAATAGATTGCCTTAATTAAGGAGAGGTTATAGAGCTGGAATTAGGAAAAAGGTACGGAGAGGGCTTCAACTCTATGTGAAACCTCTCATATCTTGGGGGAGAGGGAGAAACTAAAGCAAATATGGCAAAAATAATATCTCAAAATTTGGGTATGGTTACATTTATTCCCTATGCTATTCTTTACCCTTGAAATATTTTATATTATATAAATTTTAAAGTAGATTTTTTAACTTGCCTTTACACCAATAAAAGAACAATTATAACAACTAGAAACAACAACTCTAGCTCTTTAAATTAATCATCACAGGTACTCTCTAAGCTCACAGCCTCTAACAAAGCCATGAAAAGGTCTTTCTCTGAGAATACTGTAATGCCACTCATTCACCCCTCCTTTCTTGCCTTATTCAGGTATACCTTACCCATGAGGTTTACACTTTGTCAAGGCCCAGTTCCTCTGGAGTGGAGATTCCCAGTTCATTCAAAGTTGGTCTAAGTTCCTGGATGACATAGGGATAGATTTCCTTATGAGGTCCTGCTTTGTCCTGATGGCAAAGAAAATAGTCACATTTAGCGCCGAAAAGCTGTCTCTATTAACACAATGAAGCTGAAAATGCTTTCAGTCATATGCAGAGGCTAGTAGCAGAGAATACAAACCACCCACTTTGAAGTTAACATATTCGTTCAAAAGAGAGAGCAACTTTTACATAGGCACTATTCAAGGCAGACTGCTAAGACACTTGGAGACTAAGACTACTAAATCCAGGGGGAAAGAAACATTTTAAAGCCTTGAGTTACTGGAAAAGAAGGTGGTGATGACAGAATTTTGTGATGGCAATTAAACGTGCCCAGCAGGCAACAGGAATAATCAAGTTAACACGAAAAAAGTTTCTTAATTTGCCTCAATTTGAGACCCTAACTGAATTAACTACTGGTGCTGAATGGATTGATAGCCCACAGAACCCTTAATTATCTTACCCATTTTAGATAAAGTATTGTCATACTTTCCCTCTTACAGACCTTGCATTTCTTTCCTATAGAATATAAAAGTCTTTTCATGGAGAGCTACACGTAGAGAATACTTATTTCCAAGGCAAGAGAGCTTTGAGGAATACTTACCATAATATACAATTATACCTATATTGTCACAACATTCTTCAGAGACAAATATTAGAAGGTCAAATAGACTAAGACAGTGTCAAGTTATTATATTATTCTTCTCTCTAACAAATTCTAGGTCTCCTTAAGTGTATTTTTTTTAATTATAAAATTCTTATTTAAAATTCAATGCATTAAGTTGTTCATTATAGAAAAATTAAAAACTATAATCAAATAAGTGAGAGGAAAGTATATATCCTTACATTTTGACCATTCTCTCTATACTTTTTAATAAAAAGGGGATATACCACAAAAAATTATTTCACAATTTCCTTCAATTAATATATATCTTAAATGTTAAATACACTTCTACAGCATTAATAATAATCTCCTCTGGAAAGTCCCATTTTAAGAAGCCACTGGCAATACTTAATTTCATATCACAAGCAGCACAAAGATAAACTGCAATTTTTTTTTTTTGCAATTCTTAATTATTTCCTTAAGATAAATTCTCAAATGGGATTGCTGAAATTCTAACAAGATAAATTCCTGAATAAATTCTCCCAAATACTGTCCAAAGAGAATATAACCACAATGTACATTCCCTCTAACTATATAAAAACTAATTTCAGGCATTTTAACAAATTCAAAAATACAGAATACGCTAATACCTAATCAATAGCCCACCTACTTCCAGAACAACCTTAGCATTGTTATTTCACTGACCTTAACAACCTCTAGGATGCGAACTGCACTAGCAAAATCATTTAAACGTCTGCATGCCCGCAAAGCAGCATCAATGATTTTGGGCTCTGGAACCAGGTCATAGCCAACAAGTGTATTCATCCCTGTCAAATTAAAAAGAGGGGTCATATCAATCTGGAATATCCTCACTTAAACTGCAATTTACTTATCCATATTTTTTTATTGAACTATAGACATGTGATCTTGTCTGTTTGATCCACTATTTTTTTTTTTGCTTTACCACACGGCACGCAGAACTTCTCTTCCATGGATCAAACCTATGCTTCTTTCAGTGGAAGCGTGGAGTCTTAACCACTGGACCACCAAGTAAATCCCTGGGCCCCTATTATCTCTGCTACTGCTGCTAAGTCGCTTTAGTCGTGTCCGACTGTGCAACCTCATAGACGGCAGCCCACCAGACTCCTCTGTCCCTGGGATTCTTCAGGCAAGAATAATGGAGTGGGTTGCCATTTCCTTCTCCAATGCATGCAGGCATGCTAAGTCGCTTCAGTCATGTCTGACTGTGCAACCCCATCAACAGCAGCCCACCAGGCTCCTCTGTCCACGGGATTCTCTAGGCAAGAATACTGGAGTGGGTTGCCATTGCCTTCTATTATCTCTAAAATGAGATAACTGGGAATTCCCTAGTGGTCCAATGGTTAGAACTTGGCATTTCTACTGCGTGGGGCCTAGGTTTGATCCTTGATTGGAGAACAAAGATCCTACAAACCACATAGTATGACCAAAAAAATAATAACCTTGAGAGTGATCTTAAGTGCAAACACTATTTTCAAAATTAGCTGGTTTCTTTTCAAACAAGACGGTCATTTTCAACTCATATCTTTAACTCTTAGTACAATGTATGTACTTTGACTGCTTTAAAATAGGTCTGACTGAAAAATAATCTAAAAACAACCAGGGAAATGCTTAAGGAGAAAGTAATGAAGCCCAAATGAGGACTTTAAGGCGATATAGAGGACCATTAGTGCAGAGTCAGAAACATTCAACCAGAAAATACTGAGCATGATTACTTTTGGCTCTGCACAAAATGACACATCATAAAATTTAAGATTCTCTAATGGGAATACAGAACTGTTCTTTTCATTACTTCTACTCAAGATTATCCAATAAGAATTTCCCTAGCTGCAGCAAAATGGAGTCATTACATGCCTGTGGAGAAGTATGAAGCACTTAGGTTTCTGGCTTTTATTAATTTTAAAATATTAAAACAAAGGACAACAGTGACTGCAATGCTAGAATATAGTCATAGAATGAATTCTTCATCTGAGATAAACAACCGCCTACACTTAAAATTATCTATCAGTCTACTAGCTTGGTTATTAATGCTATTTACTCATGTTAAATGCACATTTACAAATTTAGGATAAACAAGTTCTAGCTTACTGATAGGACACTTACTCAGGACAAGACAGATAAATCATAACCAAGAATAAAAATAACAAAAATCCAAAACTATTGCCAAGAGGGGAAGAAAACCAAATGACTACTTATATAAATTATCTATTTATTAAAAGTTACACAATTGCTAAATCTTGCTCACCTTGGCCTATCTCTAGAGCAGTGATGATTTTGTCCCTCAGGAGACATTTCTGGTTGTCACAACTGGGGGTTTGTGGGGGCGTTAGCATCTAGTGGGTAGAAACCAAGGATGCTACTAAACATCCTACAATGCAAAGGACAGCCCCTGCAACAAAGAACTGTCTGTCTGGCCCAAAACATCAACTGTGCCTCCTTCAAAACCCTGCTTTACAGGAAACACTTACTCTGGAAACTATAAACTTTCCTAATTGCAAGATGCATGACAATACCCAGTCTACATGATACATGTTTTCAAAATACAGCTGACCCTTGAACATGGATCTGACCTCTATGTGTCCACTTACACAGAGATTTTTTTCATAAATACTACATGATCTGAATCCATATATGGAGAACCTTGGACTCAGAACTGTGGATCAGGAGGGCCAACTGTAAAGTTGTATATGGATTTTCTATGTGCAAGTGGGCATCAATGTCCCTAACCCCCAAGTTTTTGAAGGGTTAACTGTAGTTACTTTTAACAGAGTAGTGGAAGACTGCACAGCAGTTCATAATTCTGTATTAAAATAGACACATATGCCTGTGTTCCAATTACCTTTACGCAACTCCCAAGCATCAATATCTGGCTTATTGAAGTATGTCACCCAGCGAGCATCAAACTCCTCGTCTGTCTCATGTGACCCATGGGAGTAGCAGCGAAGTGACTGGACAGCTACAGGGGAGGAAGAACAGTAACTTCAATGTACAGAAGCAGGACTTGACTGGTTTTTTCCTTTTTGGGGTTTGTCTTAAAATATACACAACACAAAATCTACTATCTTAACCATTTCTAAATGTACAGTTCAGTGGTATTACATTCACTCAATGCTTAGGTTTTGAATCAGGTATGCATGTCATGGTAGAAAAATTATTCACCAGGTCAAATGAAATAAATCTTATGTACTGATTGGAAAAAAACATCTTAAAAAACTTAAGCACAGAGGGAATTCCCTGGGGGTCCAGTGGTTAAGGCTCTGAGCTCCCAGTGCA
Organism: Capricornis sumatraensis; assembly: GCF_032405125.1. Classification (NCBI taxonomy): domain Eukaryota; kingdom Metazoa; phylum Chordata; class Mammalia; order Artiodactyla; family Bovidae; genus Capricornis; species Capricornis sumatraensis. Next base: position 41,001,655 of record NC_091087.1, on the reverse strand, counting down.
GGGGGCCTGGGTTTGATCTCTGGTCAGGGAACTAGATCCCACATGCCACAACTAAGAACCTGCATGCTGCAATGAAGATCCTGCGTACTGCAACTAAGACCCAGCACAGCCCCCAAATAAAAAAATAAGCACAGAAAAGTAAAACAAAAAGTACTACAGATGTATGTTTATGCTTTTCTCATTTATGTGTAATGCTGGTGTGTAACTGTTAACAGCGGTTATCTTTGGAAAGAAAAATTTTCTTTATACACTTATTTTTATGATAAACAGTATTAATTCCTAATTTAAAATAACATTCATTCTTGGGAATGCCCTGGTAGTCCAATGCTTATGACTTTGTACTTCAACTGCCCAGGGCCTGGGTTCAAGTCCTGACTGGGGAACTAAGATCCCTTAAGTTGCACAGCCAAGAAGTAAGTAAAATGATGTCCATTCTGTTTATTTTGGCTGTGCCATGTGGCATCTTAGTTTCCAGATCAAGGAGGAACCTGTGCCTCCTTCAGTGGAATCACAGAGCCCTAACCACTGGACTGCCAGGGATTTTCCTCCATTCTAGTTATTAAGCAAATTTCTAACATATATTTTCTTAATTTAAAAAGTCACACTGAGAGGCAATGCACCACCACAAGTGAAGAGTAGCCCCCACTCACACAACTAGAAAAAGACAGCTAGAAGCAATGAAGACCCAGAGCAGTTAACAACAACAAAAAAAGTTCACTTATACTCAATGAAAAAAGTTTTATTAGATTTCTAAGGAGTGAGATTTTTAAATATAACACTATCAAGAAAACAGGACACCCTTAGCAGTCTGCTTCCAATCTATATACCCTTTTCCAGTACCATATGAAAAGCCTTTCATTTTCAGTTTCTGCTTGTAACTGGACAGTGAATTCGGAGTTAAGAGATCTAAATTCCTTCTGAATAGCCTCTGAATGGGGCAGGAGGTGGGAGAAGGAATTTTTATCTTTGGGTTTTAGGAGGCAGTAGAGCCTAGTGGTCAGATACTTCTAGGCTCTTCACTCTCTTGTTGTTAATTAACTCAGGTTTTATATTCCTTATCTGTAAAATGCAGATACCACTACCTTAGCAGAGTATGATGATTACAAATGAAAGCCAGGTTAACATTTTGCCTAGGGCTTAGTAACCTTGTAGGTATGTACTCATTGTAGCTTTAAATTAATCCTTATCTAGAAGTGTCTTAATTGATTTATTTATAGAAATCATAATTTGTAGAAATAAAACATTCTTCAAATTGCACCTCTTATTGTATGAATTATAAGAGCTTGGTATAATTTCTAGTTATTTTTAAAGGCTTAACATATCAAAAACAACCTTTCAGCCCACCATCACCCACAATTTGTAAACCATCTTTTTCAAAAAATAAGTTATCCTTAACTGAATAAAGTGCAAGTATATAATTGAAGTATAAACTGTTAAGCAGTTCCTTATCAAGTTAAATATACACCTACCAAACACAGTAATTCCACTTCTAAGTATTTACTCAAGAAAAATGAAGTATATAATTCTCTCCCTAGAGGCAACTATTAAGTGTACCTTCCCAATCATCCAGTAAATTGTTTCGTGATAACGAATTTCTTTTGCTCACTGCTGGGCATGGATTTCACTAGATGACTGTGGTTTTGTTTTCTAACTGTGAAAAAGATGACCAACAAATGCAAATCCTAGTCAGGGAGATCAATGGATCACCTTCAATGATTTGTTCACCTTCCTTCTGAGAGTCCCAAATTACGAACTGGTTTTATTAAAAAACAAAGACAATGCATGAGACAGCTATTTAGAAAACCAAGCAAGCACTGGAAACACACACAGATCCCAGGTTGAGGAAAACACACTTTCCCAATGGTTTACATTATATTCCTTATTCCAGTCATAAGTAAAGCAGGATCTAGTCTTCTAGTTATGGACATGCTTAACATTCTGATTTTTAGGTAAATTATATCCCTCACACTACCCCAATGTACAGCATTTCCACCTAGTTTTGAGGCTTGTATGGTAAACTATTTTGGAAAACAATTACTCGGTGTTTTTATATAAAGGTTTCAGAGTAGAAAAAGGGAACCATCTGTAAAAAAAAAAACTGGGACATTTCTAGGGCTACAATCTAAAAATCTAACACTGCTTTTTGGCTTTCCGTTAAGCAAACATATTTAGAAAAATTAAGTGGCTCATTAATTCCCTTCAATAACTAAACAGCTCAGACAAAGCTCAAAGAACAGGCATTTTGGTGGTGGTGATTCTAAGGCATAATGGAAAGAACTGACTAATGTAAAGGGTACATAAACAAGCTCAAAGACAGCTATACAGAAGTACAAGGTTTAGGGGCCCAAAAGGTAGAAATCTATAAATGTGGGAGTGGTGCAGAAAAGGTTGGAAGGTAATTAAAAACGCTACTTAAATTTAGCCCTCCACCAAGAAAGCAGAAACTCTTCCCACCTTTTCATAGCCTATCAGGGTAAGGAATAGGGGTGAGGACTGTGTAACTTTTAAGGGTTGGCTGGAGAATCTAGCAATTATTCAAAATATTTAATTATCTAATTCAGTAGTTATTGGAAAACAATTCTGTTACAAGGTGGAGTCTGAAGTGGGACAAAATAGGAAGTTTGGGTTGCTACTTATTTACAGCAAACCTGAAGCTCCCCAGGTTAACCCTTCCAGAGCTCTTTCATTCTTGGATAGCCTCATCCAAGAATCTTAAGCCTTTCTGACTTTTATTTGCATGAAATTTCTTCAGTCTCATAATGATAATAAACCTCACCTATAATATGCAAAAATGAAAGGCACTATAAAAATAAAGCAAATATGTTTCAAGCATTTGTGCCAGGAAAGGTGCTGAGAGTTAACATTATCTCATTTAAACCTCACAACTACTAAATAGTATCCCAATTTTAGACTTAGGCAACTGAGTCTTAGGGTTTAACTAACATGTCCAAGGTCACACAGCTAGAAAGTAGTTGACATGAATGTAACCATGACTGCCTCCTTGTGGCAAATATTTAGGTTTATGGGACAACACCTAAAATAAAGTTTTTTGTATATGAATTATGCTTAAGAGGACGGCTAGAATGATTGGAGATAAATCACTGTCTAATCTTAGCTAAAGTTTGAGTTCATACGTTTAAATATGCATGCTTAGGGGCCAAATTTCATTATGTAGCATATACTACCATCATGGGCCGAAACCAAAGTGCAGTTAAAATAATTAAAAGTGCTAGACACGAAGTCTCCAGGAACAGACATAACCGGAAGGCAGAACAAGAGACAGGAATCAACAGAACATCTTACACTCCGCAATCAGGCTTCTAACCGGAAGCAAAAACATAAAGCTTCCCCATATAGGCAGAACCCCCTATTTCTGGGTCTGTGATATCCAATTCCTGAAATAAGAGTTTTATTATAAGATCTATCAAGTCAGTCCCTCTTCCAGGCCTCAGGAAATAACTACACACGTCGATCTATCATAAAAGTTTAAGAATTAGAATGTGACAAGGCAGTCTCTAAAAATACTAGAGTGGTCTGGTTAAGTGACGGACAAAACGCTAACCGAGATACGTCTGATGAAAAGACTGTAATTGTCACACACGTAAGTATAACGTGTTCTTGGAAGACGTTGGGGGCGGCGGTGCCGGGGACCCCGGAGGGATCACCCCCGCCCCTACCCTGAGCTCAATGTCACCTTCGCCGAAGCGCCGCAGGCCGGCGGTGGCCACTCCTAGTCAGGTGGCCGCAGGGTCAGCGCCGGGGCACGGTCACGGCCTGGGGACCGAAGGGGTCCGGTGGGCACGGGAGGTGCGCTGAGCCCCCTCCTTGGCGCCCACAGCAGGTCCACATTTGATCGGTCCGCGGTGCCCGCACCAGGAAGTCGCGCCTCGGGGGGCCTCGGGGGCGCGCCCTCGAGTCTTTCACAACTCGAGGCGGCGGCGAGAACGGCAAGCGGTCACCAGGTTCAGCCGCCGGCCCGCAAGACAGGAGCTAGGCCTCTGGGAGGGCCTGCCATCGCGTGGCGGCGGGGGCCCAGGTCACCGCAAGGACACGCGGGCGCGGACAGCGGCCGGCGGGAGCCTTACCGGCGGCTTGGCCGGGGGCCGGAGTGGGGAGCAGGAGGCTTCGAGGGCTGGCCCGGGCGACTGCGGCTGCAGCTACAGAGCAGCGGCGGACAGCAGCGCCTAGCATGACGGCGATGGCGGCGCACAGGTTAAGGCTGAAGAGAAGCCGGGTGTGAGCCCACGACCGCTCGGGAGCTCGTGGGGGCCGTACTCACGCACCGACGCACGGTGGGCGGAGCATAAGGGTCCGCCCACTGCGGCCTTCGCGCCTCGGCGGAAAGAGGGCATCACGGGGCCAACGGCAGGCTACGGCGGCGCGCTGAGGACAAACTATTTCGGCGTCGCTTCCCCACGGCTTTCTGGTCCCTTGGACGGCAGGGGCCGTCGTGGAGCAAGGAATAGAAGGAAGGGGAAGAGCCGTCAGTAGACAGCGCAGTTCAGATCCGGCTCGGGAGACGACTCCTGCACCTCAACCTGCGAAAATAACACTACAAATTATAATTTAAAAAATACCTTCTTTGCTCTTTCCTTCCCAGGTTTGAGCCTAAAATAAGAGAGTGGGACAGAACAACTGCCTTCGTATAAAGGACCTTATTGGTAACTTTTCTTATACTAGAAACCCGCAAGCATTCAAAAGAGTCCAATCACTTGACTTTACAGAGAACAAATGGGCTCTCAAATTAGATTTCTTGCCGGCAGTCGAGGCTCTTTTCACCGAATTCCCAGTTCCAGCACTCACCTGGATATTTCTGCTGGCCAGCGGTGGCCACTGCTAGTCAGGTGGCCTCAGGGTCAGCGCGGCCTGACCCTGACATACCCTCCTCCAGTCTCTACAGGAGGGGTTGTTGATTAAGTTGCAAGATTTTTTTGGGGGGGGGTGCAGGGGGTGCTTCTGGTCTCAGTTGTGTCACGTGGGGTCTTCATTTCCTCATGCAGGATCTTTTTTGTTGGCCAGGGAGGCACTCCCGTCTCTAGGGTTCGTGGGCTCAGTAGTTGTGGCCGCTGGGGACTTAGTTGCTCTGCAGCATGTGGTATGGTAGCTCCCCAACCAAGGATTGAACCCTCATCCTCTGCAAGGGGCTTCTTAACCACTGGGCCATCAGGGAAGTCCCCAGTGCTAAGACTTTTAACATCTAATTTGGCCTCATTAACTGCATTCTGACCTTGAGTTCCTCAGCAGCGGGACCACTTTCCCCAGGCGTGAATTACCTAGCTGCCATGCAATGTTAATGAGACAAGTCTCTTGTCTTGTTATCCCTCATTCTCTATCCCTGGAACTACTGAGGAAAGAAAAGATGGGGATTCAGGCTTTGCTTCCTGACTCTAGGCCCTGTCTCTAGGGTTTCAGCAGATAACCCTTTTCTGCCTCCTCCCTAGCAGTATGGCTTTAAGGGGTATGAGCCTGGCTGGGAAAATGATAAAAAATCTTTTTCGAAAGCACTGTCTTCATTTTCTCCCACCAAAATGTTGAAAAGACACCTGGGGAAGATATGACCTCTTTGATTTCAATTAATAGTCATTAAATTGCCAAGCACTGGAAGCCCAGGAGATGGCAGGGCTCTCAAGGTTAAGAAAGCACTGGAAGGGACTTCCCGGGTGGTCCAATGGTTAAGAATCCGCCTGCCAATTCAGGGGATATGGGTTTGATCCCTCCTCTGGGAAGCTCCCACGTGCTGAGGAGCAACTAAGCCAGTGGGCCACAACTGCTGGGACCCCAGTGCCTAGAGCTAGTGCTCTGCAACAGGAGAAGCCACTGCAGTGAGAAGCTCAGGCACCACAAGGAAAAGTAGCCCCCATTTGCCTCAACTAGAGAAAGCTGGTGGGTGACAATGAAGACCCAGTGCAGGCAAAAACATAAATCAATAAATGCATTTTAAAAATAAAGAAAAAGGACTGGAAAAAATCTAGAAAGAGGTGGGTATATGTATATGTGTAACTGATTCACCTTGCCGTGTAGCAGAAGTTAACACAACATTGTAAATCAACTATACTCCAATTAAAATTTAAAAAAAAAAAGATAAAAAACTTGAGGAAGAAAGCAATGCATTGGGAGTTCCCTGGCAGTCCAGTGGTTAAGATTCACCGCTTTCACTGCTGTGGCCTGGGTTCAGTCCCTGGTCAGGGAATTAAGATCCCTCAAGCCAAAAAAAAAAAAAAAAAGATCCCTCAAGCCTTGCTCGGCTAAAAAGAAAAAAAAAAAACAAAAAGTGCTGGCTATATGGCACTTCAATCCCAGTCCCAAATTGTAAGGTACTGTACTTGTCTTTGCCTGCAGTACCTTAGATTGGCTACTGCAATATTGTATGTTTTCGTTGTTGTTTTCAAAAGCAATTATGATCACAATTTTGTGCCACTGCAAGCTACAAACTATTTATTATCCCATCTAAGCCTCATAACAGTGTTGTGAGGTGAGTATTTACCCCTAGTTTATGGATGAAGGAGTAGACTCAAAGGACACTTGCCCAAGAATCACACAACTGATAAATATTAAGAATAGTGCTTTCTAAGCCCTTATTACCTGTATTAGCTGTTGTGTTGGTTGCGCTGGATCCTCATTGCTGTGTGCAGGCTTTCTCTAGTTGCGGTGAGCAGGGCCTATTCTGTATTGTGGTGCACAGGTTTCTCATTGTGGTGGGTTCTCTCGTGGACCACAGGCTCTAGGGCACATGGGCTTCAGTAGTTGTGGCACCAGGGCTCAATGGGCTTTAGTTACCCAAGGTATGTGAAATCTTCCCAGACCAGGGATTGAACCTTTGTCCCCTGCACTGGCAGGCGGATTCCCATCCACTGTATCCCCAGGGAAGTCCCTGTATTAGCTTTATTATTGCTGAATGATAATTTACCACAAACTAAGTTTAAAACAATACCCATTTATTATTTCTCATTTCTGTAGGTCAGTTATGCATTCATAGCATAACTGATTTTTCTTCTCAGGGTCTTACAAGACTGAAATCAAGATGTCAGCCAGGTCTGCGGTCTCACTTGAAGCTCAGAGTCCTCTTCCAGGCTTGTTTAGGTTGTTGGCAGAATTCAGTTTCTTGCAGTTGTAGGACCAAGTCCCCATTTTTTTCTTGCTGTCAACCAAGGATCACCCTCAGCTCCTAGAGGCCACCCTCAGGGCCTTACCACATGGATCCTCTATAGGTCCCCTCACAGTACCACCATTTATTTCTTCAAACCAACAGGAAAGTGTCTCTGATGGTTCAGTTCAGTTCAGTTCAGTTCAGTCGCTCAGTCATGTCCGACTCTTTGCGACCCCATGAATCGCAGCATGCCAGGCCTCCCTGTCCATCACCAACTCCCAGAGTTCACTCAGACTCACGTCCATCAAGTTGGTAATGCCATCCAGCCATCTCATCCTCTGTCGTCCCCTTCTCCTCCTGCCCTCAATCCCTCCCAGCATCAGAGTCTTTTCCAATGAGTCAACTCTTTGTATGAGGTGGCCAAAGTACTGGAGTTTCAGCTTTAGCATCATTCCTTCCAAAGAACACCCAGGGCTGATCTCCTTCAGAATGGACTGGTTGGATCTCCTTGCAGTCCAAGGGACTCTCAAGAGTCTTCTCCAACACCACAGTTCAAAAGCATCAATTCTTTGGCGCTCAGCCTTCTTCACAGTCCAACTCTCACACCCATACATGACTACTGGAAAAACCATAGCCTTGACTAGACGGACCTTAGGTGGCAAAGTAATGTCTCTGCTTTTGAATATGCTATCTAGGTTAGTCGTAACTTTCCTTCCAAGGAGTAAGCGTCTTTTAATTTCATGGCTGAAATCACCATCTGCAGTGATTTTGAAGCCCAAAAAAATAAAGTCTGACACGATTTCCACTGTTTCCCCATCTATTTCCCATGAAGTGATGGGACCGGATGCCATGATCTTCGTTTTCTGAATGTTGAGCTTTAAGCCAACTTTTCACTCTCCTCTCTCACTTTCATCAAGAGGCTTTTTAGCTCCTCTTCACTCTCTGCCATAAGGGTGGTGTCATCTGCATATCTGAGGTTATTGATATTTCTCCCGGCAATCTTGATTCCAGCTTGTGTTTCTTCCAGTCCAGCGTTTCTCATGATGTACTCTGCATATAAGTTAAATAAGCAGGGTGACAATATACAGCCTTGATGTACTCCTTTTCCTATTTGGAACCAGTCTGTTGTTCCATGTCCAGTTCTAACTGTTGCTTCCTGACCTGCATACAGATTTCTCAAGAGGCAGGTCAGGTGGTCTGGTATTCCCATCTCTTTCAGAATTTTCCACAGTTTATTGTGATCCATACAGTCTAAGGCTTTGGCATAGTCAATAAAGCAGAAATAGATGTTTTTCTGGAACTCTGTTGCTTTTTAAATGATCCAGCAGATGTTGGCAATTTGATATCTGGTTCCTCTGCCTTTTCTAAAACCAGCTTGAACATCTGGAAGTTCACGGTTCATGTATTGCTGAAGCCTGGCTTGGAGAATTTTGAACATTACTAGTGTGTGAGATGGGTGCAACTGTGCGGTAGTTTGAGCTTTCTTTGGCATTGCCTTTCTTTGGGATTGGAATGAAAACTGACCTTTTCCAGTCCTGTGGCCACTGCTGAGTTTTCCAAATTTGCTGGCATATTGAGTACAGCACTTTCACAGCATCATCTTTCAGGATTTGAAATAGCTCAACTAGAATTCCATCACCTCCACTAACTTTGTTTGTAGTGATGCTTTCTAAGGCCCACTTGACTTCACATTCCAGGATGTCTGGCTCTAGATGAGTGATCACACCATCGTGATTATCTGGGTCATGAAGATCTTTTTTATACAGTTCTTCTGTGTATTCTTGCCACTTCTTAATATCTTCTGCTTCTGTTAGGTCCATACCATTTCTGTCCTTTATTGAGCCAATCTTTGCATGAAATGTTCCCTTGGTATCTCTAATTTTCTTGAAGAGATCTCTAGTCTTTCCCATTCTGTTGTTTTAGGCATCTTATTAGGCTCCAGGCATAATCTCTCTTTTGATTAACTCAAAGTAAATGGATTAGTACTAACCTTGGGAATGATATCCCATCACTTTCACAAATTCAGCTCTGTTTATACAAGGCATGTACACTAGGGGACATGAACCCTGGGGGCCATCTTTGAATTCAGCCTATTACCTCACTTAGGTCAGGAAGCCTCTGCTTATTCCCAAGTTCTTCTCCAGTTGTGCCCCTGCAGCCCATTCTGTCTACTTCCTCTGGGAAAGGTTTAGACCAGACATCTTGGTTCCTGCCCAGGGCTGTTAGGGTCTTTTGACTTTATCTTCAGCCCTGAAATCCTTTGCTATCCCAGTGGAGAAGCAGCAGTTGGACTTTGATACCTCAGGGATGTCATCATTATCAGTTGATCAGCCTATCAGCTTCCTGCTGCAGCAGAGTCTTCCTCCTGAAAGAGTTGTGATGAGGCATTTCCTCTGATGTGTACAGAAGGGAGGGATTATTGAGGAGCTTGTACGGACACAGACATTGTTCCATCATGTGACTTTCTCATAAAGTGAAGTTCACATGCAAGAAAAGTTCTTATCTTCTCTGGTGGGAATTAAGCATGCTTTGGGGGAAAAAATGAATCCTGTCATTTCAAGGCTGGAAGTAGCTTGTGGCTCTTAGTCTGACTGATCCTATGTTGCTTCCATTTCCAAGTCCCCACTTGGGGACTTATAGTGATGCGAATCCCAACACTAGCCTGCTTCAGAAAAGGAGATGAATGTAAGAGGGCACCTGAGAGAATGACATTCTTGCTACTGTTAAATTACAGCTCTGCTGCAGGGCCTTAGGCAAGGTATTCCAATTTCCTGAACCACAGTTAATTCATCTATATAATGATAATAATGATGGAACCTACTAATTTGTTATTGAGAAAATTATATAACATAGTACATGTAAACTACTATGTCCTGCCTGGACATACCTCAATAAATAGAACTCAATAAGTGGTGAGTGTAGCATTTTTCTGTTGTAAATTGTAGAAAGTTCTTTTCCGAGGGCATGGCAGGTTGTGCGACTAGGGACAGGTATGGAGGTGGAGTGGATAAACACACCACATGGATCACCTGGGAATCAGGGAGAAAAGGTGGCAGGAGGAGGTAGCCTTCAAAGATGATCCTGCTGGGGGCCACCATCCAATACAAGTGTGTGCATGCATGCTCAGTCACTTCAGTAGTGTCCAACTCTTGGCAACCCCATGGACTGCAGCCCGCCAGGTTCCTCTGTCCAAGGGATTCTCTGGAAAAGAACACTGGAGTGGATTGCATGCCCTCCTCTAGAGGTATCCTCCCAATCCAGGGATTGAACCCATGTCTCTTATGTCTCCTGCATTGGCAGGTGGGTTCTTTACCACTAGTGCCACCTAGGAAGCCCATTGAATATAGGTAGGAGAGCTCCAATAGTACTTTTTCATAATTAATAATACTTATTATGCAATTTCCTAAGTTATTACTTTTATGATCATAACATCATTAAAGGATATAATTTTTGATTGAAATAAAATTTACAAACCAGAAAATTCATCCTTTTAAAGTCTATAATTCAGCATTCTTTTATTTGCTATGTTGTATAAACATTGTCACTATCTAGTTCCAGAACATTTTCATCATCCCAAAGAGAAACTCCATATCCAATGGCAGTCACTCTTCATCCCCTGAACCCCACCAGCCCTAGGCAACTACAAATCTACTTTCTGTATTTATAGATTTGCTTCACTAGAAATTTCACATAAATATGAATGTCCTTTGGGGTCTGGTTTCTTTCACAGGACTTCCCTGGCAGCTCAGCTGGTGACAAATCCACCTGCAATGCAGGAGACCCCGGTTCAATTCCTGGATTGGGAAGATCCGCTGGAGAAGGGATAGGGTACCCACTCCAGTATCCTAGGGCTTCGCTGGTGGCTCAGATGGTAAAGAATCTGCCTGCAATGCGGGAGACCTGGATTCGATCTCTGGATTGTGAAGATCCCCTGATACGGGAATGGCTACCCACTCCAATATTCTTGCCTGGAGAATCACATGGACAGAGAGAGGAGCCTGGAGGGCTACAGTCCATGGGGTTGCAAAGAGCCAGGCAACTTTCTTGCACTTAGTATAATGTTTACAAGATTCATCCATGTTGTAATCAGTTCTTCATTTCTTTTTGCGGCAGTTATACTCCATTATATGGATATTCCACATTTTGTTTACTCATTCATCAGTTAATGGACATTTGAGTTTTTCCCACTTTTTGGCTATTATGAACAAGGCTTCTGTGAACATCTGCGGGCATGTTTTCACGTGGACACATGTGTTCCATTATTTCCATTATTATATCTAGTGATAATATATGGGTCATAAGGTAAGTCTATGTTTAACTTTTTGAGGAACTGCCAAGCTGTTCCAAGGTAGCCTGCATCAACATTCCCGTCAGCAATGTATGCAGGTTCCATGTTTTCTGCATCCTTATAATTTTTTTAAACAAACAAAGCTGGGTTTTTGTAGTTGTCTGAACTGGACCTCACACCCGCAGTTTCCTGTCAAGAAACAGGGCCCAGGGCTGGGGTGCTTTGTGTTCTGAGTCCACTAGCTGCTCTCCTAAAGATTTTTTCCTGTGATGGGGATTTAACTTTGGGTCTCTCTTAAGAATGAGTGTGCCGCTCCTTCTAAAAATTATCTCACCGACTAGTCAACCTCGATTAACCATCAAAATCACTCAAGGATCTTATTGAAATACCCATTTCCAGGTCCTTCCTGGGAGATTCTGACCCTCTTGTTTTGAAGTTCATCCCCAGCAATCTGTATTTTTAAAAAATTGTGGGGTAATTAACATATAACATGTAATCTACACATTTTTTTCAGTTGTAATGCAAGGTCTATTTTATTTAGAAATCAATCAGTTTATACCAATTAATTTATAACAGCAATCTATATTTTTGACAAGTGCCCTAGGTGATTCCAATGAGTAAAGATTGGGAAGGCTGGTATTATCCCCACAGCAATCTGGCCCATTTTGCAGATGAGAGAGCTGAGGCTCAGAGAAGAATAACTTGCTCTAGATCAGAATCAGCCTCATTTCCTGCAAAGCCTATCATCTGTTCGATATGACACTGTTCAATATGATTTGTTCACATTTGCTAGCAGAACTCTGAAAAGAGCCTCTCACCATGCAAGACTAGACTTTAGCAAACACCCCATATTCCTTTTCCTTATTCCTACTGAAGGTGGTAAGAATACTGTATTAGTTTCTTATGGCTGCTTTCATAAAGTACCACAGACTGGATGATTTAAGACAGCAGAAATTTATTTTCTCACGGTTCTGGAAGCTAGGTATCCAAAATCAGGATGTCTGCAGAACCATGCTGTCTCTGATGGCTCCAGGGAGGACCCCGTTCTATACCTTTTTCTTCGCTTCTGTTGTTCACTGGCAATCTTTGGCGTTACTCGGCTTGCAGCTGCGTAACTCCAGTCTTTGCCTCCATCTTCACATGCTGTTCTTCCCTCTATGTGTCAGTCTGTATCTTCTCCTCTTCCTATAAGGACATATTGGATTAAGGACTCTTCCTATTTCAGTATGACCTCATCTTACATATTAATTACACCTGCAAAGATCCTGTTTCCAAATAAGGTCACATTTACAGGTACCAGGGGTTAAGGCTTCAAAATACCTTTTGGGGGGACACAATTCAACTCACAGCGTCTATGATAATCAACAGGAGTCAAAAACAACACCAGAATCCTCCAGTTAGGCATAAACATGGTGACCCTTAGCTTTTTCAAAAAGAAGATAGAACCCAAGGGTCCATATGGTGGGGATGGGGGAAGCTTGGCCACTTTCTGGGGATGGACAGTTAAGGGCTTTGATGTGGTGTCAGAACAGTTCAGAAATCTCATTCAGCCAGTCCTTATTCACTCAACAGCTTATCAACTGCTCTCACTGGGATTCCTGCATTCCAAGAGCTAGGTAGAGAGCAAGGCAGGCAGGATCCATTTAATCACAGCTTCTGGTTTACTGGGGTGACTGACAACCAGAGGTTCACACTAATGAGGGCACAACTACAAACTAAGATAAACTCTGACAGGAAGAAACCCGATGTCACCAAGGAGACCTTCCTGTGACTGTATTTCGTCCTTCCCTTTTTTCAATTATCCTTTTCCCTGGGAAACCTGTAGGTATTTCAACATCTCAGTGAAACGGAGGGGACTAGAGCGTCCCTAGTGGCCAATATGGGCATAGCAGGGATCCAAACTAGAACAAATCGAGTGGGGGGCTGGGAGATGAAGGGCGCTAGTAGGGGAGATGCCCTGGCCAGGTGGGTGTGTGTCTCACCCAGGTCTTCCTTTAACTGTGCAATGAACATGCTCTGGGAGATTCACGGACAGTGGACAAGAGCTTTAAAGCTTTTACCAATTTGAAGCTGCAGATCCCTCTAACTCACCCCTCTTCCCTACCAAAATCCATCTATTATTTGGTCTCTCCTGTGATGCCAGAAAGGCAGGCTAAGTTCTGGCCAAGCTAGGGTTAAGCCACAAAGAGCAACCCTCCTCTATCCTGGCTGTAATGGCAATGAAATCCTACCTAGCCTGGGTAGCTCTCAAATCTGTCTCCATCTCTGGCCCCACTACCAGGGCTCCATCTCCTACCTCCCTGCTGTATATAGCAAATGCAGTCAGGCCCCTTCCAATTCACCTTCCACCTACACTGGTGCCAGAAGGATCCTTCTCACACATCAATCAGACCAAGGTGAGACTTGCTTGGTGGTCCAGTGGCTAAGACTTCCACTCCCAATCAGGGGCCCCAAGTTCCAGCCCTGGTCAGGGAACCGGATCCTACACACCACAACTAAAGATCTCGCTCAAGTGCTGCAACTAAGGCCCAGTGCAGCCTAAATAAGTAAATGCTTTGTGCTGTGCTAAGTCGAATCAGTCGTGTCTGACTCTGCAACTCCATGGACTGTAGCCCATCAGGTTCCTCTGTCTATGGGATTCTCCAGGCAAGAATACCAGAGTGGGTTGCTGTGCCCTCCTCCAGGGGATCTTCCCAACCCAGGGACCAAACCAGAGTCTCTTATGCCTCCTGCACTGGCAGGCGGGTTCTTTACCACTAGTGCCACCTGGGAAGCCAAATAAGTAAATAAATATTTTTAAAAATAACAATGGAATATAATGAAAAGAAAACAGACCAATACCAAAAAAGACCAATGGAATATAATGAAAAGAAAAGAGACCATTGCCTCCCCCGCTTTCTTCAGGGAGGCTCCTTGTGACCTGGCTCCCAGCTCCCACCTGGTATTCCAGTCCCACCTGCTTTGGCTGAGCTTTGTTCAGACACTTGTGGCTGCCTCAACACCAGATGCACCATCACCTCTCTGCCTGGAATTCCTTGTCTAGTCCCGTCCGCTGGCTAACTCTGTCTGGTCACCGCTGAGCCAGCTCCATCAGTACCTCTGAGTGAATTAAGTGCCTCTTCTCAGAACTCCCTTCTCCCACTATTACTGCATTGTGCCATGACTTTCTTTTCCCTCTCCCCTAGACCGGGATATCCTTGCAGCAGAAACTGTGTCTGATTATACTGTGATTCTCCCCCCCGACTCCCCACCCAACTCTGTGCTTAGACTGGAACCTGGCACAACAGTGAAGTCCCAGTTGGTGGTCCACTGCCCATTTAACCACATGCTCTGGCCTTAGATTATATATATTTATGTCCCCAAGTGGATTCTGATTGTGTGACCAGATAGTTTTGGGGGTGTGAGTCTTCACTGCCACCCCTAGCTGGAAGTGTCCCCAAAGGAGGGCCCAGAAAGCTCTTGGATAGAGGTCCTACTGGAAAGATGGTGTCTCACAGTGGGGCGGGGCACTCCCCACTCCCTCCCATTCTGCCACGAGTCAGTTCTTGAAGTGAGCTGTCTCTGAGGTGCTCCCGTGGCCACTCCCTGCCTTATTTCAGCGCTTCTCAATTTCCCACCTCAGCCTTGGAGTTGAGGGTGGATAGGGGTATCTGTCACCTCTTGGGTCAGCAGGGCGAGAAGATCTAGTAAAGCAGGGGTGGGGAGCTCATTCATGGATGCTGGGTTCCACTGGCACCCGTGAGCACCTATCAAAGTCCTGGGAACTGAAGCTGCTGGGATGGAGTAAAGGTGCAGAAAAGACAGCCAGTTTCATAACCCACTTTCTAGCATGGGAGGCAGAAACGCAGTCCACCATGTGAGCAGGGTAACACTCTGAAGGTGGGGAAAGAACATGCCCCTCTCCTCTCCACACCACAGGGTGTTTCTAGGCTGGAAGGTGACTCACCTGACCCAAGACATCTTCAATGAGAAAGCTTGCATTATCCTGGTGACCCAGCAATCAGGACTTTAGACACTAGTGATCTTGGAAAATTGACCCTCTTCCAGAACCAAGAGCCGTCTCTCCTAAGACTCTACCATGCAGGACCTCTTCTGCGTTGGATCATTTAAATTCAGATGCGGATGCCCAGTGCCAGCCCAGGGCAACCTTGTTGTCCGGACAGTTTACATTCTCTCCACACTTCCTGCGCTGCTCCTGAGAGAGTCAGACTCACACACCCCAATCCCTTGGCTCTCCCTAGGGACTCATCAAGAACAAGACATTAGGGAGAGCAGCCAGTGCCAGAGTCTCTTTGACAAGGCCCACCTATCCAAAGCTCAAGCAGAGCTGGGGGTGAGGGTGAACTCCCTGAAGAGCCCCTTCTATCAACTGCAGAAACCTACCTCTTGTTACCAGCAGAAGGATTTATTTCAGCTTTTAGCCTACAAAGTGACTTATATATTTCCCCATCTCCTCCTTTCCAAGGATGCTGTTAAGTTGCAAAGGGACAGGGTCTGCTTCTATGATCTTGGAGCTACATGCCCCTCCCCTCATGTTTGCTAGAGTGCTTCCAGTACACAGCACTCCTTCCACCCTCCCACCTGACTTGGAGTTGGGCAGAAAGGCTTATAAGGCTGTTATCTCTCAACCGACAGCTGTGCAGGGCCAGAGGCAGCAGCTTATCAGGGAGCCTGCAGTGATTCACAGCCCAAGTCCCAGCTTCTCTGCTGAATAGTAATTTCCAGCAGTGGATTTGTGCTGTCTCTCCTCCCCCTCTCCCAAGGGTGTGCTGTCCTTTCTCAGAGAGAGAGAGCGAGCAGTGAAGGGTAGATTCTATCCATGGGGCTGGGGAGCTCTGGGCCAGCCGTCTGGTAGGGCTGTTTATTGGCAGGAGGCTGCAGGCTTAGGGAGCCCAGTTGGATCTGCCACCCTTGGCAGTGACCCCCAGGATAGTTCATTGATGCTTCCCTTCCTCCCCCTTCCAGAAAAGCAGTATGCTGCTCCCTTTCCCTTAGTGGTAACACATAAGGTGACCAAGGTCCCCTTCTGGCCACAAGCCCTGAAGCTACTGGAGCTAGCCAGGGAGGGCTGAGAAAGAGGGAGGAACCAGACACTAGGTAAGGTGCTCCCAGCACCATTTCAAAGCTGTCCAGTTTCTGTGCCTGACCCATAAGACTCCAAAAGCTAAGAATTCCAGGCTGGAGGGGACTGAGACACAAGGGGGCAGACCAGAGCAGTCTCTACACAGGCAAGTGGTTAGAAAAAACCCAGGGACAGAGCCATTTTTGTGTTTGTTTTATTGGAAGCAAGACTCCAGCTGTGGGGCTCAGGGGAGGCGGCATGGAGAGTTCTGTCCTGGGTCTCTCCCTCTGGGCCAGCATGGGGAAAGCAGGATGTTAAAAGAGCCTATGGAGACGCCCCTGCCACCATGATCTCAGGATGCTCCTTAAAAGCAGGGAAAGGAAAACTAGAAACTGTCCTGGGGTCAGGGGCAGAATAGCCCCTTACCCCTTGCCACTCAAAATCCCCTGCCCTCAAGCAGTGGTTTCCAACCCTTTGTCCTCTGCTGACAATGGTGGGGTGGTTTCAAGAGCTCTCCTCAGCTTCCACCTTCCTAGCCCACTTCAAGAATCCTACATGAACCTTTAACCCTTGGGGTTAAAAGGCTCAAGAATCCCATTGCCCACCATTCCCTCCCTGAAGACGGTCCCCGTATGGTTCAGAAAAGCTGAAAGTTTCGTCAGGCAACACAGCTGGAGGAGCAACCCCACCACGAAGCTTCCCTGGGGTCCCCCCTTGTCGCCTTGGGGTCTATGCTGCCACGTTGTAGGTTCCAGAGTACCAAGGCGTGAAAGGCTAGAGATGCGTCTCAAGGTCGAAGCTCGGGGGTAGGATCCAGCCCGTCCAGGTGGCCCAGAGGCCGGAGTTCTCAGGCGGTCTGGTCCTCTTCAGCAGCACCTGGCTCGGGTTGTGACCTCTTCGCGGAGCTCTCTCCAGCAGCAGGTTCCCCTAGACTCCTCTTGGACGTCGGAGCAGTTGGCTGGGACGAGGGGCCGGGATGGGGGTTCGGCGGCTGGTACCCGGGTTGGCGCGGATCCAGGGCATCCTTGGAAAGTAGGATGGCGAGGCTGGGCACGTTCTTAAGTACACTGAGACTGGCGGCTGGCTCGCCAGGCTTCTGCCCCGGTGTGGGCTCCGGAGGGAGGCTCTGCCACAGCTCGCGCACGCTCTGGTAGCGCAGCCGCGTGACCTGATGCAGACCCGCCAGGCGGCGCTTAAGGATCTCGGCACACGTGACGGTTTTGGTGGTGGCTCGACCGCAGCCGCTGAAGACGATGGCGCGCGTGGCTGGCTGCGCCATGCTGGCAGTGGCGAAGGCCAGCAGGTTCCGGATCTTGCTGCCCTCCTTGACTCGCATATGCACGGCGCCCGGCGCCAGATCGGCGAAGGGGCCTGAGCCCGGGCCGCCCTCCTTATCCCCGCTCCCCACCGGCGCCTCCTCGGAGCGCACCTTACGGAAGTTCTCCATGCGCCGTCGTTGCGGGGACGCGGGCTTCGCCATCGGGCCGCCTCAGCCCCGGCACTGCATGTCGGTGGGTCGCGTCCCGCAAGGGCCGGCAGGGGTAAGGGTGCGGGAGCGGCGTGGACGCTGGCTGGCCGATTGGGACGGTGCGATCCTAGCCTTCCACTTCTCTCCACTGGGCGCTGCTCTACTCGGCGATCTCGGCGCCCTGTGCTACGCGCCTTTAGCCGAGGCCCCGCCTCAGAGCCTGGGAGCCCCGCCCCTGCCGCCGGGCCCCGCCCCTTACCCAGCCCTGCCAGCTCGCGCCCCAGCCTCACCAGCAATTCGCCCGCATCCACTCTGGTCCTCTGATATCCGGGTTTGGGAGGTGCGCGCATCGCGGGATGCCATGGCAGTGCCAGGAGTGACCTGCCAGCTGAAGTTTCCATATAATCACCATCAGCCCTCCCTGAGCCTACCTTCATAAACCTGCAACCTAAATAAAAACTGCATTTGCTGGGCAAACTCAGCTTCAAGCCGGGTCCCCGAGCCCTTCCGCGGTTCAGCTGAAGGCCACCCACCCCTTGCCCGCTCCCAATGAGAGATTTCAAAGCGGCCTTCTGGGGACTGGGACCTCTTTCTCCCACTCCTAGAGGAACGACACCCCCACCCCCACCCCGTCCCTTCGCTCCCGAGCCGCTCTTCTCGCCTGAAGGACAGCCTGCACGCTGTCAGCAGAGTGTAGTAGGCGCCGTCTCCGCTCCGCGTCTGCCCTCGACGACTATGTCTCGGCATGGTCCTCGCAGGACAGCCGGAGAACTGAGGTCTCAGCCTTGCCGCGCCTGACCGGAGCTGAAGGCTCCCAGACACCCCTGCTCTGCGAACTGAGGCTCTGGGCCAGGCTGTCCCCTGGGATGAATGGGACGAGAACAATGAGACCCCCTTCTCAAGAGGAGTTAAGCTCCCTCCATCCACGCCTGAAGGTCGAGTATTAGAGCTGCATGCCCTAGAGTAAGCCAGATATTGTCCTCTGCTCACGTGGATCCCCTTTCTTCTCAGGTGGAATTTGTTGTTAGTCAACCGGGCCCCCTGGTACCCAGTGGGGTCCTTTTCAGAAAAGAGGCTGGGTAAAAGCAGGTTTTGAGGGAGAAGGGAGGTAGCTGGGAAACGGAAATCTCGGGGACAGTTACTGGGTGCCCCTCCCCTGGAACTCCGCAAGACCGAGGGAGTGGCCCGGGATCTCTTTCCAGGAGAGATGGACAGTGAAGGGAGAGATGAGATTGGGCTTTAAAGGATTGCTGATGAGAGAGCGGGTTTGTGAAGAAGCTGTATTCTACCTAGAACTGCCCCAGGGCCTCGTCCTTCATCCTTCCACCCCTCGCGCGACACACAGAACTGAAGGTGGGCCAGACCTGATCCGGGTAGGGGTGACTACGATGGGGCGTGGCGGGGTGGAGTCCTGATAGCTGCGGCAGACAGGAAGCCCTTGAAGTGCTGGGGTCATCCCAGTGCATGGGAGAGCTGGTGCCGAGTCTTGAGACGGGGCTGCTGGGGTCCCCCTCCTCTCCTCCAGGCTGCTTTCGCCTTCTCAGTCTCTCGTATCTCCTAGCGCTCTGCCCTGCTGTTTGGAACCCGGGACTGACTCCAATACGGCCCTTTGGAAGTGACTGGAGAGCAGGTGGACTTTTGAGCCCCAGTACATGAATGACCATCCTCTTCTGGGATCTCCTGCTCGCACGCTGGGGAGAGAGGCTCTGGAGGGCGCTTTCGGCTCGGAATCTGTGTTTCTGGCCTGTCGCAGCTCCCGCGGCCCCACCCCCTACCCCCCGAGGAACAGCCGTAGGAGTCGAAGGGCAGCAGTCTGGTGAAGACACAAGAATTTGCAGCACTTGGCGAGGCTCAGGGGTACTCAGGTTCTGTAAAACTGGGGCAGTTGTGGGCCTTAACGGGCATCAGTTTCGTTAGGCCTGAGAAGTCCCCAAACCGCTGGAATCTAAGTCCGAACCGGTTGGTTACGGAAGAAGAGAGCTCTCCATCCACGGGGGTATGTAAGCCTAGGCTGAACGTTCACTTGGAGGGGATTAATCGGGGGTCTGCAGTTTGGAGGAAGGGGTCTGGGAGCTCCGCGTTTACGTCTGTTGAGGATGAGGCAGTTCTGCATTCGCCCGGGTTGGCCCTGGAAAGCCTCGCACCGCCATCCCCCTCCACTGCCGCCAGCTGGAGAAGACTCGGTTCACTTCGCTCCCCAATCGGTGAAGGGAGGCTGCGGAAACGGCCCGCGTCCCCTCCCGTCGCTCCCCTCCCCTTCTCCAGCTCCCTCTGCAGCACTTAAAATGTAAATGTACATCATGATTAGCCGCCGGGTCGCTAATTACCGCTGAAGCCATTCATTACCCTGTCAGCGCGCGTCGCAGCCCGCCGGCTGTGCTCTCCTGCCGGGCCGCGGAGTGGCAGGGCTTAGCGGGGAACGAGGACGGGGAGGGGAGCGGAAAGATTGAAAGCGGGGCGGGGAGGCGGGGGCACTGTAAACGAGGGTAGCGAGGTTGGCAGAAGGCAGCCAAGGGCGGGAGAGGGGCCTGTGCGCTGGATGGCCAAGCGCGGGGGTGGGGCAGGGAGAGGCAGAGATGCATTAGACAGTTAGCAAGAGAGACGAAGGGGAAGGAGCAAGGATAGCAGGGGAGGGGAGCGCTGTGGGAGAGGAAACGGGGAGAGAAGCGAGGCCCAGGAAGCACACGCCGGGGGAGGCAGGGAGGAACGGGGGAGGGGGACAGGGGGACCCGGCAGACGCAGCTGGGAGGAGAGTAGAGGGCTCAACTCTTGGGAAGGTGCCTAAGTTGAGCATTTGTGGCGCACACTCCACGACAGAAACGTGGAAAGAGAGTCAAGACTCTCTGTTAAAAAAGCCTCACAGTAGGACCACAAGTTTTTTTTTTTCAAGTGTGTGCATGTTTATAGATGTAAATGCATTTTAAAATCATTTTTGTTTTTTTGTAGTATGTGGTGTTTTCTAGTACACACACTCTGAAGCCTCAGTTTGTGCCTTCAGAATACAAAGTTTAAGCCTGGAGGCTTGGAACAGACTGTGTAATGAGGTCCTGACCTTGAAGTCTGAGCTTCATTAGCTTCTTTTTGCCTCTGTGTGACTTTGGGCCGTTATACCCTGTGCCTTGGTTTTCTCAGCTGTAAAATGGAACTAATACAGGAACCTGCTCATAAAGCAGTTGTGAGACACCTAACAGTCTTAGAACCTCGGCTGGTAAGTTCTCAGGAAATGTTGGCTGATGTTATTTTTCACATATTATTTGTGATTAAAATAAATTTTAAAAATTTATAAAGGGAGAGGGGAGGAAGAAAGGGAAAGAAACGGGCAAAGCCTTGGAAATAGCAGTTTTCCTAATATGTAGAGGATTAGTGAGTGGCAAAGTAGACTCTTTTCACCTTCCAAGGAGTTGGAGGGGTGACCAGGCTGGAGGCCAAGCCTTGCCAGTGCAGTTCCAGTCCCTCATCTGCAAGACCATTGTAGCAGTACACCTGCCTCTCATGGACAAGTTACTTCTTACCCAACCGTGGGAAGAAGAAAACCCCCGCTGCAGGGCAGATCTCTTCCTCCTCTGTCTCCAGTGGCAGAAAGAGGATGAGGTGCCCCTAAAACCCCTGGTCCTAGTCCCAGTCTGTTCAGGCAGGGGCTTGGGAGACGGGAACTAGAAAGTCAGAGCCAGAAGGAGGTCACATTTATCAGGCACCCACCACAGTGCCCAGCATTGGGCCAGGCACTCACATCTATTCCCTGATTTAATCTTTAAAATCTTCCTTTTTATCATTGTTTAACAGATGTGAAAACTGAGGCACAGAGAGATTAAGTATCCAGCCCAATATATTTAATACCACAGCTAGAAAGCAGCGACCACAGGTATTTCAACACAGGTGTTCGATCTCACCTGTGCGGTGTGAGCATTAGTCCCTCAGTCTTGTCTAACTCTTTGTGACCCCATGGACTATAGTCCACCACATTTCTCTGTCCATGGGATTCTCCAGGCTAGAATACTGGAGTGAGTAGCCATTGACTTCTCCAGAGGATTTTCCCACCCAGGGATCAAACCCATGTCTCCTGCATTGCAGGCAGATTTTTTACTGTTTGAGCCAACTTCATTCACCTGAGTATAAGAGAAAAGGAAACTTCCCAATGATTTGAGATCTCCAGCAAAGGTGTGAGTTGGTTTTGGGCAAGAGAGGCAGTTCCTACAATGGGGATGAGGTGTTGATTATTTATTGCTGCATCAAAAGTCACCCCCAAACTCAGTAATTTAAAAACATTCATTATCTTACCCAGTTTCTTAGGGTTAGAAATCCAAGAGCAGCTTATAGGGGTGGTTCGAGCTCAGTGCCTCTCATGGGTCTAGAGCATCTGCTCTCAAACTTATTCACGTTTTAGTCAGAGGCTTCAGTTTCTTATAGTATGGATTGCTCCATAGATCTCATGACAAGCAGCTGGCTTCTCCTGAAGCTGAGCAGGGGAGGGGAAGATGGGACAGGGGGCGGGAGCAGGGAGAGAAACGAGATAGAGACAGACAGACAGACAGACAGACAGAGAGAAGACAAGCAGGAAGCCACAATGTCTTTTATGGCTCCACCTCCTCAGAAGGGGAATTTGGTTTAATTTCTTGAAGTGAGTAGTATCAAAGAATGTGTAGGCATTTCAAAACCACAGCAGAAGGGGTGTGTTTGGGAGGCAAATTCAAGAGAAGGAATCAGGACTCAACATATTGAAGACATAGGTCGAAAGACTTTGGATCAGAAGAGCTGGATTTATTTGTTTGTTGTTAAGTTGATGCGTCATCCTAAAAGATGAGGCTGTGGAAGTGCTGCACTCACTATGCCAGCAAATTTGGAAAACTCAGCAGTAGCCACAGGACTGGAAAATGTCAGTTTTCATTCCAATCCCAAAGAAAGGCAATGCCAAAGAATGATCTAACTACCACACAGTTTCACTCATCTCACATGCTAGCAAAGTAATGCTCAAAATTCTCCAAGCCAGGTTTCAACAGTATGTGAACCAAGAACTTCCAGATGTTCAAGCTGGATTGAGAAAAGGCGGAGGAACCAAAGATCAAATTGCCAACATCTGATGGATCATAGAGAAAGCAAGAGAGTTCCAGGAAAACATCTACTTCTGCTTCATTGACTACACTAAAGCCTTTGATTGTGTGGATCACAACAAACTGTGGAAAATTCTTCAAGAGGTGGAAATACCAGACCACCTTCCCTGCCTCCAGAGAAATCTGTATGCAGGTCAAGAAGCAACAGTTAGAACCAGACATGCAACAACGGACTGGTTCCAAATTGGCGAAGGAGTATGTCAAGCCTGTTTATTGTCACCCGGCTTATTTAACTTATACGCAGAGTACATCATGAGAAATGCCAGGCTGGATGAAGCACAGGCTGGAATCAAGATTGCTGGGAGAAATATCAATAACCTCAGATATGCAGATGACACCACACTTATGGCAGAAAGCGAAGAAGAACCTCTTGATGAAAGTGAAAGAGGACAGTGAAAAAGTTGGCTTAAAACTCAACATTCAGAAAACTAAGATCATGGCATCTGGTCCCATCAGTTCAGTTCAGTCACTCAGTTGTGTCCAACTCTCTGCGGCCCCATGAACTGCAGCATGCCAGGCCTCCCTGTCCATTACCAGCTCCCGGAGTTCACTCAGACTCATGTCCATCGAGTTGGTAATGCCATCCAGCCATCTCATCCTCTGTCATCCCCTTTTCCTCCTGCCCTCAATCCCTCCCAGCATCAGAGTCTTTTCCAATGAGTCAACTCTTCGCATGAGGTGGCCAAAGTACTGGAGTTTCAGCTTTAGCATCAGTCCTTCCAAAGAACACCCAGGACTGATCTCCTTTAGAATGGACTGGTTGGATTTCCTTGCAGTCCAAGGAACTCTCAAGAGTCTTCTCCAACACCACAGTTCAAAAGCATCAGTTCTTCGGTGCTCAGCTTTCTTCACAGTCCAACTTTCACATCCATACATGACCACTGGAAAAACCATAGCCTTGACTAGACTGACCTTAGTTGGCAAAGTAATGTCTCTGCTTTTGAATATGCTATCTAGGTTAGTCGTAACTTTCCTTCCAAGGAGTAAGCGTCTTTTAATTTCATGGCTGAAATCACCATCTGCAGTGATTTTGGAGCCCCCCCCCCAAATAAAGTCTGGCACTGTTTCCCCATCTATTTCCCGTGAAGTGATGGGACCAGATGTCATGATCTTTGTTTTCTGAATACTGAGCTTTAAGCTAACTTTTTTACTCTCCTCTTTCACTTTCATCAAGAGGCTTTTTAGTTCCTCTTCACTTTCTGCCATAAGGGTGGTGTCATCTGCATATCTGAGGTTATTGATATTTCTCCCAGCAGTCTTCTTCCAGTCCAGCATTTCTCATGATGTACTCTGCATATAAGTTAATAAGCAGGGTGACAATATACAGCCTTGACATACTCCTTTTCCTATTTGGAACCAGTCTGTTGTTCCATGTTCAGTTCTAACTGTTGCTTCCTGACTTGTATATAGGTTTCTCAAGAGGCAGGTCAGGTGGTCTGGTATTCCCATCTCTCGAAGAATTTGCCACAGTTTCTTGTGATCCACACAGTCAAAGGCTTTGGCATAGTCAATAAAGCAGAAATAGATGTTTTTCTGGAACTCTATTGCTTTTTCCATGGTCCAGCGGATGTTGGCAATTTGATCTATGGTTCCTCTGCCTTTTCTAAAACCAGCTTGAACATCTGGAAGTTCACGGTTCATGTATTGCTGAAGCCTGGCTTGGAGAATTTTGAGCATTACTTTACTAGCGTGTGAGATGAGTACAACTGTGTGGTAGTTTGAGCATTCTTTGGCATTGCCTTTCTTTGGGATTGGAATGAAAACTGACCTTTTCCAGTCCTGTGGCCACTGCTGAGTTTTCCAAATTTGCTGGCGTATTGAGTGCAGGACTTCCACAGCATCATCTTCTGGGATTTGAAATAGCTCAACTGGTCCCATCACTTTATGGGAAATAGATGGGGAAACAGACCATCTGTAAATATTTTCTTTATTTCTTGGGCTCCAAAATCACTGCAGATGGTGACTGCAGCCATGAAATTAAAAGATGCTTGGTCCTTGAAAGAAAAGGTATGACCAACCTAGACAGCATATTAAAAAGCAGAGACATTACTTTGCCAACAAAGGTCTGTCTAGTCAAGGCTATGGTTTTTCCGATAGCCATGTATGGATGTGAGCTGGACTATAAAGAAAGCTGAGCACCAAAAAATTGATGCTTTTGAACTATGGTGTTGGAGAAGACTCTTGAGAGTCCCTTGGACTGCAGGGAGATCTAACCAGGCCTTCCTAAAGAAAATCAGTCCTGAATTATTCATTGGAAGGACTGATACTGAAGCTGAAACTCCAATACTTTGGCCACCTGATGTGAAGAACTGACTCATTAGAAAAGACTCTGATGCTAGGAAAGATTGAAGGCAGAAGGAGATGGAGACAACAGAGGATGAGATGGTTAGATGGCATCACTGACTTGATGGACATGAGTTTGAGCAAGCTCCGGGAGTTGGTGATGGACAGGGAGGTCTGCCGTGCTGCATTTCATGGGGTCGCAAAGAGTCAGACATGACTGAGCAACCGAACTGAACTGAAATGGATCCAAGAGGGGCAACTTTTCTAAGTCTGTTTTCAAGTCTTTGGTCATGGATGTAAGAGCAGTCACCACTTTACAGGGCTCTCCTGGAGGCTGAGTAAGATTATGGCTGTCAGAGCTCTTTGTAAATTTAACACTGCTAGGCATGATGCCTGGAGGTGAATGTAGCCTGGGAGAGAGCTCTGCTATATCAGAGTCCCTACCCAGGCCAGGTGCCCTTCCCTTAGACTGCGTCCTGGGGCCTGAGGCAGTGCTCTGATTCTAGCTCCCATCTCTCTTTCCATCCTAGTCCAACCTCCTTACCATGTTTCACCTTCATCATTGTTTTTTCCCTTGGGCCAGCCAGGATAAGACCCAGGAGTCCCAACACTGCAAAGTGTCCGCCTGCAGCCCACTCCTGCTGTGTTGGCTCTGATCCCATGGATAGGGAATAAAGGGTTTGCCTTGCAGATCCAGTGAGGGATTCCCTTGGAGACAAGAGCCATTAACCTTGCATGCAATTCAACTGCTTTTCTAGCTGACAGGCTGAGTCACCTGAGTCCTGGGAGGGAGAGGCGAAAGGGGATATGTGGGACTTAGAATTATTGAAACCACTGGAGTTTCTTCTTTCTCTCTCCAGGAGTGAGTGCTACCACTAGTCGGTCCTCCATCTTCGTTCCAGATTCCGTATAGCCAAAGCCACCTATCTGGGCAAAGTGAGCTTCCCAGGAGTTCTTGTCCCCAAAAGTCTTCCCAAGAGCCTGCTGGGATGCCTGAAACCCCAGGAATGACTGCTTCCACCTTTACATCAGTTTTGCCTTCTGAAAATAAGGTTATACTCCTAATTTCAAAGTGGGGATCGATTAAAAAAAAGAATAAGAGTCAGGATATTTGAGAACCTTGGCATAGGAGGAAGGTATAGAGCTGATAAGGCTTGGCAATAGTTATCAATTATAGCTGATGTTTACTTAGCCACTTACTAGGTGCCAGTCACATGTATTAACTCATTTCATACAACAATGAAGCCACTAACCACTTCATAAGTGAGGTAGAGCCAGGTCAATACTCAGTCTGGCTCCAGAGTCTGCTTTTTTTAAAAAAATAATTTAATTAATTAATTTTGGTTGTGCTGGGTCTTCATTGCAGCATGGGCTTTTCTCTAATTGTGGCGAGTGAGGACCCCTCTCTAGATGCAGTGTGAAGGCTTCTCATCATGGTGGCATCTCTTGTCTCAGAGCACAGGCTCCAGGGCCTGGAGTCTTCAGTAGCTGCAGCGGGTGGGCTCAGGAGTTGCAATTCCCGGGCTCCAGAGCACAGATTCGATAGATGCTCCACAGCAGGCGGGATCTTCCTGGATCAGGGATCAAACCTGTGTCTCCTGCATTGACAGGTGGTTTCCTTCCTACTGAGCCACCAGGAAAGCCCCCAGAGTCTGTTCTTAATCATGGAACTAGACCATCGGCAGGAGGAAGAGGAAGCAGGATGGAAAGCCCCCAGCTCTAGGCCTCCTCAGGTACCACAGTGAAGGTTCTGAAACTCCAGGGTAGAATTCTGCTCTGTCAGGTGCTTGCCTGGGATGAGGGTGTGAGTGGGGGCACTGGGGCCACTCTTCCTCCTCCCACTCAGACCTGGGGCACAGCTAGGGTGCTTGGTTTATGCTATCCCAGAATTTTAACTATCCTTCAGGGATGCATGGAGTTTCTCTATAGCTTACAAAATGCTTTTCTATCTAATAGCCAGGAGCAGCCAGTGGAGTGGTTAAGAGCATGGACGCTGGAGCCCAGCTCCCTGGGTTTGAATCTCAGCTCTTCGACGTGTGAGCTGTGCCCTTGGTCAAGCTATGGGAATCTCTTTGGGCCTCAGTTTCCTCTACTGTAAAATGGAATCTGTGAGAATGGTAATAGGACTTTCTGGAATTGTCTCTTCTTATCTCCCCTAGTACTTCCATGGGATCATCATCTCTCACTTTGCACATATAGGCTGACTCTCTTCCCCAGAGACTCAGCTACTGAGCACTGAGGCTTGTAGGCAAACCTGGAGGGTGGGGTTAAAAAAAAAAGAGAGAGAGAGGAAGGGCAGGATCAGCCCTCATGGGGCGGCCAGAGCTGCTGGGCCCCAGCTGTTTGTTGACAAGCAGGAATGCAGAGCCAGTGGTTTTGTTTTGCTTGTGTGTGAATTGAACATTTTCTGCTTCATTTCAGTGAAGAGTGTCTGTATCAGCTTTTCTGAATGTTGCATACTAGATTCCTTCCTCCATCACATCCTGTCGGAGTCAGGCTTATAATAAATAGTGTAATTTTGTTGCTGTAGAGGCCCCTAGGATTGGAACATAGGGGAGAAGCCAGAAAATAGTTTCTTCTTCCCTGGACTCTCTTCCTGGCAATTGTTTCTTCCCCACCTCCTGGTGGTAGAGAGTAGAAATAGCTTTTTCATATAATGCCCCTGTCCCCCCCAACCCCTAGCCTACTGGTCCAGAACAGAGCACCAAATCAAGCTGGGTGAATTGGGGCTCATCCCAGTGCAGGAAACTGCTTGGTCAAATCCTGTTTATGTCCACAGGCTCTCCTGTCACCACCAGGTAATTAATTGTCTTCCTTTCTCTTGAGTAAAAGAGGCAATTAGCCAAGTGTGCTTGCCCTCTATTGTTCTGAAGTAAATCACAGGGCGCCCTGTGCATACTGTCCCAGAAGATAAATTTTACATATTTCAACAAGGGTTAAGAGTATATTTTGTTTGCTGAATTCCTGGGAGAACTGTCTCTCTGCCCAGAAATCATGCATGCTGCTGCTACTGCTGCTAAGTCGCTTCAGTCGTGTCTGACTCTGTGCAGTCCCATAGACAGCAGCCCACCAGGCTCCCCTGTCCCTGGGATTCTCCAGGCAAAAACACTGGAGTGGGTTGCATACTTGCTGATTAATGATCTGACCAGTGTACCTGCTTGGGGAAAGATAATAGTTGTGATTGGGTGTCACTGTCTCCCATCATTTCTGCCTCCAGGGAAGCCATGGTAACAGGCAGAGCTCCTCTCCTCCCTGAAGCAGTTGTCTTGTACACACAGATCTTCACTCTGAAATATGGGCACCCCTTTCAGATTCTGCCCTAAAGTTCAAGTGAGCAACACAGGTCCAGTGTTTTCCAAAAACAGGCCCCAAATTTCATATTTTTGTATGATAATCGGTATTTATTTATTTTCATTTAAAAAAAACTATCTGGCTGTGCTGTGTGGCATGTGGTCTCTTAGTTCCCCGACCAGGGACTGGATGTGTGTCTCTTGTTTTGCAGGTGGAGAGTCTTAACCAATGGACCACCAGGGAAGGCCAGTTTAGGTTTTTAAATGTTGCCAAATGTTTCAGTTAACAGTTCACTTCAGTTGCTCGGTTCTGTCAGACTCTTTGTGACCGCATGGATTGCAGGCAGCACGCCAGGCTTCCCTGTCTATCACCAACTCCTGGAGCTTGCTCAAACTCCTGTCCATCAAGTCAGTGATGCCATCTAACCATCTCATCCTCTGTTGTCTCCATCTCCTTCTGCCTTCAATTTTTCCCAGCATCAGGGTGTTTTCCAATGAGTCAGTTCTTCATATCAGGTGGCCAAAGTATTGGAGTTTCAGCTTCAGCATCAGTCCTTCCAATTAATAATTCAGGACTGATTTCCTTTAGGAAGGCCTGGTTGGATCTCCTTGCAGACCAAGGGACTCTCAAGAGTCTTCTCCAACACCACAGTTCAAAAGCATCAATTCTTTGGTGCTCAGCTTTCTTTATAGTCCAGCTCTCACATCCATACATGACTGCTAGAAAAACCATAGCTTTGACTAGATGGACCTTTGTTGGCAAAGTAATGTCTCTGTCTAGGTTGGTCATACCTTTTCTTTCAAGGAGCAAGGATCTTTTAATTTCATGGCTGCAGTCACCATCTGCAGTGATTTTGAAGCCCAAGAAAATAATGTCTGCCACTGTTTCCATTGTTTCCTCATTTATTTGCCATGAAGTGATGAGACCAGATGCCATGATCGTTTTCTGAATGTTGAGCTTTAAGCGAACTTTTTCACTCTCCTCTTTCACTTTCATCAAGAGGCTCTTCTTCACTTTCTGGCATAAGGGTGGTGTCATCTGCATATCTGAGGTTATTGATATTTCTCCCAGCAATCTTGATTCCAGCTTGTGCTTCATCCAGCCTGGCATTTCTCATGATGTACTCTGCATATAAGTTAAATAAGCCAGGTGACAATATACAGCCTTGGCATACTCCTTCCCCAATTTGGAACAAGTCCGTTGTTGCATGTCTGGTTCTAACTGTTGCTTCTTGACCTGCATACAGATTTCTCTGGAGGCAGGGAAGGTGGTCTGGTATTTCCACCTCTTGAAGAATTTTCCACAGTTTGTTGTGATCCACACAATCAAAGGCTCTAGTGTAGTCAATGAAGCAGAAGTAGATGTTTTTCTGGAACTCTCTTACTTTCTCTATGATCCATCAGATGTTGGCAATTTGATCTTTGGTTCCTCCGCCTTTTCTCAATCCAGCTTGAACATCTGGAAGTTCTTGGTTCACATACTGTTGAAACCTGGCTTGGAGAATTTTGAGCATTACTTTGCTAGCATGTGAGATGAGTGAAACTGTGTGGTAGTTAGATCATTCTTTGGCATTGCCTTTCTTTGGGATTGGAGTGAAAACTGACCTTTTCCAGTCCTGTGGCCACTGCTGAGTTTTCCAAATTTGCTGGCATAGTGAGTGCAGCACTTTCACAGCATCATCTTTTAGGATTTGAAATAGGTCAGCTGGAATTAACAGTTAATAGTTGCTTGTTAACAAATCGCCTTGAAGTTTAGTGGTTAAATTTAGCAGTGATTTATTGTTTCTAATGCTTCTGTGTTTTGGCTGGGTGCAGCTGGCAGTTCTGCTCCATATGGCGTCAGCTGGGGTCACTCACTTGAAGGCATTCAGCGGGGCTGGATGCTTTCTCTCGCACGTCTGGTGCCTCGGATGGAATGGCTGGAATGGCTGGCGATGCTGGCTGGGTCTCTCTCCACATGGTCTCTACCCCAAGCTTATTTTTTGAGTGGCTTGATCCTAAAAAGGTGAAAATGGGGTCTTCAAAGACTCTTAGGGTATAGGCCCAGAAATTACACATTATTACTTCTTCTGAATTCAACTGGTCAAACCAAGAGGCATATCTAGCCCAGATTCAAGGTGCAGGAAAAGAAACTGGTGGAAAGTCTAGCATGTGTATACAGGCATGGGAGCCATCTCTCTGGCTGTGTACACATATCTGTATGTGTACATATAACTGATTCACTTTACAGCAGAAACCAATACAACCTTGTAAGTTAACTATACTCCATTAAAAACTAATTTCACACACACGTATCTGCAGGTCATAGTGGCCCGTAGATGTAAATTCTACTTGAAACTTTTAAGAAATTCACCTGGAAATCCTCCATGACCATGGGTCTTTTTATACTTGCTACTCCCAGCAAGAGGTGTATGAAGAGAAGGAGACTCGGGCTTTTTCTGGTGTTCCTGAGACCTTTGTTCATTGGAGGAAAAGAAGTCAGAAGCTAGGTACTGCCCATGTCTATAATTACTTCTTTCATATTAACCTCCTTTGGGACTACTTCCATCCATGAGCTTGAATCCCAAAGCTGTCCATTTATAACCTGGATGGAAGAAGACCAGATGATTGATGAGATTTCTTTTAATACTCTAGTGGGTGCATCAGCTTTAGCCTAAGAAATCATTGTAGGGTTTTAATCAGGCCTGTTCTGATTAGGCTGGGGGTTCCCAGGTGGTGCTAGTGGTAAAGAACCCGCCTGCCAGTGCAGGAGATGTAAGAGGCATGGGTTCGATCCCTGGGTGGGGAAGATCTCCTGAAGGAGGGCATGGCAACCCACTTCAGTATTCTGGCCTGAAGAATCCCATGGACAGAGGAGCCTGGTGGACTACAGTCCATAGTGTCACAGAGTTGGACATGACTGAAGCGACTTAGCATGCATGGACACACGCACATTTTGATTAGATTAGGACTTGGAAATGCTCACTTAGGATGCTAAGAGCCTTCTGTTCCAGTTACCAACTGACAAATTATCCACAATTGAGTTCTGTAAAGCAACAATTTATTATGCTCACAGATTCAGTAGGACAGGAATTTAGGCAGGGCACAGTGAGGATGGTTTGTCTCTTATTTACCATGTCTGTGGTTTCAGCTAGAAGACTTATATGAATGCTTGGGCTGGAATAATCTGAAAGCTTGTTTACTTGCATGTCTATTGGTTCTTTTGGTTGTTGTTGGTTCTTGCAGGCTGTCAAATGAAAGCTTCAGATTTCTATGTGGTCTTTCTGCCTGGGTTTGTTTGAGCTTCCTCACAGCATGAGGGCTGGATTCCAAGGTTAGTGTCCAATGACAGAGAGAGCCAGGCATAAACCATATTGCTTTTTATGAACTTGGGTGTCATACAGGGTCACTTTTGCCACATTCTGTTTATCAAGGAAGTCACTAAGCCTTTTCCCAGGCTTGTGGGCAAAGGAAGTAGACTCCATTTCTACATGGGGAACGGCAAAGTTCTGGAAGAGTATGCTGGACTTGTTTTTAGAGAATATAATCTTCCGTGGCCTTGAAGAGACATTAATTTGGTGAAATCACCATTACACCCAAAATCTGCTCTTCTGCCTCCTCTGACCTGTCTCTCCCTCTCACTCATTCCATTCAAGCCTCACCAGCTTCCTTGTGTGTGTGTTAGTCACTTAGTCGTGTCCAACTCCTTGTGACCCCATGGACTGTAGCCCACCAGGTTCCTCTGTCCATGGGATTCACCAGGCAAGAACACTGGAGTGGATTGCCATTTTCTTCTCCAGGGCATCTTCCTAACCCAGGGACCAAACCCTGATCTCCTGCACTGCAGGCAAATTCTTTACCGTCTGAGCTATAGGGAAGTTCACCAGCTTCCTTGCTTTCCCTCAGACACAATGAACACACTTCCATGTCAGGGCCTTTGTACTTGCTGCTCCTTCTGCATGGAATGCTGTCCCTCTGATATCCCCTAGGTCTCTCCCTCTTATCCTTCAGTCCCTGCTCAAATGTCACCTCTGAGAGGCTTCCCTGACCATCCTAATAAAACAAACAAACAAGCCAACAAACACTAGTGCCCCTATTTCAATCTCTATTCCATTGTTTGGCTTTAATTTTTTTTTGATGGCATTTATTGCCTAACATAATTATATTTTTAGAATTGTGTATTACCTGTCTCCTCTCACTAGAATGCAGGCTCTGAGAGGATAGGGACATTGTTTTATTCTCATCTGCATCTCTAGCACCCAGAACAGTATTTGATACTCAGATGGTGGTCAGTATTTGTAGAGTGATAGGGTTTTTTGGACATGAAAAAAGCAGCTCACTCCCAGGATGTGGTCTAAAACAGTGGTTCCTATACTGTGATCCAGGCATCTTTGGAGGTCCTTGGATCTTGGTTGGAGATTGCCGGGAGGGAGGATCTGTGAGGTGGAACATGTTTGTAACACTACTGAGACATTATTTGCCTTTTTAATTCTTATTCTCTCATGAATATACAGTGGAATTTTCCAAAGATTGAATGGCGTGATATTGCTGCAATTAAATGCAGAAGCAGACATGGGACTCCAGCTGCCTTCTATTTAGCCAGACACTAAAGAGGTCTGCAGAACTGCCAAACAATGCCCTCTGTTCTTCACTGAGTGGGGACACAGTGAGAAAGCTGCTGTCTACAACCAGGAAGTGGGTCCGCACCAGAACGTGACCGTGCTGGCACCCTGATCTCAGACTTCCCAGTCTCCAGAACTGTGAGAAGTAAATCTGTTGTTTAAGCCAAAACAAAACAAGTAAAACACAATGCCACCCTTCTCACTATTTTTTTAATGTGTGTTTTGGAAAATATAATTAAATAAAATTGTGTTTTTTTATGTTAACATGCAATTTATTTGCATTATCTTGAATGGATGAACACATAAATATTTTTAAATGTATACGTTATAACAGTAAATATTGTAAATGATCCACATTTTCAAAGTTCTATGAGATTAATAATTTTTAAGAACGTAAAGTGGTTCTGAGACTAAAATGTTCAAGAGGGTAGGAAGCAGAGAAGCGAAATTGTTTTCCGTATTGCAGAACTAGAGATTGTGGAGCTGATCAGCAGCAGTTCTACAGAGAGAGAAGGGTTGGGAGGAGGTAAGGGGTTTGGATTCAGGCAAGAGTTAATGTATGCAAAAGAGCTGAGCATCACAGTGACCCATGCACCCATGGAGTTTGGCCAAGGCAACAGGGTCTGAGTTCAGGAATGACCAAAAGTATTCCGTGTACTGAGTGCTTAGCTGTGTCCAACTCTTGCGACCCCATAGATTGTAGCCCACCAGGCTCCTCTGTCCATGGGATTCTCCAGGCAAGAATACTGGAGTGAGTTGCCATTTCCTTCTCCAAAAGTATTCTAGGGATAGTCACATATGATATTGACTGTTTATTGTTGGTCCAAAAGGTTTAATTTGTTTGGAGAAATACACATAAAATATTTTTGTTTTCATAGTCATTTACATACATAACAAAAGAATAAAGCAGCCAGATCTTTGAAATCAAAGAGTAAAACACTGGTTCAAATTAGCTTCAGTTTCTAAAATTAAAAACCAAGCAAGGAAAGTAATAATATATGTCTTATTATATAATGAGCATCCATAAAACGGTCAATTCGCAAAAGGAAGGCTGACTTGATAACAAAGTAGCTCACAAGAGACAGATGAATAAATCAGACATAAATTGTCGAGGATCTGGCAGTCACATCCTCTAATAATCACACTCATTGAAAATGCCCACGGGAGGCCGGGTAATGACCGCTGTTATAGTTGATGGGTCTTGAGTCAGAGAAAGGAGTTTGTCTTATGACTTATCTGATACATTTCCAATGAATACCTTTTCTGCTCACATTAGCCAGAGTTGGCTTCTTCAGTTGACAGCCAAGAGCCCTTGGTTGTCTTGTAATCTTCAAGATTGATCAAGGAATCAATGTCGACTGTTTGATCAAGGAATCTTCAACACGCAGGAGATATTTACTGCCTTGGGAGTGGCTGAAATCACCCAGGAATACGAGTTTAACAATAGTTTAAGTGGACTATAGACAGAGGAATAACAGTTTTGCTTTTTCTTTAGGGAGATGTTTGAAGGATAAATATAAGAAAGAAGTTGAGAGCACTGAAGAAAGAGGACAACTGATGGATTAAAATCCCTGAGGAGGGACTTCCTGGTGGTCCAGTGGTTTAAGACTCCAAGCTTCTACGGCAGGGGGCACCAGTTCGATTCTTGGTTGGGGAAAAGATCCTGCAAGCTGTGTAGAGTGGCAAAAAAAAAAAAAAAAAAAAAAAAAATCCCTGAGGCAATAAAAAGGGTGGAAATCAGAGTAAAGTTGGGGAGGGGGGGTTGGCCTTAGCCCAGAGAGGATGGGGAGACATCTGTCTCAGTCCCTTAGTTTTGCTATAACAAAATACCACAGACTCAGTAGCTTATAAACAACAAAAATTTATTTCTCACTTTTCTGGAAGCTGGAAGTCCAAGGTCACACACAGTTGGGTATGTGTGTGGGTCTTCTTCTGGGATGCAGATGTTTATTGTATCCTTACAATGGTGGAAGGGACTAGGGAGCTCTTTGGGGGTCTCTTTCATAAGATCACTAATCCCTGGTTTCTTCCCCCAAACCTCACCTCCTAATAATATCACATCACGGATCAGGATTCAACATATCGATTTGAAGGGGGCCCCAATATTCAGCCTATAGCAGCATCTCTTCCTCTGGGAACAAGTAGGAAAGAGAAAAGGATAGAGGGGCATCTTAGTTAACTTATCCCCCTGAAAGAGTAGAGGTTAACTGCTGGGACTAAACGGAGTAGGCACTATTGGGAGGAATTATCCCCAGTAGTGGAGGAGGGCATGGCAACCCACTCGAGTATTCTTGCCTGGAGAATCCCCATGGACTGAGGAGCCTGGCAGGCTACAGTCCATAGGGATGCAAAGAGTCAGATGCCACTTAGCACTTAGCGACTTAGCACGCACATCCCCAATGGGCTTTTGCAGGTTCCACTTTCGAGGATATCAGCTGATAGGAGTTTATTGAGAGGAGACCTAGGAAAGAAAGAAACACTATTATTGATCATTCATTAATTCCAAATATGTATGGAGTTTCTGCTATGTGACAGACACTGATGCTGGTGCTGGGTATATGGCAATGAACAACGCAAGAGCTGTCCTTGCTCAGTGGAGCTAGCATTCTAGTGAAATAAAAATAGCCCAGTAAATGTGGTCATCACCACCTCCATGGCACTGAGTCAGCAAATGAGCCGAACCCCATTGCGTCAGCACACAGAATGAAGCGCATGGCCCCCTGAGGCGCCTAGTTGACAGCAGGCCACTCTCTAGTGGGGCAGACAGTGCTGGCACCCTCCTCAGTATCCATTCTCCCAGTCTTCCTTACTAATACAACCTTGGTTTTACTGGCAGATACAAGGTGACCAGTTAAAAAGCCAAAATGTGTCACATAGCCACTTCTGTGCGAAATAGGAGTGATTATGTGACAGATAGTGACTGCAGCCATGAAATTAAAAGATGCTTACTCCTTGGAAGAAAAGTTATGAGCAACCTAGATAGCATACTCAAAAGCAGAGACATTACTTTGCCGACTAAGGTCAAGGCTATGGTTTTTCCAGTAGTCATGTATGGATGCGAGTGTTGGACTGTGAAGAAGGCTGAGCACCGAAGAACTGATGCTTTTGAACTGTGGTGTTGGAGAAGACTCTTGAGAGTCCCTTGGACTGCAAGGAGATCCAACCAGTCCATTCTGAAGGAGATCAGCCGTGGGATTTCTTTGGAAGGAATGATGCTGAAGCTGAAACTCCAGTACTTTGGCCACCTCATGTGAAGAGTTGACTCATTGGAAAAGACTCTGATGCTGGGAGGGATTGGGGGCAGGAGGAGAAGGGGACGACCGAGGATGAGATGGCTGAATGGCATCACCGACTCGATGGACGTGGGTTTGAGTGAACTCCGGGAGTTGGTGATGGACAGGGAGGCCTGGCATGCTGTGATTTATGGGGTCGCAAAGAGTCGGACACGACTGAGCGACTGAACTGAACTGAACTAAATGTGACAGTTTAGGACAAAGAGAGATAAATGGAAATTGTTGGGTAGGGCTTTCTGGAAAGCTCATTAAATGGGCGTGCAGACTCAGCTGGCATGCCCTTTGCTCCGTGCCCTTCTACCTTTCAGCTGTCTGCAGTGCAACCATGATGGCTGAGGTTGGGGAGACATTGCAAAAGTCTGAGGAAATGGCCAAGAGATTTGCAGAGATTTCTACCCTGAATCTTTTTATTTTTATTTTTCCAAATTGAAGTATAGTTGATTTACAATACTGTGTTAATTTCTGCTGTACAATCAAGTGACTCAGTTATACATATATGGGGCTTCCCTGTTGTCTCAGGTGGTAAAGAATCCACCTGCAATGCAGAAAACCTGGGTTTGATCTCTGGGTTGGGAAGATCCCCTGAAGAAGGGAATGGCTACCTAATCCAGTATACTTTGCTGGCCAATTCCATGAGCAGAGGATCCTGGTGGCTATAATCCACGGGGTCACAAAAAATCAGACATGACTGAACAACTAACACTTACTTATACACATATACATTCTTTCTTTTTTTTTTTTGGCCTTGCTGCTAGGTTTGTGGGATCTCAGTTATCTGATCAAGGATTGAACCTGGGCCATGGCAGTGAAAGCCTAGAATCCTAACCACTAGGCAACAGGGGAACTCCCTACACATTCTTCTTCAGGCTCTTCTTCATTATGGTTTGTTATGGGATATTGAATATAGTTCCCTGTGCTATACAGTAGGACCTTGTTACTTATCCATTCCATATATACTCGTTTGCAGCTGCTCATTCAAATTCCTAATCCATCCCTCATTCACCCCCTTGGCAACCACATGTCTGTTTTCTTTGTCTGTTGAGCCTGTTTCCGTTTCACAAATAAGTTCATTTGAGTCATATTTTAGATTCCACATATAAGTGATATCACATGATATTTGTCTTTCTCTTCCTCTTTTCTCTTTGGCTGTGCCCTGTGCTATGTGGGATCTTTGTTCCCTGACCAGGGATCGAGCCCATTCCCCCTGCAGTGAAAGGGTGGAGTTTTAACCACTGGACCGCCAGGGAAGTCTCTGTCTTTCTCTTTCTGACTTACTTCACTTAGTATGATAGTCTCTAGGTCTCTCTGTGTTGCTGCAAATAGCATTCTTTTGTTCCTTTTTATGGCTGAGTAGTATTCCATTGTTTGGAGAAGGCAACGGCAACCCACTCCAGTACCCTTGCCTGGAAAATCCCAGGGATGGAGGAGCCTGGAAGGCTGCAGTCCATGGGGTCGCTAAGAGTCAGACACGGCTGAGTGACTTCACTTTCACTTTTCACTTTCATGTGTTGGAGAAGGAAATGGCAACCCACTGCAGTGTTCTTGCCTGGAGAATCCCAGGGACGGGGGAGCCTGGTGGGCTGCTGTCTATGGGGTTGCACAGAGTTGGACACGACTGAAGTGACTTAGCAGCAGCAGCAGTTTTCCATTGTATGTATGCACCACATCTTCTATATCCATTCATCCGTCAACGGACATTTAGGTGATTTTCATGTTTTAGCTATTGTGAATAGTCCTGCTGTGAACACAGGACAGCATGTATCTCTTTGAATTACAGTTTATTCTGGATATGTCCCCAGGAGTGGGATTGCTGGATCATATGGCAACTCTATTTTTAGTTTTTTGAGGAACTTCCATACTGTTTTCCATAATGGCTGCACCAACTTACATTCCTACCGCCAAACAGTGTGGGAGGATTCTCTTTTCTCCGCACCTTCTCTAGCATTTGTTATTTGTAGACTTCTTAATGATGGTCATTCTGATCGGTGTGAAGTGGTATCTCACTGTAGTTTTGATTTAAATTTCTCTAATAATTAATGATGTTGAGCAACTTTTCTTTTGCCTATTGACCATCTTTGTTTTCATTGTTGTTGAGCCTAATGAGTTCTTTGCATATTTCGGAAATTAGGCCCTTGTCAGCCACTTTGTTGCAAATATTTTCTCCTATTCTATAGGTTGTTTTTCCTTTTTGTTTATGGTTTCCTTTGCTATACAAAAGCTAAGTTAGATTAGGTCCCATGTATTTATTTTTGGGTTTTATTTCTATTGCCTTGGAGGACTGATCTAAGAAAACATTGGTATGATTTATGTCAGAGAACACTTTGCTTGTGTTCTCTTCTAAGAATTTTATGGTGTCATGTCATATTTAAGTCTTTAAGCCATTTTCAGTTTATTTTTGTGTATGGTATGAAGGTGTGTTCTAACTTCATTGATTTACATGCAGCTGTCCAGCTTTCCCAACACCATTTGATAAAGAGACTGTCTTTTCCCCAATGTATGTTCTTGTCTCTTTTATCTAAGATTAATTGACCATAGGTATGTGGGTTTATTTCTGGGTTCTCTATTCTGTTCCATTGATCCATATGTCTGTTTTTGTGCCAGTGCCATACAATTTTGATTATTGTAGCTCTGTAGTACTGTCTGAAGTCTGGGAGGGTTATGCCTCCTACGTCATTTTTTTTTCACCCTCAGGATTGCTTTGGCAATTCTGGGTCTTTTATGGTTGGCCATAAATTTCAATATTTTTTGTCCTATTTCTGTGAAGAATATCATGGGTTATTTGATAGGGATCACATTAAATCTGTATATTGCTTTGAGTAGTATGGCTGTTTTTAATAAAATTAACTCTTCCAATCCAAGAGCAATTAATTTCCTTTATTAATGTTTTGTAGTTCTCAGTCAAAAATTTTTTGCTTCCTTAGTCAGTTCTATTTCTAAGCACTTCTTTTTTTGTGGGGGTGGGGGTGTGGTTTTAAAAGGGATTGTCTTTTTGCATTCCTTTTCTGATATTTCATTATTAGTATAAAGAAATGCAACTGATTTCTATATGTTGATCTTGAATCCTGCTACCTTGCTAAATTCATTTATCAGTTCTAGTAGTTTTTCTGTGGAGTCGTTAGGGTTTTCTCTATATATTATCATGTCATCTGCATAAAAGGACAATTTTACCTCTTATCTTCCAATCTGGAATCACTTTATTTCTTTTTCTTGTCTGATAGCTATGACTAGACTCCCAATACTATGTTGAATAGAAGTGATGAGAGTAGGCATCCTTGTCTTATTTCAGATTTTAGTAGGAGGGCTTCTAGCTTTTCACCGCTGAGTATTACATTGGGTATGGTTTTGTCATAAATAGCTTTTATTATGTTGAAATATATTCCCTCTATACCCACTTCGTCTACCCTGAATCTTCAAGTCGCTGAGCCAACTCAATTGTTCCTAGATTCCTCATTCTGTAAGGAAAAGACCTATCTTGTTGCAATCACTGTTATTTGAGTTTTCTGTTACATGCAGCCAAGCTAAGTCTATACACGATACACCAAGAATCATGTGTTTGTTACCTGTGGTGGCCGTGAGAGTGACTTCTTACATCTTTGATGACAGGGAGCACAACTGACCATGGGACCTAGCCGCTGCATTCTGAAACCCATCACTGCATTCGCGCCAGGGCCGAATTTCCCATGGGCTGCTCCTGGCTAATGAATGAGCACAGATGGGATATTAAGGCAGGCCCATTCCTTGAAGATAGATGGATAATGGGTGGCTTTGGCTGGAAAACTCCCCAGTAGTGTTGCTGAACTTTCCTTAGAACTGTACTGAAGTCTAGGATGCTTCCACCCAACTTCATTCTTCCCTCTCTCTCTGCACTCCGGCTCAGACTTGTAGTGTGGTCTGATGTTTCTCCTAGACTCACCTGGCTCCCTCTTCATTTTCTCTAACAAATCACTCTGAAAGGTTGTTATGTTGTAGCCACGTGTTCCGGGAAACAAACTCACTCAGAAGGACGATGCAGATAGTAGGGTGCTGTTTATTACACCAGCAGGCCCGAGGCATTGTCTCCTCTTAGCCAAGGACCCCGACCAGTTTTTGTGAAAACCTTATATACCCTAAGTGTATGTGCCCAAACCCACCTCACCAAATTCCCTGAAGCTAGTCTGAACAAAGGAAAAGAAAGATACAATCAAAGTTAACCTGTGATTCATATGCCTTAAGCCGAGGTAGTTAACAGTGGACAATTATCAATAGGCCTGTGGTCATACTCCAATAAGCATAATAGAATTTATGATTCTATTCAGTTACACATATAATTAGGGTATTCTTTTAGGCTATGGAGAGTCTAGGTATGAGCTCTGGGGCTCTTCCATCTGGAGGGTCTGATTTTCCAGGTGGTATGTTGTGTCCATAGATACTAGGCATAGAGCTCAAAGTCCACAGTCTGGCCCAAGATGGAGTCCTGCTTTCAAGATGGAGCCTGTTCTGTCTGTTTCCTCCTTCAGTTGCTGAACCATGAAAGACGGCAGGATTCTTGGCCTCTGGAGGAGAAGAATTCAATCAGGGGCCAGAGATGAGGCTTGATCGCTCAGAGCTTTTGTGTAATAAAGTTTTATCAAAGTATAAAAGAGATAGAGAAAGCTTCTGACAGAGACCTCAGAAGGGGGCAGAAAGAGTGCCCCCTGCTAGTCTTTAGCCGGATAGTATATAGCTACCAGCAGTCTGCTAACTGGAGAAAGGAAATGTCTCAAAACTCAGAGAATAGCAGCAGGACCCTCACCCACAAAACGCATTCAGATAATAACATTGGCACAGGTGCGTCATCCCAGGCCATAAAACGATTGACATGAATCTTGACAAAAGGCATTTTATCTTACATTTCTTTTTTTTTTAACCACAATGAAAAATAAAATTTAAAAAAAGCTTTCGATTTTGGCTCAGGGAAATCACTATAAAAGATTTGCGAAACTATAAAAACTTGAGTCTTCACTCACATTACTTTGCAAGTGTCCTAAAGCTCTTATCTGTGTTATAGAATGTGGAAGTGTCTAGACAATTTGTTATAGGTATGTTCTACAAGAAATGTAGAATTCCATTCAGCAGACTCATACTCAAAGAAAAAGCCTCAGCATTACATCAGAGGATTTTTTTTAGTGAACAACTTGACAAAATGATTGGGTGGGGCCTCCCAAGTGGCGCTAGTGGTAAGGAACCTGCTTGCCAGTGAAGGAGACATAAAAGACACAGGTTCAATCCCTGGGTCAGGAAGATCTCCTGGAGAAGGGCACAGCAACCCACTTCAGTATTCTTGCCTGGAGAATCTCATGGACAGAGGAACCTGGCAGGCTACAGTCCATAGGGTCAGACATGACTGAAGCAACTTAGCTTGCTTTATATCAAAAGGTTGGCAAGTTTAAGTTTTAACTTAAAACACATTTATATGTTTTAAGTTAAAACATGCATAAATACAAATCATTTTTTATGATACTTCTTTTAAACTGACTTTTTTTGTTGTTGTTGAACTGAGAAAGTCCTGGTTTCAGTTGCATCAGATAAGAGGGCTTCTACTGAAATAATGATAGTATATGTGAATTGCTTTATTGCGCAATAATTATATGCCCAGTGTAAAAGGCTTGAGTATAGCTTCAGCAGAATTATGAGCAGAGAGGAGGGAATATTTCAGGCATCATGAAGAGGCTGATAAACAAGGCTCTGGGAATAACATCCTTCAAAATTGAAGGATCTGTTTGGTAGTGCTGAGAGGACTGGAAGAAGAGAAGGCTGTAGTTCAAGAGGCAAGAGGGGAGAATGAGATTCTTGGGCAAAACTGTTCCTGGTGATGGATGAAAAGTCCCATGGTGAGGCCATGGGAACAGGGTGGTGGCTGAAGGAGACACAAAGGTCACTGGAGTGAGGAGGTCAGCTATAGAGACAAGGCCAGGGTAGGTGGGTCATCCAATGAACTAGAAAGTCTTCTACACTGGCAGTAAGATTGGGCCCGGAGGAGAAATTAGGGGCCAGTGATGTGCTGGAAGCAGCTTGTACTGGCTCATGAGAGCCAAATGTTAAATTTTCAGTTTTATGATCTGGTTGTTAAACAGCCATTATTAAAAATTTAATTATATTGCCTGTAATGAAGTCAACTATATTGAAACAAAGGTAATAAATATTTAAAACTAATCACTTTTTAATAACTTTATG
This sequence comes from Capricornis sumatraensis, assembly GCF_032405125.1. Lineage (NCBI taxonomy): Eukaryota > Metazoa > Chordata > Mammalia > Artiodactyla > Bovidae > Capricornis > Capricornis sumatraensis. Next base: position 40,958,983 of record NC_091087.1, on the reverse strand, counting down.
ACATTTTACTGCTCATGTTCTTAAAATTATTTGTTTCTTATCTCTGTGTGGTGGAAATACTATACAATGGTGTGCTATGGTGCATCTTTGCTCAACTCTATCTCCAGTGACATCACATTGATAACTCAAAATCAGCCACGATGGAAATATTTACATCACAGGAATTTGAAATTCTACAGTTGCAGAGCTTGATTTATTGTTTTGTTGATTATTTGCACTCACTCATCGATTGCAGCTGTAGGTTGGCTGTAGATACACAAGTTAAAGAAAAACCAAAGAAAGCATTCTATGGGAATCAATTGGCTACATGAAATTTACAGTGAGTACTGTATATTTTATTATGTGTTGTTTATGTCACATACATATCAGTAAAACATCATAAATATGTGTGTATATTTATTAGTATATTTCTCATAAAGAGCCAGTTGTTAACATTTAGCAAATGTACCTCTGAACTAAGGTCTCCTCTCCCTGAGCCTGGCACTGGGGTGATGGTGAGCAATTCGTATGGGGCTCTGCTCCTGCCCCACAGTCCCAGAACTCACAGGCTCATGAGGAGTCAAGACATCTAGGTAACAACACAGCACTGAGTGGCAGAGAGAGAAGCAGCAAGATGAGGTATCTAGTCTAGGCAGCCATCCAGAGGCGTGAGACTCATGTGGGCACTCAAAGGACGAGTAAGAATCAGCCAGCCAGACGGACCACACGAGCTAAACCCAGTTGTTGACAGAAACAATGAAGGACAGAAGGCAGGAAGTTGAGGGACGCAGGGCATGGTGCATCTGCCAGAGAGAAACCAGCAGGCTCTGGGGTCCTCCACCTGGCCTCGTGGTACCCAGAGGGTGGAGAAAGGGCAGCTTCTACTAGCGAGGCTCCTCTGGACCCCAGTCCTTGAAAGAGTAGAATTTCTGGGCAAAGGGGTGGGGATGGGAGTCAGGTGAGGGGGAGAGAGGATGGACCAACATGTGCAAAGGCAAAGAGGTAAGGGGAATCTGAACTTTTAGACCTGCAGGCAGTGGTGGGTGCCAGCAGCGGTGGAGAGCCTCGGCAGGGTTCTCAGCAGGAGAGTGGTGCGGCTGAGATCCCTGCAACTGCTTGGAGGAGAATGGTTAGAGAGAGTGTCAGGTGGGGAAGCGGTAAAGAACATAATGTCTTTGAGGAGACTATCGCAGAGGTGATGTAAGAGGGTAGTGGGTATGGGAAAGCAGAAATGATGGGACTTAATTTTCAGGGTCTGGCTTGGTTAACTGAGGTCTGACATAATCATTTTTTAAAGAGTACCCACCAATTATTGTGTAGAATATTCTTCAAATTGGATTTGTCTGATGTTTTCCTTGTGATTAAATTGAGGCTATGCATTTTGGAGGTAAGAATATCGCAGTCAGTGAAGCATATCAGAAGGTACACAATGTCAGTGTGTCTTATCACTGATGATAGCGCCAATTTTGGAGGCAGGATCACAGGAGGACGCACAAATAAAGGGGAAAATATCTGGGGTTCCAGCTTGGGATGGGACTGGAATGCAGAAGAGAATTCAGACCAGAGACAGAGCTCTGGGAGCCTAGGGCACTGAAGACGTCGCAGAGGACTTTGCAGGGGGCAAGGTTGCCAGGGAATAAGGTATCAGGCTGAGGAGGGGGAAGGGAGACCATGGAGGTAAAAGCCAGACTGGATTGCAATATATTAATATCTAGCTTTTCAGGCAGATGAATACTGGAATGTGGCCTGTGGATTTCGGATCTAGGGACTCAGCCAGTGACCACAGCCAGCGCTTACCAGGCCAGGCCCAGGCTGGTATTTGTGAAGAATACTTTCTCTCTGGACAGTTAGCTGAAGCATGCTGGGAGGAGCACTCCTGTTCTAATTCGATGAGTGTGAGCAGTGGGTGTGCATATTCAGAGCTGCTGGCAAGGCTGCAAGGGGTGGTGGTGATGAAAATCAGCTGTGTATAGGCCAGCAGGCTACCCAACACCCAGCACTTTTAGCTGCCAGCAAAGCAACCTAGCTGACGGAGAATTAGCCCTAGAAGTGTTGGTGGATGCCAAGTGGAAGTGCAGCCGTGGCCGCCCCCAAGTGGTCTATTGGAGGCACTGCCTGTAGAAGAGAAACAATGAGGGGTGGTCCTTGACCTGGGTTTCACATGTAGGCAAGAGGTTGGAGGTGCGGAATCATCTTTGTTCGCCAGATTCAGGCTGCCTCTGGGATCCCTATTTTTTTTTTTTTTTTTAACACGAACACTCCTTTCAGTTCAGTTCAGTTCAGTCGCTCAGTCGTGTCCGACTCTGTACTGAGTTATATTCAGTAAGTTTTTAGTTTGGTAAGTTTTGGTACTTTTATGTACCTTAAAACTATCACAGGGTAGACCTACAAGACCTTTTAGAACTAACACCCAAAAAAGATGTCCTTTTCATTATAGGGGACTGGAATGCAAAAGTAGGAAGTCAAGAAACACCTGGACTAACAGGCAAATTTGGCCTTGGAATACGGAATGAAGCAGGGCAAAGACTACTAGAGTTTTGCCAAGAAAATGCACTGATCATAGCAAACACCCTCTTCCAACAACACAAGAGAAGACTCTACACATGGATATCACTAGGTGGTCAACACCAAAATCAGATTGATTGTATTCTTAGCAGCTAAAGATGGAGAAGCTCTATACAGTCAACAAAAACAAGACCAGGAGCTGACTGTGGCTCAAATCATGAACACCTTATTGCCAAATTCAGACTTAAATTGAAGAAAGTAGGGAAAACCACTAGACCATTCAGGTATGACCTAAATCAAATCCCTTATGATTATACAGTGGAAGTGAGAAATAGATTTAAGGGCCTAGATCTGATAGACAGAGTGCCTGATGAACTATGGAATGAGGTTCGTGACATTGTACAAGAGACAGGGATCAAGACCATCCCCATGGAAAAGAAATGTAAAAAATCAAAATGGCTGTCTGAGGAGGCCTTATAAATAGCTGTGAAAAGAAGAGAAGCGAAAAGCAAAGGAGAAAAGGAAAGATACAAGCATCTGAATGTGGAGTTCCAAAGAATAGCAAGAAGAGATTAGAAAGCCTTCCTCAGCGATCAATGCAAAGAAATAGAGGAAAACAACAGAAAGGGAAAGTCTAGAGATCTCTTCAATTAGAGACACCAAAGGTGCTGGGGTCCAGCCCCGGTGGATCCAGGGTGATTCGAAGGTGGGGATGGAGTTGGCATCCTTGGAAATAACTTATTTAATTACAGATAGAGAGGGATTAGGAAATTAGCAGAGAAAAAGAGGCTGAATAACTTGGTTTGCATGGAATACCAATCACCACCTATGTAGGCCGCAGGCATCTTCCCGTTCTCCCGAAGGAGAGGAGGCACTGAGGCACCCCCAGGTCCGATCTTAGAAGCCCAGGCAAAATTAGTAGGCTTGGTGGGTACCCATGTACCAGATGGGAATTTGGCCAGAAAATAGTAAGAGAGAAAAAGAGGCTGAATTACTTGGTTTACGTGGGATACCAATAAAATTCCAAGACAAGGAATTTGCACCATCTACATTGGGCCACCAGTGCCGCTTGAATATCGGAAGGTGCCCCTCCTCGGGCTCCTTCTTGTGTGGGCTTGAAAACTGGGGCAAGTAAGTAGACGTGGCGAGCACCCACGCTCCAGATGGGAATTCAGCCAGAAAAACGGGGAGCAGGAAAGAATGACATGAGGGAATCAGTCTTTCCAGAATCTGATCCGATTTCTTTATTTTTGGGTTTGCTTATATACCTTTTGTTACACATAGGGATGAATACAGAGTCACACGGGGGTCAGCAGTCCTGACCTTTATCAAAATCAGGTGCCTTACATAAAAAAAGATCTTAGGGGTTTTACATCATCTTGTGGCCATGAGGCCTGCTGACATTTTACGACCCTTTCTTTCTGATAATCAAAAAACTTATTTTTTCCAAGGGTATTTTTTTCTTAAACCAGGCACCACCCTCCAAATAAAGTTGCATTCCTAGAGGGTGAGGGTGTAGTGAGTTACAATCAAGAAAGGAATTTATTCAACCCAAGGTTAACATGATTAATCTTAAAGGTTAATACTTATTTCTCCTATATGCTTAAAGGTTAATACTTATTTCTCCTATATGCTAGTTATATTCATTATAAGGGCAGGGAATATGGAGATTTAGCAGCAAACATCAGCCCAACAAATGAAAATCCTTTCACCAATGCTCCCCTTAAGATCTATTTAGTCTTAAGATAGTGATAAAGTTACATTTTTACATAGCAAGACACAGTGATTTATAACAAAGTACAGTGATCTATTACAAAAGAGAAAATTCATTAACTCAAAAAGTCTGGTATTGCTAACCTTAAAAACTACTATATTTCCTTTTCTATATTCCAAATACATTGATTAATATATTCCCAGGTGCCTAAGGATATGGAGGCCTGGCGGCAATCATTGACTCAACAATGAGAAAAGCCCTATGCTAATTAAGACTCTCAAAATACTCCAAAACTCTCTGTGCTGTTTATGGTTGAGAGGTAGTAAACAATCATGTGCATAGTGGCAGGAGTATGGATAATCCTGTCACACAAGCTAGTCTGTCAGCAGAGAGGTTTGACCTGAGACACCCTTGTCACACCCAGGGCAGGGAATTAGCAGCAATTATTGGCACAACAAATGAAAAACCTTTCACCAGTATAATTCCTAACCAACCCACTATACTGACAATTTTCCAAAAGAATTTGCCTCTTAGTTTAGTCGCTCAAGTCTAAAACATCTCATGCCTCTCAGGTTGGGAGGCTGTAAACAATCACATGTGACCTGACCAACCTAGATAACCTTCAGAGGAGTCCGTAAGCTGAAACACTCTTGTCATGCCCAGGAATTTTTATTGACTTGGAGCTGTAAGCTAACTCCTTCTCCGAGAGAACCGGTGGGGAACAGCCCCCCATAGCATCAGAGGTGTAGGCGAGAGCATGAAACAGTAAAGTAGATAGACTCTGGTTTTGGGGGTAGATGCTTGGGAACAGGGGGTTTCCTGAGGCTTGATCACGCCTTTGCGTATGCCAAGCCTCCTTCCTCATGACCTTTGCCATGGGGGGAATTCCTCACGCTGGCCCCCAGCACAAGGGAACATTTCATGCAAAGATGGGCTCAATAAAGGACAGAAATGGTATGGACCTAACAGAAGCAGAAGATATTAAGAAGAGGTGGCAAGAATACACAGAAGAACTGTACAAAAAAGATCTTCACGACCAAGATAATCACGATGGTATGATCACTCACCTAGAGCCAGACATCCTGGAATGTGAAGTCAAGTGGGCCTTAGAAAGCATCACTACGAACAAAGCTAGTGGAGGTGATAGAATTCCAGTTGAGCTATTTCAAATCCTGAAAGATGATGTTGTGGAAGTCCTGCACTCAATATGCCAGCAAATTTGGAAAACTGCAGTGGCCACAGGACTGAAAAAGGTCAGTTTTCATTCCAATCCCAAAGAAAGTCAGTGCCAAAGAATGCTCAAACTACCGCACAATTGCACTCATCTCACACGCTAGTAAAGTGATGCTCAAAATTCTGCAAGCCAGACTTCGGCAGTATGTGAACTGTGAACTTCCAGATGTTCAAGCTGGTTTTAGAAAAGGCAGAGGAACCATAGATCAAATTGCCAACATCCACTGGATCATCGAAAAAGCAAGAGAGTTCCAGAAAAACATCTATTTCTGCTTTATTGACTATGCCAAAGCCTTTGACTGTGTGGATCACAATAAACTGTGGAAAATTCTGAAAGAGATGGGAATACCAGACCACCTGACCTGCCTCTTGAGAAACCTATATGCAGGTCAGGAAGCAACAGTTAGAACTGGACATGGAACAACAGACTTGTTCCAAATAGGAAAAGGAGTTAGTCAAGGCTGTATATTGTCACCCTGCTTATTTAACTTATACGCAGAATACATCATGAGAAACGCTGGACTGGAAGAAACACAAGCTGGAATCAAGATTGCTGGGAGAAACATCAATAACCTCAAATATGCAGATGACACCACCCTTATGGCAGAAAGTGAAGAGGAACTAAAAAGCCTCTTGATGAAAGTGAAAGTGGAAAGTGAAAAAGTTGGCTTAAATCTCAACATTCAGAAAACGAAGATCATGGCATCTGGTCCCATCACTTCATGGCAAATAGATGGGGAAACAGTGTCAGACTTTATTTTTTTGGGCTCCAAAATCACTGCAGATGGTGACTGCAGCCATGAAATTAAAAGATGCTTACTCCTTGGAAGAAAAGTTATGACCAACCTAGATAGCATATTGAAAAGCAGAGACATTACTTTGCCAACAAAGGTCCCTCTAGTCAAGGCTATAGTTTTTCCAGTAGTCATGTATGGATGTGAGAGTTGGACTGTGAAGAAAGCTGAGCACTGAAGAATTGATGCTTTTGAACTGCGGTGTTGGAGAAGACTCTTGAGAGTCCCTTGGACTGCAAGGAGATCCAACCAGTCCATTCTGAAGGAAATCAGCTGTGGGAATGATGCTAAAGCTGAAACTCCAGTACTTTGGCCACCTCATGCGAAGAGTTGACTCACTGGAAAAGACTCTTATGCTGGGAGGGATTGGGGGCAGGAGGAGAAGGGGACGGCAGAGGATGGATGGCATCACCGACTCAGTGGACGTGAGTTTGAGTGAACTCCGGGAGTTTGTGATGGACAGGGAGGCCTGGCATGCTGCGATACATGGGGTCTCAAAGAGTCGGACCCGACTGAGCGACTGAACTGATAACTATCACCCCAAATGAAATCTAGAGTATTTCCACCACCCAGAAATTTCTTTTGCATCCCTTTCCTGTCAGTCTACTCCCATCCCCAACCAGGAACTACTGTGCTGTCACATTAATTGTCCTGTTTTTGAACTTCCTATCAGTGGTATCATATAGTATTTCTTTGCTTTTTCTTTTGGCTGCTTCCCCAGTATGCAGGATCTTAGTTTCTCCATTGAACCCGGGATAACTTCAGTGGAAGTGCTGAGTCCTAGCCACTGGGCCACCAGGGAATGCCCCCTAGTATGTATTTTTTTGATCTGCCTTATTTTGCTCAACATAATGTTTTTGAGATTCACTTATGTTGTAGTTATTAATTGCTCATTCATTTGTATTTCTGATTCCATTGTTTGAACATACAGTCATTTATTTATACATTTTCTTGTTGATGGCTGCTTCCGGGTTTTAATTATGACAAATAAAGTTGCAATGAATTTGCAAGTCTCTTGTGAATATATGTTTTTATTTTTCTTGGGTATATACATAGGAGTAGAACTGATAGATTAAATGGTAACTCTCAGTTTAACTCCTTGAGGAACTGCCAAAATGTGTTCCAAAGCGGTACACCATTTACAGTCTTTCCAGCCATGTATAAAGGTTCCAATTTCTCCCCATCCCTGTTGTACTTGTTATTATTTGCCTTTTTTATTATAGCCATTCTAGTGGGTGTGAAATGGTATCTCATGATGATTTTGACTTGCATTTCCCTGATGACTAATGATATTGAGCATGTTTTCAAGTGCTTATTGGCCATCTGTATATCTTTTCTGGAGAAATTTCTATTCAAATTCTTTTTATATTTTATAGCAGATTGTTTGTCTTTTTTATTATTGAGTTGTAAGAATTCTTCATATATTCTAGATGCAAGTCTCTTATCAGATATATGATTCAAAAATATTTTTTCCCATTCTGTAGGTTGGGTTGGGACAGTTCCAGTCTGGCTGGGGAAAGAAGGCAAACGTGGAGAGTGAGAAGATGGGAAGGAGATGTCGAGAGGAGAGGCCCTGTAGGGGAGATCTAGGGTGAATTCTCTGAGCTTCAGGTTCCCCACCTAGGTAGAAACTGGATGGGCTGGACTGCTCTGACATTGCCCTGGCTCTGCAGCAAGAATGTGTGTTGCTGTATACTCAGTGCTGTGCCATCAGGCATATATCCTTACCTTAAGTGTCAGGGACTTGGCATCTTGTAAGACCAGGAGCATGAGTGGGGTAGAGGGAGAAGAAGTCTCTTTCTTAAAAAAGGAGACTGCACTTTGCAAACTTCCACAGGACTAACTGGTGACCTTGGAAGCAGCATGATGTGGCCTTAAGAGCCAGTCAGGCTTGGATTCAGATCTTGGTTATAGCTGACACGACGACTAGTGCTTCTTGAGCCATTCCTGATAGCTTCCTATATCCTCATTCTAATATTCTTACTGTATATATATTTAAACGTAAATACAGGTTAAATATATATATAGTTTAAATATAAATTTTTAGCAACACTGCACAGCATGTGAGATCTTCGCTCCCCAACCAGGGATCGAACACACCCTCTTGCAATAGAAGTATGGCGCCTCACTCACTGGATCACCAGGGAAGTCCTTGTAGATTCTTTTATTCTTACAATATGTGAACTCCTGGGGTTTTCTGCTTAAGGGTTTTCTCTGCTCAGAAGGCACACAAGACACAGAAAAGTCTGAAAATTCAGGAGCAGCCCTCAACCCTAGTTTCCTCATTCTTTGGTAGTACAACAATACAACACAATGGTATCCTTCACTGTGTCTTGGAGGTCCCCAGTAGAATCGAGACCCCCATTGTTCATTATAGCACCCTGAATTGAGTTCCTTTCATTTCTTTGTTTCTACTTCATCCACTCCTCTACTAGTGCTTTCTGAGAACATGTCTCAAGCAGACTAGTGTCTGCTTCTGGGGGAATCCAACCTAAAGATACTGGTTCTTCCACTTCTTAGATACAGCCATTCTATTTTCTTGGGTAGATCATCTTACCTCTCTGAAGCTCACTTTCCTTATCTACAAAATGAGGATAAAAGCATTTACTTCATAGGGTAGTCAGGAGGTTTAGCATCTCACTCAGGTATATTTAGAGCTCAGTAAATGCTAGTCCTCTTTTCTTCCCAGTTGTTTATTGTCCTGTAAACAGATTTTTCTCACAGAGATTGTTGGGTGGATATGCCTCATTAAGCCATAGTTGAGCAGGAATGATAAGCAGCCTGGAGCTGGTCCCATAGGTTACTGGATTACTATTCCCAGTCACTTCCTGCCTCTCTGCTGTTGGATTAAATATCCCCACTGTTTGTCACGTCTTGCATTCTCTAGAGCAGTGGTCCCCAACCTTTTTGGCACCAGGGACTGGTTTTGTTGGAGACAATTTTTCCATGGACTGGGATGGGGGATGGTTTGGGGATGATTCAAGCACATTACAATTAGTGTGTACTTTATTTCTATCTTTGTTACACTGTGAAGTAATTATACAGCTCACCATTATGCAGAATCTGTGGGAGCCATGAGCTTATTTTCCTGAACTCAGGTGGTAAGTCAAGTGATGGGGAATGACTGTAAATGCAGATGAAGCTTAGCTGGCTCACCCAACACTCACCTCCTGTTGTGTAGCCTGGGAATTGAGGACCCCTGCTCTAGAGGGAGCAAGTCTCCCTGTTGCCCATGCTTTAGCCATAGGACATGCTTTGGTGAGTGGCATGTTAGCTGATGTGACATTTACCACATCTGAGAAGAAGCTTTAACTGCTATTGCATGGTTTGGCCCTGGCTCTTTTTTTTTACTCCTGCCCTCTACCATGAGAAAGAGGTGTCCCCAGAGCCTGGCACTCATTAGACACTTACTGTGTACCAGGCATTGTCTCAATTGTTACATATGTCTACACGTGTTATTAATAATTCATTTCATTCTCATAGGAACTCTAAGACATAGGTACTGTTATTATCATCCTTATTTTACATATTTGGAAAACTAAGATTCAGTAAGGGTGACTGCCTTGCACAAATGTACACAATTGGGAAGGGGGAGGCAGTCTGCCTTCTAGGCCCATATTCTTAACCACTGCACTATGCTGTTTCTCACAGCTGATCAGCAAACGCTTGTCAAGTAAAAGTTTGTTTCAGTTCAGTTCAGTCACTTAGTCGTGTCCGACTCTTTGCGACCCCATGAATTGCAGCACGCCAGGCCTCCCTGTCCATCACCAACTGCCTGAGCTTACTCAAACTCATGTCCATTGAGTCAGTGATGCCATCCAACCATCATCCTCTGTTGTCCCCTTCTCCTCCTGCCCTCAATCTTTCCCAGCATCAGGGTCTTTCCCAATGAGTCAGTTCTTCATATCAGGTGGCCAAAGTATTGGAATTTCAGCTTCAACATCAGTCCTTCTAATGGATATTCAGGACTGATTTCCTTTAGGATAGACTGGTTGGATCTCCTTGCAGTCCAAGGGATTCTCAAGAGTCTTCTCCAACACCACAGTTCAAAAGCATCAATTCTTTGGCATTCAGCTTTCATGATAGTCCAACTCTCACATCCATACATGACCACTGGAAAAACCATAGCTTTGACTAGATGGACCTTTGTTGGCAAAATAATGTCTCTGCTTTTCAATATGCTATCTAGTTTGGTCATAACTTTTCTTCCAAGGAGTAAGCGTCTTTTAATTTCATGGCTGCGGTCACCATCTGCAGTGATTTTGGAGCCCAAAAAAATAAAGTCTGACACTGTTTCCACTGTTTCCCCATCTATTTCCCATGAAGTGATGGGACCAGATGCCATGATCTTCGTTTTCTGAATGTTGGGTTTTAAGCCAACTTTTTCACTCTCCTCTTTCACTTTCATCAAGAGGCTCTTTGGTTCTTCTTCGCTTTCTGACATAAGGGTGGTGTCATCTGCATATCTGAGGTTATTGATATTTTTCCCTGCAGTCTTGATTCCAGCTTGTGTGTCATCCAGCCCAGCGTTTCTCATAATGTACTCTGCATAGAAGTTAAATAAGCAGGGTGACAATATACAGCCTTGATGTACTCCTTTTCCTATTTGGAACCAGTCTGTTGTTCCATGTCCAGTTCTAACTGTTGCTTCCTGACTGGCATACAGATTTTTCAAGAGGCAGGTCAGGTGGTCTGGTATTCCCATCTCTTTCAGAATTTTCCACAGTTTATTGTGATCCACACAGTCAAAGGCTTTGGCATAGTCAATAAAACAGAAATAGATGCTTTTCTGAAACTCTCTTGCTTTTTTGATGATCCAACAGACGTTGGCAATTTGATCTCTGGTTCCTCTGCCTTTTCTAAAACCAGCTTGAACATCAGGAAGTTCACGGTTCATGTATTGCTGAAGCCGGGCTTGGAGAATTTTGAGCATTACTTTACTAGCATGTGAGATGAGTGCAATTGTGCAGTAGTTTGAGCATTCTTTGGCATTGCCTTTCTTTGGGATTGGAATGAAAACTGACCTTTTCCAGTCCTGTGGCCACTGCCAAGTTTTCCAGATTTTCTGGCATATTGAGTGCAGCACTTTCACAGCATCATCTTTTAGGATTTGAAATAACTCAACTGGAATTCCATCACCTCCACTAGCTTTGTTCGTAGTGATGCTTCCTAAGTTTGTTTAAATGATTGTAGTTCATGAAACACTGTTTCCTTCTATTTACCCAGATTCTGAAGGTACAATCTACTGGGACAAAGATGGGCTTCTGATTTTGGACCTTGGCACTTTTCCTGCCTCAGTTGTTAGCCAAATAGGAGGTCTTTCTAATTCTCTTGACTGGGGAAAGGTCATCTATGGCTATCATATAGGAAACCCAACAATTCTTCTGTAGGATCCACATGGATCATGTAGTATCTCCTGTAAATTTCCCATGGATCCCAAATATCTCCACTGTAGATTTCAGCTCAACCTCAGACCCCTCTCCTGGAGGTTCATGTGAACCCCTATATATTTCCTAAGGCCCACATGGAGTCCCAACATCTCCTCTGTAGGAGTCATGCTTGATAACCTCCTCAGGATCACATTCATCATTTCATTGGGTCCTCTCATAACTCTGTAAATCAGTTAAAGCTTGTCTTATGGCAAGATAGAGGGCAGTGATTATGAGAGTGAACCAGGGACAGGTTCAAAAGCAGAATCTCCTTGTCTTGCTCTGTAGCCCATGACTCCTCTGTCCTGCATAGATTATGCGTCCTGCTCAATACTCCATAGCCTCTGAGGCTCCCTCCCTTTTCTTGCCTCTCCTGCACTAACTCCTGTCTGCCTTTCTTCACTCCCACCTCTTTTCTAACCCAGCTGTGGGAGTGAGGCCTCATTCCCAGCAGGCTGAGACCATACAATGGGGTCCTTATTCTGGGCAAAGAATCCCCACAGTGTCTCCCACCCACTGAGGCCCCCTTCTAGGCCCAGGATGGTGTGGGTGGAGGGCACCATGAAGGGAGGAGCTATTTATTGGCTGGTAGGATAGAGGGTGGTCCTGATTGTAGATATCCCACAGAAGGTTTACATATGAAAACATCACTCACAATGAAAGCCTGTCTATCTTTCACTCCCAGCCTCATCTCTCCAAGTGGGTCTCTGGCAACTCTCATTGATTCTGGGCTTTATAACATTTACCCTAGTCTCTACTAACTTTAAGTGCTCATCTCTGTATATCAGCCTCTTTTAATTTTAAATCTGTATTTTAAATATTTATTTATTTGGCTGTACCAGGTCTTGGTCTCAGCATGGGGGATCTAGTTACCTAACCAGGGATCAAGCCCGGGCCCCCTGCATTGGGAGAACAGAGTCTTAACCACTGGACCACCGGGAAACCCATAGTCTCTTTCTTATTTTTTCTCTCTCCCTTTCTCTTTTTTGCTTTCTTTTTTCTGTTTTTTCTTTCTAAGCCTCTCCCTTTCTACTCTTCTATGTAGCTTATCTGTCCCTATTTCTTATCTCTTTCTCACTTCACCATGCTCTCTTCTTTATCTTTCCTTGTCTTTTTTTCCTCTCCAAATCTTAATCTCTCCATGACTCTGTCTTCATGTTTCTATGCCTCTATGTTCATGGCTCTCTTCTCTTGTCTTTCTATGTCGGTTTGTTGGATTTCTGTTTCCTTGTCTATGTCTCATTTCTGACTCTTTATGTTTCATCTTTAATCTTCCATCCTCTATCCCCTCTCTGTAATTTTGGCCCTGTGGATCCGAAGGACTTTCGTCAGTCTCCGGTTTATGAAGCTCCCTCTCTCTCTTCCTTTCTGGTACACCCAGAGGCGCCTGGAACTGGCATGGGAGGTTATTCTCCCAGTTTACAGATTTGGAAGCTGAGGCTCTGATTGTTGGTACCAGACTCCCATATCTGGATCTCTTCCTCCACGTTCTCGACTTGCTCCTGTCCGCGTAGTGCCTGCCCACAACCTGATCCGGCCCAGAGTCTGGAACTTAGCACCTCGGACAGCTCCTGCAAGGTGTAGGGGCGGCCAGGCCTTCCTTCTCGCGAGTGCAGGAGTCGCGGCCCAGTGGAAGCTCGGGAATCTCGCGAGAGCAGCTGCTGCAGGCCGAGGTGGCGCGGGCGCGCGAGGAACTGGCTCGAGGCGCGCGCGTGCGCGCGCGCGCGCGCGCACCCCGTCTCCAGCCCCGGAGCGGCTCGCGGCCGGCTGCGAGCCGCATCGCTGGGTGCAGCGCAGCGCGGTGGCCTTTCCGCAGCCGAACGACAGCGGCGGGTGAGTTCCCGGGCCCAAGGGCCCAGAGAAGGGCTTTGCAGGGAGGTTGGGCGCAGGTGGACGGAGGGTCACCCCATCTCCAGTTTTGTACCTGCTACGCTTCCCCTTTGGATGCAGGGGGCAGGTCGAGCTGGAGAGGTGGAGTCGAGGTGACCTTCCCTCTTAGGGCGGGGGAAGAATGCTTCGGGTGCCCCAAGCTTCCCCCAGCCCTCACCACCCCCATTCCCGGCTCCCGCAGAGGGAACCCGGGTCTTGGATGACGTCAGACCCCTGGATTCTGGAACCTGGGCCTTGGGCCCACCTGGCGTTCCCAGCAAACAGTCCTCCTCCTGGGGCCCTCCTCCTGGCGCACGCGGCCGGGTGACTGTGGCCTCTTTGGGGGTCCTTCCTGACAAGAGGCGCTTGCAGGAGGAGCCGTTGTGTTCCCCAGCCAGCCCCCACCTATCCGAAGCGGCCGGCCTTTGGACCGCTGGTCTGAGCCGCCTCCGGTTTTCGGGATGGGTGCATTGGTTTGAGCCTGGGGTCCAACGGGGCTTCCGAGTGGTATGTGGAGGGCCCAGATGGAGCTCATTGTAACGCTGACAGGAGTCGGTCATGAGGATGGAGGGAGATACTTGGGAACCCGTCTCGGTCCCTGCCTCTGGGAGCCCCCAGTCTAGAAGCTGGGGGAACCAAGTAGAGTCTTGGACAGAGAATTTGCCATCTCAGGCGGTTCAAACCAGTAATGCCCCAAATCCAGGATGAGGGGTTTAGGGAGGGCCAGGCAGACTTTCCTGTGGACACCAGGAGCACAAGGAGAAAGGAAGACAAGAGCCAGTGAACAAGAGTGTGCTCTTCGAGGAGGTGAGATTTGGATGACAAGAGAGGTAACAGAGGGCACTTCCGGGAATGGTCTAGACTAAGGCCTGGAGGGGGGAACCAAGCATAGCTGTTGGGAAGCCTGGCCTGTGAGCCCAGCCTTGTGACTGACCCCCATGGAGTGGGGAAGTCTGGAAAATTTTATAGCCTATGCCCCACCTGTTCTGTCTTCAAGGGGCAGGCCTCTGAAAGAGGGGAATGGTTCTTGCGGGGAGATTTTGTTTGGGGCTGCACAGATCTTGCTAGTTGAGATATGATCTGGGTTTGGTGAGCCTGAGTTGCTGAGAGAGGACTGACTGGTCACTGGGCCACAGAAAGAGGGTCTTCTTAGGTCTAGCAAAGCCATGGAGAGTTAGCAGGATCCTGGGAGAGGAGCTCTGGATAGGAGCCTTGGGCTCTGTTCCTTTTTTAACTTTTTCTCTGGCTGGCTGGCCACCTTTGAACAAATTGATTCCCCTCTCTGGGCATTTCTTTGCCAGCACGTTTCTCTTGGGATAAAATAATAGGACTAAGTACTGACCTCCCTTGAGGAAGCTGCTTGTTCTAGTTTAGAGCCTCACTCTCAGTTTTTCTCCCTCTTCCTTTTCTCCCCTCTCCCTCTGCCTTCCTCTTCCTGTCCCTGCCCCCATCCCCCCAGCTGTTCCTCTGCAGGCTGCACTTCCCTTCCGTTCTTGCTGACAGTCTGGAGTTTCTGAGGTATGCTGGAGGAACTGAGGTATAGCAGGGTTCTTGGAACTGTGGGGTTAGCCTGATTGTGGGGAGGGCATCCATTGCTCCACTCCCACCCCTGGGCTTGGGAGGGCTACAGAAAGCTGAAGTCACAAGAATAGAAGGTTCCAAGCCCCTCTGCTCTGTGTCCACATCTTAAGCAACAACGTGATTGACTTGTTCTCTGTGCTCTGTTCTGTGCTGGGTCCCTCCTGGAAGCCCCATCCATGATGGAACCAGGAAGAGATTGGATGAGAATGAGTGAGCATTCGTTGCCCAATAACTGGTTCAGAATATAAATAGTGGGAGGCACAGCAGGGATGTCTAGAAGGGCTTCCAGAAGAGGTGGGATATGAGAAAAATAGTAGGACTGGGAGGAATTGGCAGGGCTCTGGTTTAGGGTCACTGGAAGCAGACAGGATGGCTCGATATGATCGGCATGAAGCTGGGAAGCGGGTCAGTGTGTGGACGAGAAGCAGAAGGTGGTGGGTGGGAGCTTTGTAGCTGATTGACACAAGGCCTTGACTGCCAGGCACAAGATCAGTTGGGGCTACTGGAGAGTCATCACAGGACAGTGATAGCCATGCCGGAAGAGTAGTGTTTTCTGAGAAAGATTCAAGCCCTGCTGCTGGGAAAGATTAAGGGCAGGAGGAGAAGGGGGCAACAGAGGATGAGATGGTTAGATGGCATCACCGACCCAGTAGACATGAGTTTGAGCGAACTCCAGGAGACAGTGAAGGACAGGGAAGCCTGGAGTGCTGTAGTCCATGTGGTCACAAAGAATCAGACAAAAGTTAGCAACTCAACAACTGGAGAGTCATCACAGAGTGAGCAATGCCAGGAGAGTAGTGTTTTCTGAGAAAGAGTCATAGTTCTGGGACATCAGGACTGGGGATATGGGATTGGGTGTGGGGTAAGGAGACCAGAGGTAGAGCTGGAGAGGGAAACTTCCATCTTAGCAGATAAGCTCTGGGTGGGCAGGAAGAAAATGACCGTTTCTATGCCAAGCATGGGGCTCATGCTGGTGAGTAGGGAGCCCTGGAACAAACCACAGATATCTGTCCTGATCTGAGGCCAGACTTGACTTCCTTCTTTTTGGCGTGGACCTCACTCTTTTTACTGTGGGACCTTCTGTCCCCCCAACTTCACAGTTAGAAATGGAATAAATTATAGTCTGTCTTTTGAACAAAATTCAGTTAGTATTTGCTATCTTACTGATAACTAAGGAAATGTTCCCTTAGCCCTGCATCTTTAGGGGGATATGTAGCAGTCCCAGTGCCTCCCAACATTATGAAAGACTCTCAGTTGAGGAACGAATTGCTACTTCTCTCCTTTTGCAGTTTAGGAGCTTTGGTTCGCAGAGGTCGGTCATTGCTGCTCCCCTCTCCCCCTGCCCAAGTATAAAGGCTAATCCGTGACAGAAGAGCAGAGGATCCTGGAACCTTCCATTCTTGTGACCTCAGCCTTCTGTAGCCCTCCCAAGCCTAAATTCTTTCTGGGCTAACAATCTACAAACAAGGCAACGTTGCCCTGTGCTCTGGCCCTGAGCGCTGGCTTTCCCACCATCAGTACTTTGCTACACTGACTTCTCTGTAACATCTTTGGGAGACAGCCTGGGACCAGATGGGGGTCAGGTTGGAGCCAGGGTTACAGCCTCCTCCCTTGAGGCTCCTACAATCTAGCTGTTGCCCACTGTCCTTTTGCCTCTCTTCTTTGTTCTCCTGGAGGACGTTAGTCTTGGACTGCAGTCTCCCATTGCATATCCCACTGTCTCATGTGAGGCGATGCCTCCTTCAGCTACTCCTTCTGCCGGCTACACTTTAGTCTGGTCATCGCTGGCATGTGGCCACCTCTGAAACCTGAAACCCCAGTATTGTTCTCTGACCACAGTCCAGTTTCTGCTTTACCTGCCTTGGGACCTCAAGGAGACCTCAAGTTCTCTGACACTTCCATTTTCTCTATCTCATGAGCATGGCACCTACCATGTCCTTCCTGGACTCCATGGTCCTGGATTTTAACCAGCTCTTGCCCTCAGTGACCGTGCCATTGGCCCGTGTGTCCCACCCCAGAGCAGACCACTACACCCCCCAGTCCCCCCCCGTTCTGGATTCTACACTAAGAATGTGGAAAACTGCTGGTGGCCATCACATACCAGGATAGTCTCATTCTGCTTCCATGGAGGGTCTCCAGCCTCAGCTGTCCCTTCATCACTTCTCGAGACTGTCATCACTTTCCTCTTCCCGTCAGCTGCCCATCCTATTCCATGGGAAGAGTAGTCCAAACTTGGACCATTATCCCAAAGCCCCTTTACTCATGTAGAGGGTTAGTTGAGTGGTATGAGAAGTTGGAACCATACCTGTGTTTCTCTGTTTCTTGAATCCTAGGGCTCCTAGGCTAATTCACCCATTCTGTGCTGTGGATGGCGGCCCTTCCTGTCTCCTGAGATAGTGGTGTCTGTCAGCTCTTTCCCCCTCTCCTGTATGTTTAGTACTCTGCTGTTTTTCCTGAACAACACTGCCTTCCCTGCTTAGTAATGTGCTCAAGTCTCCTATCTGGAAAAACCTATCTCACTGTATGTCTTCCTCTAGCTGCTGCTGCTTTAAACCTATGACTTTGTGAAGAGTGATATAGAAAAGTGATATACGACTGTTGTAGACATTTTAGAGAATAAAGATAAAGACAGTAATATAATCTCACTATCAAGAGATGGTTATTAATCCTTTAATGTATGGTATTTCATTCTTGACACTAATATTCTCTGTGTTATATTAAAGTCTCAGCTGAGTGTTTTAAAAAATTAGTCTGCTAGACTTATCCCTCTTCCTCTCCTCATATTCCCTCATTTCTTGGCAACTGCCTTCTGCCCCACCACTCCCTGAAGCTGTGACCTTCTAATTTCCAGAATCAGCCCATGTCACAACTGACTGCTCCGTGGCCAGGGACATTGTTGACCTGGTTGACCAGTCATTAAAAAGGTTGAAATAACCTGCATTCATTGACGTGAAACATTTTCATGAGATATTGTTGAGTGGAGAAAACCAGGTTATAAACTAGCATGTATAAAATGATCTCATTTTTGTCATATATGCTTGTGTGTGTGTGTGTGTGTGTGTGTGTGTGTGTGTGTGTTCAGTTGTGTCCGACTCTTTGCGACCTCATGAACTGTAGCCCACCAGGCTCCTCTGTCCGTGGGATTTGACAGGCAAGAATACTAGAGTGGGTTGCCATTTCCTTCTCCACATATATGCTTATGTATACATAAAAACCAGAAACCTAAAGGTCAGACTGTTAAAGGGGTGACCTCTGAGAAGGTGGATTTTGGAAGAACTTGTATTTTCTCCTTTATGGACTTTGATTTTTTTTAACTTGCAGATATTTTTATGTATGTTGCTAAAAAGCAACATAATTTCACTTTATTTAAAAAAAACTTTGAGGTTATAATTTTTTAAAAGAAGAATAGAATCCTTCAGTTGCTCCCAAGACTCAGAAGATAAAGCTCAAATTCTGCTCATGGCCTTTTAAGGCCAGGATGACTGGCCCCTCCCATCTCTTGGCCCTATTTTTGCCTTTTTCTCACTCCTTCCACTTTAGGCTTTATCTGTGCTCTGCTTCTTCCTGTGTCTTAATTTTGCCATGCCATAGTTCTGACCTTTCCTTTGCATATGTTTTTCTGGTTCTTTCTTTTCCTGGCCAACTCTTATTTATCCTTCAGGATTCAGCTCTGATATCACCTCCTCTGTGAAGCCGTCCCTGGCTCCTCCAGGATGGACCAGGGAGGTGCTCCTCTGGGTTCCCACAGCTTTGTGTACTTGTTCTCCTGGAGCACTTCTCAAACTGTGTTATAATTGCCCATTGACTTAGTTACATCCTCTACTCTTACCTCCTCCCTTTAGACTCAAACTTCCTTCCCATATTGCAGAGAAAATTGAAGCCGATATGTGGGACTCTCACTGTCCTTTCCAAGGCTTCAGACCTCCCCCATCTGCTTGCATCATGTTTTTCTTCCCACCTCCTTGCACTGGACTCCATGCTTCTCCCTGTTTCAAAGGCTTGCTCCATTAATTAACCTCTGTCTCTATTGTAATTGCAGCTCTTCCCTGAAACTTCACATCTCAAGCTTATTACATCCTAAACAAACAACCTTGAGCCATAGTCCCTCCTTGAACCACTTGTCTCACCCAAGTATTACCCTATTTCTGTTCTCTAACAAGGCAGGCTTCTTCAAATTGTTGTCTATACCTGCTCTCAGCTTACATGTTCAACTATTAACATATAGTTTGGCTGCTACCACCCCCAAGCCCTCAGCCCAGCTCCTACCATCCCCAGAGCAGTCCTTGCTGGGGTCACAGGTGACTTCCTGTTGCTGAGCATGCTGAACAGTTTTCAGTCCAGCCCTTTTGATGCCGGACCTCTCAGTGGCAGCTGTCACGCCTGTCCACTCTCTACTCCTAGCTTTGGAGACTTCACACTCCCCTGGTTTTCCTCCTGCCTCATCAACTGCTCCTGTTCATTCTTTGCCAGCTCTTCTGCTTGAATTTTCTTTTCATATATATATATTTTTAAACAGGTAATACATTTACATGATTCATAATTCAAAAAGATGTCCTGAATTTCATCAGTTCTAAAATAAACACTTTGATATTTCTGAAAACATTTTAATGTCTGTGACTTTAAAATTTTGGCATCTTATCTTTATAAATTGGTGGGTTTTATTTTCTTTCTTTTGGTAAATAATATAATGATCTAAAAGTTGATGGTATCTTGGATTTGATGGTATAAAGATACATAGTAAATGGGATTTCCCTGGCCATCCAGTGGTTAAGACACCGTGCTTCCACTGCAGGGGGCACAGGTTTGATCCCTGGTCTGGAAGATCCTGTATGCATCATGGTGTGGCCAAAAATAGGAGAAGAAAAAAAAACCAGATACATAGTAAAAATTATTCCTTCCATCTACTGCAAGTCTATGCAGTTTCTCTGTCCCCTAGGAACCAAAATTATTTTTTTATTGATGTCCTACTAGAGATTCTTGATTCTTTGTGTATATATAGCCAAATGCAACTATATAGTCTTTGACTTAAAATATTTATCTATTTTTATGAAGTGTAATTGACATATATTACTTTCAGGTGTACAGCATAATGATATTTGTATATATTGTGAAATGATTGCCATAAGTTCTAACCACTGGATCGCCAGGAAATTTCCTGACATTTTTACAGAACAATTTGAAAGTAAGTAGCAGACAAGACATAATATTTCTAAATACCTCAGCATGTATCTTCTAAGAACCGAAGTATTATCCTATATAACTACAACACTTAAGAAATTTAACAGTTACTTGCCTGGAAAATCCCATGGACGGAGGAGCCTGGTAGGCTGCAGTCCATGAGGTTGCTAAGAGTTGGACACGACTGAGCGATTTCACTTTCACTTTTCACTTTCATGCATTGGAGAGGGAAATGGCAACCCACTCTAGTGTTCTTGCCTGGAGAATCCCAGGGATGGGGGAGCCTGGTGGGCTGCCGTCTACGGGGTCTCACAGAGTCAGACACGACTGAAGCGACTTAGCAGCAGCAGCAGCAACAGTGATATCTTCTATCCAGTCTGTATTCAAATTTCTCTACCCATCCTAAAAATGTCCTTTATAGCTATGATTTAAAAATCCAAGACCACTCATTACACTTGGTTGCAATCTCCTGCAAGTCTCCTCTCTGAGTCCCTCTACCAGTTTCTATCTTTCATGACATTAACATTTATCTGGGAGAATTTCCCACAATCTGGACTTGTCAGATTCTTTTTTATAATAATTATTTTCAGATTAAACATTTTGGCAATAATACTACATAGGTGATGTTGTGTTTTTCTATGTGAATCACGTCAGGAAGCACATAATGTCCATTTGTCCCATAATCAGGCAAGTTTGAGAAGTTTGGTCACTTGGCCTGCCAGATCCTTTCATTATAGAAGTAACTTTTCTCTTGTGATTAATAAATAATGTGGTGGTGGTGTGGGGGGGTGACACTCAGACTGTGTGTCTCCCCTCTTCCCCAGCCATCTTCCACCCAGTGGTTTAAGCAGCCATTGATAATCCTTGCCTGTGTGTGTCAGTTCTACATAGGGGTTACAAAATGAAGATTTTAAAAATTATATCATTCCTTCTGTCTTAGAACTTTTCCTTCCCATCTCCCTTTCTTTTGTGTGTTATAGTGGAGTTTCACATTCTTTTCTTTCAGTGTGTTATCATTCCTAACTCATATTATTCATATTTTTCCTTTTTATCTTGAAAACTTTAAAGTTGAAAGAATAAAACAAGGGACACTCATGTAACTTCCCTGAGATTCACCAATTGTTAACATTTGCTTTGATTCTGTCTATGCTGCTGCTAAGTCACTTCAGTTGTGTCCGACTCTATGCGACCCCATAGACGGCAGCCCACCAGGCTCCCCCATCCCTGGGATTCTCCAGGCAAGAACACTGGAGTGGGTTGCCATTTCCTTCTCCAATGCATGGAAGTGAAAAGTGAAACTGAAGTCTCTCAGTCGTGTCCAACGCTTAGCGACCTCATGGACTGCAGCCTACCAGGCTCCTCCGTCCATGGGATTTTCCAGGCAAGAGTACTGGAGTGGGCTGCCATTGCCTTCTCCAGATTCTGTCTATATCTATTCATTATTCCTTATTTTTTAAACTATTTGAAGATTCACGTATCACAACACTTTACCCCTAAGCACTGGAGCACATATTTTTTAAGAAAAAGAACATTTTCCTGCATAACCTCAAGAACACTATCACACCCAAGAAATGTAACATAGACCCAAATAATATTATCTAGAGTTTCAAGTTTCCTGATATCCCATTGTTTCCCCCTTGAACCAGAATCCAATCAAGGTTTACACTCAGTTTTTATTGCCATATAGCTTTAGACTCCGTTAGGTTAGAGAATCCTGTATCTTTTTTCTTTTTTGTCTTTTAGGATGTTGGCATTAAAAAAACTTATTGATGTGTTCATGGCTGCGCTGGGTGCTCTTTGCTGCGTGCAGACCTTCTCTAGCTGAGCGGAGTGGAGGCTGCTCCTTGTTGTAGTGTTCCTCTTTGTCTTCCCCTGTGGCAGTGCGCAGGCTCTAGGCGCACGGGTTTCAGTAGTTGTGGTGCGTGGGCTTAGTTACCCCGCAGATTGTGGGATCTTCCCAGACCAGGGGTCGAGCCCATGTCCCGTGCATTGGCAAATGGATTCTTAACCACAGGACCACCAGGGAGTTCCTGGATGTTCGCATATTTTCAATGTCCTGGCCAGTTTAGTTTATAGAATGCTTCACAACTTGGATTTGACTGATTGTTTCTTTGGACTAGATTCAAGTTAAATATTTGGGGGCAGGAATACTACATAGGTGATGCTCTGCCCCTCCTGGTATATCACACTGGGAAGCCGTAATGTCTGTTTGTCCCATTATTGGTAAGTTTGAGTTTGATCACCTGGTGAAGATGGCGTCTGCCAACTTTCTTTGCAGTAAAAGTCCCTGTTCTCCTTTGTAATTAGTAAGTCATCTTTGAGACTCTGTGACTGTCTTCTTCCCCAACAATCTTTCACCTAGTGAAAGACTTAGCAGCCATTGCAGATCCTTGTGTGAATCAGCTATGACATTCATGATTGCAAAATTAGAAGATTTTCTAATTCTGTTACTCCTACATGTATAGCTAGCATTCTTCTGCAAAGAAGAGCTTGCTTTCTTACTTCCTCCCTCATTTAAAAAATGAGTGTCACTTTGGATTATTTTTCAAACTCAACATGTTATATTACTGTCATTATTTTTGATGCTCTGAATTCTCCCAAATTTGGCTGATTGGTTCAGTTCAGTTCAGTTCAGTCGCTCAGTCGTGTCCAACTCTTTGCGACCCCATGAATTGCAGCACGCCAGGCCTCCCTGTCCATCACTATCTCCCAGAGTTCACTCAAACACACGTCCATCGAGTCGGTGATGCCATCCAGCCATCTCATCCTCTGTCATCCCCTTCTCCTCCTGCCCCCAATCCCTCCCAGCATCAGAGTCTGATTGGTAGCCCCTTCAAATTGGTGTCCTTTTGACATGTTCTAATTAATTGAATTCCTGCTTATTTCTGGCACCACAAGATGTTCTAGGCTGATGTTGTATTTCTTTGTCCTGGCTTGGGACCAACCACATATTTTTAAAGACATGAGTTCATATTGATGCCTCCAATTTAAACCCAGCATCACAGGATTCTTTCTTATCTTCACATATTCCATATTCTGTCTCCGTATCTAACATTGAGAACCCAGGTTCCAACAACACATATTCTGTCATATGTTCTCCGCTATGGTACATACAAAAAGTTTCGGTCGCCACACTAATAACAACAGTAAACCTGCTAAGATTTTAGATTTCTTTCTAGTTGTTTTTGCTCTTGAGATAGATCCTTTTAAGAGAACACAGTACTGGGATCAAGCTGCTTGGCCAATTCTTTTTCCTGTGTGATTGTGTTATCAATTTGCTGTACAGATAGCTTAATTTGTTTTTGTTTATTTCAATTTTAGTGGTTCTCTCCTATATATATATATATATATATATATATTTTGGCTGTATCACCCAGAGTGCAGGATCTTAGTTCCCTGTCCTGGGTTCCAGCTGAACCTGGGACCTAGGCAGTGGAAGCTCAGAGTCTTAACTACTGGGCCACCAGGAAAATCCCTGTGTTTATTTCAATTTTAGACTTTTATTTCTTTGGGGTGTAAGTTTTTGAATATGTAAGACATTGTAT
Organism: Capricornis sumatraensis; assembly: GCF_032405125.1. Classification (NCBI taxonomy): domain Eukaryota; kingdom Metazoa; phylum Chordata; class Mammalia; order Artiodactyla; family Bovidae; genus Capricornis; species Capricornis sumatraensis. The sequence continues at coordinate 40,935,156 of NC_091087.1, read as the reverse complement.
GTAAAAAAATATGTAAAAATCTTTTCGCAGAGAAGTCTCACTACTCAGCCTAGCCCTTCCATCATATGGATGACCATTTCATTAGTTTCTTATTTATTCTTTCTGTATTTCTCTTGCAGAAACAAACTTATAAATGCATGTTCTTGTTTCTCCTTCTTTTATATAAAAAGTAGCATTCTAATTACAATAATTTGTACTCTGCTTTTTATTTTTATTTTTGGCCACTTCTGGTGGCTCGTGGCGTCTGTTTCCTGGCATCTTAGTTTCCTGACCAGGGTTAAACCCATGTCCCCTACAGCAGAAGCGCCAAGTCCTAACCCCTGGGCTGCCAGAGAATTCCCTGCTTTTTCTACTTAACAGTATATACTGGAAATCATTCCATAGAAGTTCAGAGATACCATCTTCTTTTTTACAGCTACATGTTACTCTATTGAATGATATACAACGTTTATTCGAACAGTTGCTTCCAACATTTTGCTACTGTAAAATAGCATCATCCTGAAAACATATATTTGTTGTTTCTTATTTGCGGGTAAATAACTAGAGTAGGATTCTGGGGACAAAGGCAAAAAATACTTTTATTCTCCTCTCCCCTGCTTTATTTTTTTTCAACATGAAAGGTAGCATAAACTATTCTATGCATTGCATTTTTTCAACTGCTTGTAATTGTGGAGCTCTTTCCATATCAGTATTTTTAGAAGTAACTGTGCCTGCATGCTCAGTCACTCAGTCATGTCCACCTCTTTGCGACCCCATGGACTGCAGCATGCTAAGCTCTGCTGTCCATGGAATTTTCCTGGCAAGAATACTGGAATGGGCTTCCATTTCCTCCTCCATGGAGAAACAGCCAGTACCATTTATTTAACCAGTCTGCTGTTGATAGACATGTCAATTGTTTCCAGTCTTTTGGTATTACAGTGTTACAATTAATGCATCTGTGTAAAAGAACCATTTCATGCTTGTCTTTGTCATGTCTATCTTTTCCATTTGTGGTAGATGTTGTTAGGTTTTTACATCTGTATTTGATTTCATATCACAGTTCAGTTCAGTTCAGTTCAGTCGTGTCCGACTCTTTGCGACCCCATGAATCGCAGCACGCTAGGCCTCCCTGTCCATCACCAACTCTCGGAGTTCACTCAGACTCACATCCATCAAGTCAGTGATGCCATCCAGCCATCTTATCCTCTGTCATCCCCTTCTCCTCCTGCCCCCAATCCCTCCAAGCATCAGAGTCTTTTCCAATGAGTCAGCTCTTCGCATGAGATGGCCAAAGTACTGGAGTTTCAGCTTTAGCATCAGTCCTTCCAAAGAAATCCCAGGGTTGATCTCCTTCAGAATGGACTGGTTGGATCTCCTTGCAGTCCAAGGGACTCTCAAGAGTCTTCTCCAACACCACAGTTCAAACGCATCATTTCTTCGGTGCTCAGCTGTCTTCACAGTCCAACTCTCACGTCCATACATGACCACAGGAAAAACTATAGCCTTGACTAGACGGACCTTAGTTGGCAAAGTAATGTCTCTGCATATCACAAAGGGACCACAAAAGATTATGATGGCCTAAACTTCAATAGAGCCAGATTTTGTTTTTCTTTTAAAGCAAACTCTTAATTGAAGTATAACAGGTAGAAAAGTGCACAAATTGTAATCGTATGCTTGAGCAATTTTTACAGAATCAACTGTGTGTCAGCAACACCCAGGTCCAGGAACCGACCTTGACCAGCACTCCTGATGCTTGTGTTCCCTGCACTCTCCTGACTCCTAACACCATAGATTCGTTTTGCCTGATTTAAACGTTATAGAAATCTCTGCCTACTTTTTTTTTTTCTTTTTACTGTTTTTATTTATCTATTTATTTGGCTGCGCCGAGTCTTAGTTGCAGCAGGCAGGGTCTTCAGTCTTCCTTGTAGTCTGTGGCATCTTTTAGAGAGAACTCTTAGTTGCGGCATGTGAGATCTAGTTCCTTGGCTGGGGATCGAACCCAGGTACCCTGCATTGAGAGTGCAGAGCCTTAGCCACTGGGACCACCAGGCAAGTCCCTCTGCCCAAATTTTGATGCTGCATTGCCTTAGTGCTTGGCCATAGACCATTTCCTGCTTTTCAGTATATCTGTGTTTATCTATCAAAGTTACTGTTCTGGTAACATGCTCTCATTTGCTTCCTTCACCTTCACTCACCAACCATTACCTGATGTCTGTCTCAGCACAGGCCTCCTGCTAAGCTCATGACCCAGATATTCCCAAAGCCTACAAGGCTTTGTCCTGTCTGGAGGTTCTCACAGCACCTCAGACTCTATGTTCACGATGAAGCTTCTCTTCTTTCCCTGGAGTCCTGCGGCTCTTCTCATGACGGGGCTCTCAGTAAACAGCCCACCGTTTGCTCAGGGGTGTAAGCTGGCAGAGAGTCTTCATGAGGGCCTCCCTCCCCCCACACTCCAGGGCCACCTTGGAGCCCCTTCTAATTGGCCTCCTAAGTGCCTCAAGAATCCCCCCCTGCCCACCTCCATTCCTGCTCCCTCTCCACGCACTCTCTGCTTTGGCCACAGTGGCCTTCTTTCCCTTATTCGGAAGCATGAAGCTCTTCCCACATCAGGACCGGTGCAAGAGGCTGCCCTGCCTCAGGCAACGCCTCTGTATTCCTCGGGTCTCCCCTCACGGCTTCCCTGACTCCCCAGACCAGATCACCTAATGCATGCTCTGCATGGTTTCGTAGCCATCCTTCTCTTTTACACTGCTCACGGCCGAGGCTATTGCCTGTTTCATGCCAGCGGCAGGGACCACTTTTCCATGCTCTCTCCCCAGTGCCTGGCAGATTATAAATGCTCAAGAAGTGCATGAATGAATGGAGACAAAGGCAGGGGGAGGGAAGCCCAGCCTGTGACTGAGGCCAGGCAGGGCTCTGCCGTGTTTAAGGTCAAGAATAGAATTTCCTCAAGCTTTCTCTGTCACTTGACTTGCACCTGCTTGAGGTGGCCTCCCAGGTTCCTTTCCCACCCTCTCCTGGGATTTTCTGAAAATAGATTTTACGCCTGGAGGTCAAGGGCAGGAGTCCTTGGAAGGATAGAGCTGGTGGAATGGTGGTTCTGTGAGATGGGTCCTGCTCCAGGGAGTTTCCAGCCCAGCTGAGGGTGAAAGAAGTACTTGGCTGGGTGAGCCATGATCCTCACTCAACCTTCGCTGACTCTTTCTTTCCTTTCAGTTCGAGACAAAGAAGCGTGGACAGGCCACTGGGCCAGCGGGTGCCATTATGTCAGGTAAAGGAAGGGTGGACCCACTGGGTAGGACATGACAGTGACGTAGGGTGGGTGGCCTTTTTCCTGGTCCGTTTATACCCCGTAGTTTTTGAAGATCAGATTCTTTTGGTCCTCTTGCCCCTGGGTTTCCCCTGGTCCCCCACCGAGACTTGCTATCAAAGACCCTCACTGTCTAGCTGTCTGTCAGACCTCTGAACCTGGGGACCAGAGACAGCCCATCCTGACGCCCTGGCCCTCCTGTCCATCTGACCGATGAGTGACATGGGTAGCTCAGTCCCCATCCTTTCTGTCACCATCACTCTAATACTCTGAGACCTTTTCCTTCTGGTTTCTGGGTTGTCTGGTTTCCAAAGGCTCAGAACTGGAGAGACCTGTAGGGACCATCTAGTTGGATCCCCATCCCACTGGATAAACGGAGGTCTGGAGAGAGCGGTGATGACTGAATCTTGCAGTGGAGGCTGGAACCCACATCTCCAGACTCACCATCCTGCTGCTTCTGCCCAGAACTACCCTTGACCCAGTGTCCACGCCTGATGGACGGTGTTTACTGTTTTTATTCTTCTGACAGTGGCGCTGCCTCAGGGCCACTTTGGAGAGCTGAGGCAGCAGGAGAGCTGCTGGGGATGGTGAAGTGGCCTGTGGCCGCAGGGGCTGAGAGGGCAGCCCAGCCAGGGGAAGAGCGATCAGATCAGGTCACTGGGGAGGGGAGTATTCAGGGTGAAACTGTGTAATGCGCCTCACCCGCAGAGAAAGTGAACAACTTCCCACCACTGCCCAAATTCATCCCGCTAAAGCCATGTTTCTACCAAGACTTCGAGGCCGATATCCCTCCTCAGCATCTCAGCATGACCAAGCGCCTCTACTACCTCTGGATGCGTGAGTGCTGTGGGGTGGGGGTGTTCCAGAACGGGGGAGCGGGGAGGGGGGTGCTGGCGGGTGCTGGGCACTGGGACGGGGTGCCCCCAGGCCCGGGTCCTTCAGCCTCACCTGCAGCGTCTATCCCTGCCTGGCTCCTGCAGACTCCTCTCCTGGGCCGACTCCCCAGCTAGGCCTCAGTTTCCATCACCTCCCATCTAGCCTTTCCTCATGCCCCCATCACAGAGCAGCTGGGTGCGTGTGAGGGGTCTCTGCCTGCATTGCAGTTCCTCATTTATCTTCTCATGGGAGTGTTTTTCCAGGGAACCTCTGGTGATTACCTCAGGAGTCTGGATTTGGAGAGGAATCCTCCCCTCAAAGCCTCATTTTTCTTGCTTTCTCTGGAAGATTGCTCCAAAAGAATGTTCAGTTGGGATATAGTGGCCAGGCTGGGCTGGTCACTCCACTTCCCAAGCTGAAGCTTCCTCATTTGTAGGAAAAAGGGTACTGGCTCAGTGATCGCTGTGCTTCCATGTGGATGTGCGTTAAGAGCTCAAGTTCTCAGGTTCTAAGATTTTGAGGTTGAGAGTTTTAAAGGCTCTGGTTTCTGATGGTCTGTGATGTTAGAATAATTATAACAAGGGTACTAGATCAAATGAGCTGGAGAGAGATGGGACTGTGAAGAGAGATGTAAACCGATAAAAAAACAGGGTTAAAAAAACCCTAAAACTGAAAACAAAACAAAATAAAAACAGGTTAATGAGTGTTCCATGTAAAGAGCAAATAAAATCAGTGAGAACACCATGAATCCAGGAAATCCGGTGGTAATAAATAGGGATGAGGGAAACACAGCTGAAACTCACAGAAAGAAATGCTTACCCTCATTGTGAGGGGCCCTGAGAGGGGTGTACCTCTCATGCGACAGCATTGTCAGGCCAGACTTGGGGAGCCGTGGCCCTGGGCTCTGGGAACTCTGCCCCTGAGAAGATCTCATCCAGGAGCTGGATTTAAGGGCTATAAATATCTTCCTAAGTCCTTACTAGGTGCTGGCCAGATGCTTTGTTCCCAAGGAAATGTATATAACCCTTGTGATGCTTAAAGAGTTCTATTCAGAAGCCAAGACCATAGATACCTGGCTGTTTGAGGCCAAGATTAAGCCTTCTTTCCTTTGTTTATTCAGCAAGTCTTTTTTTTTTTTTTTTTTAATTTATTTTATTTTTGGCTGTGCTGGATCTTTGCTGTGGCATGAGGGGTCTGCGGCATGCGGGGGCTTTTTTTCCCCTGTTGGGGTGTAAGGACTTCTCGTTGTGGAGCACGGGCTCTAGAGAGCACGGGCTCAGTAGTTGCCCTGTAGCACATCGGATCTTAGTTCCCTGGCCAGGAATTGAACCTCCGTCCCTTGTGTTAGAAGGTGGAGTCTTAACCACTGGACCACCAGGGGCGTCCTTGTTCAGCAAGTCTTTGTGGAAGGGGCCTTGGGCTGACAACATTGGAGGAAGGGAGCTGGGTGTGTGTTAGTGCAAGCATCAGATGGGGAGACTTGAAGTCTCTGCTGGCTGTAACTCAGGAATACAGTGATTCACAGGTTTAGTTATAGAGTATGTAGGCATGGAAGAGAAGGAGCCTGGGTCTCACTCTTGGGGAACCTCTAGTTTGGTTGATGGGCTGGGATTTGTCCTTTGGGAAACATGAGAGCACCCAAGTTGTTAGGAGGTCAGAGGGATGGGAGATGAATAAGACTGCAGTAATGAAAGACTTCTTGGAGGAGGTGGCATAATAGGATTAAAGAAAGACTGAGATCCCAGCCACTGCTGCCTGTCCTATATAAGTGTGGGGCAGATGGTATGACGACGTAAAGAGACGCTTCCTTTTCCTTTCCCCTTTTCATGCCCTACCTTGCAAGAGAAGATGGAAGATGGGTTTCCTGTGCCATGGGCTTGGTGATTGCTGTGGGTCTGGGAAGGCCAGGGACTGAGGCTATACTTAAGAGCATTTCTCCCAGGTTGAGGCTTTGGGGCTCTTCAACAGGACTTGCTAGGCTGAGACTCTGAGTTCCTGATCGGGGGAGACTCTTTGTTCTCTGGAGTTCTCAGATCCCCAGGAATGGGTGTGTGTGTGGGGGGGGTTGGTCTGAGCTCCCGGTTATCTTTCTTACAGTCTATAACCCCTCTGTGTGTGTATGTTATATGTGTATCTTATGTATCTCTGTGTGTGTATTGGCTGATGTGACTTGCGGGTACGCATCTGTATAAATGTGGTTTGCATGTGTGTTTGTGTATGTCTGTATCTTTCTGTGCTTGTGCTGTTTGCCTGTGTTTGATTGTGGGTCTGTGTTGAGTTATGGGGGTGTATGTCTGTGTATGAGTGCTTGTGTATTTCCGCATGGGCCTTGGTGTTTGTGTGCGTGTCTGCTGTCTGTCTGGTGTCTGTTTACGTGCTCCTGGGTCTGCAGTGAATAGCGTCACGCTGGCTGTGAACCTGGTGGGCTGTCTCGCGTGGCTGATCGGAGGCGGGGGAGCCACCAACTTTGGCCTCGCCTTTCTCTGGCTCATCCTCTTCACACCCTGCTCCTACGTCTGCTGGTTTCGGCCCATTTACAAGGCCTTCAAGTAAGTGATGGGTGCTGAACCCAGCTCCTAACCCTGTATCTTTGCCCATCTCCCCTGTCTCTTATCTACATATTTTTCTCACTTTTTTTATTTTTATTTTTGCTGTCCCCCAAGCTCACTTTCCCTTTATCCTCAGCTCAGACTGCCAGGTAGGATTTAGGCTTCCTGGGAACTCTCAGCCAGAATGAGAAGGCTGGGAGTCAGAGCCTCCCTCTTAGGTCCTTCCTTCTTCACTCTACCCTTGGGTGGGACACCATAGAGACCAGACTTGTTCTTGCTTTCCCTTCCCCAGGCAACTAGCTGAATGAAAAATTTTGCCAGTGGGGCTACCTGTCACGGTTTAGCTGCCCATCCCGGTACCCATGAGGCTGGCTAATTTGGTGCCAACTAGACCACCTACCAACATGCCAATGGGACAAGCCATCCATGTGCCACTGACACTGTTTACGTGCTAATGAGGGCATCCGACTCCGTGCCAAAGGGACTACCCATCCATGTATCAGTAGGGCTAACTGTCTTAGTGCCACTGGGTGTCTGCCTTGGGTCAAGTGGGATTTTCAATCTTTGTGCCAATGGATTATCCCTCTCAGTGCCAATTGGGCCTCTAATATTAATGTTTGCCAATTGGATCCATCCATTTATGTGCCAATTAGGTTATAATCTTGGTGCCAGTCATGTGTCCATTATTGTGCCAACAGCGCTTTCTAACTTGTGGGGCCTCCACTCATGTACCACTGGAGCTTCATGTCTTGGTGCGAGTAGGGTTGTCCAACCCTTTGACATGGGTTGTTTATTCCTGCCACAACAGACCCATCTATTTCTGTGCCAGCCATCCATGTACCACTGAGTGGTCCATTCATGAGGAGATCTTTCCCTATGCAATGTGGTACACACAGGTCTAACACATGGAACCTTACAAAGATCCATGGGTAAATGCTCTCCCATTTTGACCCCTTAACCAAGATCCACTGTGTACTCACTCACCCTTGGAAGAACTTGAAAGTCTTAAAGGCAGGGAAGCCATGTCCCTCTACCCAGGTGACGGGAGCCATCTCCTCTGTTGCAGGACTGACAGCTCCTTTAGCTTCATGGCGTTCTTCTTCACCTTCATGGCCCAGCTGGTCATCAGCATCATCCAGGCTGTGGGCATCCCAGGCTGGGGTGTCTGGTAAGAGACCGGGGTGTCTGGGACTGACCCAGGGCTAGCCGGGCGGCAACTGGGGTATGTCCTTTGCTTACTTCTGTGGGCTAAGCTGCCTGGCCTGTGGGAACACCATGAGTTATTGCAAGTGTGAAGGGATTCAGGATAACTTAGTAGATACAGCATAGCATCAGAGGAGAATAAGACAGTGGTTTTTAGGGGTGATGAGGGATATCAAGCGTCATGAGATAACCCAAGAGAAGGAAGCCTTATGTTCTGAGAAGCTTATTTCCTGAGCCAAGGGTTCTTCCTAAACCACTGACACAGGCCCTGTCCATCCATTGATATGCTCTCTCTCTGTGACAATGAGAAGGTCCCTTACTCTAGTGGGGCGGCTCCTGGGTATCCGTCACTGTGCCAAGCAGCCCCACAGCTGGCCTGTCTCTGCAGCGGCTGGATCGCCACCATCTCCTTCTTCGGGACAAACGTTGGCTCGGCAGTGGTGATGCTCGTCCCCACCGTCCTGTTCACGGTCATGGCCGTCTTTTCCTTCATTGCCCTCAGCATGGTATGTGGCCGCCTCGAGAGCTACAGAGTGGTGTTGGGAGGGACGGTGGTCTGTAACAACCCTTCTCCCAAGTTACAGAAAGCCCCAGTGGTCTTCCCAGGGACTCACTCTGGGGTGGCTCAATGGACTTTGCTCCCAGTGCACAGGGCACGGGTCGGAGGGGGGACTGGCTTCTACGGTGACTTACCTCTGGCTCCCACGTCTTTTCTGGACGGGCGGCCTCTTCTCCTTGATTAACCCTTCCTTGTGCTCCTCCTACAGGTCCATAAATTCTACCGGGGCAGTGGGGGGAGTTTCAGCAAAGCTCAGGAGGAGTGGACCACGGGAGCGTGGAAGAACCCGCACGTGCAGCAGGCGGCCCAGAATGCAGCCATGGGGGCAGCGCAGGGCGCCGTGAATCAGCCGCAGACTCAGTATTCTGCCACCCCCAGCTACACGTACTCCAATGAGATGTGAACCAGCCAAGCCGACCGGGAGCTGGCTGGGGGCCGGTGGGATGGGGGCTCAAACCACAGGGTCTGTTGTGGTGACCAAGCAGGGTTCCCCTTCCCTTTTTCTCCTCCCGCACTTTGTACAAAGAATCAGAGTTATATATATATATGTATGTATGTATATGTACCGCCCCTCCCCCGCACCCTTTGACTCTGCTCTCAGCACCGTGAGAGCTGTGCGCTGCACTCGGGGCTGCCCCGTGCGGCGGTAGTTGTGTCTGTGTCCCCTTGTGAATAGTGTGCAGTGGAGGTCTCTGTTGTGGTGCTAGATGTACGTTTAGAACTAAACCAGCCCTCCACCCTCCCATCAGGCTGCTCCGTCTGACCTTGGCCCTGGCACCCCTCATGGGGCAGGGGAGGCAGAGTGGAGAGCCTGGCCCCCTCCCAAGGTTATAAGCTGAAACTGTTTCCAGTTTTGGTCTTCCTGGGAAGCAGCAGTATTTAGCACTCCTGGGGATGTTGGTGGGGAGGGTGGAGACCTGCAGGGAATCTTCCCTTGCTCCTTTGGATCTGGGTCTCTGCCCTCCCCTCCCACCTCCCACAACCTCCTGCTCCATTTCTCTCTTCCTGCTTCCTGTGGTCTCTTTGCCTCTCCAGGGCTCCTCTCTTCCCCATATGGCATTTCTTCGTCTTCCTCCAGGCTGAGGGTCCCACTTGTATCTGCTCCTGAGACTGAAGCCCATTCTCAGATCCGGGAAGCAGACAGAGGACAGGGGAGCTGAGGCTGAGCCCTGATGTGGGAGGACACACAGCCAGAGACGTGGAGCCCTCCTGGGTACCTGACCCGAAGGGGATGGAAATGTAAGGCAGGGTCCTTTCTTCCCTGCCTTGCCTTCTCCTCCTTTACTTCCCAGAGCCCCCTCGAGCCCCTCTGCCTGTGTCCCTCCCCACACTTGCAGCTGCTGTGGCCTGATTATCCTGCCCTACCCCTACTGTGTGCTAGGTGATGTCTGCCATCTACAGGGGCAGATTGCACTGCTTTCCCTGAAGAGCTGAGTGGTGTCTGGGTAGTTTTCAGGTGTAAAGGTGCAGCTGTATGCTTGCTAAGTCGCTTCAGTTGTGTCCGACTCTGTGACCTTATGGACTGTAGCCCACCAGGCTCCTCTGTCCATGGGATTCTCCAGGCAAGAATACTGGAGTGGGTAGCCATTTCCTACTCCAGGGGATCTTCCTGACTCAGGGCTCCTGCATTGGCAGGCGGGTTCTTTACCACTAGCGCCACCTGGGAAGCCCAAAGGTGCAGCTGGAACAAAGGATCTGTAAATAATTACTGGTCTCCGAGTGATGTCTGATTGACCCAAGCCCACTGGGCAGGTGCTGGGTGTCTCTGAATGACCACTGGATTCCTGGGAGCAATAGCTGTTCTGTTTGGGTCTGATAGAAGGGATAGGCTCAGAGGACTGGTCCTGGAGGGATGAGTCTTCTCAGAAGAGAAAGTAGGCAGGACCAACTGAGAGGGGATCATGCATCCCCCCTGCCCCGCCCCCCCCACGCAGCTTGCTCTTGGGCATAGGGCAGTTCTGGGCACTTGAGCTCAAGGTCTAGGAATAAGCACGGGCCAAACCCTATGAGCAGGCACAATAGTGGAATGTGGTTTCAGGTTAGAAGGTGGGAGGGGAGGTTCTCTGGCTCCTGGTTTTTTTTTAATTTTTTATCATATTGAGATTACTTGTTCCCCTCTGTCTACTGGGCTTGATTCTTGGCCCTTCCTCACCCCCATTAGAAGCCCCCCTTTCCTTTTCAGGACAGTGATAAAGGCCTGTGGGCCTGTTGTGTCCCAGGGATTGTGAGAATGTTGTTGGTAGAGGTCCTGCTCTCTCGGAGGCCTGAAGAGGAGTGGGTTCTTACCCATGGAGCAGCTGGCCATTTCTCATTCATCGCCCCCACCTCCCACCTGGGCAATTTGGCTTGAAAAAACAAACTCCACCTGGCCACTCTGGGTGGCTCCAGCTTAGAACCCAGCACCTGGTTTTCCAAGTGCTATCTGAGCTTTGAGCTCCAGGTACTTCATTTTCCTATAAGGGGAACCAGGGCCTCTGGGAAGTTATCTTCCTAGTGGCCCCTTAGGCTTGGGCCAGAGCGTGATTGACTCTCTCCTCTACCACTTTCTCTTTGGAAAGCAGTTGTCACAGCCCCTAGTACCCGAAAAGAGACCCCAGGTCTAGGTTCTCCCCTTCCCTCTCTCCTTGCCCAGACCTCTGGCTCCCTCTCCCTCTGTCTCTTTGGTGACTCCAGGAGGCCTGTGGTCTCGCTGCCAGCACAGCATCCTTGACCTGTTGGATGCTCCTTCCTGTCAGCTTCCTGTCCTACCCGCCTTTGCTCTTTCCTGGCTCAGGCCTGTATGGCCACGCCCTGGCTCTGCCCTTTGGAAGACCTGCTATACCCGCGTGTGGCCCAGCTTGTCCAGGCCCTGGGATGCTGCGTCTCCAGGCATCTATGCACTTTCCTGGGGAGGGAACCGAACCAGAAGTGGGGGCTGGGCACAGGTTCATCTCTGCTGGATGGTCTGGCTTGAGGGTGGGGTGCAGGAAGGCTGAGGTCAGTTCTGGGAATCCTCAGGTCTTTGGCCAGTGACCTGCTTTTGCATTCTGCTGGTGCCCACTGCCCCTCCTTGTTTCTGGGAAACACAGACCATTCTCCAACTGGCAGTTGAGCTGCCTGAGCCAGTGTGTCTGTCTGTGGAAACTGAGTGAACCGTAATAAAGGGGAACATTTGGCCCTTTGTGTCCTGCTGTGTCGTGTGTCTTCATGAGGGCCTGTGTGGAGCCTCGCCATGGGCTGTGGGGCATGGAAGTAGGGTGGGTCCATGGGCCTGTCACCTGTCATTCCCAGAGTTCAAAAGTCACACACTTCTGTGTAGTTCTTTCTCTGAGGCAGCGTTGAAATTGCCACAGAGTCCTTCTGCCTGTTAGGAGTTCTGAGTTTCCTGAGAAAGAGCTGAGTTCACATGCTGCAGCTAAAGATCCCCCATGCTGCAACTAAAAGATTCTGCATGCAGCATCTAAGGCCTGGCACAGCCAAAAAAAAAAAAACAAAAAAATAAAACAAAAAACATAGAAGATAGGCTCAGTAAAAGTATTAAGTACTGCAGTGATAACAGTGTGGGTGGGGCTGGGGGGATGAAGAGGTCAGACAACTGGCAGACCCAGATGAACACAGGAAATACCAAGAACTTGGGAACCGGTGTTCTCGGTGGGGTTCCCCGAGTGGACCACAGTTCCTGGAAGGCTGAGAGGTTGACTACAATTCCCAGAAGGCTACGCGGTCGCGGAGGCAGCCTCCGACAGCCGTAAAGTTGCGTGTCAGTCAGAATCAGCGGGAGGGGCGACCGGGATACCGCGATACTTGGGGCTGCTCCGAGACGCGCCTGGCGCGGGTGAGGAGGCTGGGGGAACCGAGGAGGCTGGTGTCCCGTGGTGGGGCAAGCAGGAGGCTGGGGAAGCTTCGTTGGCGACTTTGACCTCTTTGTGTGACCTCAGTTTCCGTGTATGTGGGTGCGTGTGTCCATGTGTGTCCTTCCTGTCCTATTGGTGCCCAAGAATCTTTGTTCGCCGCTGCGGGTCTGCAGCTGTGTGTGTGTATCCGTGTGTCCGCTGCCGATCTCCGGTTTTCTGTGTGTGTGTGTGTGTGTGTGTGTGTGTGTGTGTATCCGTGTGTCCGCTGCCGATCTCCGGTTTTCTGTGTGTGTGTGTGTGTGTGTGTGTGTGTGTGTGTATCCGTGTGTCCGCTGCCGATCTCCGGTTTTCTGTGTGTGTGTGTGTAGCAGTGTGTGTGTAGGGGCTGTGGAGTCTATGGGTCCGGAGCGCTATGGACCTGTTCCCAGCTCCATCCTGAAGTGGGGCATTTATTTTTTAAAATTAATTTATTTTTAATTGAAGGATAATTTCTTTACGATATTGTGTCGGTTTCTGCCAAACAGCAGCATGAATCAGCTATAGGTATACTATGAAGTGGTGCATTTCTGTATGTGCCCTCCCATCCCTGCGTTATGCTCTTCTGCAGTTGCCTAGGGCCCTTTAACCTAGTTTTATAAAAGGTAGCCCTATCGGTTACCCACGTTTACCTCTTGCCTTAAAGAAACAAACAAAAAAAACCCGTGCCTACTTTCAAAAAGGAAAGGGGATGGCCCAAGGTACAAACCATTTTACAAGTTGATACAACAGAAAAAGGAAAGCCCTGGGATATTGCAGTTATCCCCTGGCTCCACCTAAAAGTGCTGAATGACATTAAAAAGTGAGAGGCCAAATTTTGTCAGAGAACTTCAGTGCTGCACTTTGAAGTATTGGAGGCCAGTGCCAGGTAATAGGCAGGAGAGATTCCCAACTTGGGGAAGTGATGGGTACTTTGGAGCAGAAGTTGTCCTCATCTCTCCTAGTGGCTGAGAGGTAGCAGTTCCTAGTCACTCCCTTGTTAGTAGCCTCCACGTGTGAATGTAATATTAATGTGTGAGTGCTAAGCCGCTTCAGTCCTGTTAGACTCTGTGCAACCCTATGGACCAGGCTTCTCTGTCCATGGGATTCTCCAGGCAAGAATACTGGAGTAGGTTGCCATGCCCTCCTCCAGGGGATCTGCCCCACCCAGGAATTGAACTTGCATGTCTCACGTCTCCTGCAAGGGCAGGTGGGTTCTTTACCACTAGTACCACCTGGGAAGCCTGAATGTAACGTGTCCCCAACTTGTGGCCTTGAGGAAGGATGCCTAACGGGATTCCAGGAGCTGCAGAGTCAAGCCTGGCTGCTTCTGGTTTGAGAGAAGAGTAGTCTTAGCAGAATGTCAAGACCTTGAGTTCTCCCGGAAGAGTTCCTTGCCTTTCCTTGAAGGAAGGGATTTAAAGTGCTCCTGCAGGTGTGCCACTGCTTTTAATGACTGGGTTTAGGGGAAGAGTGCCACTACCGGAAGCTGCAGGTGTTACTTGGGCAGAGTTGTATTGATTGGTGGGAGATAAGGAAGAGCATAATCTTGGGGCCAGGGGTGAGGAACTTTGACGTCAGGCCAGAGAGTCCTGGGTTCCCTGCCCACTCACCCAACTTCAGTTCTTTTTTCTGGGCCCAGCTCCTGTTTGTGGTTGTGCTGGCCTGAAACCACAGTCTGGATTTTTTTTAAAGCCCTGGTTCTGCCCTGGCTCCACACTTGCCCGTATTGTGATTGGCAAGCATTCCGGAAACTTTTACTTAACTCTGCCCTAATTAAACTCTTCGAAAAGGAGACTTACACATCACAAGGCTGCCACAAGTTGAGGCTCTTTATCTGTCTGGCCTTGTCTTTCTCAGAGGACAGAGAAGCTTGTCATTTTTCTGGCTGTGGCTGCATGCATGTTGCTGCCTGCATGGCTGGCACCCCGGGAGCCTGAGGCTCAGTAATCACAGCTTTCAGCCCTTTGGCCTTTCTGCTTACCAGCTGTTTCTGCTGCTCAGGAGTTCCTGTGAGTCCAGCAGAGCTCAGGAAGATGAGGTGCTGTCTACAGCTACCTTTGAGAGTAAACATAGAGAACTCCTGCCAACTGTTGCCCTCAATGGGACTGGCAGTTTGAGCTGATTTGACCTTGCTTTCAGATGTTGGTTAAATCATCTAACTCTAAAGTACATATCACCCCTCCCTCTTCTTTTCTAGAAAGATATTTAGGGTTTGGTCCTTAACAAAGATTGCTCAGCAGTCTAAGTATTAATAGGAAATCTTGGGCTGTACCACCTGCTCTGGGGAAGCAGTTGAAGTCACCAGCATGAATTCCTGCCCCAGATTTAACTGGTTGCTTTCAGTAACCTGTTCCTTAGGAATTATATCAGTTTGATGTGGTGGTGGTGGTGGTGGTGGTAGTGGTTTAGTCGCTAAGTCATGTCCGACTCTTGCAGTCCCATGGACTGTAGCCTGCCAAGCTCCTCTGTCCATGAGATTTTGTCCATTTTCCTTCTCCAGGTGGTCTTCCTGACCCAGGGATTGAACCTGCTTCCTGCATTGCAGGCAGTCTTCTGTATTGCAGGCAGATTCTTTACTGTTGAGCCACCAGGAGGAGATTTTAAATTCAGTTTCTGATTTTGCAGGAATCTCTTTTCCTAGCCCTAGTTGTATGCTAGGGTCAAGGGTCAAGGTTTGGGATTTGGCAGGTGGGTTTTTCTGGAGAGTTGAGAATGTGCCTCTTCCTGGATGCTGATCAGCACACAGATTAGTTCTGGGAAGAAGCTGGCTGATAGGCCCTCTAGCCTTGTCAGCTGCCAACACGACTCTCCAGGCCTTAGAGTAGACTCAGTTCTGCTGTGGGCAAACATGGCCCT
The DNA here is from genome assembly GCF_032405125.1 of Capricornis sumatraensis. NCBI lineage: Eukaryota > Metazoa > Chordata > Mammalia > Artiodactyla > Bovidae > Capricornis > Capricornis sumatraensis. The sequence goes on along the minus strand of NC_091087.1, from coordinate 40,919,973 downwards.
GGCTGAGGCTCTGATGTAGAACAGAGATTGAGATTGCTGACAAATGGAACTTTGGGGAGATGTCTTGTTCTACGAAACTGGCCTGTGCTTAACCTCTGTTGAGAAGGGTCTGGGCCCCTGGGAGACCCTTCCAGATAAGAGTGGTATAATCGACCCAAACATGGTCCTCAGCTCATATGGGTATGTGTCTGAGTCTTAAAGGTAAAAAATGGGCAAGGGGGCCCTAAGGAGCCAAGGGACCTGCGGAGTAAAGAGGGAGCCCTTAAGGGTTGCAGTCAGATAAGTAACCATTGAGTGACTCACTGGACTTCTTTCTCGGGGTCTGCCTTGATGTCCCTTCCCCTTGTTGATTCTACCCTTTTTGAGTACATGTCCCGGGATACAGAGCGTCACTTACCTCTTGTCTTTCATGCATGGACTCAGAAGGTTGCTGACGGGAGGAGCTTCAGAGATCACCTGGTCCTGTCTTTGTGTTATTCGATGAAGAGACATGTGCAGGGAGGGAATGACCCTGAGCCAAGGTTACGCAGCGGGTCAAGAGTACATGGAGAGGTCCCAGGGCTCCTTATTCACAGGCCAGGCGTCTGTTCTCTGCCCAGCTCTCCTTCAGAGGGTACAGGTGATTATCCATTCAGCAGATGTTCAGGACTTACCACAGGCCTGATACCTGCCTAGTGGTTTGTGTTTAAACCAGGTCAGACATTCAGGGAGCTTGCTGGTGGTGGTGGTCGTGGGAAAGTGGTGACGGAAAGGCAAGGAAACTGATGTCCAAATGGAATCAGTGATCACTGAAAGGTCCATCCCACAGAAGGACCCATCTCAAATGATTTCAAGTGTGACTTCTGTCTTCTCAGTCCATGCACAGATTCCCTGAAGGCAGCAACTGTGTCTTCCAAAATTCTTTTGCCTGGTGTGATCACCCTTGGTGATTGTTGCTGATGGAATGAGTATGTTTTGCTGGTGCAGCCTGCCAGAGTGTAGGATTCAATGGATCCATCAGCCATATAATCATAAACAATCACTTCTAACAACATCTGGGGACTAGAGGGAGAAACCAAGCAGCTAATCTCACGCCTTGGCCTTTATCCTTTTTATGCTGTCTCTTCTTGGGCGTGGAATTGTAGGGTGGTGCCTAATCCACAGGGAAAGGGACAGAGAGGCAAATCCCTCCCTGGAGCACCCAAACCCCTTTGTTGCCCAGGGGTCCACCCCATAGGCACCCCTGGAACCTGCCCTGCCAGTCTTTAGTCAGCCCAGCCCATGGCAGCGGCTCCTTCTTCGTCTGCCCCCTCTAGTCTCTTCACCACCAAGGTGCCCTCCAGGCTTCTTACCAGCACTGGCACCGTCTTTCTAAAATGAAAACCCACCCTGGCCCTCACTGCCCTTGACACTTAGTCCTTGACCTGATTTTGTCAGGAGTCCTTGACCTCCTGCCCACCCCACTGCCCCCTCGTCACACTTTTACCTCACTGCTAAGCTACTCTTTGTTCCCCAAACCTGCCACCCTCCTTCAGGCCTCTTCACTTTTGCAAGATTGGTCTTCTTGCGAAGTTTTCTTCTCTGAGAAACTTCCTCGTACTACAGGACTCAACCTGAATGTTACTTTTTTTTTTTAGGTTTCTGACTACTTGGCACCGACCATATTACAGTGTGACAGACTGATGTGGGGTAGGGGCGTCTGGCCTCATCAAACTGCTCCCAGAAGCTGGGATTATTGACCCCTGGGGAGCGCCAGCATCTGGCCTGGCATCTAACACAGGGTGTTCAGTACATTTTGGTTGAATGTATGAATGAAGCAGGTGCCCTGTTCTGCTTTTAGATCCTAAATCCTGACAGAGCTTTATGGAGCCCAATTCCAGCAGCCTCCCAGGACTCGAAGCCAGTGGACCCCACATGGAACCAAGGGCCACATGTTCAGCTGCTGCACCCTTGAGAAGACAGTTCCGTGTTCTCGTGGGAGTCACTGGGAGTGTTGCAGCCCTGAAAGTGCCTCTTCTGGTGTCAAAGCTTTTGGACATTCCTGATGTGAGTATCCTTACTAGACAGCCTCTGACATTAGAGAGCTGGTGTGCTGGGGCCAGCCCATTTTTGTGCAGGACACAGGGTTTTCCTTTTCTTAATCATGGTGCTTGTGGAAGTCCTCTGTGTGCATTGATACGTGGGGGACGCAGCAGACAGAGATGAGTGGGACAGTATAACCAGGAGCTAGATTAGATAGACACAGAGTGAATGGAGACTGGGAAAGGAACACTGGTGAATGGAGGATTCGGCTTCCCAAACACTGACCTGTTCCCCGAGGTCCTGGTGTGGAAAAGGGCTGGCTGGAGAAGTGTGGCAAGTCCTCAGCGCCCCCTGGTGGCTGCGGGCTCCCCGCTTTCACTCCATCCTGGACATTTCTGCCCTGTCCTCCTTCCTTGTTGGACACCGTGGCTGTCCTGCCAGTCCAAATGCACTGGAACCTTAGCGACTCCTTGTTGCCTGCAGCTCTGGTTTCAAACTCTGCTCCTTTAGGTGCCCAGAGATGCCCAGAGACCACCACGGCGTGCCAGAGGTAGTGGGCTTAGCCCCTTGCCTTTGGTCAGGTCACCTCATCGTTGATCAGTTTTATGTATGGGGTTCCTGGAGAAGGCAATGGCACCCCACTCCAGTATTCTTGCCTGGAAAATCCCATGGATGGAGGAGCCTGGTGGGCCGCAGTCCATGGGGTCGCTAAGAGTCTGACACGACTGAGCGACTTCACTTTCACTTTTCACTTTCACGCATTGGAGAAGGAAATGGCAACCCACTCCAGTGTTCTTGCCTGGAGAATCCCAGGGATGGGGGAGCCTGGTGGGCTGCCGTCTATGGAGTCGCACAGAGTCGGACATGACTGAAGCGACTTAGCAGCAGCATGGGGTTCCAGGGCAGATTCTTTTGTGGGAAAAGTTGAAGGCTTTAAAAAATGTGAAAGCCAACAAGTGATAACCCTACTTCTTCATATATCCTAGGCCCTTTGTTGGTCTGTTCCTTCTAGCAGCCCCTGATGGCCTTTCCTTTGGGCCAGCCCCTTCCAGGCTGTGCCACCCTCCCTACTCTTCCTTGCCCTTTCAGTTTCTTCACAAACACTTCACATAAAAGCCTTCCTAGCCTGCCTCAGCCCATGTGGTTTTGTTCACTTGATGTATTAAAGAAAGACCAGAAGTGGGATTTTATTCAGGAAAACTATTGTGATAAGGGAAATTAGACCTCAGTATAGAATTGGGTTTAATTATGAATACAGCAAGGAAAAGTGAAGCTTTGTAGCCAAGGAGTGGTGTGTATGTGTGTGTATGTATGTATGTAAAATTAAGAAGAAACATCAGGCTAAGGGAGATTTTAGCATACTGTCCTGGCTGATTCTCTCTGAAGGCAGCCCAGGTGATCAGACATCGTCTAGGGAGTGTTGGGGAATGAGGAGCCTGGTGAGATATCCAGACTGATCACATAGCGAGGGTGTGAGATTCTGGCTAGTAAACCAGTGTAGCAGCAGGAATCGTGCTCAGGAGGATGAAGCCTGGGGACAGGCCTAGTTGCAAAGTGGCTCAAAAGAGACTGACTAATGTTTGGTTAAGAAGAGAATCTTGAACAAGCTGGGGAACCACAAATGACCTTTGACACAATTTGTGATGCTAGTTTTGTGGGGTGTTGAACAAAGCTAGTGGAGGTGATGGAATTCCAGTTGAGCTATTTCAAATCCTGAAAGATGATGCTGTGGAAGTCCTGCACTCAATATGCCAGCAAATTTGGAAAACTCAGCAGTGGCCACAGGACCGGAAAAGTTCAGTTTTCATTCCAATCCCAAAGAAAGGCAATGCCAAAGAATGCTCAAACTACCACACAGTTGTACTCATCTCACACGCTAGTAAAGTGATTCTCAAAATTCTGCAAACTAGGCTTCAGCAGTACCTGAACTGTAACTTCCAGATGTTCAAGCTGGTTCTAGAAAAGGCAGAGGAACCAGAGATCAAATTGCCAACATCCGCTGGATCATGGAAAAAGCAAGAGAGTTCCAGAAAAACATCTATTTCTGCTTTATTGACTATGCCAAAGTCTTTGACTGTGTGGATCACAAGAAACTGTGGAAAATTCTTCGAGAGATGGGAATACCAGAGCACCTGACCTGCCTCTTGAGAAACCTATATGCAGGTCAGGAAGCAACAGTTAGAACTGGACATTGGAACAACAGACTGGTTCCAAATAGGAAAAGGAGTACGTCGAGGCTGTATATTGTCACCCTGCTTATTTAACTTCTGTGCAGAGTACATCATGAGAAACGCTGGGCTGGATGACACACAAGCTGGAATCAAGATTGCTGAGAGAAATATCAATAACCTCAGATATGCAGATGACACCACCCTTATGGCAGAAAGTGAAGAGGAGCTAAAAAGCCTCTTGATGAAAGTGAAAGAGAAGAGTGAAAAAGTTGGCTTAAAGCTCAACATTCAGAAAACGAAGATCATGGCATCTGGTCCCATCACTTCATGGCAAATAGATGAGGAAACAGTGGAAACAGTGTCAGACTTTATTTTTGGGGGCTCCAAAATCACTGCAGATGGTGATTTCAGCCGTGAAATTAAAAGACGCTTACTCCTTGGAAGAAAAGTTATGACCAACCTAGATAGCATATTAGAAAGCAGAGACATTACTTTACCAACAAAGGTCCGTCTAGTCAAGGCTATGGTTTTTCCTGTGGTCATGTATGGATGTGAGCGTTGGACTGTGAAGAAGGCTGAGCGCCAAAGAATTGATACTTTTGAACTGTGGTGTTGGAGAAGACACTTGAGAGTCCCTTGGACTGCAGGGAGATCCAACCAGTCCATTCTAAAGGAGATCAGCCCTGGGTGTTCTTTGGAAGGAATGATGCTAAAGCTGAAACTCCAGTCCTTTGGCCACCTCATGCGAAGAGTTGACTCACTGGAAAAGTCTCTGATGCTGGGAGGGATTGGGGGCAGGAGAAAAAGGGGGCGACAGAGGGTGAGATGGCTGGATGGCATCACGGACTCGATGGATGTGAGTTTGAGTGAACTCTGGGAGTTGGTGATGGACAGGGAGGCCTGGCATGCTGTGATTCATGGGGTCGCAGAGAGTCGGACAGGACTGAGCGACTGAACTGAACTGAGCTGAAACTGCTAGGGCGCAGGGTGTGCTTTTTCCTTGCTTATGTCTGCTCAGCACTTAAGTCAGAGTGACACAGGTGGGTGTACCTGAAGCGTCCAGCAGGGGGCAGTGCTCACTTGCAGATGACCATGTCGTGACTCACAGGCAGGGGCGGGAAACCTTTTTTTTTTTTTTTTTTTAAACTTTCCACAAACTTATACCCAGAAAGTCACCCCCTTACCTCACCTTCCAGGCAGCCAGGGATGCCAGTCAGGCCAGAAGAGGGGAGGGTGTTGTGGCTGCTCTGAGGCTGGGCAGTGGTGCTGGTGGGGCAGGAACCACTTTGGCCTGCCCCCTCCTCGTGTGCCCAGAACCCTCAGTAGGAGCTGGCCAGTGAGAACCTTGAGGGCGGGAGGCAGCCTCTGCCGCTGCCCTCTCGGGAGGGAGGGAGCCATGCAGTTCCCTTTTCCCATAGCCCCAGAGCAAGTGAATTTCCGGCCTGGGGCCGGATGGGGGCAGGGAGTCCTATCCCAGGAAACAGATGGGCAGCCTCAGAGCAGAGGGAAATGGCAGCTCTACCACTTCCTGCCATCCCACTGGGCCAGCATTTAGCCGGGTGTGAGGAGAGGGTTGCCTGGAGCAGGGAGGCTCTCCAGCCGCCCCCGGCCTTTTAGTCTAGCCTCTGTTGCCGACAGGCCACATCTGGAACGGGACTTGGCGCCCCCCTCTCTGGCTGGAGTTGAAGCTGAACAACTCCAGAAGGGCAGTGATCTAGCAGGGAGGACTCCCGGAGTTAGCCTCTGGGGGCCTGCCTTTGTCATTTTAAAATAAAGATGAGGACTGTCACCCATCCCCTCAGGCTGCCGTCAAGGCTGGGGAGGGGGGCAGAGCTGAAACAACTTGTCGTCTTGCGCTAACGCCTAGGCACAGCTCCTGGCACACGGAAGCACTTAACGGTGTGTGTTTCCTGCCCTTCACCCTCTCCTCTTCCCTCGTCGTCGTGTCCTTTAGGGCAGCCACTTGTGTGGGGTGCTGGGGTTGCTGAGGCAGCCCACGTGAGAGGAGCCGGGGAGCCATGTCTATCTGCTGATGTGGGGGGGCCCGCGGCCCTCCCTTCCTGTGGGTAGACATCTCCTAGAGTGGCCCAATGGGTAACCCTCGGGGGATCCCTGCTTGCCTTGTGTTGGTCCCAGGGTGGTGGCCTTCCCTCCCTCGCCCCCACCCTGCCCCCTCCTCCCTGATGGAACTGATCTCCCCAGTGCCCTCCTTCTGAGTCACCCCCCAGGAGTAGTCTTTGTGCCTTGGAGCAGTCCTCCTCAACTCTTTGCCTAAGTCGTGTGTTCACATGCTTTCCTGAGCTCCCTGGGGATCCCTAGATTTTGACCAGCAAACAGCTAGCAAAAGCAGCTGGGCTATGGGCGGCAAGGAACTGGGTGATTCTACGGACCTGGCTCACAACTGCTGATTCATCAGTGTGTTCAGATTTCCCAGGAGGACCACTGACCTGGAGCCAGACCAGGGAGACTGAGGGAGTGAGGGGTAGGAAGGAATTTGGATTGCTGCCTCACACACCAGCCATCATCCAGAGTGGCCACCTGCAGAGAAGCCTTGGAGCCTGTATGAGAGGTGGGAGGAGTTGGATGTGGTGGGGCTGGCCAGCCCTCCCTTGAGAGAGGCTGCTGCGCAGAGAGGATTTCTCACGCTGGGACTCTGGGCAGGTCAGATCTTTTTTATGGCCTCAGTTTTCTTATCCCTGCAGTAAAGTGGGGGCTGGATAATCAACTGATTGATTTCTAAGGCCTCTCCTGGCGTCAGGGCTAGGAGATTCTAGATGTGAGGGCAGAAAGGCCTAGGACCCAAAGACAGCCTGAGAGAAGGTCCTGGAATGTAGGGGCTGTGGCTGTTTTGCATTCTGTAATTGTCCTGTAATTGAGCAGTCAGCTCAGTCAGTTTGTGCCCTTTGGTTGACACCCTCCTCACTGTGGAGAAGACAGACACCTCTGTCTGCTTTTGCTGGGCAGGTGTCAGCAGGGCTGAAAGCCAGAAGAGGATTTCTGAAAGTGGGGAAAATCTCCCACCCAGGAAGTTGGCAGACCTTTGGCTTAGAGAACGTTGAGTTTCCAGAATGCCTGTCAGGACGTTCAGGACTGTTAAGAAGTGAGGGAGGAGGGCCTGCATATGTGCAGAATGAAGTCTTTTCTGGTTTTCTGGAGGACTCTGGGCAATATCTGGAGAAACCAAAAATGGTCACAGGCCTTGATTCACCCATAGGATTGAACCCTGTAGGGGTACGGAAGCTCACTAAATGCACAAGCATGTTCATTTTAGCACCGTTTATAATTTTCAAATGGAAACAAACCAAATATCCAGCAGTAGAACTGTGGGCCAGTTATGGTTCAACCTCTTGATGGAATCCAAGGCAGCCATTTAGGAGCCTGGGTGGATCTCATGTGCTGCTGCGGGACAGTCCTCAGGATACCGGTGAAATGAACAAGGTGCTGAGGTTAGCAAAGTGTGGCCCATTGGCCACAGTCTTGTATGGCCTGTAAACCATACAAATATAAACTATTTACCTTTTAGGTTGAAAAATATCAAAAGAAAAATATTTTGTGACACATAAAATTATATAAAATTTTATTTCAGTGTCCGTAACATTTTATTGGGACACATCCATACCCATTCATTTAAGTATTGCCTATGACCATCACTTCATGGCAAATAGAAGGGGAAAAATGGAAGCAGTGACAGATTTTATTTTCTTGGGCTCCAGTATCACTGCAGATGGTGACTGCAGCCATGAAATTAAGACGCTTGTTCACTCTGACAAACCTAGACAGCATATTAAAAAGCAGAGACATCATTTTGCCAACAAACGTCCATATAGTCAGAGCTATGGTTTTTCCAGTAGTCATGTATGGATTTGAGAGTTGGACCATGAAAGCTTGATGCTTTCAAATTGTGATGCTGGAGGAGACTCTTGAGAGTCCCTTGGATTGCAAGGAGATCAAACCAGTCAATCCTAAAGGAAATCAGTGCTGAATATTCACTAGAGGACTGATGCTGAAGCCGAAGCTTTGATACTTTGGCCACCTGATGTGAAGAGTCTACTCATTTGCAAAAGACCCTGATGCTGGGAAAGATTGAAGGCCAAAGGAGAAGGGGGCAGCAGAGGATGAGATGGTTAGATAGCATCACCGATTCGGTGAACATGAATTTGAGCAAACCCTGGGAGATAGTGGAGTACAGAGGAGCCTGGTGGGCTACAGTCTGTGGGGTCACAGAGTCAGACACAACTTAGACCAACAGCAACAACTAAATGCTACAGGCTTGCTACTACAGAGTAGAGTAGTTGTAACAAAGCCTAAAATAGTATCTGGCCCTTTATAGAAAAATTTTGCCCATTCCTGGCGTATAGTATTCCCTTTGTGTGTTGACATGTCTAGGTTAACTGGTTGCGATTTTCCCTCTGGAGTTGGTTACCCTTGTGGCGAGATGGGGGCAGGACGAGAGACTTGGATTTTACGTCTTTCTGTTCTATTTTGATTTTCTAACCTCTGTGTGTACTTATTTTAGTTTTTAAAGTCAGTGGAGCTTTTGCTGGGGATATCATGGAGTGTTTTTGTGATTTTATGCTTTTTTTTTTTTAATACTTCTCATCGAGGAAAGGAGAGCAGAAGAAACATGGCCTGGTTTGAGATTTTCCTTTCTTTCCAGGCAGGGACCACCTGCCTGCTCTGTGGTCCTGCTGTGGAAACTGGTTCAGCTGTTGCACTCTGAGGCATTTATTTGGGCTTCCGCTGGCTTGGCTGGCCCCTTCCTTCTCTGGCCTGCTCCCCCGGGGAGTGAGTTCTACAGGCCACAGAGGCAGCCAGCCCTGGGCTCCTGCACCAGGGTCCTTCTCTGATACTCCAGAACAGCGTCCTGAGGGAGAGCCTCTGCAGTTGGCTGCTCTAGCTTCATTCTTGAGAAATTTCTTTAGTCAGGGAAGTGCACAGAGGGATTGAGTGCTTTCCAGGTGGCACTAGTGGTAACCTGCCTGCCAGTGCAGGAAACCTAAGAGACACAGGTTCGATCCCTGGGTCAGGAAGATCCCCTGGAGGAAGGCACTGCGACCCACTCCGGTATTCTTGCCTGGAGAATCCCATGGACAGGAACCTGGCGGGCTGCAATCCACAGCGTTGCAAAGAGTCCGACATGAGTGAAGTGACTTAGCACGCATGGACAGAGAGACTGGCAGCCTGGTCCTACTTGAATGGCAGGAAGGGCCATGTGCCGAGAATAGCAGCTCCCCCAGAGGCCAGTTTGGAGGCAGAAGAGAGAATGGCAGAGCCTGGTGGGAAAGGGTAAGAGTCACAAGAAGGTTAGGATGGTATAGTGAGCTGGAGGGGCTCTTGGAGGCCCTATGGTCCAGATGGCTCCTGGCTCAGGAGGGAAACCAGGCCAGAGAGAAAGCATTCGCCCGAGATCCCCCAGCCAGTGGGCTGGCAGAACTGGGCTCAAGACCAGGTTTCTTGACAACCATCAGCAAGCGGACTCGAGAGCTCAGATTACGGGCATTCTCTACTCCCACCTAACCACAGCCATGAGGATGAGAATCCCCAGGCAGGTGTGAACTCCTGCCTGGTCCATCTTGCTCTGTAGTCAGGGGTCATGTATCACCTACCCACTTGATAGACAGACATCTAAGCCCCTACCAGCTCTGGCTGCTGTGTGTGTAGTGGGCTCAGTAAATGTCTGTCAAGTGGAGAGATATCATTGTGAGCTGCTGGGACACCCACTCAGCCAGCCGGAACTCCTTGGGGATTTGTTAATGAGGCTTCCTCCTCCATAGCTTCCCCCCAACCCCGTGTGCTGACTGCACCCAGAGCCCTTTTGTCTACAGTATACCCGCCACCCCCACGCTCAGGGTCATGCCAGCTGCTTGGCTGGCCCTAGGCCCCAGGCACTGCCAGTGTCAACACTGGGAGGCCCAGTGTCATGGTCTTCTGCTGCGGGACAGCCAGAGGACTAAGCCCCCAGAGCTCTGGACTCCTCGCCTTGTGCCAGGTCAGGTCATGGCTGGTGCTTCCTTGGAGAGTCCTTGTCAGTCTCCTGTGGAGCCATAGTCACATGCCCTGTAGGAAACCCTGCTCTTTTCTAACCACTCAGCTACGGGTTCCAGCTGGGGCTCTTCTCTACTTGTATATTCCAGAGCTGTGGTATATAATACAGTAGCCACTAGCTGCATTCAGATTTAAATTATTGAAATAAAACCTGAAGTTCGGTTCTTGTCACACCAACCACACCTCACGTGTTCAGTAGCTATGTGTGGCTAGAGGCCACCATGCTGGACAGCACAGATGTGACGTGTTTACTTCGCTGCAGAGAATTTTGTTAGCTGGTTTCTATAGAGTGGTGGTTCTCCATCGGGGCAGTTTTGCCTCCCAGGGAACCCTGGACCATGTCATTTTTGATTGTTACACTTGAGGAAGGGTGCATCTAGCTCATGGTTGTAATGAGTAGAGGCCGGAGATGAGAGCGGAGGAGGACGTTCAAGCCATGGGATTAATCTCATCTGTGGCTGTGAAAATGCTTTTCCACAGGTCCCTTTGATACCTGCTCCAGAAGGAGCCTGGGCCAGGCCAGGGACCGAACTGTAGAAGTAGAGGAATTGCCCCAAATTCTGTTTCCCATTTCCCCTCCCTGACTCCCCAGGACCCCCAGATGGGATTGCTGATGTGTTTTCAACAGAGAAAGAACGCCAGACTTTCCAACTAGTTTCAGGAAGGAATCTCCATAAATGCTAAGCAAAATGTAGGCAGCTTATACTATAGGGCCTGGCCATGCCTTGGTCACATCACAGAGGCTCAGGTTAAAAATATTAAGACAGAAACTGTTGGCAGGGCTGTCACCAGGGGGCCAAGCACAGAGCTGCCTTTCAGGAACTCTGAAGTGTGTGAGAAACTGTTTTAATGTCCAGCCTTGCTTCTCTTTGGACCCAGAAGGGTGTAAGAGGAAGCCAAGGAGGGTTCCTGTCCTCAGGAGTTTTCTGCTCTGCCAAGGCTCCTTAGCATTTGCTGAGGGAAAGGTCAGGGTGAATGAATAGTCCAAGTTATTTAGTATCTCAGAAGGTAACATGACATGCCTTTTTTGTGAAGAAAAAAAAGAAGTGTATGGAAACCCAGGGCCTAGCTCTTGGCTCCCAGAACCTTTTTACAGAGTGAATGAAAAGGAAAGAACAAAGCCCATGGGACTGAAGAATCATATCAAGTGACATCCCTCTGAAACCAGAAAAACTAGCCTGGGCCTGCCAGACAACACTGGGGTCAGGGTCACTGCCAAGGAGACGTGGCTGCTTTATAGGGGTCAAGGGAGGGCCATTGGGAATGATGGCTCATCACATACTCTTCACATAACTCTGTATAAAGACATTGACCCCAAGAAGCTCCCTAACAATGACTGTGTAACCTGGGAGGGTAGCCAGAGAGACTAGAGAGGAGCTTAAGGGAAAGATCTCGAGTAGCAGCAGTGGACCAGTGTGGGAGGCCTACCTGGACCCCTGGTTGGAACTCCCCCAGGAGCCGGGGGAGACGGTGAAGGGCATGTAGAGGGAAGGGAAGGGTAGAGCTGACAGGGAGGAGGGAGCCCCTAACAGGACCATCACCAAACTGGGGATGTTTCTGAAGGCTGTCCATAGTCACAGTCCTCACTTTGAGAACTGGCAGACAGGAGAGCAGGGCAGAGTTAGGAGAGAGGGGAGAGCAGGGCAACTAGCTCTTCAGGAAGCAGCTTTTCAAATTTCAGAATAGGGAGAATGAATTGGGGTGATCTTAAGGGGCAAACTGTCCAGGATAGTCAGGAAGTTCTTAGAAATAAAAGAAAGTAATCCCTTAAGGAAAAGAAGGCAGTGACCAGAAGCCGATATAGCTACCAGGGAAGCTCTCTGTTGAAGGAAATGGGAAAGCAGTTAATTGGGAAGGAGGACATAATAACCAAAGATGAAGCAAGAATATGGTCCAGAAGTCACCAGAGTGACCTGAAGCTTGCAGTGAACACTCAGAATGACGGAAATGACTGATGCACGTATTTGGAAAAAACAATGAAACAACGCCCGGTCCCAGAGGCCAGTGGTATAACCTGGGGTAGGGTGGGGGATTCTTGAGTCCTAACTTTGTTTCCAGTTTTTTCTTTTGAACTTGAAAAAGAATAAATGGTGGTAGAAGAGACTTGACCCAGTTTTGGTGATTCATCTCCTGAATTGGGCAAGTTTTGTCCTGGTGTGCTGAGGTTGCGGTTGGTGACCTACAGGTCCTACTTGGAAAAGTTCGTTCTCTTTTTTTTTTTTAATTTAATTTATTTTATTATTATTTTTGGCTGGTCTGGGTCTTGGTTGCTGCGTGTGAACTTTTCTCCAGTTGAGGTAAGCAGGGGCCACTTTCTCATGCAGGGTGCAGTTCTCATTGCCTTGGCCTCTCTCTCTTTTTTATTTATTTTTTGCCGTGTCTTCTCTGTGGAGCACAGGCTTTAGGCGCACCGGCTTGAGTAGTGGCAGCATGTGAGCTCAGTAGTTGTGGTGCAGGGGCTTCGTTGCTCCAAGGTATGTGGAATCTTCCTGGAGCGGGGAGCAAACCCGTGTCCCCTGCATTGGCAGGCAGATTCTTGTCCACTGCACCTCCAGGGAAGCCCAGGGTTCATTCTTGATTCTTTCCCACGCCAAGCCCCATATGGACCTTGGGGAAGGCCTCTGCTCTTGACCTCGTTCTTTTCGTGATTTGGATTTGTGTCTTGGGACTATTGACGGTGGTACTGGCAGAGAACAGGCCAGGGGGAACAGGTTTGAGATTTTCGCTCTTCACTGACTGAGCAGAAACAGTGGGCCAGCTCTGGGAAGGTGGAATCCACCAGGGAAGTGTGAGGGACTTCTTTTGGGAAAGTAACAGTGCAGGTAGAGTTTGGGGCTTGTGGTTTAGCAGCAACATGGGGGAGAAGAACTCCTGAGGTTTTGCTGATTGCAAACCCTGTGTACGTCAGTTCAGGAGGATGTGGCTTCCAGAGCTGGTGTGGGCTCAGGCTCCTCTGACCAACCCTCGGTGGGGGCCGGGAAGTGAGACTCCAGGTTCCTTGAGCCTAACCGCGTGCCACCTTCTCAGAGCCCCGTGGGCAGAACAGATGGTTCCAGCCTGAGAGTTCTTCAGTTTGGGGAAATCTAATTTTATTTCTTTTGTAATTTTCACCCCTCTTATTTTACTGATCTCCCCTTCAGTAACTCATTATTAGTCAGATTTTGGACCTCTAAAGTTGATCTTCTGATTTTCTCTCTCTTTTTTTTTAATACTATTATCCATCTCTTTATGTTCTACTTTTTGAAAAATTTCTTCTAAACTTACGTTGAATTTTTTCTTTGACTATTTGTACTTTTAATTTCCAAGAGTTCTTTTTTGTTCACTGAATGTTCATTAAAAAAAAAAAAGAGCATCTGGTCCTGTCTGATCTGATCTGTTAATGCCTCTTTCCATTTCCATATATTATGTGTTAACGTATCTTAACTGCTGGGTTTTTCTTTTTGTCCTCTTCTCTTTGTTCTGGGTGTTCATACCTTTAAAAAAAATCCCTTTGCTTTTATTTCAGTGGGCTTTTTGACAGGAAACAGTTTAATCCACTTTATCTAATTGCATGTTTATTCTTTTAAGCTTTATATATCTTTTTAAGTGTGTCTTTTAAGACATTTTGATGTGATTGATGGATTTGAAAACATGCAATATAAGAGTCTGAATCTTGATCAGGGAGTTTAGCCAATTATATAATTACTATAATTGCTATTCTATTAGGACTTACTTCTTCCATCTTATTTAGTGCTTTCTACTTATCATGTATTCTCACTGCTTTTTTGTTTCTTTTCCTTTCCCGTTCCTTTATTGTGTAGATTGAATTTTCTTCTGCTGGTTTGAAAGTTATATGTTCTTCTTGTGGTTCCTTCTCACTTATTTGGCCCCATACCTTACCTCATCACTGTCTTGGGCCTTAAGAGTCTCAGCACCATCCTGCCTTTTTCCGTTCTCTTCACCTGTGCTGGTCCTGTGACATCTTCAGGGCTGGATTCTGTGGGCGACAGCAGCCCTTTTCCTTTGCCACCTTGCTCGGAACTGGACCAGGCTCCTTCAGGGCTCTCCTGGAAGGGACCCCGCTGCTCAGCAGGAGCAGGAGGTTCTGTGCACGTTTGGGGGCTGGTGGGTTCCCAGGAGGGAGCAGGAGGATGGGCGAGTCTGCGAGCTCTGCTGCACGGCTGGGAGGCCCAGATCTGAAGCTCTTCCACAGCCTGCCTCTGAGACTTCTGCTCCCTGCTTCCAGCTTCACTCTCAGATGCTGTGCAGAGCGGTGTCCCACAACCCACAGAGGGTGGAAAACAAATGAGGAGAGGAAGCCTTGGCAAGATGATAGGAAGTGGCAGGGACTAGGTGGAGAAGGCACAGGCATAGCCCATCCAAGAAAGCAGCCGTTGCTCAGCACCACCAACTCAATTCAAGCAACAGTGTGGCCCCCGCAGTGCCAGAGCTTTTGAGAGAAACCAGAACATTGGATTTTCTATGTGAAACCTCCCATAATATCTTACAGAACTCGAACGAACTTTTGGGCAAACCTAATATTTTTTGGCTTAAAAATGTTTATAACCCCCGTGTAGGCCACACGGAGAAGACTCTTGAGAATCCCTTTGATTGCAGGGGGATCAAATCAGTCAATCCTAAAGGAAATCAACCCTGAATATTCACTGGAAAGACTGATGCTAAAGCTCCAATACTTTGGGCACCTGATGTGAACAGCTGGCTCATTGGAAAAACCTGATGCTGGGAGAGATGGAGGGCAGGAGGAGAAGGGGCAGCGGAGGGTGAGATGGTTGGGCAGCAGCACTGACTCAGTAGAAATGAACTCAAGCAAACTCCGGGAGACAGTGTAGGACAGGGAAGCCTGGAGTGCTGCAGTTCATGACTTAGCGACTGAATAGCAACATCAAGGCAGTATAGCACCTCTGGCCCAGACACTGTCCCCAGTGATCCCCCTGGTTAGTTCTGTCCTTGTTATGCTTGACTTTTTCCCCTCCTGGATAAATGTCCCCCAAAGATGTAATTTCCTACCCCCCTCCCCTCTTAGCCACCTCTTCTGGGCCCCTTTCCTCTGTCTGCTTGTTAGTCTGGCATCTCAGTTTACCAGTCATGGAAATGGGTCTGGTGTCGGTCACACTGTCATATGCTATTTCTGTTCTGTTAGCCATCCCCCTTGTTTGCGTTATTAATTTATCTACTAAATGAACAACTCGAGGGTAACCATCACTCTTGCCCCGTGAGTATCGGGCACTAGGGTTTGGTTTTCCTGGAGCCTGTCTGCAGCAAGAGCCCATGAAGCCTGTTCCTAGAAGTCCTGGGAGGGACTCTGCTTGCCTGCTCGCTGGGCTGTGGCTGCAGACACCACGTGCAGGGCCCGGCTCCCTAGTGCCTTGGCCTGCAGAGGGCAGACCTGTGGTGTAGCCCAGAGCTCAGGACCCGGGAGCCTCCTGGGGGGGCCCCCTCCTGCCTGCCCTGGTCTGTCCCTGCCCTAGTGGCTGGAGCCTGCAGCTTTATATATGCTGGGCAGTTGTGTGACTCATTCCTCGGCAGCCCCTCAGATGGGGAAGTGAAACGGCTGCACCTGGAGAGGCTTGACCTTTGGGTGACAGCGGAAGTAACTGTGCAAACGCAGGGCTCACTGCCTCCGAGGGAGAAGCCCTCTCCGCAGCCAGGCTGTGAAGAAAGTTCTCACCTGGCCTGGCCTGGCCCCATGTGGCCTCCAGGCTGGGGGCTCTGGTAACAGTTTCTCTTTCCTTCTCCCCCCCAACCCCGCCCCAACACTTCTCTTGGTGACAGCTGGAAGTAGCCGTGGTCACAACTGAGAGAGCCAAACATTTTTACAGCCCCCGGGATGTTCCTGTCACCCTCTACAGCGACGCTGATGAATGGGAGGTCAGTGCTGGGCCTCTGGGCTGGGTTCCCTCATGTCTGTATCAACGGGACAAGACAGTCCTCCCTGCAGCCTATGGTCCTGGCGGCCAGAGCAGACAGGCTAGGCTCAAGTCCGCGGTCAGGGCCTCTGGGCAGAGGCGATGAGGAAAACATCTGTCTAGCTTCTGGCCTGCAGGAGGCCCGCAGTCTCCTCCCACCCCAGGCAGAGCTCAGCATTGGCCCCGTGCCTGGGGTTGAGTGTCCTTGTACTTATCTGGGCTGATGAAACCACAGAGGAGCCCTGTTCCCACCACCCTCATCCACGTGGCTCCCAGCGTCAGGGCCGCCGGGAACGCCTCACTTCCCACGGCTGCCGGGCTGCCTTGCTGCTCTCCCGCGCCGGGGCAGGCTCTGGTCGATTCACCAGACGTCAAGTGTGGGCCCCACAGGGGTGCCCTGCCAGGCATTTTTAAACATTCTCAGCCTAGAACATTTCTGGCTGGCCCGTCTCCCCCACCCCGCCCCCTCCATTGCTCACCGCCCAGAGCCTTTCCACTGGCTGGGACAACCCAAGCATCCGCCTCAAGCAGACAGGCCAGGGCTTCCCTGCCAGATGTCAGTCCTCTTGAAAACCAGACCATAAAGGGAATAGCTCAGAGAGACAAGGGGCGTTTGTTTCCTCAGGCCTGGTTTCTCTCAGGCCGTTGGTGTCGCAGCCAGGGTTCACCAGCGTAGCTGCCAAAGGGGTGGCAGTGAGCTGGGGTGGGGGGCGTTCAGGTGGTCTCCCTTGGGTTCCTGACTCACTGCCCCAGGTCTGTGTTGGCCCTCAAACCGCTCCGGCCCCTCCTCCCTCCACTCTGAGAGTGGCCGGCCCAGTGACCCCACCTCCTTCGCCCTGCCAGATGTGGAAGTGCCGATCTGACCCAGTTCTCCACATTGACCTGAGGAGGTGGGCGGATCTCATGCTGGTGGCGCCCCTCGATGCCAACACTCTGGGGAAGGTGGCCAGTGGCATCTGTGACAACTTGCTTGTGAGTGACTCGCCGGGCCTGCCTCCCTCCTGGGGCCATGCTCACCATGGGCTGCTGCTGCTACTGCTACTACTAAGTCGCTTCAGTCGTGTCCGACTCTGTGCGACCCCAGAGACGGCAGCCCACTAGGCTCCCCCGTCCCTGGGATTCTCCAGGCAGGAACACTGGAGTGGGTAGCTGCAGGCTTCTTCTGGACAGTCTTCTCACCTGGGAATCCCTGTATGGTGGGCTGGTTTGCTCAGAACACAGTCCCCTGGACCGCCCTCCACTTGGCCTACTTGTGCTCTGGCAGGTGGCCAGATGGCCTGGGTCCTGATGGGCGGACTTGACTTGCGAGTGCCCTCTGAGGTGTCCACCCCTCAGGCCCCTGGGTGCTCATGCCCGTGGGCTGCCCTCCACATGCTTTCCCGCTGGCCTCCCTGCCCAGCTCTGTTGCCAGTCCCCCTTAGCTCTGCCTTCCCACTAGGACCTGCCTATCATGGGGGCAAACAGATAAGAGTGTTTACCTCCTCATGCATCTCCCAGGCACACTTATCTCTCCTGTACTTTTAACCACAAAGCTGAGAGGTAGTTTCCCTGAAATTGTGGAAATTAAAGGGGAAGAAAGGAGACAGGGCAAGAGGCTCGAGCTGGAGGAGGAAGAGAAGTCCAGCTGTAGAGTGGGGATCATCTTCGGCCTGAAGGACCTCCAGGGAGCTGCTGTCCTTAAGGAGCCTTTGTTTACATGAACATCCTGGGAAGACTGGGTGTGTTCCCTATCCTTCCCACCTCTTTCGTATCACCCCCCTTCCCTCATTCTTCCAGCTTTTTTACCTGCCAGGGACCAGGCCCTATGTGGACAGACACACAGGACACAGGGAGCTGACAGTCTGGAAGGAGAGGGTTTTTGGCCTATGCTCTGGTATGTGGTATGTCAGTCCTTTGACAGTGGAATCACCATGTTGCACAGTATCGGGCATACAGTAGGCCTTCAGTAAAGGCTTATTACATGTATGAGGTAATCAGTAATTTTATTTCCGCTAACAGCAGAAGGTTTTCAGAGTTTAATATGCTGAAATGACTAACTAAGCTGAGTCGAGGTTTTGGGGGCTTAGATAGGGGGTTAGTCTCTTTGCTTGTTGATGGGTGCTTAATGTGCTTCTCAAAGAAGCTGCTAGTGATTTAAGCATCATTTGAATTAGAGCACAGGTGGTCAGAAGAAGAGCAAGACAGATCGTGTGGCAGGAACGGGGGTGGGGGAGTGCAGAGGAGGGCAGGCTTGGGCCGTGTTGTCAAGAATGCCTCCAGGTGGGGCTGGTACCTGGTTGACAGGACATCAGAACGGGTCAGGCTCCTGGTCACTTTCATCTAAGTGCCTCAGCACTGTGTGTAACCAGCACCATCTCACCAAATGTCCAGGCTTTCCTCAGCCAGCTGATGTGACAAGGCACGCTGACCTCTAGGAGCTAAGCCCCGCCCTGGGCCAACTCTCTGAGAACTCCTTGCTCACTCCCGAAAGCTCTGCTTTCCTCTTTTCTTCAGAGCTGCCAGCGCTCCCTGGAATCTTTGGCGTTCCCCTCTACTGAGTTGGCTGAGCAGTAGAATATGTTCCCAAGACCAGGCCTGAGGCCCTTTTCCTCAAAGGTTTCACTTGAAGGTGCAAGTATTTCAAAGAACCGCAAATCCTACAAAGTTTAAGCTGTTGTCATCATGGTCTGTGGCTCTGTTCTCTCTCGAAAGATGTTTTTTCCTTATATTCTCCCAAAGGAGCTTGCCCTGCTTCCTCTCTCCTCCAAACCTTCTCCCTGAAATTGGGGTGCACACTGTCTAGATCTTGGGGTGCACAGGAGCCGTGTGCTAAGTATGAACCTATGTTCCCAGTCTCTGGGCCCTGGGCCTGGGTGACGTGAATCTCTGTCTATCCTCTGGCCCACTCAGGCTCTGGCCCTTCCCTGTGCTAAATAACCAAGCAGATCCAGAAAGAGGAGATAACTTCCCTGGGTCACCTGTCTAGCTGGCAGCTGGTCTCCTATCCCAGATCCAGGTCTTCTCTTAGCCCAAGCGGATTCCCAGGGGCAGAGCCTGAGGTGCTACATACAGCATTGGCCAGACAGAAATGACCGTGGGAACTGATGCCTCCTTTCAGTCTTCCTGCTGCCGGAAGGTTCCTCCTGGAGCTGTGGTTTGTCCAGGCAATGCTGAGCTTCGTGATGAGATGGGAAAAGCTGGAGACGTATGGGGCACAGAGGGGTTGAGTTTCTGCTCTGGTGGGCGTGCTTTGCTTTGAGGGCATTTAGAAACTCCAGCCCTGCCACCACCCACCTCACACGGAGTCAGGGGACTCTTCTAGGTATGCTCATGGCTTCTGCAGAAGCAGCAGGTGGCACGGGGCCAAGAGGAAGTATGGACTGAAACTGTCCACTCACAGCCGGGTTGCCCCACCGCAAGGACTTGGTGGGGAGACAAGCGCTGTGTCTGAGATGACGCGAGCAGCCAGGGCCTGAAGCTGTGTGCTGACCCGCTTCCTTCCTGTCGCAGGAGAGGCCAGGGGCCCTGAGGAGGGCAGGCATTTTCCCTGGCCCATCCGTGGCATTGTTCTCTAGACTCCCCCTCTTTTCCCAGACAGGCTCCCCTTCAGGGAAGGAGTGTGCCCACCACTGGCTCCCTGAGGGGCCCACAGCCCAGGCAGAGGTGCCTGGAGCTGTCAGAGCCCAGGGGAGTGCACTGCTGTGGGCCCCTGAGCTTATTTCCCTCCAAGGCAGCCCCTGGCCCAGCGAGCCTGTCTGTAATAATAACAGGACCTACTATTTCTGGAGCCTGTATCTGTGCCAGGCCTGTGCAAAGAGCTTTATAAGCATTCTCACCCTCCATCTGCACGACCACCCAGGGAGAGGGCTTTTGCAGAGAGGAACCTCAGACTTCTGTCATGAAAGGACTTGTTCAAGTTCTCATGGCTAGTCACAGCAGAGAGCACAGCAAGATTTGAACCCAAGTCCGTGTGATTGCAAAGCTCACAGCGCTGAAGACTCCGTCCGTGAGCTGGTCTGTCCTTTTCATAGCTGCTCAGGTAGTGACTTGGAGGGGCCTGGCAGCGGGAGGTAGTGAAACCGCACGAGGCAGTGGAGGACTTGGGCGCTGTGCAGAGCTTCCCCCAGATCACTGTCTGGGTGTCACCCTGGGTAGCAGCTCACCTCCTGGAAGTGCAGCTTCCCCTCGGTGACGTGGGACAGCAGCTTCTTTACAGGGTCACAGGGCGGGCTCATGAGATAGCACGTGGGAGAGGGTCTGGTCCCGTGGAACCTGTTCTCATGGCCACGCTTTAGTTGGCCTCAAGAAGAGCTAGTGTGGGGTAGACGGGCCCACCTGCCTGGCAGCCTGGTCCTCAGCTTTGCAAGAGCCACTGTGAGGTATGGCTGGCTGTAGGGAAGACAGATGCTTGGGCACCAGGAGCCCTTTCTGCACAGAAGTGGAGGTATGCTTGGAGGTGGCTGGGCCATGGCCAGCGTTAGTGGAGCAGCTCCTGTATGTTGGGCCCTATGTCAGAGCCTAGGGGGAGGTGGGAGGGACCCAGAGACACATCCTCAGAGTAACGAGACAGCAGACAGTGGCCCCCAGTCACTCCAGGCCCACAGCTGGCTGTAGCCTGGAAGCAGTGGGTAACAGTTGGGAAGTCTGGGGAGGGGTGGCAGGCAGAGCAGCAGGCACGCCCGTCCTTCTTCACAGACCTGTGTCATCCGGGCCTGGGACCGCAGCAAACCCCTGCTCTTCTGCCCGGCAATGAACACCGCCATGTGGGAGCACCCCATCACCGAACAGCAGGTGGGCCAGCTCAAGGCCTTTGGCTACATCGAGATCCCCTGTGTGGCCAAGAAGCTGGTCTGTGGAGACCAAGGTGGGTGTCTGGCCAGGCTCACAGCTCATTCCCACAGCCTCATATCCCAGCCCGTTGTGACCTCCAGCTCAGCTCTCTCACCTGGGAAATGGAAGTGGTAATTCCTCCCTCTTGGAGTTGTTCGGTAATGTGCCCAGTATCCTCCCTGGCGTGCAGCCCGAACAGTTCAAGGTGGTTGCTGTAACCAGTCCTGGGGCCTGTCCTGGGGGTGGGGTGTCTCTGATGGGACTCAACGGATCTGGCTCAGGCCTGGTCCTGGCCTTCTCAGGCACTGGGCTCTGGGTGGCACACTCAGGGGGCGCTGGGCAGGGGTGAGTGGAGGATGGTCCCCTGCCCGTCTGCAGGGCCACAGAAGAACTCTGCTCCCTAGGTCTGGGGGCCATGGCTGAGGTGGGCACCATTGTGGACAAAGTGAAAGAAGTCCTGTCCCAGCACGGCAGCTCCCAGCGGAGTTGAACCCAGGATTTCTGTCACCCGTGTCCCTCTGAACTCAGGAGGTGTTTTCAGGCCAAGTCAGGGAAGAAAGTGGACTTTGCCAAAATGTGGTGAGACTTCTGCTTCCACCGAGTAGTGGTCTGGCCTGGGCCTGCTGTGGAGCCTCCTGAGGGCCATGACCTGCCCCAGGTCAAAGTAGGCCAAAGGCCCAGGTCCCAGCTTCTTCCAACCAGGAGACACCCGCTTTCCCGAGCTCCTCCCCGCCTTTTCCTAGGATGGGGGCAGCAAGCCAGAGGACAAGCTGCGGAAAGTGCCTGTGCTCTGGGAAGGGGACCCAGGAGTGACCGAGAAACCTTGATCCATCTTCATGCCTGGGACCTGCTTTTAGAAGGAGCAACTTAACGACACCACAGTGTCAACTGGAGACCCGGGGCCTGTGGAGCTTCAGCTCCTCAGTGGGCACAGGGAAGCCTGTGAGTTGGCCAGACCTTGAGATTTCCCGCAGACCATGCTGTGAGATTGGGGTGACAGAGAATAAAGAAAAGTGACCTTCTGAGAGACTGTCCTTCCTTTGTAGCCTGTCTGTGGTTTTAGAGGTCAGAGGCTAGGAAAGGGCCTAGGCTGGCAACTGACCAGCACTCCTTAGTCCTTGCATCATATGGTGGTTTGGGGCAAAGGACTCTGAAGCCAGACAGCCTCTCGTTCCAATCCCAGCTCTGCTGCGTGCTAGCAGTGGGACCTTGGCTTGGGGCTAAACCTTTCTGACCCTCACTTTCCTCATCTGTATTATCCTAGCCTCATGGAATTGTTGAGAGGACTTAATAAGATATTGTGTATAAAATGCCCACCCTACTGTCTCTCCCCCTGGAGGAGGGCATGGCAACCCACTCTAGTATTCTTGCCTGGAGAGTCCTCTGGACAGAGGAGCCTAGCGGGCTATAGTCCATGGAGCTGCAAAGAGTTGGACCTGACTAAAGCGACTGATACTTTCACTGCCTCTCACATAATAAATGTCAAATAAAATGGAAGTTAAAACTAGGTATGTATTCATACCAGTGAGCTTTTCTAACGTTTACTGAAACAGACCGTGTCATTTTGGGAAAAACGAAATCGTGGACCGCAAGCATATGTGCCGTTTATGTAAGTGACAGGCACACAGCCAGCAGGGTTGGACCCTGCCTGAAACCCAGGCCCCTTGCTTCCTGGTGTCGCCCTCATGAGCCTTGCTGTGCCTGAGATGGGGCCTCGGTGTCTGTGCCTGCCTCCGCAGCAGCATACTCCAGAGATAACGAGCTCTGGCCCAGGAGTCCTCTGCTACCCTGCCTTTGACCCACTGCTGTTGGGTGGCTGCGTGGGGAGGAGCTTGTTTGACTGGAGCTGAAGTTGGGGCTGGCTTCTGGCCCTCTTGCCTTCCAGGCTGGTGTGAGTGGCTACCCCCCCTGCATGCCCTCAGACCACTGAAGGGTAGAAATGCCTTGGAAGGGCCCCAAGTTGGACCATAAAGAAGGCTGAGCACCAAAAAATTGATGCTTTCAAAATGTGATATTGGAGAAGACTCTTGAGAGTCCCTTGGACTGTGAGGAGATCAAACCAGTCAATCCTAAAGGAAATCAACCATGAATATTCATTGAAAGGACTGATATTGAAGCTGAAGCTCCAATACTTTGACTGCCTGATTCGAAGAGCCAACTCATTGGAAAAGACCCTGATGGTGGGAAAGATTGTGGGCAGGAGGAGAAGGGGATGACAGAGGATGAAGTGGTTGAATGGCACCACTGACTCAATGGACATGAGTTTGAGCAAGCTCCGGGAGACTCTGGGAGATGGCAGACAGGGAAGCCTGGTGTGCTGCAGCCAATGGGGTCGCAAAGAGTCATACACAGTTGAGCGACTGAACAACAGGAGGCCTGCTGGTGGTAACCAAGGCTGCCTCCAGCAGCCTCCAAGAGCCTTTATCTCTGTAGCACTTGACCAAGTGATCCTTTGGGATAAAATTGCCTTAGGGCACTAAAGAAAAGAACCAACTTTTGCTGGGTTGGGGGTCAGGTATGGAGAGGCTCTGGATAACTGAAATCCAGAGGCAGTCCCAAAGCTCTGTTTAAGTGGATTCCAACTTCCTTCTATCCACATCACCCTTCCTTTTCCTCAGCAATCTCCTAATGAATGGCAAGACTTCCAGTTTTTAAAAAGATCTTTTTGTCCGCGCTGCGTACAGCATGTGGAATCTTAGTTTGCCAACCAGGGATGGAACCCATGCCCCCTGCGTCGGAAGCTTGGAGTCTTAAGCACTGGACCACGAAGGACGTCCCCTGAGACTTCCAGTTTTAGCAGAAAGTGCTGCAGAATGCTTGCTGTGTGCAAGGCTCTGTGCTGAGCACTTTAGGGAGGACAGTTGCTCAGGAAACCTGCTACAAGATGCCTGTTTTAAAATGTCGCAGGAGTAGAGAAGTTCGTAGGCCTGTCTGACTGCTCAGAGCAGGACTGAGCTTTGTTGACTAGAAGGGAAGATGTCCCAGGGACGTGGACCAGCTGGGAGTCCACCACTCCATCGTGGCAGTCCTGCATTCTGAAGGAATGAGGATCTGGATGAATGGGCAGGGGCTGGAGAGCCCACCTGTTCCCTGAGCCACGCTGGAGCGGAGGAGGGGGCAGTTAGGGCCCTGGCTGCATTTATCCCATCTGCCAGCAGGGTGCTGAGGTGGGAGTGACAACCACCGCCTTCCCCAGGAAAAAGCTCTTGAAGTTGTCATCATCTTGGGTAGGCATGTTTCTCAGAGAAAGTGCTAGCTTCGCTGATGATTTTTATAGAATTCTGGAAGCTTGGCAGAATCGAACGTTTGGTCTGAAACTCTCGCTGTTGTTTGGAGTCTCTCTTGGCTGCCATGGCTGCTGCTGGGCAAGAGGCGGAAGCCTCTGAGGCCGTGCCTCTGCTCTGGACCGACTCCAGCTCATCCTCCACACGGCTGATGTGTCCCCCTGCCACCTCCCCCTGACCTCCAGGCAGTATCTTCTTGGCCCTCTGTGATCTGGCCCCTGTCTACTTCCTAGCTCTGCCCCTACCACACACCAGCCCTGCGGGGCTCCCTGTTTCCTTGCCAGACTGGACAACCTTGGCTGAGCCTGTTGCTTCTTGCCTTTGCGTATGCTTCTCCACTTTTACTGGAAGACCATTCTTCTCCTGGCTGCTTCCCACACACCTCCAGATTTACCTGGATGCCACTGCCTTTGGAAAGCCTTGCCTGGCCAACTCAGGCAGGATCAGGCGGTCCTAGCCCAGGTTCCGCTTGTGCCCCGTCTTATTTATTATACTATGGAATTGCAGTAGTCAGTCTGTGTCTCCCTGAAACTGGGATCTCCTGGAAGGCAGGAGTTGTCCTGTTCCTCACAAAACCTGGCAAGTCATTCCAAGCTTTTTGTGCAGGCAGAATTTTTAAAAGCTGTGTGTTGGGGGCTGGAGGGGGATGAAGGAGGGGTTGTCTTGCTCCTTTGGCACCCAACCTAGGAGCCATAAAAGCAAAAACTGATAAATTTGACGACAGAAAAACAGTTCGACCCAGCAGTAGCCCAAAGGCGAGGTTCCCAGGTGGCACAGTGTAAGGAATTCGCCTGCCAGTGTAGGAGACACAAGAGACTGGGTTCAGTCCCTGGGTTGGGAAGATCTACAAAGAGGTTATATTAATTTACACTCCTACCAGCAAAGTATGAGGGTGCCATTTCCTCACCTTCACCAACCTAGTAAGTTGAAAACCCTCATTTTAGTTAGAAATCCCCTCCCTTTCCAGAAGCACAGGTGTGGCCGAGGCCTTCACCGTAGCCTGGCTTCCCTGACTTAGCCTCTGGCTTCCTCCCCGACTCCAGCTTCTCAAGTCTCCAGTCTGTCCTGCATGTTGCATGCAGCAGATCTTTACTACACTCCATGCCCACCACGAGGCTGCCCTGATATACAGCTCCTGACCCCGGAGCATGCAGAGTCCAGGACCCTACCCAAGTACCCACAGCAGCACGTGGCAGCGTGTCTCCACCCTCTGCCTCTGTTCTCACTATGCTGGCCCTCCAGGGAGCACCAGCCTGAGTGCCACTCCCTCCAAAAGGCATCACCTGGCTGCTTCTCAATTCTGAAAACTCCCATTTCAGTGTGACATTTTGTCTGAACAAGTCTATTATGGAAGCGTTGCATATGGTAGTAAAGGACTGGAAACACTCTCGCTGTCTAACAACTAAAGTTTGGTTGATGTGGTCCAGTGGTTAAGAACCTGCCTTACAATGCAGGGGACGTGGTTATCGATCCCTGGTCAGGGAACTGAGGTCCCACATGCCGTGGAGCAACTGAGGCCAGAGTGCTCCAGCTACTGAGCCCACGTGCCCCAAGAGAGTCCAGGTACCGCGAGATGCCCGCATGAGGCAGCAAAGACCCTGCGTGCTACAACTAAGACCTGACACTGCCAAACACACAAACATTTTTTTAAAAGGTTGGTTGGTTAAATAAATCAGGGTCATCCTTGCACTGGAACGTGACACAGTCACAGTGAGGAAGCTCTCTAGGTTTGACCTGGGAAGATGTCTGAGATACATTATTAAACAAAATGCAAGATGGAGAACAATATATATTGCACGTTAGCTTGTGTATTAAAAGAAAAGAGAAAATGAGGATCTATTTGCTAGAATACCTATTGAAAAACAAGAATTCAGTCCATTGTTTGCCTCTCGGCAGGGGAGCTGAGTGGTTGAGAAACAAAGGTAGGCAGCTGACTTAAGTTTTGAGCCAGATGAATATATTATCCACCACGAAAGCCATAAATACATATATTTTTTAAAGGGTTCCCTCTGCCCTTTATCCAGAAGTTCTTAAAAATGACTTGATAGGGAATTGATGCAAAAGACTTGGCAGGGGGATCTGGAGATTTCCATCAAGGCCTTTGGAGTAGAAATGTCATGAGCTAATAATAAAGGAAGATGACTTCTGAGTATCCCTGGGTGCTCCTTATAAGTTTTTGAGGTCCCTGATCTCAAAGAGCTAACGGTCTTATGGGGAGAAGACTCAAGGCTTTAAAACAGTTAAAACAATCAAGTGATGGAGAAAATAAAAAGTGAAACTGTGTGACATAGACTCTAAGTGCCGTGATTCAGAACTGAGAAGCAGCCAGGCGATGCCTTTTGGAGGGAGTGGCACTCAGGCTGGTGCTCCCTGGAGGGCCAGCGTAGTGAGAACAGAGGCAGAGAGTGGAGACACACTGCCACGTGTTGATGCAGGTACCTGGGTGGGGTCCTGGACTCTGCGTGCTGGGGGTCAGGAGCTGTACAGCAGGGCAGCCTCGTGGTGAGCATGGAGTATGATAAAGATCTGCTGCGTGGAACATGCAGGACCGACTGGAGACTTGAGAAGCTGGAGTCGGGGAGGATGCCAGAGGCTAAGTCAGGGAAACCAGGCTGAGCTGAAGGCCTCGGCCACACCCATGGTTCTGGAAAGGGGGCGGATGCAAAAGAGTTTTTTCCTTCATGATGTGAAGGAAAGTCAGCAAGACTGAAGTGTTGGCTTCCCTTGTAGCTCAGTTGGTAAAGAATCTGCCTGCAATGCAGGAGACCTGGGTTCAATCTCTGGGTCAGGAAGATCCCCTGGAGAAGGAAATGGCGACCCACTCCAGTATTCTTGCCTGGAGAATCCCATGGACTGAGAAGCCTGGTAGGCTATAGGCCATGGTGTTGCAAGAGTCGGACATGACTGAGCAACTCCACCACCACCAAAGAAAGTGTTAAAACCACAGTCCTTGTGGCAAGTAGGGGGAAGGAGAACTTAATGACACTTGTGCGCGTGGTGGTGCAAGACTTATTAACGGTTCCCAGTCCCACCCACTAAAAAGAATTTTGCTCTGGGACTTCCCTGGTGACCCAGTGGTTAAGAGTCCTCCTTTCAACACAGGGGATGCTGGTTTGATCCTTGATGGAGGAACCAAGGTCTCACACGCTGCAGGGCAACTAAGCCTGCACACCTCAATGAGAGAACCCACACGCCGCAACCACTGAGCCCTGAGCCCGCACACTCTAGAGCCCCTGCTCTGCAACAGGAGAAGCCAGCACGTCACAGCTAGAGAAAGCCTGCTCGCCCCAATGAAGACCCAGCCCCAGACCAGCTTATCACAGTGTTTTCGCTCAGGATTGTTCAGCCTGCCCTCATGGTTCCTGAGCATTTTGTGGTGTAGAATTTGGGAAAAAACGGATTGAGATATAGAACTGAGGAGATGGGAGGAAAGAGGAAGGAATCTTACGTTTTGGGTTGGTCCCAGAGTCTCCTTTACTGTGACAAATTCTGGTAATGGGTAAAGGGAGAAAAAAGGAAAGCGTGGAGCAGAGACTTGGGGAACTTCATCCTGAAGAGCTGAGAGGTGCCGAGTGGAGGGAGAGCCGCAGAGCCATGCAGGCTGGCCAGAAGTTGGGCTACAGTTTGGGAACTGACTTAATAGAGTTTCCGAACTGCTAAGAGGTGCAAGGAGGTGGGAGTGGGGAGTGAAAGGATTTTTGAGGAAGGTTGCTGAGGATTGTGCGTTTGACAGACTTTAATGTTCTTGAAGAAACTCAAGTAAAGATTGGGTTTATTTATATTGAAGTATAGTTGATTTACAATATTGGTTTCAGGGATACAACACAGTATTTTTATAGATTATATGCCATTTAAAGTTATTATGTAAAATGACTATATTCTCTGTGCTGTACAATATATCGTTGTGGCTTATTTATTTTATACATTGTGGTTCCCTGATAGCTCAGTTGATAAAGAATCCACCTGCAGTGCAGGAGACCCCAGTTTGATTCCTGGGTCGGGAAGATCTGCTGGAGACGGGATAGGCTACCCACTTCAGTATTCTTGGGCTTCCCTTGTGACTCAGCTAGTAAAGAATCTGCCTCCAATGAGGGAGGCCTGAGTTTGATCCCTGGGTTGGGAAGATCCCCTGGAGAAGGGAAAGGCTACCCACTCCCGTATTCTGGCCTGGAGAATTCCATGGACTGTATAGTTCATGGGGTCTCAAAGAGTTGGACACGACTTAGCAACTTTCACTATAGTTTTGAAACAGGAGGGAAGGGGGCACAACTTTTAAAAGGATAACATAGCTCAAGGATACGACATAAACTGATTAAAACCAAATAGGTCCAAGGTGCTGGAAGCTCAACTTCCACTAGACCTTGAGCCTCAGTATAAGCTCATTGTAACACATCAGCATGCTACATCCACAGCTACAGGGGCCATGACAGTTGTAAGGCCAACCACAAAGGTCAAAAGTAGGCAGTGGCCCAACTCCTGGAAGCTCCTACCCCTTCCCCAAAATAGCGCAAATATTCCTCCCACTCATTAGCCTATAAAATTATCCACCCTTGTAAAAACTGACAACCCTATATCCTGGCGCTGCTCTCACCTGAGATGGGCCACACTCTGTAGAGTGTGTTTCTCTCTAAATACTTCTTACCTATCACTTTGTCTCTCACTGAATCCTTTCTGTGATGAGACATCATGAACTTCATTAAGTCCTGAGACCAGGAGCAATCTCAGTTAAAAGACCATGAAGCCAAGTCCCAATCTGAGTTACAGTTTCAGTTTGCACCTCCTCGTCCCCTATCCCTATCTTTTCCCTCCCCACTTTCCTCTCCTCACTGGAAATCACTAGAATACTAGGTCTTTTAAATTTCTTTGCCAGTGTGTGCTTCTCTGGTGTGTTAGCATTGCAGGACTGAGCCATATGAAGCCATGGATTATATCTGGGTTATGTGTATGTGTTTTGTGGTCCTTATACTGCTGAGAGTTTCACTGAACTCTAAACACAAAGCCTCATAATAGAATCAACTAGTATATTTAATTCCATTTTATAGATGGGAAAGTGAACGTCACCCAGCCAGTTTCTTTCTGCCCTGAAGCCACTGGCAAATAGACTGCTGCTGCTGCAGAACAAAACTTCCATCCTTGTTAGCATTACCTCCCTGGGACCTGTGGAAACACCTCCTCCACCACACACCACCACCACCACCAGATACCTTTTTTCAGTCCCAATTTAGCAGCTGCTTCTTCACATTTCCCATCCTGTAGCTTCCCTCAGGCATACACTGTGGTTTCTTGGGCAGCACGAAAATCCAAAATGTCACGCAACTGCCTCTGAACAAAGAGCCCTAGAGTCAGCTCCCAGTGACTGACAGCTTGTTTACACCAAGAGCTTCCTGGTAGAACCAAATATTCCATAATATTCGAGGCAGGCTTGGTGCTGCCTGGGGCAAGGCAAGGGGAAGGAGCAGGCCAGGAGAGCTGCTAGCTGTCTAATAGCAAAAGAATGCCAGCAGTATCACAGTAGGCGGCTGTGAGGGCAAGGCCCAGATGGGAGATGAGAACTTCCGGCCTTTGGAGGACAGCTGCTAATCCAGGTGTGATCTAGGAGCATGTCAGTTACTTGCTGTAACAGGCTGGCCTCATGGCAGCTTTATCTGCTACAATGACATGGTTACTGTTTGCCTGCTGGCCCAGATAGCAGGTCACTGGGACTGGAGGCCCCGCAGACTCCTTTGGGAGCCTCTGGATTCCTGGAAAAGGGTGGGGGAGAGTTCAAAGGTGCCTTCTGTTTGTGTGGGCAAGGTAGATGAGGGCTGAAGGGTTTCCGGCTATAGCGATTGGCTTGGAAGCCGCCCACAGAAACACATGGATGCACGCAGGAAGGAGAGGCTAGAATGCTCCTTAGGGCCTGCAGGGAGCTTGGGGTTGGAGGTGAAGATCATTTCTTATTTTGGGGAGAGATCAGGGCTTGGGGGCTCATATGTCCCTAGGAGCTTCTGAAATCCACTCTCTTTGGTAGTGGAGAAGTTGAGCTCTGGAGCCCCACAGTTGGGGGAGGAGAGGAAGCTGGCATGATGGGAACCAGGGAGGGAAGGCCATGGAAGGGTGCTCCTGTTTATCTAGCACCTGACCTGTGCCAGATACGTGCTTTGCTTCAGTTCAGTTCAGTTTAGTCACTCAGTCGTGTCCGACTCTTTGCGACCCCATGAATTGTAGCATGCCAGGCCTCCCTGTCCATCACCAACTCCCGGAGTTCCCTCAGACTCATGTCCATCGAGTCCGTGATGCCATCCAGCCATCTCATCCTTTGTCGTCCCCTTTTCCTTCTGCCCCCAATCCCTCCCAGCATCAGAGTCTTTTCCAATGAGTCAACTCTTCCTATGAGGTGGCCAAAATACTGGAGTTTCAGCTTTAGCATCATTCCTTCCAAAGAACACCCTGGGCTGATCTCCTTTAGAATAGACTGGTTGGATCTCCTTACAGTCCAAGGGACTCTCAAGAGTCTTCTCCAACACCACAGTTCAAAAGCATCAATTCTTTGGCGTTCAGCTTTCTTCACAGTCCAACTCTCATGCCCATACATGACCACTGGAAAAACCATAGCCTTGACTAGACGGACCTTTGTTGGCAAAGTAATGTCTCTGCTTTCTAATATGCTATCTAGGTTGGTCATAACTTTCCTTCCAAGGAGTAAGTGTCTTTTAATTTCATGGCTGCAATCACCATCTGCAGTGATTTGGGAGCCCCAAAAAATAAAGTCTGACACTGTTTCCACTGTTTCCCCATCTATTTGCCATGAAGTGATGGGACCAGATGCCATGATCTTTGTTTTCTGAATGTTGAGCTTTAAGCCAACTTTTTCACTCTCCTCTTTCACTCTCATTGAGAGACTTTTTAGCTCCTCTTCACTTTCTGCCATAAGGGTGGTGTCATCTGCATATCTGAGGTTATTGATATTTCTCCCGGCAATCTTGATTCCAGCTTGTGCTTCTTCCAGCCCAGCATTTCTCATGATGTACTCTGCATATAAGTTAAATAAGCAGGGTGACAATATACAGCCTTGACGTACTCCTTTTCCTATCTGGAACCAGTCTGTTGTTCCATGTCCAGTTCTAACTGTTGCTTCTTGAGCTGCATACAGGTCAAGTTCAGGTTTCTCAAGAGGCAGGTCAGGTGCTCTGGTATTCCCATCTCGAAGAATTTTCCACAGTTTATTGTGATCCACACAGTCAAAGGCTTTGGCATAGTCAATAAAGCAGAAATAGATGTTTTTCTGGAACTCTTTTGCTTTTTCGATGATCCAGCGGATGCTGGCAATTTGATCTCTGGTTCCTCTGCTTTTTCTAAAACCAGCTTGAACATCTGGAAGTTCACGGTTCATGTATTGCTGAAGCCTGGCTTGGAGAATTTTGAGCATTACTTTACTAGCGTGTGAGATGAGTGCAGTTGTGTGGTAGTTTTAGCTCTCTTTGCTTACCATATCTCATTTCATCCTCTAAGCAGCCTTCAAGATAGGCATTGCTATCCCCATTAAAAATAATAATAACCTGAAGCTCAGAGAGAAGGAAATAAAAATCCTCCCAACTGCATACCAAGCCATGGCCTCTTAGAAGGGAAAGGAGAAAGTGTTATGAAGCTGCTCAGATAGCCTGGACCTGAGCTGGGAATGGAGAGAGGCGCAAGTAGGCTGACCATGAATCTTGTTGTTGAAGGCGGGCTCTTCTGAGAGTGAAAAGGGGCAGTAAATATGCCAGGACAATAGGCATCGAGTGGGGCTGTCCTGGGAAAACCAGGATGTGTGGCCTCCCTACCACAGAGCATCTGAGGCAAGCACTGTTCAGAAGCCATGCCCTGTGAAATCACAGCTACCTTTTAGGATGTAATCCTCATAGCAATCCCTAAGGGACAGTGTATTATCCCATTTGACAGATGAACAGACTGAGGCTCAAAAGCATCACTTCACTTTCTCAAGGTCCCACAGCTTTTAAGTGGGGAAGATCTGGCTGGCTACAAGTCCTGGTTCTTGCTGTGAGTCATGCTGCCTTCCAGGCTCAGGGCTTTGGAGGAAGACCAGAGAAAGAGACCAACTGCAGAAGCAGAGGGAAAGGGCTTGAGTCTCGGAGTGTGACAGACCACGTGACAGCCTCTGTGTGGCCTCTTCCAGGACGTCACGTGCGCAGTGGCTGAGGACAATGGGGTGCTGGGGCAGGGTGGAGGCCCCAGAGGCTTCTGCAGCCTGCCCTGATCTTCCTGCACCTCCAGGGGGCAGTGGCCAAAGCCGGAATTTCTAGGAAAAAAAAAATCATTGTGTTGCCACATATTTATGACTGGTGAACAGGAACACTGAGAAATTGAATGGTAGGTATCCTGGAGTCAGGACTGTCCCCTCTGGTCTATCGACCCGTTTTCCTTCCAGCTCAGTCCCTCTGGGGCTCCTGGAGAGACTGTGGGGGTTTGGGATGCAGGAATACTCTAGGTCAGGGGCAGAAAGCCTGCAAGGTCACGTACATGTGGAGGGTTTGTGAGCCTTGGGGTTAGTTCCTGCTCCGTTTCCCAGTCAGCCTGACGTTGCAGGAACAGATCAGCAGCCATAACACAGACAACGGAGGGCCCGGTCCAAACTTCAGATGACTTTGCAGGCTCCTTAACTCATTGCATTGCAGGTGGATGGGCAGGGAATTGGACATGCCAGTCAGAACACACCACCCATGTGCTCTCAGACCTGGGCTGGCAGGGCTGATAAGGAAAGAGAAGTCCCTGCCCTACGGGATGACGAGTCAGCCTGGGGTACTTCCCTCAAGTACAGTAGCCTGTGGCCTCTGCAAGTTAATGTTGCATAATCAAGGGCTGATCATGTTTCTTCATTCATAAATCTCTTTAAAAAATTAATAGACTTCATTTTTTAGAGCGGTTTTAAGTTTACAGGGAAAGTGAGTGGAAAGTGCAGAGAGTTTCGATACACCTTCCTCTCCTACATGCACAACCTCCCCATAGTCATTCATTTCTCAAATTCTGTGTTCCACATACTGTCCTAGACCAAGGCCCAGCCCTATCATCAGGAACAGGGAGGGAGGAAGGGATGGAGGGAAGTAGGCCTAGGGTGCCCAGGGAGCCCAGCAGAACAGTCCACCCAGCAGGGGTGGTCTGAGGAGTAAGGAAGGACCTCAGAGGAAGTTCCCAAAGTGTTAGCCTCTCAGTTGTGTCTGACTCTGCAACACCATGGACTGTGTAGCCTACCAGGCTTCTCTGTCCATGGGATTGTCCAGGCAAGAATGCTGGAGCGGGTTGCCATGCCCTC
Organism: Capricornis sumatraensis; assembly: GCF_032405125.1. NCBI lineage: Eukaryota > Metazoa > Chordata > Mammalia > Artiodactyla > Bovidae > Capricornis > Capricornis sumatraensis. The sequence goes on along the minus strand of NC_091087.1, from coordinate 40,886,468 downwards.
CTCCAGGGGATCTTCTCAAACCCAGGAATTGAACCTGCATTGCAGGCAGATTCTTTACCATCTGAACCACCTGGGAAACCCAGAGGGGATTCCACCTGGGCTGAATTCTAAGGGTGTGGGCATTAGCAAAGAGTAGGGATGGCAGGATTGGGGTGCAGTGTGTACAGAGGCCTGGGGCCAGAAGGCGCACTTGACCCAGATTTGGTAAAGCCCAAAGCTAACCGGTTTAGTCTGAGGAGGAAGGGTCCAAGTAGGCCAGAGTCGGTGGGAGGGGCTTACCAGTGTGGGTGGGGCCAGCACTGGCCTTGAAATAGAAATTTCAGGTACTGGATTATGTAATTTGTGGCTTTAAATGTGTCCTGAAGATGCTTCAGGGGCTTTCACTGTTGCCTCAAGTACCAGCCCCTTGAGAACAGGATGGGTTTTTCTGGTGGCCCGCGGCTAACCCCTGCTTCGCTTCCGCCCAGATACAGCCTTGACCAATAGTCTCACATCTCGCAAGGAAGCAGAGAAAGCCCACCTGGCAAAAGTCAGGGGCCCGGAGGGACTTCTCGGATCATGTCAGGCTTTCTCCATTTATTCACCCCTGGTGGTAGTTCCAAGGGAAGAGGGGTACGAGGGAAAGGAAGCCTTTCCTAACAGAGCAGGCTGCCAAGGCGCAGGGAGAGTAAGGACCTGGACCCCTGTGTGCAGCATTCAAGAGGCGGCGCCTGAGCCCCCTGGGAGCGGCAGCCACCAGGACCGGATCAGGGGAGGAGGCCCCGTGCAGCCGAGCCTCTGAGCCTTGCGCACTTGGTTAGAAAGCGCAGACAGTAAAGTGTGCCCTTTCCCCGTGACTCTGAAAGAGGAGTGAGGATGAAGGGGCTCTGAGGTCATCAGGGAGCGAAGATAGTCCTGGACTAGACCCAGACCGGAGAATTCCCAAGGGAATCCTGCAGTAAGAGCCAAACCTCTTCCCCGCCGCCACGGCTCTGCCTGCAGCCAAGGAGCCCCCTCGTGATGAGAACCTGCCTGTTAGCGGTCTTGGGCTGTGAACACACCCCTCTCGCCAGCTTCCAGGTGAGGAGACTCACCTGTGCTGAGCCCTGTGTGCCGGGCCCTTTGCACATGTGACTTGCACTTCATCCCTCATCCTGTGAGGTGCGCACTGCTACCATCCCCGGCTTAGTGGTGAGTAAACTGAAGCTGGGGGAGGTGAACACTGGTGGTAGTGGGTAGAAGGGAATAAGGTGAGCAGAGGCCCAACGGGACAGGGCCTGGGGCCAACAGCAGTTGGCTGTGGGAAACCAAGGCACATGCCTGTGAAATGAGAACTTTCTCCCTTATGAGCTGAAGTGAACATACAACAAGACACTTGGCTTCCCCCAAAGTTTGGGCTGAATTAATAGTGGCATGGCATGCAGGTCAGAGGAGGAGATTGTTCCTCCTTCTTGCTGAGACTGTACCCGAAGGGCTAGGATCCTTTCAGGGCCCCCCCTGCCTAACAGCCATAGATGAGCCCGCGTACTGTACCAGACTGGATGGACAGGGAGGAGCAGCCGGGGGAGACCCGTATATCCTAGGCCTCTGAGGAATCTCCCGGAGGCAGAGTTCAACCCCATAGAGGGAAAAACATCCTGGAACTGAGGAATTGTAAAAATGGAGTGAAAAATGTGAGGTACTGAGCCCCTTACGCTGGGAGCAGATGCTGGAGGACCAGAAATGCGGAGAGGGCTCCTGCCTAGCCTGATGGGTGGTCTAGATTCAGCCCTCACGTTGACGGAGCACTTCGTGTCCACCTTTCCACCACACAAGTCCCGCAGACACAGGGTTTTAGGCCACACAGATGATGAGGCTGCCCCTGCCTAGCCTGGGCTGGGCTCTAGGTTTCTTCTGCGGTCCTGCTTAGACTGCTTCGGGGAAACCAGGCATTGGAAATAGTGGAGGTCTCGGACCTGTGAACTGGCCGCTGCTGGACTATCTGAGGTCACCTTTTTCAGAAAGCTGAATATTTTCTAGTGCCCTGGACCTCTCAGCTTCCCATCATGGAGTCCTCACCCAGTCAGCACCTAGGAGAAGCCAGCAAACCACTGCCCTCCATCGCCATCACCTGTGTGGACACCAGGGCTTCCCGGAGTACCCTGATCTCCCTAGAGCGAGGGCTTCCCTGGCTGTCACACCTCACAACGCTCACTCTTGACCCCCTCTGTCTCTGACATTCTGTAGTCCCCAGACGTTGCCCTTTTTCTTGACCAGGGCTCCAGCCCACGTCCACTGCAGCTTCCCACCGCCATCCGCCTGCCTCCAGACCTGGCCCTGTTAATGGTTCTCTCACCTGTCTGCTACTCTGCACTTGGCTTGTCTAGTCTCTGCTGAGTTTGAGGGGCTAGGGCCAGTCACGATTTTTTAAATTGAATTAGAGCATATAATATGCGACCCAGATCAAGCTGGAGAACACTTTCAGGTCCATCCGTTTAAAATGGCTCGATCCCCTAGACTCCCACAGCTTTATTATTGGACACTTGGCAGCTGTTGCCTTTTATTCCAGCTAGCTGCGGGAGGGGGAAGCATTCTGGGAGCTGTTTGTTTTTCTCCTTGCCTGACCTAGCACAGTGTGGGGCCCATAGGAGGTGCCCCTTGAGGCCCATTAGATGGAGGGGTGTCGAGTTTCCCAGGTGTGTCTTAGAGTATGCGCTCAGTTGCCCCCTCAGAAATGCAGGAGAGGTGACAGGTGAATGATGGGGTCACGGGAGTGCAAGGAAAGCCCTGAGCACCGAATGTGCTGGTTCTGCTCAGGTGACCGGCTGCCCAGGTGTGCTGTGTGTAGGCCTGGAGGCACACATTCCCAGCAGAAGGTTCAGGTGGGTAGAACTCCCTGTATGGAATGCCCTTTCTAGGGGGCACTGGCTACAGCATGGGGCTGGCCAAGCTCTCATCCTGGGCCCTGGGACTTCAGGCTTGAGCACCCACCATGGCAGGATCAGATAGCTGAAGGAAGAGGGCCAGACCCAGCCCCGGGGAGCCTTTGAAGTCAGACGCCTGGTGCAGAACGTTCTGCGGAAGGCGAGAACACACAGATTCTCGGGTGGAGGCCAAGACCCCCGCTGCTGGCCTAAGGGAGCCAATCCCTGTCTCCTCCTGCTTCAAGGCCTTGGGAGACGGTGCCCTCCAGGAAACAGAGCCATGGCCTGGGCTTGAGTAGCAAAATGGGCGCAGCAGGAAGGAGTTGGAGGGAAGTGGGAGGCACTGGTAATGTGAGGATGGGGTGTGGTACATGAAGTTCAACAGCTGTCATGAAAAAGCGTGTCTCCAGTCTATTGGAAGACTTGAAGACTCACTCCCTCTTTGCTCTCGGCAGAGAGGAACCTCTTCTCTGAGGTCTTCTTCTCTGAGGTCCAGATGCCGGTTGTCACTGAGGGTCTTCCTCTTGGGTGGGTTCTGAGTCCCTTAAATCATCCTGTTCCTGTCTTCTCTATCTTTTTGACTGTAGTAAATATTTAGGGGTCTCACCCAAGGCTTGGGGACACTGGCTGAATCTGATTTTACATCATATCCATTAACTCAAGGCTCAGAATCTGATTTTACATCATATCTGTTAACTCCCAGGTCCATCTGTCACCAAAATTTGCTTTAAGGCAGCATGGTGGCAATGTCTTATTATGAGGATGGGCTGTCCTCCATGGTCAGTAGAGGCATGATCACAAGCATATGCTGTTAATAGGGAAGGAGAGAGAAGGAAGAGAAGTACATACCAATGGTCAGTGTAGATGATAAGGATTGAGGCGTCTTAGATCAGCCTCTGGATGGGGGAGGCTGGGATGTGAACATTTCCTGAGGACCTCTGGTGTGCCAAGCACTTGTGTATGATCAGCAGGTATATTATTATTTTTATTTTACTAAAAAGGAAGATGATGCATGGAGGATTTACCCAATTGGAGTAAAAAATGTGGAGATGGGTTTTGAGCCAGGTGTGGCCACCTCCATGGTTGGCCCTCTTTCTTCTCCGTGGAAAGTGATCTCCAGTTGCTATGAGTATGCTTTCAGGATTGGGATGTCAGCCGCCAAATAGAGAGCTAGTTTTCAGACAGTTGAGGGAAGTCTTTAACATGTAAGAGAGGCCAAAGCAACAGAAAAGGGGAATGTCTTAGATTTGATTTGATGGCACCAATGTACAGAGAGGCTGAGGTTTTGCTAACAGTAAGAAGAGTTAGAGCCCTGCTTTCTCTCTCCCCTCCCAGGTCACTGGGAAAGAAGCTCCACTCTAGGCAGCTGCAGTCAAGAACACAGGGCTCTCTCTATCCCCAGTGCCCAGCTGAGAGGTACAGGATCTCCCTGGGAGTGGCAGGCCACCAGCATGTCACAGCTCCCTCACCTCTGTGTTGAGGTGTATTCCAGGTAAGAGTAGCTGAGAAGCCTGGGGCCTTTTTCCTCAACCCATTTCCAACTCACGGTGGAATGTCTACCCTAGTCGTGGGAACCAGAGGATACTGAGGCCTTCACTCTCTCACTTATAGGGTGGAGGTTACATTCTAGGAGAGGCTAGTTTAAAAGACCAAAGGCTACTGCCCCAACCCAGCATCCTTATAAAGCAGGGATATCACTCCAAGACAGCAGTTTCAGAGCAGTGGTACAGATGTTTCATACAAACAGAGGAAGTCCATAAAAACTCTGATGCTCTCCTCAAGGGAACGGCTTTATTTGCACAGAGTGGGGGGAAATTCAAGCATGTCGGTGCTCTCAAAACAATGGAAATATTGGTGATAAGCAATTAAGTCTGGTAGTGCTTTGAGAAAAGCTAGCTAAAAATTAGACCAACTAGAAGTTTGTAGAGAGAAGCAAAGAGCTAATTGAGAAAAACCCTCCTGAGATCAGAACAAACTTCAGAGACTAGCCTCAAATACTACTCCAGTCACCAAAAACTTGGCCTCTCTGTACACTGATGCCAAATCCAATCTGGGAGACAATTTTGAAGTAGAAAAGGATAACTTTAATTACTTTACCAGGCAAAGGAGGACACAGCAAGCTTCTGCCTTGAAAAACTGTGTCCGAACCTGCGAGGATTTGATGAAGGATTTTATAACAGTGATTCAAAAGTGGGATTTCTGGCAAGAGTAGGGTGAGTGTAGGGCCTGTACTCCTTTAATCCCATCTCAAGTGGTCAGGTCTAATCTTGAAGAGCTTCTGTGGTCCCTCTAATCTGGCTTCAGGTGGTTTCTTGGCTTCTCCTCCCTTGATTAGCAACTGTACAAATTTGCCCTTTGGAACTCAGAGAAGGTCATGAAGGCTGGAGTCTTGCCTACAAGAAACGAGGGACGGAAATTCCTCCTTGCCTGGGAGCCCCATAGGGCCTTACTCTGTTTCACTCCTGCAAAGAGACTTCATTTCTTTGGATCAGACTGTAGAGCTTCCAGAAAATGACACCAGATCTTATACAAAGGATCAGGAATCAGGTCGACATCAGATCTCTTAATAGCAATATTCGAAGCCAGAAGTCCGCAAGGCAATGCCTTGAAGATGCTGAAGGAAAATTATTTTCAACTGAGAATTGTATACCCATCCGAGGTATCAGTACAGTGTGAGAAGAGAAGGTAGATATTTTCAGATAGACAGGGTTTGAAAAACTTTATCTCACATGCAAACTTCCTCAGGAAGCTACTGGAGGATGTGCTCCAGCTCACAGAAGGGCATAAACCAAGAAAGAAATAAGGAGCCACTACTGAGAATATGGAGGCAAGAAGAATGGAAATTTCTCCTAGTGGGAAAGGGTCCCAAGCAATCCAGAGAGGATATCTGTGTGGGTTTCCCTCCCTACCTCGTCCAACTCCCACACTGGCCTTTGTAAATAAATGGTGTGGTCTTTGTTGTGAAGAAAAAGAAGATGAATGCAGGAAAAACAGAGATCATTAAGGGAAGAAGCACAGGATGACCGCTGTGGGGCTGATCTAGAGCTATTAGTTCAGATGGAGGCAGGAGAACCAGGGGCTCCAGGAGGGGTGTCTCAGAGTTAAAAAAAATAAGGAATGATAGTGAAAATGTGAATCAAGAATCATTTTACAGGACTTTTTCAGGGTGTGGGATGTGTCAAAAAAAAAAAGCGAATGAAAAAACGAGTCAACAATTCTGAAGAAGGAAAGCTTACAAAGCAAGGAAGGGTGTTTATGAAGAAAGGAAAAGAAAGGTATGAAGAAAGGAAAGGACAGCATATTACTTGGCTTAGCAGCGAGCACTATTTACTGACTGTAAATGTAACCAAGAAATGTAGTGTTATGATATCAAAAGGAGAGGAAAGAGCGTAAGTGAATCTCATCTGTCAGGAGAGGAATGCCGAGAGGCGGTATGTAAATTGGACTTCTCTGAGATAGAAATAATAGCAATAAGTGCTTTATTTTGTTGTTGTTTTTCAGTTGCTCAGTAATGTCTGACTCTCTGCGACCGCATGGACTGTGGAATGCCAGGTTACCCTGTCCTTCACCATCTCCCGGAGCTTACTCAAACTCATGTCCGTTGAGTCAGTGATGCCATCCAACCATCTTGTCCTCTGTCATCTCCTTCTCCTCCTGCCTTCAGTCTTTCCCAGCATCAGGGTTCTTTCCAATGAGTCAGTTCTTCGCATCAGGCAGCCAAAGTATTGGAGCTTCAGCCTCAGGATCAGTCCCTCCAATGGATATTCAGGATTGATTTCCTTAGGATTGACTGGTTTCATCTCTTTGCAGAGATTTTTGTCTTCTGATTTTTGTCTCCTAAATGACTGAATGAATTGAAGTGGTCACTTCGAAAGAGCAGGATGGAGTGACATAGGAGAGTGCTGTCTTTGTTCTAACACTTTAGCACAGTTTGGCTCTGCAAACATTTTTTGCACGTAAGTTTGGGAAGATAAAAATTAACTGAAAGACAGATGAAAAGAAACCATGATAACAGTAAGGGCCTTCCCTTTTGAGATGCTCCCATCCTCTGAATTCTTTTAAAACAGCAATCAGGGAATTTCCCTGGTGGTCCAGTGGTTAAGAATCTGCCTTCCAATGCAGGGAACTTGGTTCAATCCCCAGTCGGGGTAGTAAGCTCACACATCACAACTACTGAGCCCTCGTGCTGGAGAGCCTGCATGCTGCAAGGAAAGATCCCACATGCCACAGCTGCAACTAGGACCCGATACAGCCAAATTAAAAAAAAAAAAAAAGATTCATAATCTATGTAAAGAAAAAAACTGAGCAAACAACCCCACCCATCTTTTCAGCCATCTCATAAAGTGCATTCTCACCCTGCAAGGCAGATATTGATAAGGGTTCTTGTGAGGGTTAAAAGGGATGGTGTTTTGTAAAGCATGAAGTTGGCATATGGTTTAGATCGTGGTTATCAGGCAGGACAGAAATAAATATCCCCATGTTGTACACAGGAAAGCAGAGACCCTCCCTTCCAGCCCAGACTTCCCACAACTTACCTGGCTCTGAGCCCCACCTGGAGGGAGATTAATGTGAGGGCCCTTGATGTCATCAAGGCTCAGTTCTCATCCTGGCGGTGCTCTGAGCACTGACCCTGGTCATAGACTGATCCCTGGTGCTGGTTGCAGGCTGAGCCCCCACTGCTTGCCACTAACTCCCTTAGTAATGCTCACAACCAGACCTAAGCTTGTCTTGGCTGAGAAGAATGGATGGCTGGGCTCCATTCCTCTCCAGTGCTGTCTCAGGGGCAGGGTTGGTGCAGCTGCGGCCTGGCTAAACTCTCTGGCATGGTTTCCCTTCATCCTGGACTAGATTCAAAGCCACTGCCTGTGCCCAGTCCATTTCTGTCCCCTCCCACTGGTCCTCCTTGTGGGGGATGGTGGGGCCCATGGTACACTCTGAGCAGAGATTGTCTGTGATGAGTCATCCTTGTTCATAACAAAGGAGTCTGGCATGAACAGCACTTTTTCTGTCTTCTCTGCTGCAACGGAATAACGTCCCAAATCCACGTGTTCAAGTACAGCCTTGAACTGGCTGTTTCCCACCCTGGACTCTTCAATCCAATCCATTACCAGGGAAGCATTTCTCCAACATGATTTCCAGGAGTTCCCGGAACATTGGCTTGTTGTAGCTATTTCTCTGCACGTAGTGACTGGCACCTCCTCTGAGTATCCTCTACAGTCAGATGGGAAACAAGGCTGACTTCAAACCCTCTCATCTCTTATCAGTCCCAGGAGAGGTGAAAGGTCAGGAAAGGGGCAGTGGCAGATGCTGGGCCTGGGAAAGTTGGAGGGTGGGTAGGGAGACAAAGGGGATGGGTGGGGGGCAGGCACAGGATCATGGTTTTGATAAACTTGATTTACTACTGGGTCACAAATGTCAGGGCAGTCAGGAAGCTGAAAGACTTCCTCTCCTGCCCCTGTGTCAGACAGATGGAAAAATGAGGTCCCTGAAAGAAATGTTCCCAAGATCCCACAATGACTTGGGATCCGAATGGTGGATTATTTATGCTGAGGATCAGCCTCGGGCAGAATGGCACAGATTCCACAGCCCCTAAAGCCAGAATAGGACTCTTGAGGAAGGCCCTAGGGGAGATGGAGGAAAGGCTCCAGGGAAGAAAGATCTTCCTGATTATCTGAATTATCAGCTCTGGGACCTCTGGTTGGAGGGGACATAGGGTCACAGTTTCTCATCACCAGATGCGTGGCAAGTTGCAGGCTGGACCATACGGTGGGAATGTGCCCACAGCGAGAAGAGCTTGCTTGCTCTCTTGGCCATGTTTCTCGTTGTGGGACTGGAACCAAGTTGTGTTCCTCACAATCCTAGGGTTCCTTTGCTTGACCTAAGGGTCTGCTCTCTTTCTGAGCCCTCAAGATCCAGAACAGCTCCCGTGAGCAGCCCCAGAGCTCTGCAGCTGCCTCTGGATGGCCACAAGACCCTGGAGACAGAAGAGGCACCTGGACCCACAGTTAGAGTATGTATTTGAGGAAGAAAGTTGGGAGAGGGCCACCTTGGGGGGTCTTTCTTACAGGAACAGATTAGGTCAGAGAAAATCGTGGTAGGTAGGTGTCCCTCCTCCAAACTGTTAGGTAGGTAGAATAGGGAAAAGGAGTCCAAAATGGCGGTGGCTAAAAAACAAGGAAGGTCAAAGGAAGGTCCGAGGACCAGAGGGAAGACTTCAGGCAGAACAAACAGCGCTCCTGGCTAAGCCCAGTTTGCACAGGGCAGGCCCAGAGGGAGGGAAAAACACATAAAAGGAGGAGCCAAAGCGCGCTCTCGCTCTTTCTCTCCTGCGTGCCTGCGCTCTTTCTCTCTCCGTCCCCCGCTCTCCCCCTCCCCAACGCGTTCTCTCCCCCTCTCTCTCCCTCTCTCCCTCCCCCATGCACTCCTCCACTCTCTTCTCTTCAAGTCTTTGGGTTGGCATGCCCTCACACTTCGAGGATGGATTCTCCTGCTATCTTCTAAATAAAATAGAGCTGTAACACTGATTTGCCTAAGAGCTATAACACGGTTTGTCCGAGACCCGAGAGCTGTGACGCACCGAGGGCTCTAATGTCCGTTGCTCCAAATCTTTGTTGTGACGAGGCAAAGAACCGAGCAACATACACTCGCCTGACAAAACCAAGGGTCTGCGCTGCAGCTTTCAGGTGGTGAGAGGCACTTCGCCTCTTGCCTCAGTGCTGTTAGCCAGGGCCTCCCAGATCCTCTCTGCCTGTGCCCCGAAGCCTGTTTCGGGGCCTCTGCTGGCTGCGTCCCCCTGGGGCCGTCCTTCCTGCACTTTGGTTGCTTACTTGTCTCTGCCACTGGGCTGGCAGCTCTTTGAAAGTCAAGTATTGCAGGGTGGGTTCTCCAGGAAGCAGACTGTGGCTCAAAGTGTAGCATGCTGGATGTTCTTCAGGGAGAGCTCTGGAGACTGATGAGTGTAGAAGGGAGGGGGAAGAGGCAGCACTGGGCAGAGGGAGAAGCTGAGCTGTACTGCAGGCCCCACCCAGCCTGGGCTCCTCACTGGGAGCTTGGCATGGAACGGCCCCTCACATTCCCATACTGAGCTGAAATAGCTGGGCCTCTGCACCCCAGCTAGATTAGTCTTTGGAAACAGATCGCTCAGAGAAGGGCATGGCCCAGGGTAAAGCAAGTATCTGCAGCTGAAGCGATCCCTGGATGGGCTGACAGCTACAGTCCTCCTGCCCTGGCCCCCAGACACCAAGTCCTTCCTTGAAGGGAAATATGGGCATCACACCTCAGCGTCTACTCTCCTGTGTTCTTGTGGACTTTTGAGGAATGCTAGCTGAAGGAATGAATAAATTAATTTGAAAGGAGACCCTAAAATATTTTGGCCTTATTCTCCCCATCTATGAAATGGGTATATCTTTGACACTCGTGCTATAAAAGGCAAAGCTCTTCATAAACTCCACATCTCATGGGAGTCTTCAGCCTCCCTTCTGTTTTCTTTCCTTTGACACCCCAAGGTTGGGTCTAGGGCCCTGAGGGGTGGAGTGGGTAGTGGAGGGTAGGTGGGGTGGGCTTGGCAGTTTGTGGTTGCTGTTTTAGGAGAAACCACAGCTGCCTCTGGTTCAGGGCAGTCAGTGAGGCCCAAGGAAGGGGAGGTTCATATGCAGGGCAGGCCTTGGGCACTGAGTCACCACCCAGAGGAAAACCACAGCTTCAAGAGCCCCAAGGCCCAAGGAAGGGTAGCAGATGAGTTGGGCGAGTGCCAGGTCTCAGGAGTGGGGCTTTGGACAGCCTCCTTACTCCTAGGGCCGGCCCTGTTCCAGCTTGCAGGGCAGCACCTACTGTATGCCATGATAAAGGCAGGCTGAGTCACACATTTCTGTGAAACAGGACAGACCAAGAAGAGAGTGACCCTGAAAAAGAACCATTCCTCTCCAGTCTCCAGCTCCCCACTCTCTGCAGAAGTGGGGGCAATTCTTGAATTCGAGAAAATTCTTCTAAGATATCTGAAGATTCATAGACCTCAACTTTGCTTATATACAAATTTACCATCATCTTTAGGCTTCCCAAGTGGCTCAGTGGTTAAGAATCTGCCTGTCAATTCAGGAGCTGCAGGAGACTTGAATTCAATCCCTGGGTTGGGAAGATCTCCTGGAAAAGAAAATGGCAACCCACTCCAACGCTCTTGCCTGGAAAATCCCATGGACAGAGGAGCCTGGCGGGCTACAGTCTATGGAGTTGCAAAGAGTTGGACACGACTCAGCAACTGGGCACGCATGCACCATCATCACTGTAGTCTAGAGAGGCTGCTTCACGTTGCATTCGTCTACAGATAGCTCAGAAACTGTGAAATGGCTGGTTTTTTCTCTTTCTTCTTTGTAGGAAAATTAAATATTCTGAACTCTCATCTTGTGTGATGAAAGCTAAAGCAAACAAATGAACAAAGATAATGTTTCCAGACCGACTTGTTTATACCTTCTTGAAAGATATCCAATGCTTCGGACAGAGCAATAAAAAAACTCAAAGATGGTAGAATAGCAATGATTCATATCACCATTGAATTGCCCAGGCAATTCCATCGTTCTGTTGTTTTCTTATTACTTTAGTCTCTGTTTTTAAAAAGCATGATTGAGAATAATTAATGAGTGATGGTGGAAAGTAGTTCCTAGGAGGATGAAATAGCAAATGTTTTAAGATCTAGGATATATTTTGAATTTACAAAGGATCTAATGGATCAATACAGTAATTTATATATTTTAGACTTATAAAGAATCCAGTGGATCGTTTTGGTAAAGGTCTGTCTAGTCAAGGCTGTGGTTTTCCCAGTGGTCATGTATGGATGTGAGAGTTGGACTATAAAGAAAGCTGAGCACCGAAGAATTGATGCTTTTGAACTGTGGTGTTGGAGAAGACTCTTGAGAGTCCCTTGGACTGCAAGGAGATCCAACCAGTCCATTCTGAAGGAGATCAGTCCTGGGATTTCTTTGGAAGGAATGATGCTAAAGCTGAAACTCCAGTACTTTGGCCACCTCATGGGAAGAGTTGACTCATTGGAAAAGACTCTGATGCTGGGAGGGATTGGGGGCAGGAGGAAAAGGGGACGACAGAGGATGAGATGGCTGGATGGCATCATTGACTCAATGGACGTGAGTTTGAGTGAACTCCGGGAGTTGGTGATGGACAGGGAGGCCTGGTGTGCTGTGATTCCTGGGGTCACAAAGAGTCGGACACAACTGAGTGACTGAACTGAACTGAACTGAACTGAAGAGAGAACAAGCTTTATTCTATTAAAAAATAATTTAAATCTCTCTTTGGTTTTTGGAAGACCCCTGTAGTCATCAAATAATCAATCCTTATTAATAGTTAAAGCTGCTCAGAAAGGGAGCTTAAAAATTAAAATTCAGTCTAAATGACCTTGGTAGTATACTAAGAGTTAAAATAAAATTCCCCAAGGAGAATTGAGCTGAAGGTCCACTTTTCCCTATACCCAAATAGGGAGGAATAAGCAGAGACTATGAATTTGACATAAAATGAGACCCTATGCAAATGACAAATGACATGCAAAAAGATGCAAATAAATGAAGACAGTAGGGAGGGCCCTAGTGCCCTGGATAGACATGGAATACTGGCTTCCTCTGGTTGGATGGTAGTTCTAAGAAAGCTGCCCCATCCTCCTCCTAGGTTCTCCCACATGGCCCCTCTGGCTGAGAAACTTAGGCCCAAAGACTATTCTTGCTGCCCTGTTCCCTCTTCCAGTCATTTGCAGAGACCCCTGTGGTCCATTGGAGCCACTTTCTTGCCACTCTACTCTCCCTGCTATGTGGGCCCTGGGGCTGGAGTATGGTGCTGGGTTCAGGGCACTATGGAGTCAGGACAACAGAGCATGGCGGATAATTCTATGGCACCTCCTGATCCTTCAAGGTCTGTCCACTTCTCTTACACAGCCCCTATCCTCACCCCCATGCCATATGTTCAACTTTTCTCTTCATCATAGCAGTATAAACAACAATAGTTTGCAGGGACTGGACATCAGGCAAAACAGGGCTATGATCTTCGACAGATGGAGGACACACAAAGCGAACCCCATGTTTAACCAACTTTCTTCCTGAGGCCATTTTCCAAACTGAGATGCAGCGAACTAGACCAAATAGGAGGTGACATCTCAAACAAAGGTTTTAAAATAAGTAAGGATAATCTGTTAAAGAGAATAGAGCAAAAGATGGACCAAATGGGTGAAAAGCTTGAGTATTTAAAGAGAAAACTTGACTCTATAAGAATGAAAAATATTGGTGTTTTAGACTGCAAAATATCTGAAATTAAGAACTCACTGAATGGGTTTAACAGGACACTGTATACAGAGAAGACAAGATTAGTGACCAATCAATAGATATTATCTGGACTGAAGCACAGAGTGAAAAGGAATTGAGGAATAAACAGAGCTGAGCATAAGAGATAGTAGGACATGCTCAAATATTTGAATAGATAATGACTGAGAATTTTCTAAATATGATGAAAGGCATCAAGCCACAGATTCATGAATATCAGTGAGGATTGAGACACTGCCATTTTCGTTGCTCAGAAGTGGAGTGAGAGGCTAAGAGTGGGAGACACTGTCTGCTTCCATCCTTCGCAATCTGGTGTATCAGGCGAAGCAGGCCGAGCAGGCTGAGCAATGCGATGGAATGGTGAAATCAATGAAGAAAGTAGCAGGGATGGATGCGGAGTTGACAGCTGAAGGAAGAAACCTCCTATCTGTGCATATAAAAACTGTGACTAGAAGTAGAAGAGCTTCCTGGAGAATAACCAGCAACAAAGAAGGAAACAAGGGAGGAGAAGACAAACTAAAAATGATTTGGGAATATCGGCAAATGGTTGAGACCGAGCTACAGTTAATCCGTTGTGACATTCTGGGTGTACTGGATGAACACCGCACTCCAGCCCCTAACACTGGCTGAGCCCAAGCTTTTCTATGATACAATGAAAAGGGATTAGCGCAGGTATCTGGCTGAATTTGCCGTAAGAAATGACAGGAAGGAGGCTGTGGAGAACAGCTTGATGGCTTATAAAGCTGCTGGTGCTGTTGCCGTGACAGAACTTCCATCGACACGTCCCATTCACTTAGCCTTGCTCTCAATTTTTCCGTATTCTACTATGAAATTCTTAATTCCCCTGAGCATACCTGCAGGTTGACAAAAGCAGCTTTTAATGAGGCAGTTGCAGAACTGAGCACACTGAGTGAGGCAAGCTGTAAGGACTCCCCACCTATCACACAGTTGTCAGTGATGATCTGACACTATGGACTTCAGACATGCAGGGTGATGGTGAAGAGCGGAATAAAGAAGCGCTGCAGGATGTGGAAGATGACAATCGGTGACACAGAAAAGCCAACATGAGAAGCCATCTCTGACTACCCCAGACATTCCCATCCCACCCATCTTGGAAATTCCCCCATTGTTACTGGGAACCACCAAACCTGACTTTTTCGTATGGCCTCAGACTTGAGTTCCTGCCCTGTTGGGTTTTTTTGTTATTGTTGTTGTTAACGGTTTTCTAAAGTTCTTAAAGGCAAGAGTGAGTTTCTGTGGATTTTACTGGTCCCAGCTTTTAGGATCTTTAAGAGCACTAACAGGAGTGCAGAGGGGCTTTTTCAGCATTACTGCATTGTCTCTTGCAGACACCGCAAGATCACCATTAGCAATGGAAATTACATTCAAAAGCTGTTAGAATTTTGTGTGATGCAAGCATCTAAGAGAAAGGTTAATCACACTACTGAGGTGTATGTGGTATCATTTTCCCTTTTTCTAATTCTTTGAATTTTAAACCAATGTTTAAAATTAATTGGATCTTAGCTAGAGGTGGTTAAAGGTTGTCTGGGGAGTTTTTTGCAATGGTTTTGCTATTTAAAAGTGTTTCAGACTCTGTTGAAATGTTGAAAACTACGATGCTGGTAACAGTTTAACAATTGTGGCTGCTCATTCTTGCCTCCTTTTACTCTTCCTCTGAAGCAGGTTAGCATTGAAGGTGTTATGGAAAAGCCAGCATGCATGTTCAATTCTTTGTTTCTTCTCCCACTGGGCCCCAGCCGTTCCCTCCTTTGCTCCCTCAGCCTCTTTATTCAGTATGTCTAACTTGAAACTAATTTATACTACTGCCTATATGACTTGAGCCATAGATACAGAATCTGTATTGTTCTTACTGAAACACAGGATGGATTAACATTAAACTGAAATAAAAGAAACCTAAATAAAACAAACCTAAATTTGAATAAAACAAAGCTAAACTTGAATAAAACAAACTCCAAATATTATAAGTATAAAGAAAACTATACCTAGGCCCATCAAAAATCTTAAAAGCAACCATATTTTTAAAAATTAATTTGTTTTTGGCTACACTGGGTCCTCACTGAGGCGCATTAGCTCTTTGTTAAAGTGATCATATTTTTAAAGAGACAGAGTTAGTAACCAGTTAACAGTACAGTTGATGGCTAACTATGGAAGCCAGAAGACAATGCAATGATATCTTTAAAGTGCTAAAGAAGAAACCCTACCAATCTAGAATTCTATGCCCAGAAAAAATATCCTTCAGAAATGAAGGGAAAATAAATGTGTTCAAAATTTTGTCAAGTGGACAAAAATTCAAAGAAATTGGTTTGTCACTAGTACACATTGGCCATACAGGAAATTTTTATGGGAATTCTTCAGCATGAAGGAAAATGACCCCTGAGTGAAGTGCAGGAAGGAATAAAGGTGTAGCAAAAGATTAAAATGTACATAATTATAAATGAATATTTACTAAAATAACAGTAGGGAATTCCCTGGCAGTCCCATAGTTAGGACTCCATATTCTTACTTGCCAAGGGCCAAGATTCAATTCCTGGTCAGAGAACTAAGATTCCACAGTCACATGGTCAATAAATTAACCAATTAATTAAAAAAAAACAAAGCTAACAATATTATAAATTTTTTTTTAATTTTAAGTTTTTATTGGAGCTGATTTACTTTGTTGTGCAGCAGAAATGAACACAACATTGTGAAGCAGTTAATCTCTACCCCCTGTTCTACTGTTCTAGTCATCACAGAGCACCAAGCCAAGCTCCCTGTGCTGTACAGCAGCTTCCCACTAGCTACCTATTTTACATACGGCAGTGCATGTGTCTCATAAGGTGTTTAACATAAAAGTAAATCCATGTCAGTATATAAAAATACAAACATATATTTAAATATATAAATAAAATTATACACACACACATACACACACGGGCTTCCCTGGTGGTTCAGATGGAAAAGAATCTGCCTGCAATGCAGGAGACCTGGGTTCAATCCCTGGGTTGAGACAATCCCCTGGAGAACGGAATGGTTCCCTACTCCAGTATTCTGGCCTGGAGAATTCCATGGACAGAGGAGCCTGGCAGGCTAGAGATCCATGGAATCTCAAAGATTTAGACATGACTGAGTGACTTTTACAATACACCCTAAACTTAGAGGCTTCCCTTGTGTCTGAAATGGTAAAGTCTAATGTTCTCTGTCAGATTTTATTAGTGGTGGCAGGTGAGTGGCACATGACGATGTGATAAATGATATTAATTAGTTTTAACTTCATTCAAGGTGCTATGGGCTTGAAGAGTATGGGCTCTGTAGACAGGTCTGGGCTTGAATTTCATCTGTGTGATTCTGACTTCTTTGGAGCCTGAGCGTCCTCATCCATAAAATGGATTGTGTAGAATAAGTAAAACGATATATGTGATGTGCTCAGCACAATGCCTGGCCCATGTGTGCGTGCATGTTAAGTTGCTTCAGTCATGTCTGACTCTTTATGACCCATGGACTATAGCCTGCCAGCCTCCTCTGTCCGTGGAGATTCTTCAGGCAAGAATGCTGGAGTGGGCTGTCATGCCCTCCTCCAGGGGATCTTCCCAACCCAGGGGTCTAACCTGAGTTTCTCACATCTCCTGTATTAGCAGGCAGGTTTTTTACCACTAGCGCCACCTGGGAAGCCCTGCCTGGCACACGTGAAAGTGAAGTTGCTCAGTTGTGTCCGACTCTTTGCAACCCATGGACTGTAGCCTACCAGGCTCCTCCCTCCATGGGATTCTCCAGGCAAGAGTACTGGAGTGGGTTGCCACTTCCTTCTCCAGGGGATCTTCCTGACCCAGGGATCGAACCTGGGTCTCCCGCATTCCAGGCAGACGCTTTACCCTCTGAGCCACCAGAGAAGTACCACAGATGGTAGATGGTTATTTCTGAGCACCTCAGCTATGTTATAAATATTCTAAGTAGAGAGACCATATTTCTATTTTGTTGTGGTTAGGTTTTTCTTTTTTTTTAATTCTTTGAATTCTGGAATATTTTAATTGAAGGATAATTGCTTTACAGAATTTTGTTGTTCTGTAACATAATCAGCCATATGGCTGATTCATGTTGAGGTTTGACAAAAAACAACAAATTCTGTAAAGCGATTATCCATCAATTAAAACATAAATTTTAAAAAGAAAAAAAGGCTATACCATAGATAACATATTTACAGTTTAAATAATAATAATATAATTAATACCAAGATACTTATTTCACAACTAGAAAATAAAACACATCCAATTCCTTGGAGCCTTTTGTGTCTTTTCCCAAATCATATCTCCTCTCACCACTTCAGAGGTTGCCGCTATCCTGAATAGTATAGTGTAAGTAGAGGTCTTATGGGGGGCAGCACACCCACTCCTCCCAGCCGGGGAGGTCTAGTGGAAGCCAGAAACTCTCATGCCCTCCCAGCAATAACAGATAATACCCCCAACTCCAGAGTCAGTGGAGGCTGTTATGAACTGAATTGTGCCACCCCCATTCATAAGCTGAAGCTGTAACCCTTGATAAGACAATATTTGGAGATAGGGCTGTTAGGGGGGTAATGAAGGTTAAACAAGGTCATAAAGGTGATGTCCTAGTCCAATAGATGTTCTTATAAGAAGAGGAAGAGACAACTGGGATGTAAATGCACAGAGAAAAGGCCATGGGAGGACAGAGTGAGTAGGTGGCCAGCTGCAAGCCAAGGAGAGAGTTCTCACCAGAAATCAAACTCCAACACCTTGATCTTGGACTTTCCAATCTCCAGAATGTGAGACAATAAATTTCTGTTGTTTAAGACACCCAGTCTGTGGTGTTTTACCATGGTAGCCTGAGCTGACTACTATGGAGGCAGAGTGGGGAACCTGGATGTCTAACCCTGCCTTGCCTTAATGAGGTAGCACCTCCCCTCCTCTGCTGGACCAGTGTTAGAGGAAACCAGCTAAAACCAAAAGTTTAAATAAGATCCAGAGTCTCACAATATAATAGCCAAAGCACCCAGGTTTTAGTAGAAAATTACTTGTGACACCAATAGCCAAGAAGATCTCACACTGAAGGAAAAAAAATATTAATAGATACCACACTCAAGATTCCAGTGATGTTATCTGATTAAGATTTAAAAGCAGGCATCATACAATGCTTTAGTAAGTGACTGTGAGCACATCTGAAACAAGCAGAAAGAGAGAAAATCTCAGCAAAGAAATATACAAAGAAGAACCAAATGGATATTTTAGAACTGAAAAATTCAATAACCAAAATAAAAAACTTGGTAGATGTGTTCAGTAGCAAAATGGAAGGGGATAGAAGAAAGAATCCACGAATGCCCAATCTGGACAACAGAGAGAAAATAAACTGGAAAAAAAAAAAGAGTGAAAAGAACCCCAGAGACCCAGGGGACTATGTGAAAAGAGCTAATATTCATGTCATTGGCATCTAAGAAGGAGAGAACATGTCATTGGCATCTAAGAAGGAGAGAACATGTAGGACAGGATATATTGTGACAGTCATCCTTAGAAAATACAATCCATGTTGCACAGAGCTGTAGTCGCTGTAGTCTTTGTTTCATTTCAATATTCTATTGTGTGACTGAACCATAAGCTTTTATTCATTCTTCTGTAAAGGACATTTGGGTTGTTGCCATTTTTATTGCTATTTTAAACAGTGCTTCTGGGAATATTCTGTTCATGTCTCCAGGAGTGGAATTGCTGGGTCAAAGGGTATGTGAATGTTCACCTTCACAAATAATGTAAAATTCTTCTTCAAAGTGAGTGTACTAATATCTAGTCCCACAGCGGTGTACTAGTTCCATTTTGCCAACATTTTGTCAGTCTTTAAAAATGTTTCCAAACCAGTGGGCATGAAATGGTAATTTGTGGTTTTATTTGCATTTCCTTTTCTACTAACAAGGCCAAGTGTATTTTCATAAATTTAACAGGCCATTTGTGTTTTCTGTGAAATGCTTATTTGTGTTTTTGAAACTTTTTCTATTGAATCGTTTGTCTTTCTAATTGATTTATAGGATCTGGCTACTAATCTTTTTTGGCTTTATGTAAAAATATTCCATTAGGACTTGATTGGAAAAGTAATAAAGCTGTACATCAATTTGTACAATACTGTACAACTTTACAGTATTGAAACTTTCTATCCGTGAACATGGTGTTACTCCATTTGGTTTTCTTATTGCCTTTCAAAAAGGTCCTTTAGTTTTCTTCATAAATATTTTGAACATCTTTTGTTAGATTTATTTTCAATGACCTTATATTTTTCATTGCTACTGTAAATCTTTAATTGTATTTTCTGACTTTATTGCTGATGTTTATAAATTCATTAGACATATTTATTGCAAAGTGAATTGATATATTTTCCCAGGCTGTCAATTGACTTTTCATTTTGTAAATAGTGCATTTTGAAGATCACTGATTTTAAGCAATTATTGTTGTACCTCAGTGTGGTTTCCTTCATATTTCTTCTATTTGGAGTTCATTGAGTGTTTTTGTAGCTATTCATCAAATTTGAATTCTTCAAATGTTTGTCTCTCTCTCTCAAAGCTATGGTTTTTCCCATAGTCATATACAAATGTGAGTTGGGAGTTGGACTGTAAAGAAGGCTGAGCACCAAAGAATTGATGCTCTCAAATTGTGGTGCAGGAGATGACTCTTGAGAGTCCATTGGTCTGCAAGGAGATCAGGGAGTCAATCCTAAAGGAAATCAGTCCTGAATATTTACTGGAAGGACTGATGCTGAAGCTGAAGCTCCAATACTTTGGCCACCTGATGGGAAGAGCCAACTCATTGGAAAAGACCCGGATGCTGATAAAGATTGTAGACAGGAGGATAAGGGGGCAAAGAGGATGAGATGGTTGGATGGCATCATTGACTCAATGGACATGAGTTTGAACTGTTGTTCAGTCACTCAGTCATGTCTGATTCTCTGCAACCCTATGGACCACAGCATGCCAGAATTCCCTGTCCTTCACTATCTCCCAGAGTTTGCTCAAATTCATGTTCATTGAGTCAGTGATGCTATCCAACCATCTCTTCCTCTGTCATCCATTTCTCCTCTTGTCTTCAGTCTTTCCCAGTATCAGGGTCTTTCCCAATGAGTCAGTTCTTCGCATCAGGTGGCCAAAGGACTGAAACTTCAGCTTCAGCATCAGTCGTTCCAATGGATATTCAGGGTTGATTTCCTTTAGGATTGATTGGTTTGATCTCCTTGCTGTCCGAGGGATTTTCAAGAGTCTTCTCCAACACCACAGTTCAAAAGCATCAATTCTCCAGCAATCAAGCCTTATTTATGGTCCAACTCTCACATCTATACATGACTACTGGAAAAACCATAGCTTTGGCTATACAGACCTTTGTCAGCAAGTAATGTCTCTGCTTTTTAGTATGTTGTCTAGGCTTTCACAGGTTTTCTTCCAAGGAGCAAGCATCTTTTGATTTCATGGCTGCAGTCACCATTTGCAGTGATTTTGGAACCCAAGAAAATAAAGTCTCTCACTGTTTCCATTGTTTCCGCATCTATTTGCCACGAATTCATGGGACTGGATGCCATGATCTTCGTTTTTTGAATGTTGAGTTTCAAGCTGGCGTTGTTACTCTCCTCTTTCATTTTCGTCAAGAGACTCTAGTTCCTCTTCACTTTCTGCCATAAGGGTGGTGTCGTCTGCTTATCTGAGGTTATTGATATTTCTCCCAGCAATCTTGATTCCAGCTTGTGCTTTATCCAGCCCACCATCTCATATGATATACTCTGCATATCAGTTAAATAAGTAGGGTGACAATATACAGTCTTGATGTACTCCTTTCCCAATTTGGAGCCAGTCTGTTGTTCCATATACGGTTCTAACTGTTACTTCTTGACCTGCATACAGGTTTTTCAGGAGGCAGGTAAGATGGTCTGGTATTCCCATCTCTTGAAGAATTTTCCAGAGTTTGTTGTGATCCACACAGTAAAAGGCTTTAGCATAGTCAACGAAGCAGAAGTAGATGTTTTTCTGGAATTCTCTTGCTTTTTGTATGGTCCATTGGATGTTGGCTATTTGATCTCTGGTTCCTCTGCCTTTTCTAAATCCAGCTTGAACATCTGGAAGTTCTTGGTTCACTTACAGTTGAAGCTTAACTTGAAGGATTTTGAGCATTAACTTGCTAGCATATGCTGCTGCTGCTAAGTCACTTCAGTCATGTCTGACTCTGTGTGACCCCACAGATGGCAGCCCACCAGGCTCCTCCATCCCTGGGATTCTCCAGGCATATGAAATGAGAGCAATTGTGCTATAGTATGAACATTCATTGAAATTTCCCTTCCTTGGGATTGGAATGAAAAGTGACCTTTTCTAGTCCCATGGCCCCATTTCCAAAATTGCTGGCATATTGAGTGCAACACTTTAACAGCATCATCTTTTAGGATTTTAAATAGTTTAGCTGGAATTCCATCACCTCCACTAACTTTTTTTTTTATAGTGATGCTTCCTAAGGCCAACTTGAGTTCATACTCCAATGTGTGGCTCTAGGTGAATGATCATACCATCATGATTATCCAGGTCATTAAGGTCTTTTTTGTATAGGTCTTCTGTATATTCTTACCACCTCTTCTTAATATCTTCTGCTTCTGTTAGGTCCATACCATTTCTATCCTTTATTGTGCCCATCTTTGCATGAAATGTTCCCTTGGTATCTCTAATTTTCTTGAAGATGTCTCTAGTCCTTCCCATTCTGTTGTTTTCCTCTATTTATTTCATTGTTCGCTTTGGAAGGCTTTCTTATCTCTCCTTGCTACTCTTTGGAACTCTGCATTCAGATAGGTGTATCTTTACTTTTCTCCTTTGCCTTTCACTTTTCTTCTTTTCTCAGCTATTTGTAAGGCCTCCTCAGACAGTCATTTTGCCTTTTTGCATTTCTTTTTCTTGGGGATGGTTTTGATCACTGCCTCCTATACAATGTTATGAACCTCCCTCCTCAGTTCTTCAGGCATTCTATCAGATCTAATCCCTTGAATCTATTTGTCACTTCTACATATAATCGTAAGGAATTTGATTTAGGTCACACCTGAATGGCCTACTGGTCTTCCCTACTTTCTTCAATTTAAGTCTAAATTCTGCAATAAGGAGTTCACGATCTGAGCTACAGTCAGCTCCCGGTCTTGTTTTTGCTGACTGTATAGAGCTTCTCCATCTTCGGGTGCAAAGAATATAATCAATCTGATTTCAGTATTGACCATCTGGTGATGTCCCTGTATAGAATCATCTCTTGTGCTGTTGGAAGAGGGTATTTGCTATGACCAGTACATTCTCTTGGCAAACTCTGTTAGCCTTTGCCCTGCTTCACTTTGTATTCCAAGGCCAAACTAGCCTGTTACTTTGGGTATCTCTTGACTTCCTATTTTGCATTCTAGTCCCCTATGATGAAAAGGACATCTGTTTTTGGTGTTAGTTCCAGGTCTTATAGGTCTCATAGAACTGTTCAATGTCAGTTTCTTTGGCATTAGTGGTTGGGGCATAGACTTGGATTACTGTGATATTGAATGGTTTGCCTCAGAAATGAACAGATTATTCTGTCTTTTTGAGACTGCATCCAAATACTGCATTTCAGACTCTTTTGCTATGAGGGCTACTCCATTTCTTCTAAAGGATTCTAGCCCATAGTAGTAGATATAGTGATAATCTGAATTAAATTTGCCTATTCCCATCCATTTTATGATTCCTAAAATGTCTCTTGCCATCTCCTGTTTGACCACCTCCAGTTTACCTTGATTCATGGACCTAGCATTCCAGGTTCCTATGCAATATTGTTCTTTACAGCATCTAACTTTACTTTCACCACCAGACACATCCACAGCTGGGTGGTGTTTCCGCTTTAGCTCAGCCTCCTCATTCCTTCTGGAGCTATCTCTTCTCTTCTCCAGTAGCATATTGGGCCTCTACCGACTGGGGGAATTCATCTTTCAGTGTCATATCGTTTTGCCTTTTCATAATGTTCATGGGGTTCTCAAGGCAAGAATGCTGTAATGGTTTGCCATTCCCTTCTCCAATGGACCACATTTTGTCAGAACTCTCCACCATCTTGGGTGGTTCTACAGAGTATGGCTCATAGTTTGAGCTAACTCTGGGAAATAGTGAATGATGTGGAAGCCTGGTGTGCCATAGTTCATGGGGTTGCAAAGAGTCAGACATGACTTAGTGACTGAATAACAACATCAATACAATATTTTTCTTATCTAGTAGTTAAATTTGCCTTTTTAGAATTACTTTTTAGGTCTTTTTATGCTCAGGCTTTGTCTACTTTTTTTAAAGATATGAGATATATTTATAATTGCTGTTTTAGTTTTAATGTTCTTATCTACTAATGCTATTGTCTCTGTCATATTTTAGTCTATCTCTATTGACTTATTTTTCTTATCATTATGGGTAATATTTTCATACTTCTTCATATACCTGTTGATTTGTTTTTTTCTTGAGAATATGTCAAATTTACTAACTTGCTAGCAAGGAACTAGCAAGATGACCAAAGTACACTGTTTCAGAGAGGGTATGAGGAGAAGGAGTGAGATAGTAGGGGCACAGACCATTCCCCTAAATGGAATGTTGCCGAAGCAGGAAATTGGCAAGATGGTCTTTTGGCAAGATGGTCTTTTGGCAAGATGGTCTCTATCATTTTATCAATTGTCACAGAGAGGGCCTTTGTGGCAAGTGGTCTGAGGTACCTACCATCAAGAGCAGACACATTTGTGTGTGAATTGAAACCACAAAGCTCCTCCCTCCTCCTAGGTGTATCTCACTGGCCGATTAGCAGAAGGCAGGAAACAGTGGCACCCCAGAGAAGCAGCCAGCCTCAGAGCAACAAGTGTGTGTGTGGGGAGTGGGGGGTGGGGGGGCACGCGCACATGCGTGCACTTAGTCGCTCAGTCATGTCTGACTCTTCACGACCCCATGGACTGCAACCCTCCAGGCTCCTCTGTCCATGGGATTCTTCAGGCAAGAAAACTGGAATGAGTTGCCATTCCCTTCCCCAGGGGATCTTCCCTACCCAGGGGTCGAACCTGGGTCTCCTGCACTGCAGGCAGATTTTTTACTGTCTGAATCACCAGGGAAGCATATGACCCAGAAATTTTACTTTTGGGTCTATACCAAAAGTAATTGAAAGTAGGGTATCAAAACCATATGTGTACACACATGTTCATAGCAGCTTTATTCACTATAGCTGAGACATAGAAGCAAACCAGGTCTGCATTGATGAATAAATAGATGACCAAAATGTGGTATACTCACACAATGGAATATTATTCAGCCTTAAAAAGGAAGGAAGTTCTGCAATATGCTATCAGTTCAGTTCAGTTCAGTTCATTTCCGTCGCTCAGTCATGTCCGACTCTTTGCGACCCCATGAATTGCAGCACGCCAGGCCTCCCTGTCCATCACCAACTCCCAGAGTTCACTCAGAGTTGTGTCCATTGAGTCCATGATGCCATCCAGCCATCTCATCTGGGGTCGTCCCCTTCTCCTCCTACCCCCAATCCCTCCCAGCATCAGAGTCTTTTCCAATGAGTCAACTCTTCGCATGAGGTGTCCAACGTACTGGAGTTTCAGCTTTAGCATCATTCCTTCCAAAGAAATCCCAGGGCTGATCTCCTTCAGAATGGACTGGTGGGATCTCCTTGCAGTCCAAGGGACTCTCAAGAGTCTTCTCCAACACCCCAGTTCAAAAGCATCAATTCTTCGGCACTTAGCTTTCTTCACAGTCCAACTCTCACATCCATACATGACCCCAGGAAAAATCATAGCCTTGACTAGACGGACCTTAGTCGGCAAAGTAATGTCTCTGCTTTTGAATATACTATCTAGGTTGGTCATAACTTTTCTTCCAAGGAGTAAGCGTTTTTTAATTTCATGGCTGCAATCACCATCTGCAGTGATTTGGGAGCCCAAAAAAATAAAGTCTGACACTGTTTCTACTGTTGCCCCATCTATTTCCCATGAAGTGATGGGACCAGATGCCATGATCTTCGTTTTCTGAATGTTGAGCTTTAAGCCAACTTTTTCACTCTACTCTTTCACTTTCATCAAGAGGCTTTTTAGTTCCTCTTCACTTTCTGCCATAAGGGTGGTGTATCTGAGGTTATTGATATTTCTCCCGGCAATCTTGATTCCAGCTTCTGTTTCTTCCAGCCCAGCGTTTCTCATGACGTACTCTGCATATAAGTTAAATAAGCAGGGTGACAATATACAGCCTTGACATACTCCTTTTCCTATTTGGAACCAGTCTGTTGTTCCATGTCCTGTTCTAACTGTTGCTTCCTGACCTGCGTACAGAGGAGTGGTGGCTGCGCAGCACAGGAGGGCCTAGAGGAGCTATCCCACGTTGAAGGTCAGGAATGGTGGCAGTAAGGAGATACCCCTCATCCAAGGTAAGGAGCAGTGGCTGTGCTTTGCTGGAGCAGCCGTGAAGAGATACCCCATGCCAAGGTAAGAGAAACCCAAGTAAGATGGTCAGTGTTGCAAGAGGGTATCAGAGGGCAGACACACTGAAACCATACTCACAGAAAACTCGTCAGTCTAATCACACTAGGACCACAGCCTTGTCTAACTCAATGAAACCAAGCCATGCCTATGGGGCAACCCAAGACGGGCAGGTCATGGTAGAGAGGCCTGACAGAATGTGGTCCACTGGAGAAGGGAATGGCAAACCACTTCAGTATTCTTGCCTTGAGAACCCCATGAACAGTATGAAAAGGCAAAATGATAGGATACCAAAAGAGGAACTCCCCAGGTCATTAGGTGCCCAATATGCTACTGGAGATCAGTGGAGAAAGAACTCCAGAAAGAATGAAGGGATGGAGCCAAAGCAAAAACAATACCCAGTTGTGGATATGACTGGTGATAGAAGCAAGATCTGATGCTGTAAAGAGCAATATTGCATAAGAACCTGGAACGTCCGGTCCATGAATCAAGGCAAATTGGAAGTGGTCAAACAAGAGATGGCAAGGGTGAACGTCGACATTTTAGGAATCAGCGAACTAAAATGGACTGGAATGGGTGGATTTAACTCAGATGACCATTACATCTACTACTGCGGGCAGGAATCCCTCAGAAGAAATGGAGTAGCCATCATGGTCAACAAAAGAGTTCGAAATGCAGTACTTGGATGCAATATGCTATAACATAGATAAACCTCAAGGATATTACACTAAGTGAAATAAGCCAATCACAAAAAAGATAAATACGGTATGATTCCAATTAGATGAGGTACTTAGGGGAATTGAATTCAGAGAGATAGAAGGTAAAATGGTGGTTAACCAGGGGTTGGGGCTAGGGAAGAATGAGGAGTTATTATTTAAAGGGTCTGGAGTTTCAGTTTTACAAGATGAAAAAAGTTATGGGGATGAAAGTTGGTGATGGTTACACAACAATGTGAATGTACTTAATATCACTGAACTGTGGACTTAAACATGGTTAAAATGATAGACGTTATATTATGGGTATTTTACCACAATAAAGAAAAAATCACAAAACTGGAGTACCTTGGGGGCTACCCTGTAGGGCTATAAGCACAATGGGCTGCATAGAAGACCCGTGTGTGTCTGGAAGGACAATTTAGTAATGATGAGAAGGAGAGAGAAAGAGCCTGGCTCCTAGGGAGACTGGAGGAGGCCAGGCTGAGCAGAACAGAGATAAGGATGGAAAGGTTCAAAAAATTCCATTGCATGGTCAGAGCAAGACGCTTCTGCAGACATCATTAGCTGTGATATTTTTAAAGTAGTCATCAGAAATATAGCATGTAAGGTGGAGTGGATGGAGCAACCTGTTAGAGGCTGAGCACAAAGAACCTGAACTACGATGTAGGAGAAGTAGAAAAAGTAGGAAAGGAAAGAAGAGAAGGAGAAAGGAAGGCAAGAAGTGGGAGAGGGGCAATGATTTAGTGAGAGAAAAATGGTAGGCCTGTAGAAGAAAAAGGCAGAGAGGAATCAAGAATTTTCAGAAGGGACCATCAGCAACAGAAAAAGAGTTCTTAGGATGCCACACATGCTCATCAAATCCTACTCTCCCAACAAGAGTTCAGAAGAGAAGCTGTTTATCTAATACCATTGTAAAAGCAATGGTGTTTCTCCCTCTTCCCTTGTCCACTGACCAAGTACTTAGGATGGGCAGGTACTGTGCCACAGAATCTGACCATTAGGGTCCAGTCTGGGCCTTGGGGCTGGTGGAGGGGATCATGCGAGGAAAGGCAAGGTGTCTGGTGCCAAGAGACTATGCTGCCAGAACCCAGAAGGGATGGGCCAGGAGAGAGATGCTGTATCTGGGCTGGAGCCAGACCTGGAGGAGGACCCTGAAAGTGACAACAGCCCAGAGGGCTGCCAGGAAGAGAGCCACACTGAGGCGAAACCAACAGAGGTGGGCTGCGGCGGTGCATCAGAACCCTCTCCAGGCACCCACAGTGATGCACAGCTAGGGATTCCAGCCAAGAAATGACATTGCTCAGGAAGATCTGCTTGTCTGCAGACTGAAGGATGGGCAACCTGCCGGGAGCCAGCAAGAGGAATCCTGCCCATGGCAAAGTCATGGGGAAGGAAGCCCGACAAAACGCAAAGGCGTGATCTGGCTTCAGGTGTTCCCCCTGAGTTTTCCTGAACATCTACCCCCAAAAACCAGAGTCTGCCTGCCTTATTGTACTGTGCTTTCCACTCTTCTGCCTCTAATAGGAATTAACTTAGGGCTCCAGTTAACAGTCTCCTGCATATGAAAGGAATGTTTCAGCTCAAACCCCTCTGATGGCTCTCTAACTTGCCTGACAGGTTCCCCTGGACTTTTACAATTTGTGAATTGCTTACAGCCCCCCAGCCATGAGAGGCACAAAGCTTAAAGCATCTTAAAGATACAGAGCCTTTTCTAAAGAGCTAAAAATTGTATTGGTGATGGGTTTTCACTGTTGACTCAGTGACTGCTGCCAGGCCTCCATATTCTTTATCTTTTAGGCACCTGGGAGGATATTAATCAATGTAATCGGGATGCAGAAATAGGAATATAGTAGTTTTGATGTTAGCAACATTAGACTTTTGAGTTAATTACTTTTCTCTTTGTTAGAAATTACTGTACTCCTTTTACTTGTCATAAATTGTTGTATCCTTGCTATGTAAGAATATTACTTTATTTAGTGCTTTTTGAGAGTGGCACCAGACTTTGGGAAGAACAACACAAATAAATCTTCTGGTTGACAAACCCTTATCAGAAAAGGGCTGTAAAATGTTAATTGGCCTTCTGGCTGGAAGATGATGTAAATCACCTAAGACCTGTGTATACAACTAAGTATGCAGAGAAAAGGCCTGGTCTCGATAAGAGTCAGGGCTGCTGACACTGCATAATTTTGTATTACCCATTGATCTCTATGTGCAATCAAAAAGTATAAAAGGCCTTCTGAACAATAAAGGATGGACCAGTTTCTCGGACTAGTCTCTTGAACTAGTTTCTTGGAAATCTGGTTTCCCCCGTGTCTCTCTCTCTCTTTCTCCCTCTCCCTCCCTCTCCTTTTCTGGCTGAATTCCCATCTGGAGCAGGGAGGCTCGCCAGGTCTACTAACTTGCCCCGGCTTTTAAGTCCCGTGAAAGAGGGAGCCCAAGGCGGGGCACCCTCCACTATTCAAACGAGCACTGGTGGCCTAATGTAGATGGTGCAAACTTCTTGTCCTGAAGTTTTATTGGCTTTCCCCGTAAACCAAGTTATTCAGCCTCTTTTCTCCACTAAACTTTCCTACTATACTATTTCTTCTTAATTTCTTCTATATTTCTAAATAAATAAGTTTTTCCTCACCTACTCTGTCTCCCCTTCGAATTCCCTGGATCCACCGGGGCTGGACCCCAGCAGCAACCTGCATATTCTGCATCCTCTGAGGTTGAGAAAATGCACTGCGGGTGGCCTGCCTGTTTATAATTCCCTCCTGTTGCTTTGGGGCTTCCCAAGTGGCGCAGTGGTTAAGAATCCACCTCCCAATGCAGAAGAGGCAAGAGATGAGTCTTTAAAAATATTCATGAAGTCTAATTTGTCTATTTTTTTCTCTTGTTATCTGTACCTTCAGTGTCATAGCCAAGAAATCATTGCCAAATCCAGTGTTGTGAAGGTTTGGTCCTATGGTTTCTTCCAACAGTTTTATTGTTTCCAGTCTTACATTTGGGTCTTTCATCCATTTTGAGTGAGTTTTTACATATGGTGTTAAGAATTCACCTTCATTCTTTTGCATGTGGCTATCCAATTTTCTCAGCACCATTTGTTGAAAAGGCTGTACTTTACCTCACTGAATGGTCTTGGCACCTTTATAAGAAATCATTTGATTGTATATATCAAAGTTTGTTTCTGGAATCTCTATCCTATTCCACTGGTCTTCAGGCCTATCTTTATGCCCATACTGCATGTTTTGATGACTGTAGCTTTAAGTTTTGAAATCAGGAAGTGTGAGTCCTCTAGTTTTGTTTTCCTTTTTCAAGATTGTTTTGGGCATTCAGGGTCTTTTGAGATTGCATATGAATTTTAAGGTTTTTTCCTCCTATTTTCACACAGAAGTCATTGGGTTTTTGGTAGAAATTGCAGTGAATCTGTAGGTTGTTTTAGGTAATATTGACATTTTAACAATATAAAGTCTTCTGATCAATGAGTATGAGACATATTTACATTTATTTATATCTTTAATTTATTTCCTCTGTTTTGTAGTTTCCATTGTACAAATCTTTCTCCTCCTTGGTTAAGTAAATTCCAAAGTATTTTATTTTTTGGAGCAATTGTAAATGGAATTATTTTTATAACTTCTTTTTCAGATTGGTCATTGTTTGTGTATAAAAATGCAACTGATCTTTGTGTGTTGATTTATATCCTGCTACTTATTGAATCTATCAGGATTTTTTGTTGTTAAATCTCAATAAAATTAGGTTTCTCAACATATAAGATCATATTATCTGCAAGCAGGTAATTTTACTTCTTCCTTTTCAATTTGGATGCTTTTATTTCTTTTCCTCATCTAAGTGCTCTGGCTAGAACTTTCAGTGCCATGTTGAATAGAAGTGATAAAAGCAGACATCCTTGCTGTATTCCTGATTTTAGAGGAAAAGCTTTCAGTCTTTCACAGTTGAGTATGACGTTTACTGTGTATTTTTAATATGACTTTTATTATGTTGAGGTAGTTTCTTAGTTTGTTTCATTATAAAAGAGTTGGATTTTTTCAAATTCTTTCCTGCATCAGTTGAGATGATGATGTGTTTCTCTTTTTCCCTTCATTCTGTTAATGTGGGACATTACATTCATTGGCTTTGCTATGTTGGACCATCCTTGCATTCCAGAAATAAACTTCACTTGATATATAATCTTTTTAATATGCTGCTGAATTCTGTTTGCTAGTATTTTCCTGAGGACTTTTTGCAGATTGTTTATAGGGATGTTGATCTGTAGTTTTCTTTTCTTATTGTATCTGTTTCTTTGGTATCAGGGTTATCCTGATCTCATAGAATGAGTTACAAAGCGTCCTTCCTGTTCACTTCTTTGGAAAGATTTGAAGGATTGGTATTAGTTCTTCAAATCTTTGATGGAGTGCTCAATTCAGCAGCACGTATTCTCAAATCTTTGATGGAATTTACCAGTGAATCCATCAGGCCCGGGGCTTTTCTTAGTTGGCAGATTTTGGATTTCTAATTCAATCCCCTTACTAGTTATGGGTATATTCAGATTTTATATTTCTTCATGCTTTAATCTTGGTAGGCTTTGTGTTTCTAAAAAATTTTTATCTAGGTTATCCAATTTATTGATGTAAAATTGTAATAGTACTATTTTATAATCCCTTTTCCCCCTATAGAATTGGTAGTAATCTTTTTACTGTACTGATTTTAGTCATTTGAATCTCCTCTATTTTTTCCTTAGTCCATGTAGCTAAAAGTTTAACAATTTTGATGGTTTTTTTCAAAGAGCCAACTTTAGGTTTCATTGCTTTTCTGTTATTTTTCTATTCTATATTTTGCTTATTGCTGCTCTAATCTTTAGTATTTCCTTCCTTCTGCTAGCTTTGCATTTAGTTTGTTCTTCTTTTTTAGTTCCTTAAGTTATAAAGTTAGGTTGTTTTGAGCTCTTTTCTGCTTTGTTTTTTAAGGTAAGCATTTATAGTTATAAATTCCCCCCTAGCTCTACTTTTCCTGCATCCTATGTTTGTGTATGCTGCATTTTCACTTATCTCTAAGTATTTTCTCTTTGTATTTATATTTATTTATTTATGGTTGTACTGGGTCTTCATTGCAGTGCACAGGATCTTTGTTGCTGCAAGGGGATTTTCTCTAGCTGCAGCAAGCAAGGGCTACTCTCTAGTTGCAGAG
Organism: Capricornis sumatraensis; assembly: GCF_032405125.1. Taxonomy (NCBI): domain Eukaryota; kingdom Metazoa; phylum Chordata; class Mammalia; order Artiodactyla; family Bovidae; genus Capricornis; species Capricornis sumatraensis. The sequence goes on along the minus strand of NC_091087.1, from coordinate 40,854,932 downwards.
GGTAAGTTTCTCATAGCAGTGGCTTCTCCTGTTGCAGAGCACAGGCTCTAGGGCACACAGGTTTCAGTAGTTTCAACTCGTGGGCTCTAGAGCACAGACTCGGTCGCCCTGTGGCACATGGGATCCTAACTCTCAGACCAAGGACTGAACCCATGTCCCCTGCATTAGTAGGTGAACTCTTAACTCCTGGACCACCAGGGAAGTCCCTCTAAGTATTTTCTAATTTCCTTTGTGATTTCTTCTCTGATCCATTGGTTGTTTAAAAATATGTTGTTTAATCTCCACAATTTGTGAACTTTCCTTTTTTTGAATTCTAACTTCATCCCCTTTTGAGTAGAGAAGATACTTTGTATGATATCTATTTTTTTTTAATCTATTGAGACTTAATTTGTGGCCTAATGTATAGTCTACACTGAAAAATGTCCCATGTGCTTTTGAGGAGAATGTGTATTGTGCTGTTAGGTAGAGTGTTTTGTATATGTGTGTTAGATCTAGTTGGTTTATTATGTTGTTTAACCCTTTATTTCTTTATTTATGTTTTGTGTGGTTATTCTGTCCATTATGGTGAATGAGATATTAGAGCCTCCAACTATTATTGTAATAATACCTATTTCTCCCTTCAATTCTGTCATTTTTGTTTCATATATTTTGATGGTCTGTCATTCAGTTCAATTCAGTTACTCAATCGTGTCCAACTCTTTGCAACACCATGAATCGCAGCACTCCAGGCCTCCCTGTCCATCACCAACTCCCGGAGTTCACTCAGACTCATGTCCATCGAGTCAGTGATGCCATCCAGCCATCTCATCCTCTGTCGTCCCCTTCTCCTCCTACCCCCAATCCCTCCCAGCATCAGAGTCTTTTCCAATGAGTCAACTCTTCGCATGAGGTGGCCAAAGTACTGGAGTTTCAGCTTTAGCATCAGTCCTTCCAAAGAAATCCGAGGGCTGATCTCCTTCAGAATGGACTGGTTGGATCTCCTTGCAGTCCAAGGGACACTCAAGAGTCTTCTCCAACACCACAGTTCAAAAGCATTAATTCTTCAGCACTCAGCTTTCTTCACAGTCCAACTCTCACATCCATACATGACACTGGAAAAACCATAGCCTTGACTAGATGGACCTTTGTTGGCAAAGTAATGTCTCTGCTTTTGAATATGCTATCTAGGTTGGTCATAACTTTTCTTCCAAGGAGTAAGTGTCTTTTAATTTCATGGCTGCAATCACCATCTGCAGTGATTTTGGAGCCCCCCAAAATAAAGTCTGACACTGTTTCTACTCTTTCCCAATCTATTTCCCATGAAGTGATGGGACCAGATGCCATGATCTTAACGTTTTCTGAATGTTGAGCTTTAAGCCAACTTTTTCACTCTCCTCTTTCACTTTCATCAAGAGGCTTTTTAGTTCCTCTTCACTTTCTGCCATAAGGGTGGTGTCATCTATTTATCTGAGGTTATTGATATTTCTCCTGTCAATCTTGATCCCAGCTTATGCTTCTTCCAGTCCAGAGTTTCTCATGATGTACTCTGCATATAAGTTAAATAAGCAGGGTGACAATATACAGCCTTGACATACTCCTTTTCCTATTTGGAACCAGTCTGTTGTTCCATGTCCAGTTCTAATTGTTGCTTCCTGACCTGCAGATGTACAAATATTTATAATGGTTACATATTCTTGCTGTATTGAATCTTTTGTTAATGCATAACATCCTTCATTGTCTCATAATTTTTTTCATTTAAAGTCTATTTTGTATGATATTAGTGTTGCCACTCTTGCTCTCTTTTGGTTACGATTTGCATGAAAAATCTTTTTGCATCCTTTCAGTTTTAACCTGTTTGTGTCTTTGGATCTTAAGTGAATCTCTTATAGACAGCATATGGTTGGATCATATATTTTTATCCATTCTTCCAACCTCTGTCTTTGATTGGAGTGTTTATATTAATGTAACTACATTCAAGAGTGAATTATTTGTCATTGTGCTATTTCTTTTCTATATGCCTTATAACCTTTTTGCTTCTTATTTTCTGCATTCTTGTCTTTTGTGTTTAGTTCTGTTTTTGGTAGTAAAATATTTGGATTCCTTTCTCATTTCCTTTCATATATATTCTATAGCTATTTTTTTGTGGTTACAATGGGGATTACATTTAACATTTTAAAGTTAAGATACTCTGATTTGAATTACAGAGTATTTACATTAATATTAGCATTTGTAGTAACAATTGATTTTTTCTTTAAATGTTTTAGTCCCTGAAATCATATAGAAAGCAAAAAGCATAGTTACGAACCAGTTACTAGCATTTATAATTGCCCATGTATTTACATTTGTTGATATCTTTATTTCTCTCTTTGACTTTAAGTTACTACCTAGTATCCTCTTTTAAACTTGCAGGACTGTCTTGAGCATTTCTTTGTTTATTTTATTTTATTTTATTTAGCTATTTTTAAACTTTTTATTTTGTATTGGAGTATAGAAGATTAATAAACAATGTGACACATTTAGATGATCAGCAAAAGGACCCAGCCATACAAACACATGTATCCATTCTCTCCCCAACTCCCCTCCCATCCAGGCTACCATGTAACATTGAGCAGAGTTCCATGTGCTATACAGTAGGTCCTTGTTGGCTATCCATTTTAAACATAGCCGTGTGTACTTGCCCATCCCAAACTCCCCAACTATCCCTTCCTTGCAGGGCAGGTCTATTGGTCGCAAAGTCCCTCAATTTTCAACTATCTGGGAATTTCTAGATTTCTCCCTTACTCTTAGAGAACAGTTTTGGTGGATATAGGACTTTTGGTTGACATTTTTTTCTTTTAGTACTTCAAATGTATGGGCCTACTGTCTTATAGCTCAAAAATTGTCAGAAATCTGACAATTATCTTATTAAGGTTCCTTTGTATGTGACGATTTGCTTCTCTCTTGCTGCTCTTAAGATTCTCTTTGCCTACCTTTTTACAGTTTAATTATGACTCTTGATGTGATTCTCTTTGAGTTCATCTTATTGGAGTTTGTTGAGCTTCCTGGATGTTTATATTTATGTCTTTCGTCAAATTTGTGAAGTTTCCAGTTATTATGTCTTTAAATTCTTTCTGCCCCTTTCTCTCTCTCACCTCCTACTGGGACTGCCACAGTGCTTGTTTTGCTCCTCTTGATGGTGTCCCACAGGTCTCTTAGGGTCCATTTACTTTTCTGCAATCTCTTTTCTTTCTTCTCCTCAGACTCAATAATTTTCATGTCCTATCTTCAAGTTGGCTAACTCTTTCTTCTTCCTGTTCAAATCTGCCCTTGAATCCCTGTAGTGAGTTTTTCATTTCAGTTATTGCATTTATAGCTCCAGAATTTCTTTTTGGTCCCTTTTTGTTTTCTGTCTCTTTATTGATATTTCCATTTTGTTCACACATCATATTCTTGACTTCATCCCATTTTCCTTGAGTTCTTTGAGCATCTTTAAGACAATTGTTTTGAAGTCTTTATGTAGTATATCTGCCATTATATCTTTTTCAGAGATAGTTTCCATTGATTTTTTTTTTCCTATGAGAAACATACTTACTGTTTCTTTGTGTGCCTTGTCATTTTTTGTGAACACTGGATATTCGAATCAATTAATATGATAAATCTGGAAATCAGATTATCCCCTTTTCCAAGAGTTTACTGGGGTTTTTTTTGTTTGTTTGTTTTACTTGTCTTTTTAATTGTTGTAGGCTATCTTTGTGCTGAGGATCAGCCTGAGGTATAAATTCAATGTCTTCTCATATCTTTTCTGAGACTCCCTGGGCATGCATGGTCATTTTCTAATTTTCCTTGTATATGCATATGTTTTTAAATATCCTAGTCTTTAATGTCTGGTTCCTGAGAGGGGGAAAAAGATAAAAATGAAGGGTAGATAAAAAGATGCCATACTTTTAAATCCTATGTACGTCACTTCAGCTAGAGAGGGAGGAGCTTGCAAAACAGGAAAGATGCAACAACAACAGCTGCCAACCTCTTTGTCTCTACCTCTGTAATCAGAAACAGCAATCAGCCATCACAAAAGAGATCCCTGATATTTGGAGGACAGGATCCCTGATATTTGCTGCTACACACTGCATGCAAGCTATTGTAGGAATATGTGCACAGCTGCCTGCCATGTGGCTGTGGGGTGGAAGATGGGTAGCTCCTGCTATGCTAAGAGCTAAAATTGGCTGAAATTAGCCACAGTTCACCATCCAAGTCCTCCCACTGGAAGCTGAAAGCCTTCAACAGATTCCAGATTTCCAGAATATATACATCAGACAGAATTTGCTGGTGCAGCTCTAGGTGGGGAGACAGATTCCTGATGCTTCCTATTTTGATGTCATCCTAGAATCTTCCTCTACACCTGGTGCTTTTTTATTGGATGCCAGATGCTGTCATTTAAAATTGTGTTTTGGAGTTTTTTGTATTTCTTTGATTTTGATCTTACATGCAGTTAGTTATTTGGTAACAATGTGACTCCTTTGAGACTTGCTTGTGATTTTTTTTTTCATGGAGCCAGAGTAGTCTTTATTCTAGGACTCATTTGGCAATACTCTTCTGAGACATCTCTCTGATGTCTACTTTGTCAAGAGATCCTTGCACCCAGCTGTTGAGAACATGAACTATTCCCAATTTTTGGTTCTGGTTCTTGTTCCTCTTGTCCTTTGCTTTGGTAGCGTCCTCATGTAGTGTGCCATTTAGTGCTCAGCTGAAGACTACAGATTACGGGAGCTCTCTTTCTCTGTAAAGGTTTCTTATTCCAGTACTCTGCATCTTCCAGCCACCTTCAACTTCTCAGACTCTCAACCTTCTCTTCAACTCTGGTATTAATATTAGTATACAGATTTAAGGGGTAGATGTATATATTTCACTTCTCATGAGTAAATACCTAGGAGTCAGATTTCTAGGGCATATGGTAAGTATATGTTTTACCTTACAAGAAGCTGCCAAATTATGTTCCAAGTGGCTACACCAAGTGCACCCAACAAAATGATTGCACTGTTTTACAGTTTCACCCAGTAACATATAAAAATTCCAAATACTCTTCATTCTTTCCATTTTTCTTTCAGCTATTCCAACAAGTATGTAATGGCATCACATTGTACTTTTAATTTTCATATTCTTAATGATGATATTGAGCATTTAAGCTGTGCTTATTGTCATCTCCATATCTTCTTTGATGAGGTTTCTATTAAAATATTTTCCACATTTTTAAAGTTGTGTGATTTTTGGCTTTTAATTAAGAATTTTTCATTTACATGCCATCAAACTCATACTTGTACAACCAAAAAATAAAATAAAATAAAATAAACTTGTACTATTATCACCATCATATACTTTTAGAAATTTTTCATCACTTCAAAAGTTCCCTTGTGCCCATTTGTCCTCAGTCTCTGCTCCCACCCCAAGACCAAGGCAACTGGTGATCTGTTTTATATCTTCATAAAGTTGCATTATTTGAATTTTGCACAAATGAAATGATTCAATATGTAAATAATATTTTGTTTCTGTTTTTCTCTGTTTAGCATAATGTTTTTGAGATTCTTTAATGTTATAGCATTTACCAATAGTTTGTTTATTTTCTATTGATATATAGTAATGCATTAATGCATTATATATAGTAATCCATTTGAATGCAGAGTTCCAAAGAATAGCAAGGAGAGATAAGAAAGCCTTCCTCAGTGATCAATGCAAAGAAATAGAAGAAAACAACAGAATGGGAAAGACTAGAGATCTCTTCAAGAAAATTAGAGATACCAAGGGAATATTTCATGCACAGATGGGCTCAATAAAGGACAGAAATGGTCTGGACCTAACAGAAGCAGAAGATATTAAGAAGAGGTGGCAAGAATACACAGAAGAACTGTACAAAAAAGATCTTTATGACCGAGATAATCATGATGGTGTGATCACTCACACTCATCTAGAGCCAGACATCCTGGAATGTGAAGTCAAGTGGGCCTTAGGAAGCATCACTACGAACAAAGCTAGTGGAGGTGATGCAATTCCAGTTGAACTATTTCAAATCCTAAAAGATGATGTTGTGAAAGTGCTGCACTCAATATGTCAGCAAATTTGGAAAACTCAGCAGTGGCTACAGGACTGGAAAAGGTCAGGTTTCATTCCAATCCCAAAGAAAGACAATGCCAAAGAATGATCTGACTACCGCACAATGGCACTCATCTCACATGCTAGTAAAGTAATGTTCAAAATTCTTCAAGCCAGGCTTCAGAAATATGTGAACTGTGAACTTCCTGATGTTCAAGCTGGTTTTAGAAAAGGCAGAGGAACCAGAGATCAAGTTGCCAGGATCAAATTGCCGCTGGATCATCGAAAAAGTAAGAGAGGTTCAGAAAAACATCTATTTCTGCTCTAGTGACATGCCAAAGCCTTTGACTGTGTGGATCACAATAAACTGTGGAAAATTCTTCAAGAGATGCGAATACCAGACCATCTGACCTGCCTCTTGAGAAACCTGTATGCAGGTCAGGAAGCAACAGTTAGAACTGGACATGGAACAACAGGCTGGTTCCAAATAGGGAAAGGAGTCCGTCGAGGCTGTATATTGTCACCCTGCTTATTTAACTTATATGCAGAGTACATCATGAGAAACGCTGGGCTGGAAGAAGCACAAGCTGGAATCAGGATTGCTGGGAGAAATATCAATAACCTCAGATATGCAGATGACACCACCCTTATGGCAGAAAGTGAAGAGGAACTAAAGAGCCTCTTGATGAAAGTGAAAGAGGAGAGTGAAAAAGTTGGCTTAAAGCTCAACATCCAGAAAACTAAGATCATGGCATCCAATCCCATCACTTTGTGGCAAATAGATGGGAAAACAGTGGAAACAGTGCCTGACTTTATTTTTTGGGGCTCCCAAATCACTGCAGATGGTGATTGCAGCCATGAAATTAAAAGACACTTACTCCTTAGACTTCCTGGTGGCTCAGACGGTAAAGCGTCTGCCTACAATGTGGGAGACCTGGGTTCAATCCCTGGGTTGGGAAGATCCCCTGGAAAAGGAAATGGCAACCCACTCCAGTACTCTTGCCTGGAAAATCCCATGGACAGAGGAGCCTGGTGGGCTACAGTCCATGGGGTCACAAAGAGTCATATACGACTGAGCGACTTCATTTTCATTTACTCCTTGGAAGAAAAGTTATGACCAACCTAGACAGCATACTAAAAAGCAGAGACATTACTTTGTCAACAAAGATCCATCTAGTCAAGGCTATGGTTTTCCCAGTAGTTATGTATGAATGTAAGAGTCGGACTATAAAGAAAGCTAAGCGCAGAAGAATTGATGCTTTTGAACTGTGGTTTTGGAGAAGCCTCTTGAGAGTCCCTTGGACTGCAAGGAGATCCAACCAGTCCATCCTAAAGCAGATCAGTCCTGGGTGTTCATCGGAAGGACTGATTTGAAGCTGAAACTCCAATACTTTGGCCACCTGATGCAGAGAGCTGACTCATTGGAAAAGACTCTGATGCTGGGAAAGATTGAGGGCAGGAGGAGAAGGGGGCAACAGAGGATGAGATGGTTGGATGGCATCACCAACTCAATGGACATGGGTTTGGGTAGACTCCGGCAGTTGGTGATGGACAGGGAGACCTGACGTGCTGCGGTTCATGGGGTTGCAAAGAGTTGGACACGACTAAGTGACTGAACTGAACTGAACTGAACTGAATGCATTATAAGGCTATATCACATTTTGTTTATTCATCTACCAGTTGATGGGCATTTGGATTTTTACCAGTTTTAGATTATTATGAATAATGTTACCATGAATGTTCATCAACAAGTTTTTGTTGTTATTGTTTTTTGCCACACCACGCAGCATGCAGAACCTTAGTTTCTTGACCAAGGCTCAAACCCACATCCCCTGCATTGGAAGCGTGGAATCTTAACCACTGGATCACCAGGAAACTCCCCATAAACAAGTCTTTGTGTGGTAAACATATGTTTTCATTTCACTTGGGTATCTAACTAGGAGTAGAAATGCTTGATTGTGTATTAAGTACATGCTTTATTTCTTTGATGAAATATCTCTTCAACATTTTGCCAAATTTTTAATTGGATTTTTTGTCTTCCTATTGTTGAGTTGTAAGAGCTCTTTATGTATTCTGGATACACGTACCTTAGCAGATACATGATTTACAAAAAAGTTATCTCTCTCAGTTATCATTTCACTTACTTGACAGTATCTTTTGAACCCCAAAGTTTTAAAATTTGATGAAGTACAATTTACTTGCTTCTTCTTTTGTTGCTTATCCTTTTGCTGTCACATCTTAGAAGGCTTTGCCTAATCCAAGGTCATGAAAGTTTATGCCCATGTTTTCTTCTAAACGTTTTAGATTTTTAGCTCTTATGCTTAGGAATATAATCCACTTGAAGTTAACTTTTTTGTAAGGTATAAGGAAGGGGTTTACTTTTTTCTTTTACATGTAGTTATCCAGTATCCTAGTATAATTTTTTTGAAGACTATTTTTTCCACACTGAATGCCTAGGCACTCTTGCTGAAAATCAGTTGAGCATAAATGTCAGGGTTTATTTCTGGACTCTAAATTCTATTCCATTGATTTATATGTCTATTCTTATGTCATACTAAACAGTCATGATTACTGTAGTTTTGTTGTGTTTTAACATCAGAAAGTGTGATTCCTCCAACTTCGTTCTTCTTTTTCAAGATTGTTTTGACTATTCTGAGTCACTTGCATTTCCATATAAGTTTTAGAATCAGCTTTTCAGTTTCTGCAAAAAACACAGCTGGGATTTTGGTTTTGATTCCACTAAATCTGTAGACCAATTTGGGGAGTATTGCCATCTTAAGAATAGTGTCTTCATCCAATCCATGAACATGAAATATCTTTCCATAAATGTATAAAGGTCTTCTTAAATTTCTTTCAGTGATGTTTTATAGATTTCAGTGTGTGAATCTTGTACTTTTCTTTAAATTTATTTGCAAGTAATTTACTCTTTTTTTATGCTATTGTAAGTGGAATTGCTTTCTTTGTTTCACTTTTGAATTGGTCATTGCTATTGTATTTGCTTGAATTTTGTTCAAAGAAATTTTTCTGAATTTATTTATTATTTTAAATAGGTTTTTCTATGGCTTCCATAGGATTTTCTATATGCAAGATCATGTTATTTGAAAATAGAGATAGTTTTACTTTCTTGCTTTCCAAAAGAATACTCTTCCTCTCCCTCTACCCTTTACTTTTGTAATTATCCTGGCTATTATCTCTAGTACAATGTTTGAATAGAAATGGTGGACTTGAACATCTTGTTCCTGATCTTAGGGGGAGAGCTTTCAGTCTTTCATCACTAAATATGGGTTTTTCATAGATGCCCTTTATCAGATTGAGGAAGCTCCCTTCTATTCATAGTTTTCTGAGTGTTTTCATCATGAAAGGGTGTTGAATTTTATCAAATGGCTTATCCACATCGTTGAAATGATCGTGCAGTTTTTGTTCTTTTTTTCTATTAATACATTGTATAACATTACTTTTCTTTTTCAGACTCTTTGAAGCAAAAACTTAGATTATTAATATTTTACTTTCTCCTATTCTAACCTAAGCATTTAAAGCTATAAATTATTCTTTAAGCATTGATTCAACAACATGCAATAAATATAGATATACTGTGTTTGAATTTTCATTCAATTCAATTTATTCCACTTTTTTTTTTTAAGAAGTGTCTTGTTTAGGATTTCCCTGTTGGGACAGTGGCTGGGAATCCACCTGCCAATGCAGGGGACACAGTTTTAATCCCTGGTCTGGGAAATTTCCACATGCCTCAGAGCAACTAAACCCTTGTGCCACAACTACTGAGCCTGCAAGCTGAAACTATTGAGCCTGAGCGCTACAACTTCCAACGCCCGTGTACCTAGAGCCTGTGCTCTGAAACAAGAGACGTCACTGCAATGAGAAGACTGTGCACCACGATGAAGAGTAGCCCCTGCTTGCTGCAGCTAGAGAAAGCCAGTGCACAGCAACAAAGACCTAACATGACCAAAAATAAATAAATCATACTAAAATGCTTCTAGAAACAGAAGTATCTTCTTTAATTTCCAAATGCTTGGAGGCTTCTCAATTTTCTGCTCTTTTTGATTTCTAATTTAATTCTGTTGTGTATGAAGAACATACCTTGTGTGACCTCAGGCTTTTTAACATATTATTGACTGGGGGATTTTTGCAGAAATTAATGCCTATGGCTGTAATACATCTCTGGTAAAAATTGTGTTGTTTCTTAAGTCTTCTTTTCTGGACTAAAACTTATAGAGTCTTAGAGACTAGAGAATGTTACATGTTTGCTTGGAAATAATGTGTAGTGACTTCACTTTCACTTTTCACTTTCATGCATTGGAGAAGGAAATGGCAACCCACTCCATTGTTCTTGCCTGGAGAATCCCAGGGATGGCGGAGCCTGGGTGGGCTGCCGTCTCTGGGGTTGCACAGAGTTGAACATGACTGACGCAACTTAGCAGCAGCAGCTATTGCTATTGATTTGGATTTTCTATCAAAGTTAGGTCAAATTGCTTGAGACCGTTGTTCATGTCTTCTATATCCTTACTGAGTTTTTGATTATTTGTTCATCAGTTATCAAGAGAGGCAAATTGAAATCCCCTAATATAGTTGTTGAACTGTCTATATCTCCTTTCATTTCTATCAGTTTTTGGTTCACAAGTATTAGGGCTCTGTTATTAACTGCTTATTTGTTTATAATTGCTTTATTTTCTTGATGCATTGATTCTTTTATCGTTATGGAGTATCTTTTTGTTTGCAGTAGTGTTTCTTGTTTTAAAGTCTAATTTTGCCTGATATTAATGTCATTAACAATACTTTTTACATGATATATGTTTTTCCATTCTTTTACATTCAATTTATTTATATTTTTTGAATGTAATGTGACTCCCAGACTTCCCTGGTGGTCCAGTGGTTAAGAATACCTCTGCCCATGCAGGGGACATGGTATTGATCCCTGACCCAGGAAGATTCCACATGCCAAAGGGTAACTAAAACCATGTGCCACAACTACTGAGCCCACGCTCTAGAGCCCATACTCTGCAGCAAGAGAATCCACTGCAATGAGAAAGCCTGTGCACCACAACTAGACAGTAGCCCCCATTCACTGCACCTAAGGAAAGCTGGTGTGCAGCAACAAAGATCCAGCACAGCCAGAATAAATAAATAAAAAATTTAAAAATGTGCCTCTTGCAGACAGTGTACAATCGGATCTTACTTTATTAAATATTCTAACAATCTACACCTTTTTACTGGAATGTTTAGAATTCATATTTAATGTAGATATTGATATGATGTTATGTCAGTCCATTTTGCTATTTATTTTCTTATGTCCTTTTTGTTCCTCTGTTCCCCTTTGTTGCCCTCACTTACATTAAGCAAACATTTTTAATGTACTGTCATCATTCCTCTATTGATTGCTTTAACTCCATTTTTAATGTTATTTTCTTAGTAGTTTCTTAAGGATTAAGATCCTAACTTATGACTATCTACTTTTGTATTGACTTAATTCTAAATATAGCAACTTCCTCCAATACAGTTCCATTGCTTCTCTCCTCTTGCATGTTGCTAGTTTTATATGTAATTTACATATGTTATGAACTTGACGATACAATGTTGTAATTACTGCTCTATTTAATTTTCTGCTTTCTAAAAGAAATTAAGTAAGATGAATCGGTTGCAAAAGGACAAATACTGTCTGATCCCATTTTTATGAGGATGTGTACAAACACCTTGAATCCATAAGATTTCCATTCTGCCAGTTGATCTGTGTGTGGATTGGGGAGTTTATTCAAAGTTCATCTAGTTCTCAAGACTGCCTTGGTCTTCACTTTCTGCGAGGGCTCTTGTAGATCTCTGTGAATGCGCTTACTTTCCCTGTCAGCCAGGCTTGTATGGAGAACTGATCTAGCTCTTCCGTAGCTGTCTGATTTCCAGGGTCTCCCCATTAAGTTTCTTGCTGGTGTACTGCTCTCCCAACAAGACTAGCAAAACTGCAGATTTTCCAATTTGTTACCTACTTTCATTAGCAGTGATGCTGGTTTAAGTTTTTGCCTACTTCAGTTCAAGTATATCCCCTTTTGTGGATATACTTCTGATTTTCATGCTATCCACACCCTGGTAACACTATCACTGTCAATGACCAAGCTAGGGGGCAACGGATGCAGCCTCAGGTGAAAAGATTGCAGAATTCTACTGTTATTGCTCAAAGTTGTAACATGTTTTTCATGAATATATGATTCTCAATTTGTTGTTTGCCTTTGGCTAATCACCGAACCACTGCAAAGGTTATTTTGTTTTGTTTTTGTTTTTTATGTGTCCAGCTTTATATTTGTTTTTTAAGGAAAATATTTGCCAACCTCTTCATGCCACCTCAGACAGAAATTCCCCTTCCTGTTAGTGACTTCTGGGAATTCTTCATACACTCTGGATACTAGTCCTATAACAAATATGTATATTGTAAATATTTTCTCTCAGGCTGAGGCTTGTCTTTTCATCTGTTTAATAGTATTTGAAAAGCAAAACCTTAAAAACATTTATGAAATACAGTTTATTGATTTTTTCCTTATCGATTGTGCTTTTGGTATACTATCTGAGAAAACTTTGCCTGACCTATGTTCACAAAGATTTTTCTACTGTTTTTTAGAAGATTTATAGTTTAGGTTTACATTTCTATCTGTGGTCCATTTCGAGTTAATTTTTAAATGTGTGATTTGAGTTGAGGTTCTTCTTTTTTTTTTTTTTAATGAATGTCCGATTGTTCCAGTATAATTTGTTGAAAAGAATATTATTTGTCCATTGAGTTGACTTGACTTGACACCTTTATCAAAAATCAGTTGACCATATATGTGTGAGCTTACCTTTTTATTCTCAATTCTAACCTGTTAAAAGATAAAGTACAGTAAAATTTGGAAGAGTTTATTTGAGTAAACATTCATTCAAATTGAGCAGCACCAACCCAAGTGGTTAGGAGCTCTCTACAAGCAGGAGCTATGCACAAAAGCTTAGCAGCATGCTGCTGCTGCTGCTAAGTCGCCTCAGTCGTGTCCGACTCTGTGCGACACCATAGACAGCAGCCCACCAGGCTCCCCTGTCCCTGGGATTCTCCAGGCAAGAACACTGGAGTGGGTTGCCATTTCTCCAATATATGAAAGTGAAAAGTGAAAGTGAAGTCCCTCAGTCATGCATACATGGAAGCAAAGCAAGGAAATTATTTGATATGCTATAACTTAAGCAGTTGCCTTATTTGGCTGTTTGTGATTGGTTGTTCTTTAGTTTCAATTTCTTAACCTTGAGGCACTTACAGGAATTTACTCTGAATTAGGTTTTGGTGTGCTTACAAGGCACTAGAGTCACCTCAATCTGATGGCCTCTTTGTTTAATTACTTTAACAATTCCACTGACATCTGTATATGGTGGCTCAGATGGTAAAGCATCTGCCTGCAATGGGGGAGACCCGGGTTCAATTTCTGGGTTGGGAAGATCCCCTGGAGAAGGCAATGGCAATCCACTCCAGCACTCTTGCCTGGAAAATCCCATGGACAGAGGAGCCTGATAGGCTACAGTCCATGCGATCACAAAGAGTCGAACATGACTGAGCGACTTCACTTTCTTTCTTCTTTTCTATACTCTCTTGAATATTGTAGCTTTATAGTAAATCTTGAAATAAAGGTGGCAAAGTTCTTTTCTTTCAAAGCTGTTTTGGATATTCAAGGTCCTTTGTATTTTTATACTTATTTTAGAATCATCTTGTTGATTTCTATGAAAGAACATGCTGGAATTTTTACTGGAATTGCCTTAAATCTATAGATTAAGTTGGGAAGGATTGGTCGCTTGATGTTTCTAATCCATCAGCATTTATTTAGGTCTTCTTTAGTTTTTCTCATCATGTTGATTTCAGCATACCAAGCTTGCATATATTTTGCTAGATTTATACCAAGTATTTCAAGTTTTTATGCTATTGTAAATGTCTTGTTGTTGTTTAGTTGCTAAGTCATATCAACTCTTTGCAACCCCATGGACATAGCCTACCAGGCTCTTCAGTCCATGGGATTTTCCAGTCAAGAATATTGGAGTGGGTTGCCATTTCCTTCTCCAGAGAATCTTGCTGACCCAGGAATCAATCCTGCATGGTTTATGCCAAGTATTTATACCAAGAATTATACCAAGTATTTCATGTATTTTATGCTATTGTAAATGATACTATGTAAATTTTTAAAAATTTTAATATTTATAGAAATACTATTGGTGGGGCTTCCCTGGCAGTCCAGTGGTTAAGACTCTATACTTCTACTGCAGGGAGTCCAGGTTCAATTCCTGGTTGGGGAACTAAGATCCCACATGCTACACAGAACAGCCAAAAAAATAAATAGAAATACAATAACTCTTTCTATGATGACCTTGTATCCTATACAGTTGCTAAATTCATTTGTTATAATATTTTTTTGTAGATATTTGTATTTTTATATACAGTCAATTGTGATTTTTTGGTATTAGAAACAGGTTTATTTCTTCCTTTACAACCTGCATGCCTTTCATCTCTTTTCTCTGGCATTGCACCGGAAAGGACATCTGGTTAAATGTTCAATAGGAGTGAAGAGAGGGTACATCTTTTTAAAAAATATTTATTTATTTGTTGCAGTGGGTCTTAGTTGCAGCACATGGGATCTTTAGTTCTGACATGCAAACTCTTAGTTAAAGTTTGTGGGATCTAGTTTCCTGACCAGGGATCAAACCCAGGCCCCCCTGCACTGGGAACATGGAGTCTTAGCCACTGAACCACCAGGGAAGTCCCAAGAGCATACATCTTTGCTTTTTCTTGATCTTGAATAGAAAGCATTCAGTCTTTCACCATAAATTAGACAATAGGTATAGGTTTTTGGTGGATGTCTTTCACTGAGTTGTGGAAGTTTCCTTAATTCTTAGTTTGCTGAGATGTTTTATCATGAATAAATGTTAAATTTCTTCCATGCCTCTTAATTTCTCTTTCTTATTTCACATTTTTATCATTCGTTGCTGAATTCTTGGTAATTTCTTAAGCTTTGTATTTCAATTTACTAATTCTTTCTTCAACTTTGTCTTATTCTGCATTTCACCTTGTCCTTTGATGTTTATCATTTCAGTTATTTTTTTTTAATTTTTATTATCACAATTTTCATTTCTAGAACTTTTATCTGATTTGTATTCAAACATGGCTAATTTTGTTAATTTATTATTCTATCATCATATTTTCAATATCTTTTTAAACTTCTTCAGATATATTAAAATATTTATTTCCTATTCTGAATCTGCTTATTTAACTTATATGTAGAGTACACCATGAGAAACACTGGGCTGGAGGAAGCACAAGCTGGAATCAAGATTGATGGGAGAAATATCAATAATCTCAGATAAGCAGATGACACCACCCTTATGGCAGAAAGTGAAGAACTAAAGAGCCTCTTGATGAAAGTGAAAGAGGAGAGTGAAAAAGTTGGCTTAAAGCTCAACATTCAAAAAACGAAGATCATGGCATCCGGTCCCATCTCTTCATGGCAAATAGATGGGGAAACAGTGGAAACAGTGGCTGACTTTATTTTTCTGGGCTTCAAAGTCACTGCAGATGGTGATTGCAGCCATGAAATTAAAAGACACTTACTCCTTGGAAGAAAAGTTATGACCAACCTAGATAGCATATTCAAAAGCAAAGACGTCACTTTGTCAACAAAGGTCCATCTAGTCAAGGCTATGGTTTTTCCAGTGGTCATGTATGAATGTGAGAGTCGGACTATAAAGAAAGCTGAGTGCCGAAGAATTGATGCTTCTGAACTGTGGTGTTGGAGAATACTCTTGAGAGTCCCTTGGACTGCAAGGAGATCCAACCAGTCCATCCTAAAGCAGACCAGTCCTGGGTGTTCATTGGAAGGAGTGATGTTGAAGCTGAAACTCCGAAGAGCTGACTCATTGGAAAAGACCCTGATGCTGGGAAAGACTGAGGGCAGGGGGAGAAGGGGACGACAGAGGATGAGATGGTTGGATGGCATCACCAACTCAATGGACATGGGTTTGGGTGGACTCTGGGAATTGGTGGTGGACAGGGAGGCCTGGCGTGCTGTAGTTCAGGGGGTTGCAAAGAGTTCGACATGACTGAGTGGCTGAACTGAACTGATTCTGAATCTCTTCATCCCATTTGGTGCAGTATTCATAGGCCTCACCTTCTATATGTTCAGTATACTGTTTGTGCTGATTGATGATCCTTGTGGTTTGTTTCCCCATGAGGTTTTTGTTGTTGTTGTTTATTTTACTTTTGATTATAAGCTTAATGTTCTTTGGAATTCTTTGAGATCTATATTTAAAATATGTTCTTCCAGAGAGGGTTTGCTTTGCTTTTGTCCATCACCTAGAAGTACTTCCACTTCAGAACTACTTAAATAAATTTTTGGCTTGGATTTTTTCCAGTCACACAAAGAATATGATTTAGGGCTTCCCTCTGCATGAATTTGGTTTATATCAGGAATCCTGATGGGCTTTTTTTATTCCCTGTGTTCCTACACCACCCAAAGCCAAGTGAATACAGGAAACTCTTCTGTGAGTGAGTGGGCATTTTCTCACCCTGTTTCTCTCCTAGAGCTCTGACTTTTGAAAAGTTCCAAACTGGGGGGAGCGGAGAGGTCTTTGGTAACCTTCTTCCCAGGACCAGACCTAAGACCTTTTCTTCTCTTTCCTGTTCTGTTTGGGTTCTCCTAAGAGCAGAGCTTCAGACAAAAACTTGCATTTAGTTAATCTGACACCAGGGAGGAGGAGTGAGGGATGAGAGTGAAACAAAGAAACAAAAGCCAATACAGGATCAAGGGGACCTCTGATACTTCCTGGATGCTCACAGGATCATCTAAAAGGAGCTTTGCGAAATGGAGCCTGAAGAGAGAAGCATTTATTATTTGCTCCTGTCTTCCACTGATCAACAGTGGCGCTACAGTGTGCAGAGAAGGGCACCCTCCTATACTGTTGGTGGGAATATAAATTGATACAGCCACTATGGAGAACTGTATGAAGGTTTCTTTAAAAACTAAAAATAAGGCTACCATATGACCCTGCATTCCAACTCTTGGGCATAGATCTGGAGAGAAACATGATCCAAAAAGTCATGTGCACCCCAATTTTCATTGTAGCACTGTATACAGTAGCTAAGACATGGAAGCCACCTAAATGCCCATCAACAGAGGAATGGATAAAGAAGATATGGTACATATATGTACCATAGACTATTACTCAACCATCAAAATTCTCCAAGCCCGGCTTTAGCAATACATGAACAGTGAACTTCCAGATGTTCAAGCTGGATTTAGAAAAAGCAGAGGAACCAGAGATCAAATTGCCAACATCTGTTCAATCATCGAAAAAGCAAGAGAGTTCCAAAAAAAGTCTATTTCTGCTTTATTGACTATGCCAAAGCCTTTGACTGTGTGGATCACAATAAACTGTGGAAAATTCTGAAAGAGATGGGAATACCAGACCACCTACCTGCCTCCTGAGAAATCTGTATGCAGGTCAGAAAGCAACAGTTAGAACTGGACATGGAACAAGACTGGTTCCAAATAGGGAAAGGAGTACGTCAAGGCTGTATATTGTCACTCTGCTTATTTAACTTATATGCAGAGTACATCATGAGAAATGCTGGGCTGGATGAAGCACAAGCTGGAATCAAGATTGCCGGGAGAAATATCAATAACCTCAGATATGCAGATGACACCACCCTTATGGCAGAAAGTGAAGAGGAACTAAAAAGCCTCTTGATGAAAGTGAAAGAGGAGAGTGAAAAAGTTGGCTCAAAGCTCAATATTCAGACAACTAAGATCATGGCATCCAGTTCCATTACTTCATGGAAAATATATGGAGAAATAGTGGAAACAGTGTCAGACTTTATTTTGGGGGGCTCCAAAGTCACTGCAGATGGTGACTGCAGCCATGAAATTAAAAGATGCTTATTCCTTGGAGGAAAGTTATGATCGACTTAGCATATTAAAAAGCAGAGACATTACTTTGCCAATAAAGGTCCATCTAGTCAAGGTTATGGTTTTTCCAGTGGTCATGCATGGATGTGAGAGTTGGACTATAAAAAAAGCTGAATGCCAAAGAATTGATGCTTTTGAACTGTGGTATAGGAGAAGACTCTTGAGAGTCCCTTGGACTGCAAGGAGATCCAGCCAGTCCATCCTAAAGGAGATCAGTCCTGAGTGTTCATTGGAAGGACTGATGTTGAAGCTGAAACTCCAATACTTTGGCCATCTGATGCAAAGAGCTGACTCATTTGAAAAGACCCTGATGCTGGGAAAGACTAAGGACGGGAGGAGAAGGGGAGGACAGAGGATGAGATGGTTGGATGGCATCACCGACTCAATGGATATGAGTTTGGGTAAACTCCAGGAGTTGGTGATGGACAGGGAGGCCTGCCGTACTGCAGTTCCTGGGGTTGCAAAGAGTCAGACATGACTGAGTGACTGAACTGAGCTGAACTGAATGTAGCCATAACACAACCTCACAAAACATAACCATGATAACCACACAAAGTAACCCGTGACCAGAGGAGCACCTCATGAGGTGCGTGTGCAGCGCCATAAGCAATCTCAGCTGTTACATAGCCATCCAAAGTTACTGTTTACAGCACCTGGGGCAAGAGGCTATGAGAGCATAGAGCAAGAGAGCCTGTCTGGCGCCATTTTGTTAATTTCCCCACAGTCCCTTTAGGAGGCTGCTAGGCAACCAGGAAATAAAAGGAAAGCATCAAATATTTATCCTCTCTTTTGTATATGATTTCTCCTTCCAGATAACTAAATAATCAACGAGGGGAAGTTTCACTTTGTAGAAGTATGCCTGCTAATGAAGGAAGAATAAATGATGTGGTTAAAATATCACCCTCATGAATCCAGGCAATGAACATCAATGGCTGCAAATGTCAAAAAATGACAGCCAACCAGAGATTAGGTGCTTCTGATGGGAGCACACATCATCACCTAAGAAGCAATCCTTCAAAAAAGTTTTTTTGAATTTGTTCAATTTACAGAAAATACAGAGGATGAAAGAACAT
Organism: Capricornis sumatraensis; assembly: GCF_032405125.1. Taxonomy (NCBI): domain Eukaryota; kingdom Metazoa; phylum Chordata; class Mammalia; order Artiodactyla; family Bovidae; genus Capricornis; species Capricornis sumatraensis. The sequence goes on along the minus strand of NC_091087.1, from coordinate 40,835,854 downwards.
ATTAAATGGTGCTACAGGGATAAAATCAGTCAAGTTCAGACTGTGGCAAACTACAATGATGAATGATCCAATTTATTTAACAAAACAGCTTTACAAGATAGATGGTGGGGGAGCCTAGAGATTTAAGGTTCACCAACCAAGCACAGTACACATTTGTTATTCAGTTCAGTTCAGTTGCACAATCGTGTCCGACTCTTTGCGACCCCATGAATCGCAGCACGCCAGGCCTCCCTGTCCATCACCAACTCCTAGAGTTCACTCAGATTCACGTCCATCGAGTCCGTGATGCCATCTACTCATCTCATCCTCTGTCGTCCCCTTCTCCTCCTGCCCCTAATCCCTCCCAGCATCAGAATCCTTTCCAATGAGTCAACTCTTCACATGAGGTGGCCAAAGTACTGGAGTTTCAGCTTTAGCATCATTCCTTCCAAAGAAATACCAGGGTTGATCTCCTTTAGAAAGGACTGGTTGGATCTCCTTGCAGTCCAAGGGACTCTCAAGAGTCTTCTCCAACACCACAGTTCAAAAGCATCAATTCTTCAGTGCTCAGCCTTCTTCACAGTCCAACTCTCACATCCATACACGACTACTGGAAAAACCATAGCCTTGACATTTGTTATTGTTTGGATATTATTTGGAGCCCAATTCAAACAACAATTTAAGAAAGAAAATGAAAGAGAGGAAAATTACGAGATAAAGAAGTATGAGCTCTGAATAGATTGCTGTTTCTGTTAATGAATTACTATTGATTTTTTGTATTATTTTGTTTAATTCCTTATCTTTTGGAGCTGCATACTGAAATATTTACAGAAAAAATACATGATCTTTTGAACTTGCTTCGAGATAATCCAGTGGTTTCCCTGGTGGCTCAGTGGTGAAGAATCTGCCTGCCAATGCAGAAGACATGGGTTAAATCCCTGGTCCAGGAAGATCCCACATACTGCACAGGACAACTAAGTCTGTGCGCCACAGCTACTGAGCCTGTGCTGTAGAGTCCAGGTGCCACAACTACTGAGCCCACGTGCTGCGGCCACCAAAGCCTGCACGCCCTAGAGCCCATGCTCTGCAACAGAAGCCTCCACAATGAGAAGCCCGCAAATCACAGCTGGAGAGTAGCCCCTACTCATTGCAACTAGAGAAAACCTGCACAGCAAGGAAGACACAGCACAGCCAAAAACAAATAAATTAATTAAAAAAAAAGATAATCCAGAGTTGAAGGAAAAGTGGGAAAGGGTATAGGTAAAAACAAGACTGACCATATGAGACAGGGGTAACCAGAGTTTCATCATATTAATTCTCCTAGCTTTGTATATGTCTGAAATTTTCCATAATAAAATTTTAATGCCTCTATATTAGTCTGTTAGAGCTAAAATGAGGCTGTGTAACAAATGACCCCCCAAAACTCAGAAGCAGAAGTTATCCACCATGGAGAAGGCACCGAGATGACTTGACCATCTGACATTAGCCAGCTTCAGTCGCTGGCCACCCTGGTGCTGTCACAATGGTCACACGAAGGAAGCAGCCATAGTCAGAGGGATGGAGGCCATGCATGAGCACAACAAAAAGTGCAGGTTCCCACTAACCACGGCTGTCTAAGCTACTGCTGCTAACGAATATCTGAACTGCCAGCAACAGAGATGTATACCAAGTCCCCCATTTAACACCATTTCTCCAGAAGACCAACTGCCTTGCGGGGGCAACTTAACTATTCTGAGCCCCTTCCATCCTTCAAGGACCAGTGACTCATTACAAAGGATAACGTTTATTCTAAATAGCATCTTAACCAAATAATTAAGTACGTCAAGGCTGTATATTGTCACCTTGCTTATTTAACCTATATGCAGAGTACATCATGTGAAACGCTGGGCTGGATGAAGCACATGCTGGAATCAGGATTGCCAGGAGAAATATCAATAACCTCAGATATGCATTGCCTGGAGAATCTCAGGGATGGGGGAGCCTGGTGGGCTGCTGTCTATGGGGTTGCACAGAGTTGGACACGACTGAAGTGACTTAGCAGTAGCAGCAGCAGATATGCAGATAACACCACCCTTATGGCAGAAAGTGGAGAAGAACTAAAGAGCCTCTTGATGAAAGTGAAAGAGGAGAGTGAAAAAGTTGCCTTAAAGCTCAACATTCACACAGCAAAGATCATGGCATCCAGTTGCATTACTTCATGTCAAATAGACGGGGAAACAATGAAAACAGTGACAGACTTTTTTGGGGGACTCCAAAATCACTGCATATGGTGACTGCAGCCATGAAATTAAAAGATGCTTGCTCCTTGGAAGGAAAGCTATGACCAGCTAGACAGCATATTAAAAGGCAGAGACATTACTTTGCCAACAAAGGTCCATTTAGTCAAGGCTATGGTTTTTCATGTGTGGATGTGAGAGTTGGGCTATAAAGAAAGCTGAGTGCCGAAGAACTGATGCTTTTGAATTGTGGTGTTGGAGAATACTCTTGAGAGTCCCTTGGACTGCAAGGAGATCCAACCAGTCCATCCTAAAGGAAGTCAGTCCTGAATATTCATTGGAAGAACTGATGCTAAAGCTGAAACTGCAATACTTTGGCCATCTGATGCGAAGAACTGATTCATTGGAAAAGATTCTGATGCTGGGAAAGATTGAGGGCAGAAGGAAAAGGGGACGACAGAGGATGAGATGATTGGATGGCATCACTGACTTGATGGACATGAGTTTGAGTAGGCTCCAGGAGTTGGTGATGGACAGGGAAGCCTGGCGTGCTGCAGTCCATTGGGTCTCAAAGAGTCAGACATGACTTAGTGACTGAACTGAACTGAACCAAATAATCCCAGCCAGTAAGAAATATTTATGTTTATTTCAATCCCCAGACTCAGGTCACTCCAGAAAGATTCTTCTAAACACACTGATTGCGTTTTCCTACAGTAGTTATACCAATACCCTGATATGAACTGCAGCTCAGGTCTTAGGCTTCTGTACTCCCATCTGTGAAATGATCTCCTGGGATTCTTTACTCTGTGCTTTTGCTAGCTGTCTGTTAAACCATCTTGGCACTCTCCTGACTACCTTTGGAATGTCTTCTGTGTTTGCGGATTGGATGTTGCTGGATAGTAAGCCTTGTTATCAGCAAAATGGTGCTTAAATTTAAAAAAGCCTGCTAAATGCCATTTTTTCCCCAGCTTTATTGAGATGTAATTAACATAAAACACCGTATAAAGTTGAAAGTGTAGCTAAAGTGCCATTATAAAATGATTACTTGTTCTATACCAAAAACCAAACCAAACCAAAACCATTCAGAAGCTTAAAACAATAATCACACACTGTCATGCTCATGTGTGTGTGAGTCAGCTGTGCCTTGAATCATCTAGCTTCAGGCTCCAAGCCAGACTGAGTTCAGGTGTACTCTACATATCACTCATTCTCCTTGGATTTGTGCTACCCAGGGCATATGGTCTATTCCTGGACACTCATTCCAGGACCCAGACTGAAGGAGCAGCAGCTATTCGGGGAATGTTCTTATCGTGACAGATAACTACAGCACAAGAGGGCATGTCCTATTGAGCAAGCACATTTCAAAGCTTCTCTTGTCAGATTCACAAACTTCCTACTGGGCAAAGCAAGTCACCTGCTGCTGCTGCTGCTGCTGCTAAGTCGCTTCAGTCTCCAAACACAAAGTCAAAAGTGGGAAAGAATTCACTGCCCACTATGACAAGGGTGGGGATGGAGAATTCTATTACAGGGGAGCAAAGACTTGACCCAGTAATCCGTCTATCACAGCCCCTTTAGCTCCATGCCACTTGGTTCAAGCCCCAGCATTGGACTATAGGAACATTCTGCTAGGAACCCTGCCTGCCTCTAGTCTGGTCATTCCAAACTTTGCTTCAGTCAGAGTAATTTTTTTTCACTAGTTCTCCATTTTTATTTCCTAATTGAGGTTAAAAAAAAAACACATAACATAAAATTGACCATTTTAATAATTTCTAAGTATACAGTTATAGTGTGAAGTATATCTACATTGTGCTACCAGTCTCCAAATTTTTGTCATCTTGCAAAACCAAAACTCCACATACATTATTAAATAACAACACCCCATTTCCCATCCCCTACCAAGTCCCTCGGAGAAGGCAATGGCACCCCACTCCAGTACTCTTGCCTGGAAAATCCCATGGATGGAGGAGTCTTGTAGGCTGCAGTCCATGGGGTCGCTAAGAGTCGACCCGACTGAGCGACTTCACTTTCACTTTTCACTTTCACACACTGGAGAAGGAAATGGCAACCCACACCAGTGTTCTTGCCTGGAGAATCCCAGGGACAGGGGAGCCTGGTGGGCTGCCGTCTCTGGGGTCTCACAGAGTCAGACACGACTGAAGTGACTCAGCAGCAACCAAGTCCCTGGCAGCCACAGTTCTTTCTGTTTCTATTAGTTTGACTACTCTAGAAACCCCCTATCAGCAGAACCACATTTGTCTTTTTGTGACTGGCTTATTTCACTTAGCATAATAATTCATCCAAGTTGTTCCATATGTCAGAATTTCCTTTTTTTAGTCTGAGTACTATTCCTTTGGATGTATATAACCACATTTTGTTTATCCATTCATCTGTTGATAAACACTTGAATTGCTTCCATGTTTTGTTGTTGTTTACTCAATCAGGTCCAACTCTCTGAAACCCCACAGACTAGCGCCCACCAGGCTCCCTTGTCCATGGAATTTCCCAGGCAAGAACACTGAAGTGGGTTGCCTTCTCCTTCTCCAGGGGATTGTCCCAACTCAGAAATTGAACCCAGATCTCTTGCTTTGGTAGGTGGATACTTTACCACTGAGCCACCAGGAAAATTGTTCCATGTTTTAGCTTTTGTAAATAATGCTGCTGTGAACAAGGGTGTACAAATATCCCTTTGAGACCCTGTTTTAAATTCTTTTTAGTGTATACCCAGAAGTGGAATTGCTGGATCACATGGTAATTCTATTTTTAATTTTTTGAGGAACTTTTATACCGTTTCCCACAGCGTTTGTTTTGGTAGTGTCCATCCTAATGGTGTCAGATTTTTTTTGAATTAAACTTTTTATTTTGTTATGATTGTAGATTCACATGCAGTTATAAGAAATAATAAAGACATTTCCTTCATTTGCTTCCAGCCTTCACCAGTGATGACATCTGTTAATAGTACGATAGCTACACCCTGGAAATTGAAATTGTTACAATCCACCAGTCTTCAGATTTCAGCATTTTACATGATCTTTTTAAACAGATGAATCTGATCATATCACTTCCTTGGTTTTCCTTTGTTTGTTTGTTTTGTTGACTGAGTGACCTATGGGATCTTAGTTCCCTGACCAGCAATCAAACCCATGCCCCCTGCACTGGAAGCATGGAGTCTTAACCACTGGACCACCAGGGAAGCCCCTGACTTTGTTGTTTAAAACTTTTCTAAGGATGTTCAGTGTATCATTGTTTAGATTATTTTAAAAATAAAATAAAAATTAGAAACAGTCACAAATGTTCAGCAATAGAGGAACAGTTTAATAGATTACATTACATTCATGTAATAGGCATACAAGAGTTTTCCTGGTGGCTCAGTGGTAAAGAATCTGCCTGCCAACACAGGAGACACAGTTTCGATTTCTTGTCAGGGAAGATCCTAAATTCCGTGGAGCAACTAGGACCCTGCAGCACAACTACTGAGCCTGTGCTTTAGAGCCCAGAAGCTGCAACTGCTGAGCCCATGCACCGCAACTACTGAAGTGCATGCACGCTAGAGCGTGTGCTGGGGAACAAGGGAAACCACCACAGTGAGAAGCCCGGACACCGAAACTAGGGAGCAGTCCCCACTCACCGCAACTAGAGAAAAGCCCAAGCAGCAGCGGAGACCCACCACAGCCCCAAAGAAATCATAGATAAATAAGTTTATTTTTTAAAAATTTAGCATACAATGCAGCCATTAAAAAGAACATAGCAGCTACGTATACACTGCTATGGACTAGTTCCCATGGTCCATTATTTCCCTACTGAGAAGAGCAAGATGCAGAACTGAGACTCAGGACTGAGACAAAGACATTCACTCTCTTTTGCAGCAGTTCTCAGACTTCTCTGGGACCATTTTATACTCAAAATTATTGAAGAGCCCAAAGCACTTTTGTTAGTGAAGGCTTAGAAATTGTTGTTGTTTAGTTGCTCAGTCATGTCTGACTCTTTGCAGCTCCGCGGACTGTAGCCTGCCAGGCTCCTGGGTCCCCGGGATTTCCCAGGCACGAATACTGCAGTGGGTTGCCATTTTCTTCTCCAGGGGATCTTTCCAACCCAGGGATCGAACCCAGGCCTCCTGAATTGGCAGGTAGATTCCTTACCACTTGGCCACCAGGGACTCAGATAATTTTTAAATATTTACATATTAATCATTTAAAAATAACTACTATAAACCAGTTATTTGTTAATATCAGGAATATTTTTATGAAAAGAAACTATTTTTAAAAAATTAGTGAGAAGAATGGCTTTGTTTTGTTTTTGAGAACCTCTTTAATCCCTGGCTTAGTAGAAAACAGCTTGATTTTCATATCTGCTACATTGTTTTCGTTGAATAAAGTGAAGAAAATTCAGTGTCGCAAAGATATATAGCTAGAAAAAGGAGGAACCTTCTAATAGACTTTTGCAGATATTCTTCTTTGATAGCATGTCAAAATTTGACAAGTGGAAGTTTCTTAAAGATTAGTTGCAATGTAGAATCTAAAACCATAGCAAGGACATTTTTCATCCTCTATTACCTTAAAATATATTGTTCTGTCTTGCACTTTGAATGAATCTTTTATATGGGCATGATTTTATAACATCATGTATCTGTCATTTGGAAAATATTGAGTTATGCAGATTTTCCAAATTTTAACATGTTTTCACGATACAATATTGAAAAATTACATATGTTACTATCACCATTAATCTCATCAGAAAAGTCTTTAAGTACTAGTGAAAGAAAAACCTGCTGTTTCCTCTCTACCCACACTTCTACCAAATGTATGGATTTTTTCCCCTGCATCACCTGTTCTCTGACACTGACTACTTGGAGTTACAGCAGACCGCAGAGGTTAAGGGTTCAGTCCCACAGACTGCCACCACTTTAGATGCCAGCCACAAATCCTAACTTGTCACTTGTACTTTCAACTAATCAGCTATTAAGTCTAGGGTTCCCATAACCCCCTTTTAGATAATTTGCTATAATGGCTCACAGAACTCAGGGAAACACTTATTTACATTTACTGGTTTATTATAGGATAAATAAAAAGGATAAAATAAGAGATGAACAGCCAGATAAAGAAGTACATAGGCAAGATCTGGAAGTGTCCTGAATGCAGGGGTTTCATCTGCATGGAGTTGGGGTGCACCATCTTCCAGCACATGGATATTTTTATCAACCCAGAAGCTCTCTAAATCCCTTTGGTTAAGGGTTTTTATGCAGGTTTCATTACATAGGCATGCGTGTATGTGTGCTAAGTCGCTTCAGGTGTGTCCAACTCTTTGCGACTCTATAGATTATAGTCCGCCAGGCTCCTCTGACCATAGGATTACTGGAGTGGGTTGCCATGCCCTCCTCCAGGGGATCTTCCCAACACAGAGATCAAACCCTCATCTCTTCTGTTTCCTGCCTTGGCAGGCAGGTTCTTTACCACTTGGGACGCCCCATTACATTGCAAGATTGGTTAAATCATTGACCACTGAAGATTAAGTCAGCCTCAAGCCCTGCTGTATTTCCCAGAGATAAGGGATAGACCAAATATTCCAACCCTCCCTAATCTTCTGATTGGTTCCTCTGGCAACCAGTCCAACATCTTTCAGGAGTCACCTCATTAGCATAAACTCAGGTGTGGATGAAAGGAGCTTGTTCTGAATAACAAAAGACCTCCTCTCACCCCTACCACTCTGGAATTCCAAAGGTTTTAGAAGCTCTGTGCCAAGAAAGGGAGGAAGACCAAATACATGTTTCTTATTACATCACAGTTTTGATGCCAAAAGCTGAGCTTCTGTGTGCTGGTGCCAAATTGAATCTTGGAGACAAGAGTTTTGGGTGACACAGAAAAGAATAGCTTTATTGCTCTGCCTTCACAACTTGATGAGCAAGGTCCAGGAAATGGTGAAGGACAGGGAAGCCTCTCAGGCTGCAGTTCACGGGGTCTCAAAGAGTCAGACATGATTAAGCAACTGAAAAACAACAATTGCTTTGCCAGGCAAAGAGGGACACTGCAGGCTTGTGCCCCTCAAAGGTGTGTGCAGGGCCTGCACTCATTTTTTTTTCTTGAAAAACAAAATTATTGAAGAATAGTTGACTTACAATTTTTCAGGTGCACAGCTAGGTAAGCAATCATTTAATCTGGCTTTAGGCAGTTTCCTCCTAATGAGCTTCTCTGGGTCCTTAAATCCGGCCTCAGGTGGTCTCTTGATGAGGTTCATGATATTCTTTGGAGTGGAGAACACTGTTATCTTCCTTTTGTTGGGGGTTTCAGTTCTGGAGGCTTCTCAGGTGGCACTAGTGGTAAAGAACCTGCCTGCCAAAGCAGGAGACATAAGAGATGTCAGTTAGATCCCTGGGTCGGGAAGATCCCCTGAAGGAGGGCATGGCAACCCACTCCAGTATTCTTGCCTGGAGAATCCCATGGACACAGGAGCCTGGAAAGCTATAGTCCATAGGGTCCCAAAGAGTCAGACACGATTGAAGTGACTTAACATAACATGTAGACTTATCTTTGTGCCCACTCTTCATCTCCAGTGATAAGAGACCCTCCTCCCTTCCAGGTACTGAGGGAAACATCTTTGCAAGGGAAATTGATGCCCTGCCTTTAGGTAGATAAAGGGAGGATAAAAACCTCTTCCTGAATCAGCCAATTACCAGTTGCTTTCAGGTCAAAATAATCCTTATGCCAAAATGGTATATTATGGGGTGACATATTTCAAATCCTAAAAGATGTTGCTGTTAAAGTGCTGCACTCAATATGCCAGCAAATATGGAAAACTCAGCAGTGGCCACAGGACTGGAAAAGATCAGTTTTCATTCCTATCCCAAAGAAAGACAATGCTAATGAATGTTCAAGCTACTGCACAAGTGTACTCATCTCACACGCTAGTAAAGTAATGCTCAAAATTCTTGAAGCAAGGCTTCAACAGTACATGAACTGAGAAATTCCAGATGTTCAAGCTGGATTTAGAAAAGGCAGAGGAACTAGAGATCAAATTGCCAACATCCGTTAGATCACACAAAAAGCAAGAGAATTCCAGAAAAACATCTACTTCTGCTTCACTGACTATGCCAAAGCCTTTGACTGTGTGGATCACAATAAACTGTGGAAAATTCTGAAGGAGATGGGAATACCAGACCACCTGACCTCCCTCCTGAGAAATCTGTATGCAGGTCAAGAAGCAATGGTTAGAACCAGACATGGAACAACAGACTGGTTCCAAATTGGAAAAGGAGTACACCAAGGTTGTATATTGTCACCCTGCTTATTTAACTTATATGCAGAGTACATTATGAAAAACGCTGGGCTGGAGGAAGCACAACCTGTAGTCAAAATTGCCAGGAGAAATATCAATAACCTCAGATATGCAAATGATACCACCCTTATTGCAGAAAGCAAAGAGGAACTAAACAGCCTTTTGATGAAGGTGAAAGAGGAGAGTGAAAAAGCTGACTTAAAACTGAACATTCAAAAACTGAAGATCATGGCATCTGCTCCCATCACTTCATGGCAAATAGTTGAGGAAACAATGGAAACAGTGACAGACTTTATTCGGGGGGCTCCAAAATCACTGCAGATGGTGACTGCAGGCATGAAATTAAAAGATGCTTGCTCCTTGGAAGAAAAGGTATGACCAACCTAGACAGCATATTAAAAAGCAGAGACATTCCTTTGAGGTTGCAAAGAGCATGAGCAATTGAGTGACAACATCCCAGTCCTTTCATGTGCCACTGCCTTAATTTTTGCTAAGGCACTAACAGCTTTACCTACCATTCTTTTGAGTGATCAGTGAAATGATAACATAGTCAAAGGGTAAATAATGTCTTGGAGTATTACTGTAACTGAGCACAGCCCTGTGGGGGCCCTCCTGGGCACAAGAAGCCTTTCTGTGTCCCACCCCTCACCCTCTCCCCTTGTTTTTTATTTTCAGGATAAAGGCTTTAGGCTCCTAGATGTCCCTGAGTTCCAGGGAGCAAACAGTTGCTCATTAGGGCAGAAAGGGAATACAGAAACAAAGGAGGAACAGCCAAGAAACTTTAGTGCGGTTTAAAGCAGGATCCTGGTTCCTCCCCAAGGAACACACATAACACTATCTTTGGATTCTTCTGCATGAAATAAGGCCCCCACCGATGTGGATGATGAATAACTTCAGGTGGACCACAAGGTTCCTGGAGCATCACCCTGTTGCCTTGCCAGCAACCAATCAGGAGAAAGTCACGCACCCTGCAGTTCAGTTCAGAGATCCCACGGACTGCAGCATGCCAGGCTTCCCTGTCCATCATCAACTCCCAGAGCTTACTCAAACTCATGTCCATCGAGTCAGTGATGCTGTCCAACCATCTCATCCTCTGTCGTCCCCTTCTCCTCCTGCCTTCAATCTCCCAGAATCAAGGTCTCTTCCAATGAGTCAGTTCTTCGCAGCAGGTAGACAAAGTATTGGAGTTTCAGCTTCAACATCAGTCCTTCCAATGAACATTCAGGACTAATTTCCTTTAGAATGGACTGGTTGGATCTCCTTGCAGTCCAAGGGACTCTCAAGAGTCTTCTAAACACCACGGTTCAAAAGTATCAATTATTCGCCGCTCAGCTTTCTTTATAGTCCAACTCTCACATCCATACATGACTACTGGAAAAAACATAGCTTTGACTAGACAGACCTTTGTCAGCAAAGTAATGTCTCTGCTTTTTAATATGCTGTCTAGGTTAGTCATAGCTTTTCTTCCAAAGACCAAGCATCTTTTAATTTCATGGCTGGAGTCATCATGTAATCCCGCCCCAAATTTTGCCTATAAAAACTCCCTGAAACCCATCGAGGAGTTGGGGATTTTTTGAGCACAAGCTACTTGTCCTTTCTTAGCCCTGCAACAAACTTTACTTGGCTCCAAACTCTGACATTTTGGTTTGTTTGGTCTCACCATGTGCTGAGCACATGAATTTGTTTTTGGTAAAAGGAGTTTTGTATTTTCATTTGCTAGATCTAGCAACCCTAAGCAAGACATTACTATTTAGCACCCCATTCGAGGTAAACCTCTTTTTATACACCATGTTAACTCTTTGTTAACCCTTGCTGCTTCCATGAGAAGCTTAAAACATTTACTGAAATGAATACTTTCAGTCCCCAAACTGCAAAGACTCAGAGGACAGAGGCAAACTGTGGGCAGGGATGGATACTAGAGGTAGGGACATGTGTATTCCTATAAAGTACAGGGGGAGGGTCTCCATTTCAGCTTGGTCACAAGCTCCTGTCTTTTTTTTTTTTTTTAATATATATATTTATTTGACTGTGCCAGGTCTTCCCTGCAGCATGCAAACTCTTAGTTGTAGCACGTGGATCTAGTTCTCCGACCAGGGATCAAGCCCAGGCTCCCTGCAAGGAGGGAGCAAGGAGTCTTAAGCCACTGGACCACCAGGGAAATCCCACAAGCTCCTTTCTCAACCCATCTCTTCACCCCACCCTCTCGCCAGTCCTGTCTCTAACCAAAGCTGCTATCTCTGCAAACTCTCCCCCCATAGAACTGACCACCACTCCCCACAGAGTTCCGAAATCTGGCTCCACCTCCTGGAAGACCCCTGGGTGTCTGCAATTGCCCTGATAGGGGAGCTCCGGTCTGAGGCGGGGTGGTGGTGATGGGTCCTCCCTCCCAGCCTGTCGCTCTCCACCAGACACAGCTGTTGCCGTTTTTCTCTCCTGTTAAGGACCTGACAGCAAACTCTCCTCCCTGCTGGGAGAACTTCTTCCTCCCAAGATCACAGAGTGGGGGATATTCCCTGCTTGAGGCCCTGATTTCTCTCCAGCTAACATGACCTTGACCTATTCCCTTCTGGGAGGACAGCCACCACCATATTAAGATGCCTTGCACTCCTTCTGGGCTGCCATTCCTAGCATCCCAGAAACTGAATGCTTGCTGCTGAACCGTCTGATCAAATGACGCCAATCTGCCCAGGGCTGGTTCCAGCCAAATGGCTCCAGCCCAGGGTTCCCCTCTGAGAAGAAGGCCACAGAGGGAGAGGTTTGGATGTGGTGGCCCCAGCCATGGACCAGTCTCTAGGAGAGGCTGCGTAGGGTCGGGTGCAGCAAACCTCTCCCATTGCTGGGCACTGATCTGGGGAAACAGCTTTGCTCAGAACCAGAGTAGGTTTGCCCCCACAGAGGCGGGGATGTGTGTATTCTGGAAGCAGTGATGTGTTCTCCTAAGGAGGTAACAGGGGAGCTGGGCGTGTGTGAGCAGGTGGGTATGAAGAAATGGGTGGAGGCTCCAGGGCTGGTGCTTTCAACCTGCCCTCCCGACTCACAGGGGAAAAGAGTGAGGCCAGAAGATAAGTGAGTTGTCCGAGATCACACAGTGGCTGAGGCCTAGAACTCAGGGCTTTGGGTTCTCCACTGGGATAGGAGGCCCCATGGTTACGTGGCAGATTCTCCCTCTACTTCTAGAGGGGGGAAGGGTGAAGTTTCCTGGTGACCCTTATGTCAGAAAGGACTCTTGGGGCTAATTCCGTCACTCCTCCCCTCCCAGACTGGAACCCTAGCTGCTGCTATTGGACTTAAAAGATCAGGGAGACCGGCTCTGGGGTCCTGGCTGGACACCTTCTGGTTTAAGCGGGATGGCTTCCCACACGTGTGGACACCTAGGGCAGAGGAAGCTGGGTGCCAGAAGACTACTGCCCCCTGCATCACTGCAGAGTGGCACTCAGGCCACCCTTGCAGGCCTGGAGCAAGAGTCTACACAGAGGCTGCCACCGGGCTGGCTTCCCTCCTCTGTGGTGGCATGATGCGTATTTCAGAGGTAGCTCCCACAGTATACCCCAGTCCCTTCTTACAATGTGCTTTGACACATGTCCCATTAAGACATGCAGTCTGTCTGTATGCCCTGCCCTCTCATTTGGGCAACTTTATGGCTACCGCAGAAACAGTGCTATATGACTTCTATAACTGAGTCATGAAAGGCGACAGAGCTTCTGCCTGATTCTTTCAGGACTCTTGCTCTTAGACCATAACTGCTAGGCTGAAAGAAAGCCCAGGCCCAGGCCAGCATAGGTGGAGGTGCAACGCCTGCAGCCAGCATCTGAGTGAGTAACTTTTGCACTGACTTTTGCCCCAGCCACCATCTGACTTGACCCGCATACTGGTATTTCAGGAGGCAGGTAGAGTGATCTCATATTCCCATCTCTTTAAGAATGTTCCACAGTTTGTTGTGATCCACACAGTCAAAGGCTTGAGTGTAGTCAATGAAGCAGAAGTAGTTGTTTTTCTGGAATTCCTTTGCTTTTTCTATGATCTGACAGGTGTTGGCAATTTAATCTCTGGTTCCTCTGCCTTTTCTAAACCCAGCTTGAACATCTGGAAGTTCTCAGTTCATGTACTGCCAAAAGATTTTGAGCATTACCTCGCTAGCATGTGAAATGATCGCAATTGTGCAGTAGTTTGAACATTCTGTGGCATCACCTGTCTTTGAGATTGGAATGAAAACTCCACACAAAAGACTCCAAGAGAGAACAGTCCAGCTGAGTCCAATCAAACTCCAGAACCATAAGAGATACTGTTCTTATTTCATACCACAAAGTTTTGGGGTGGTTGGTTACACAATAGTGATTGGAATATATTCTATTCCAGGCTCCATCCTGCACCACGAGCGGCCTCAGCACCCCAGAACTTCTGTTCAAATTCTACATGCTCCCTGGGTCCCCCTGCACAACAGGCACCATTGGCCAGCCCTTGGGCTTAGAAATACCCATCCCTGCTGCCCTAGAGGAGATAAGGTGGGCAGAAACCAGCTCAGGCCTGGAAAGTGGGCTGGAGGTCTGGAGGCCAGGGACCCAGAGTGTGGTCTAAAATGGGGCATGGGCTCTACTCTTGGTCCCAGTGGGGCTGGGAGCAGGCAGGGCAGGACCAGAGTGAGGTCTTCTGAAGCACAGAAGCTAAGGGTGAGTACTTTATATCTGCCATTTCTTTTCTTTTTTTTAAAACTCTTATTAATTTGGCTGTGCCGGGTCTTATATATAGAATTTTATTTATTTATGTTTGTATTTATTTTGGCTGTGCTGGGTCTTTGTTGCTGTAAGGGCTTTTGCTAGTTGTGGAGAGCGGGGGCTGTTCTTCATTGTAGTGCACAGGCTTCTCATTGCAGTGGCTTCTCTTGTTGCAGAGCATGGGCTCTAGGGCGCATAGGTTTCAGGAGTTGCTGCACATGGGCTCAATAGTTGCAGTTCTCGAGCTCTGGAGCACAGGTTCAATAGTTATGGTGCTCGGGCTTAGTTGCTCTGCAGCATGTGGGATCTTCCTGGATCAGAGATCGAACTCATGTCCCATGCATTGGCAGGCAGATTCTTTACCACTGAGCCATCAGGGAAGCCCTATCTGCTCTCTTGATCCTCCCCCAGCCCTGCCCCACTGGGCTCATTGTCTTTGTTGCCCATGAGAACACACAGGTTCACAGAGAATAAGTCACAAGGTACAGACACCCCAGCAGCAGCCAAGGTCAGATGGTAGCCTTTGTCAAACCACAAGGCTCCCGAGGCCCTCCTTGGCTCAAAGACACTTGATTGAGCATTTCTCAGGCATGTAGTCTACCTACCTTTATTTTAAAACCAAACAAAACTGTACCCACTTTAGACTAAATGGGGAGGCCAAGGAAGCCTGAAATAGGAGAACCCAGCCTTGACCGTGGGGGATGACACTGGAAGTCAGAGGGCTGGAAGCGTCCAGCTGCCATCCATCCAGGAGCCCAGTCCTGTTGGAGGTCACCAAACCAGCTGACGGAGACTCATTTATCTCTTTAGCTCCCCACCAAGGGATCTCTTTATCAGCTGCCCAGTCCTTAAACCCAATGTTCACCCTGAGGAGTGTCTTTTAAAACCATTTGGCCTTGAGAAAGGCAGTCTGCCCCTTATCGCTCTGTTTTGTTCTGTGTTGGCTTCCTGGTGGGTTATCAGGGGAAGCTTTGGTTTCTTCGTCTCCTGTTATCTCCCTGCTGGATTTCAAAGCTGCCCTCAGCAGCTCCTGGGTGCCGCACCCTGCAGAGAATAGACAGCTGGAGGGGCAGGAGCTTTCCCTTCCAGTCAGTCCTTCCTGAGTCCCAACTCCTGGAACTTGTCTGCCCCTCGCCCACCTGGGCACTCAACAAGGCTGGCTGGGTGTCACTCATGGCTTCTCCAGGGACATATGACATCATGAGGGTGAGCCTCATGGAACCTAGATTTGGGGAGTTCACAGAGCAACCACTTACAAACAAGCAAACCAATGTTGGCTTCTTGCTTTACTTTTGTATTTATTTATTTGCCAGATACATTACAGAAAGCAGCTTCTTTTATTTCTTAAGAAAGGATGTTTTAACTCCCAATGAGGCAAATTCCCTGGTGGCCTGGTGGTTGGGATCTGTGCTTTCGCTACTGAGGGCGTGGGTTCAATCCCTGGTCAGGGAACTAGGATCCCACAAGCTGCACAGTGTGGCCAAAAGACAAAACAAACACCCAAAAGAGTAGGAAGATCCAACTCCCAAAGAGTAGGAAGGCTATAAAGTCAGATTAAAATGATGGTGGCCCTGCATTCCCAGACATACCCTCTGACAAGAAAGGATGCCTGGCAGCCTGACATGATCTCTGAGGCCTGTGAAAACCTTGTCTGGGTTGCATCAGCTCCTGGATAGGTATTGAGACTCAGATCTAAGGAAATGAGGCTCTGGGGATTCCACAGAGCTGCCAGGTCCTTGCACACACATGGCTGTCTCAGGGCCTGCATAGCACCTTTGCTTGCCCTAAATCCCCATCCCCTCCCCCCCACGCCCACACTCACGCTGCAGACACCGCCTAGCTGTCTCCTCCTCTAAGCAAAGCCTGCTTTGTGGGTGTGAGATCTGTGTGGTCACACAGGCTCTGTGCTGAGAAGGGCCCAGTGCTTGGTTTCACGCTCTGCCTTTGCTATCTCAAAATCTGAGCAAATGGCCTTGCGTTTTCATTCTGCAAGAGGCCATACAGATTATGTAGCCAGTCTTGCTTCCACAACACCTTGCTAACGTCATCTCTCACTCTAAGCTGAGTCTGAGGCCTCAGACAGCTGCTTTGCTTACTCCCCGATCACTCTCCCTTGAAAGCCCTACTTGCTTGCTTGTCTCCTCACAAGTTTCTGAACCCCCTGAGGTCTGGGACAGAGTCTACATGAGCCCTGCACTGTACTTAGTACATGGCAGGTGCTCAGTAAATGTGTGTTGACATAAACAGTCCAGCAAAGGACTGGCCCCGTTCCTTATGTGATTCTGGCCAGAGCTGGGCTTCAACACACTTCTCTTGCTTTGGGGCCAAGACAATCTTCCCCGCCCTCTTGCTCTCCTGACCAGTGGCCAAAGGCCAAAACCAACCCAGACCAAAGCCAAACAGAAATTTGTTTTTCTGACCTAGGACCCAAATTAACGTATTTTGTTTTTTCCCAAAGGTACTCTACCATTTTCTAGAAGAGTTAAGACCAACTAATTCAGAACATTAGAACACCCTCAACTCTCCAGGGCTGGGAGGTGTAAGGTTAGAATGAGGACAAAAGTACCACCCAAGGTAGAGTAGGGCCTTGCTGGGTCATGAAGGACCCAGTATATCTGGGACCCAGATGTGAGGAACTGGTAAGCTGTGACCAGGGGGAGTGGCATGTGCTAAGGCTAGATTTCACAGGAGCAAAGAAAAGAAGGGTATGGCTTATACCAGTTCTGCCAAATCCTCCATGAAATCCCCTTACAGCCTTTTATTCTTTCATTTATCCACGTATGCAGGGGATGTCTAGTGAGGAAGACTGACAGATCCCAAAGTTGTCGTGTTTTTTTTTTTTTGTCTGACTGTGCAAGTGGCTTATGGGATCCTAGTTCCCCCACCAG
Source organism: Capricornis sumatraensis (assembly GCF_032405125.1). Classification (NCBI taxonomy): domain Eukaryota; kingdom Metazoa; phylum Chordata; class Mammalia; order Artiodactyla; family Bovidae; genus Capricornis; species Capricornis sumatraensis. The sequence continues at coordinate 40,818,793 of NC_091087.1, read as the reverse complement.
GGATGGAACCCATACCTCCTGCAGTGGAAGCGCAGAGTCTTAACCACTGGGCCACCAGGGAAGTCCCGATTCCAATCTTTTTAATGCTTAGAACCCAATCTTTGGAACAACGTAGAGTCTATAAATAGTATGATGGAAGGAAGCCATTGGTGCCCACTTGGCTCCCTGCACTGGATGGAGGTTTCACAGATGCACCTTCGGGGCTTTTGCTGTCTTTAGAGGCAGCCCTCTCCTTGCTCGGGGACCAATGCCCAAGCCAGTGGTTATTTGAGCCTGCAACCGGCAGCGCTGTGCTGTTCTCTAAACTTCCCCAACTTCCCCAGGGCTCTTCTCTCCTCTGGTGGCTGAGTTCTCAGCCAGCTGCTCTGGGCTCCATCTGATCAGTCTGCATGCATGCACGCTAAGTCGCTTCAGTCGTGTCTGACTCTGTGAAACGCTATGGACTGTAGCCTGTCAGGCTCCTCTGTCCATGGGATTCTCTAAGCAAGAACACTGGAGTGAGTTGCCATGCCCCCTCCAGGGGATCTTCCCCACCCAGGGATCAAACCTGTGTGTCTTATGTCTTTTGCACTGGCAGACGGGTTCTTTACCACTAGTGCCACCTGGGAAACCCTGAATTAGTCTCTAGTGGAGCCCCAAAACGGACCACTCTGGCTTGCCCGGAGGCGTGGGAGATAGATCCGGCCATGTCTCTCCTCAACAAATATTGAGACACCTGCTGGGTGCCCAGCTCTGGGCTCAGGAGGGTGTATCCAGGCCCAGGAGGGAAGGGATGGTCTATTTTCTAGAGCTTTGGTCCCCATTGTGGGCACCCAAGAAAGAAGTGTTGAAGGAATGAATAACCAGGCCTGGGCAGACTAACTTCTCGACAAAGTTGGGGCATAGATCATCAGTGCTCAGCTGATCAGAGAGGAAAGAAGTCAGGTGTATGGGGAAGGTGAAAAAACTTTCCAGTCTCTAAATTCAAGAAAGGAAAAGACTTCCGGGGCCAAGCTCTTAGCCACGAACAGGTTCATTTTAAACCTGGCGGAAGTAACCACAGACAGTCTTACGTCAGTACCCTCAGGGCCAGCCAATCAGTGGCGGCCTCGTTCCAGGGACCACGCTTCTGAGAACCAGCCAATCAGTACCAGCCTTATTCCCCAGCACTCCAGCTTCTGAAAGACAACCAATTCCTAAGCTTTAATGTTGAAAGTCAGCCAATCTACAAACAGCCGGGCTTCTGAAAGTCAGCCAATTACTGAAGAGCCTGCTTCCATGCCCTGTACAAGATCAGCTCCAGCGCTGTGCGGATTTTCCGCTTGCTTAGCAAGTAAAGTTCTCTCTGTGTGTGTTTTTCTCTTTCTGCAATAAATACAGCTTCCCTGGGAGGAAGAGTTGCACTCAGTGCACAGGTCCATACGTGACTGGTGGTGTCTGGGCCACTGGGCCACTTCTCTGTAACCCTGTCCTCTTCTTCCCCCAGAGATGTCTTGAGAACTGGGGAACAAGGCTTTGACTAAGGAGAGAGTGTGTATAGGGTGTCTTTACAAGGCCCTCTGTGGGGCCCCACAGGCAGGGGAAGAGGGTCCAACCTAAGAGAGATCCGTGGCACAAACAGCCTTGCTCTCCCAGGGCTGCTCTGAGAGGGCCGTTAATGGATAGCGAGACATCCATGACATCACATCTGGTTGGAATGACATGACCTGATGGAGGCGGCAAGACAGTAAGAGCAATCAGCAGAACTATTCTAGAGCTCCCGAGCCAGACTAGCGGGGCCCGTCTTTCCTGGGATGCAGTAAGTCCTGAGGAGTGAGGGGAGGGTAAGTCTGGGAGGGGTTTCCATGGGGAGTGAGGTTCAGGGGGCCAGAATGCCTCTCCCACTTGTGCTGACGTTACTGGCCAGCACTTTAGGTCAGGGAAACAAAGAGGCGAGCACAGCTCCTCATCTTTATCTTCTCCCAGGGCTGTCCCCCACTATCCCACAGGCTAAGCCAGTGATGGGGTTGTTACTGAGCACAAGTTTGCGTGCTTGACACAGTAAGGTCAAATAAGCTGAACCGAAATGTCGAAGTTGGAAGCAGAGAAAGGTTTATTGCAAAGCCATGCAAGGAAAAATGGTGGTTTGCGCTCAAAAAAACCCCAGAACTCCCCAAAGGGTTTCAGCGATGCATTTTTAATGGCCAGGTGAGGGAGAGGCCTATCAGGGTATGCACTCAGCTACTGCACAATTCTCTGGCTGATGTTGAGGTAACAGTGATTAACGTTATCAGTCCTTAGGTGCCAGTAGGCCTGGGGGCTCTGTGCCCAGGATCATTAAGTAGTTAATTTCTTCCATTTGGTGGTGGGTTTTAGCATCTGAAAAACTAAGGAAATACGCATGAGATACTATTATCTGGATACTTCAGAGAGGAGCTTCAGCAGAGGGTTTAGGAGTGAGGTCTGTCCTGGGAAGGCCCTGCAGGGTCCTGCCTAGTCACAGTGTGAACCCAAGGCAGGAGATTCTTTGATTGGAGAACTTCTTGGAATAGGGGCCTGGGTTGGCCTGAAGAGGGCCTGGTTGGGACCCTTGGAGTGATGGTACAGTAAGCAGAGTCAGTCTCTGTGAAGAGTCTATGTGTTCTGCCTGCTTTGCCCCACTCTGCTCCTCTGCACAAACACCTGTCGCCACACCTGCCTTCACTGGGTAGATGACATATATTAAGGTGCCTTTTCCATTTACTGGAATAGACTTAATGTGGCAAGCAACTATCTCAGGAAGTTGTGCTTTATCAAGTCCTGGTTGGGAGTTTGCAGTGGTTTGGGACTTCTCCTTGAGCAATGGGTGCAGCAGCCACCCATGTGCCCTTCCTACAGTCTGGCTACCGTTTCTTCTTCCCTCGACCTCCTACCCTCAACCCCATGCAAACCTCCAAAAGGCTGATTTGCATAACATTTTGCCTGTGTTTGCCTGGTGGCTCCTTTCTCCTTTTGGAGCCAGCCTGGAACTCCTGGGTTTTGGCTGCCAGGAGCTCTGCTCCTCCACGCCTGCCTGCAGGATGGCTAGGTTCTTCAATTCTCCCCAGAATTAGGCTGGGACTAAAGCAAGGCCCAAAAGTGCCCACAGCAGAAATATTAAAGAGGCACTCGTTCTTTCATTTTTTTTGGCTGCATCTCGTGACTTTTGGGATCTTAGTTCCCCTACCAGGGATCAAAGCCTGGCCTTCGGCAGTAAAAGCATGAAGTCCTAATCACTCGACCCTCAGGGAATCCCCCCGCCCCCTTTTTTTTTTCAGTTGAGGTAAAGTTGGTTTACAAAGTTGTGCTAATTTCTGCTGTGCAAAGTGAACCAGTTATACACACATATTTAACGTATTCTTTTCCACTATGGTTTATTCCAGGAGATTGAATATAGTTCCCTGTGTTATACAGTATAACCTTGTGGTTTCCTATTCTAAATGTAATAGTTTGCATCTGCTAAGCCCAAACTCCCAGTCCATCCCTCTCCCACCCGCTTCCACCTTGGCAACCACAAGACTCCTCTGTGTCTGTGAGTCTGTTTTGTAGACAGGCTCATTCATGTCATATTTTAGATTCCACATGTAAGTGATAGCACATGATATTTGTCTCTCTCTTTTTGACTTACTTAGTATGAGAATCTCTCAGTCCATCCGTCGCTGCAAATGGCATTATTCTGTGCTTTTTGTGGCTGAGTAATATTCCACTGTATAGATCTACTGTTTGTCTGTCGATGGCCATTTAGGTTGGTTCCGTATCCTGGCTATTGCGATTGGAGCTGCTGTGCATAAAGGAGTGCCTGTATCTTTTTGAATTATAGTTTCTGAATTATAGTTTTGTCTGGTGTATTCCCAGGAGTGAGACTGCTATATCATACATGAGAAAATGGACTATCTCCTGCCATATAAGTAAACAAAGAATATCACAGTAATCCGCAATTGCAGCCACTGACAGTGAGCTGGTGAGCCCTAAGGGAACTCAGGAAGGATAAAATACCTGCCATCTAGCAGTCATCAAAGTGCAGTCACTCCCTACAGTGAGCCCTAAGGAAGCTCAGAATGTGAAAAACACAGGATACTGGCCCCAGATAGCTGAGGTGCATATCAAAGGAATTATTTCAGTGAGGCCAGACTCTTGCATCTTCCCATACATAGAAAAGCACTAAATTCTTTAACCTGGGATATCTGGTTTTCTTTAATTTACAAACAACTTTTAACATTCAGACTACTTGCCCTTTGTTGCAAAATTGCTATATTACCTGGTTCATCCTCCTCCCCACCTCCTCAGAGCAGTTTTCTCAGGGTTACTTGAGATGCTGCCTCCTGGGCTTTAGTCCTAAAATTTTCTGCCAAATAAAACATAGCTCTCAACTTTTAGGTTGCATGTATTTTTTCAGTTGACATATGGTAATTCTATTTTTAGTTTTCTGAGGAACCTCCATGCTGTTTTCCACAGTGGCTGCATCAACTTACATTCCCACCAGCCATGTAAGAGGGTTCCCTTTTCTCCACACCTTTTCCAGCATTTTTTATTTGTAGACTTTTTAATGATGGCCATTCTGACCAGTGTGAGGAGCTACCTCAGTGTAGTTTTGATTTACATTTCTCTAATAATTAGTGATGGTGAATATCTTTTACATGCCCACTAACCATCTGTATGTCTTCTTTTGAGAAATAACTATTAAGTTCTTCTGCCCATGTTTTGATTGGATTGTTTGTCTTTTTGTTGTTGAGTTGTATGAGCTGTTTGTATATTTTGGAGATTAAGCCCTTGTTGGTTGCATCATCTGCAATTATTTTCTCCCATTTGTAGTTTGTCTTTTCATTTTTTAAATGGTCTTCTTCACTCTACAAAAGCTTGTAAGCTTGATTAGGTCTCATTTGTTTATTTTTGTTTTTATTTCTAGTGCCTGGGAGACTGACCTAAGAAAACATTGGTACAGTTTATGTCAGAGAATATTTTGAAGAGACACTCATTCTTAGGTGCTGACCCTGTCCTTGCAAGATCCTGAGGGTGAGAGCCTCCTGAACTTTTGCCCATGAGATGCCTCACTTGCCTTACTGGAGCCTCTGCTGGGGCCCCCGGGATCTGAAATCAAACCTTATCAAATGTGCCCTAAAAGTTGTTCATCCTGAGTCTGCCCCCAACCCCTCTTGGAGGGGCAGCTAGAAGAGGGAAGAAGGGGTCTGAGGTTGGTGGCACTGTGAGATCAATATCAGGATCAAGAATCAGAGGGGAACCGCCCCCTAACACCACCCCAGGAAGTGAAAACCACATTGAAGGAAATTTGGAGTGACCTGCCGTCAGAGGGAACCAAGCAGGCCGGTGAGTGGGGACGATGCTGATGTGAAACTCAGCACCCTGAACTGAACTTGACCTTCACCACAACCTATCCGGGGGACCACCTGGCCCTTCCCAGAGAGGTCTGAAAGACTCTAGGGAAGGCTAGGCTGAAGCAGGAGGTTTAAAGTCCATGTCTCTCATAGGTTAGCTGTAGAAAGGGGACTGTTGCGAGGCCAGGAGGCGAGGCAGTGAAGGTCTGCGTGTTTTAGGCGGTGGTGGTGGCAGGCGTGTGCCTCCATCTCCATGCCTAGGCTTCAGAGTTGCTCAGGCCTGGCCAAATTCCCCCCCCTCTCAGCTCCGCCTGCTCCTCACTCTGCAGAGAACTTTATCTTGCCTGATCCTTTGGACATCCCTCCTACTTTCAAAAGTTATCCAGAACCTGAAACCCCTCTGTGCCTAGGTCGCTGTTTGTGGCTTCAGGGTATGCTTTCTTGGGAATTCCCTGGTGGTCTAGTGGTTCGGACTTGGTGCTTTCACACTTTCAATGTTGTGCCCCGTGTTTGATCCCTGCTTGGGAAACTAAGATCTCTCAAGTCACACAGCATGGCCAAAAAAAAAAAACCCCAAAGAAATGTAAGTCTACCTAGAGGAGAGTGTGCCCCTGCTCACTGACCTCTTTCAGTGGTTGGGTGGAGGTGGTCCACAGGCCCACGTGGGCAGGATGAGCGTAAAGCAAGTGCAGGGTGAGCGTCCTCCTATGTTGGGTGGTGCTGAGCCAGCTCTGAGAGGTGTGTACGCGTGTGCATGGAGGTGCCCCCAGATTATTCCAGGCTGGGTCTTCTGCATTCCCTGCGTGTCTGGGAGTCCTGCGCTCACTGGACAAACATCACCAGTGGCAACTAGCTGGCAGGACATTGTTTTCCAAAGGTGTTTCCTCACTTCTCTTTGGGAAAGGTGAAAATAAAGACAAGAGTTGACTCGTGGTTCTGAGCCTCATCTCCCAGAGTGTGACGTGATCCCAAACACCCTGCCTCCCATGTTTCCTCCCACCTCCCCCAGGGCTGGGGAGCCCAGGAGGCTTCTGACATGATACGGATGAGATAGGCAAGCCTCTAGCCTTGTCTTGAGGCTCTCTAGTGACTTATGCCCCCTCAGAGGGTATGAGGTGATAAAAAAGCAGAACAGACTTTAGAGACTGGCTGAGAAGGTAGTCACCTGGGGAAGCTGGAGGGAACTGATCATAAATCAGAACTGGTGGCAGCCACCATACCCCCCTGCCCCCCACACACACTTTTGACAGTGACCAGAGCAGGATATGCCACACCAGAAGCTGCCACTGTCACGTGTGGATTACTTTGAACTGAACACAGTGGGGGCCCCCTCGGTGGGCTCAGGAAGAGCTTTTCATCTCCCCTCACAATGGCCTAAGGGAATTTAGAGAGGGGCCTGAACCAAGAAGAGATAACTTTTCATATCAGGAAGATTTATTTGCAGGGCGTGACAAGCATTTCTTTACCAAACATCTGCTGTTGCCATCTTCCTATGAATTTTCTCTCTTCCCTTTGAAGCCCCTGACCACTACCCTCTTCTCCTTAGCTTGGGATGGTATGTATTTAAACCTCAATTATTCCTGACTGCCCTTGGGAGCCTCATATTTGTTGACTGAAAAAATACACACAATCTACAATTTGAGTTGTTCTTGTTTAGTCACTAAATTGTGTCTGATTCTCTTGTGATCCTATGGACTGTGGACCGCCAGGCTCCTCTGTCAATGGGATTACCCAGGCTAGAATACTGGAGTAAGTTGCCATTTCCTTCTCCAGGGAATCTCCCGAACCAGGGACCAAACCTGTGTCTCCTGCATTGGTTGGTGAATTCTTTACCACTGAGTCACCAGCAAGGCCCTACAAGTGGACAGTTATGCTTTATTGAATAGAAAGTTTTAGGGCTTAAGCCTGACAGCCAGCATCTCCAGTAACCCTGATAGAAGTGCTCCTAGGAGGTGGGGTTGGGGGTGGAGAGGAGCCAGGTTATACAGAAGTTCTGTAACAAGGGACAGGTAGTCAGAACATCAAAAGTTTTTTGTAAATTAAAGAAAACCAGATTCCAAGTTACAGAATTTAGTGCATTTCTATGTGTGGGAAAATGCAAGAGTCCAGGCTCACTGAAATTATTTCTTTGATCTGTACCTCAGCTGTCTGGGGCAGTATCCTGTGTTTTCACATCCTGAGTTTCCTTGGGGCTCATCATAGGGAGTGGCTGCAGTGTGATGGCTGCTAGATGGCAAATATTCTTTCCTTCCTGAGTTCCCTTGGGCCTTACCAGCTTGCCATTCATGGTGGCTGCAATTGCATGACTGTGACATCCTTGTTTACTGATACAATAGGAAAATTCCATTTCTCATATTTGTATGGGTCTCCCATATGTATGAAATTTTGTGTTTCTCCTATTAATCTACCCTATGTCAATTTAATGATTAACACAGCCAAGAAACTAGAAGGGAAAAAGGGAAAAGTTTTCTGTTTTGTTTGGGGCCATGTTAGCAAATGGGGTGAGTTCCAGGGAGAGAAGTTTCAGCTCAAAAAGAAGAAGCTTTTCTCAGCAGAGCTAATGATGCCAAAAACGTGACCTCTGTGTACCAGGGCTGAACCAAATCTCAGAGACAGAGTCTTGAGTGAAGTAGAAAAGAATAGCTTTATTGCTTTGCCAGGCAAAGGGGACAGCAATGCACTCCATGCCCTCAAAAACTGTGTGTCCCAACACTGGAAGATTTTTATAGTAAGGAGTTGTATAGTAATGGTTCAAGGGTGGGGTTGCTGATAAGGATTAGGGTATGTGTAAAGCCTCACAGATTAAAGCTCCTTTAATCTGGCCTCAGGTGGTCTCCAGCTTCTCTGGAAAGAAGGAGGGCTAACATCTTCCATTTGTTGGGGGCTTTAGTACTGAAAAGGTCTGATGCTAAAGAGCAATATTGCATAGGCACCTGGAATGTCAGGTCCATGAATCAAGGCAAATTGGAAATGGTCAAACAAGAGATGGCAAGAGTAAACGTCGACATTCTAGGAATCAGCGAACTAAAATGGACTGGAATGGGTCAATTTAACTCAGATGACCATTATATCTACTACTGCAGGCAGGAATCCCTCAGAAGAAATGGAGTAGTCATCATGGTCAACAGAAGAGTCCGAAATGCAGTACTTGCATGCAGTCTCAAAAACGACAGAATGATCTCTGTTCTTTTTCAAGGCAAACCATTCAATATCACAGTAATCCAAGTCTATGCCCCAACGAGTAATGCTGAAGAAGCTGAAGTTGAATGGTTCTATGAAGACGTACAAGACCTTTTAGAACTAACACCCCCAAAAGATGTCCTTTTCATTATAGGGGACTGGAATGCAAAAGTAGGAAGTCAAGAAACACCTGGACTAACAGGCAAATTTGGCCTTGGAATGCGGAATGAAGCAGGGCAAAGGCTAATAGAGTTTTGCCAAGAAAATGCACTGGTCATAGCAAACACCCTCTTCCAACAACATAAGAGAAGACTCTACACATGGACATCACCAGATGGTCAACACTGAAATCAGATTGATTATATTCTTTGCAGCCAAAGTTGGAGAAGCTCTATACAGTCAACAAAAACAAGACCAGGAGCTGACTGTGGCTCACTCAGATCAGGAACTCCTTATTACCAAATTCAGACTTAAATGGAAGAAAGTAGGGAAAACCACTAGACCATTCAGGTATGACCTAAATCAAATCCCTTATGATTATACAGTGGAAGTGAAAAATAGATTTAAGGGCCTAGATCTGATAGATAGAGTGCCCGATGAACTATGGAATGAGGTTCGTGACCTTGTACAGGAGACAGGGATCAAGACCATCCCCATGGAAAAGAAATGCAAAAAAGCAAAATGGCTGTCTGTGGAGGCCTTACAAATAGCTGTGAAAAGAAGAGAGGCGAAAAACAAAGGAGAAAAGGAAAGATATAAGCATCTGAATGCAGAGTTCCAAAGAATAGCAAGAAGAGATAAGAAAGCCTTCTTCAGTGATCAATGCAAAGAAATAGAGGAAAATAACAGAATGGGAAAGACTAGAGATTTCTTCAAGAAAATGAGAGATACCAAGGGAACATTTCATGCAAAGATGGGCTCAATAAAGGACAGAAATGGTATGGACCTAACAGAAGCAGAAGATATTAAGAAGAGGTGGCAAGAATACACAGAAGAACTGTAGAAAAAAGATCTTCAAAACCCAGATAATCACGATGGTGTGATCAGTCATTTAGAGCCAGACATCCTGGAATGTGAAGTCAAGTGGGCCTTGGAAAGCATCACTATGAACAAAGCTAGTGGAGGTGATGAAATTCCAGTTGAGCTATTTCAAATCCTGAAAGATGATGCTGTGAAAGTGCTGCACTCAATATGCCAGCACATTTGGAAAACTCTGCAGTGGCCACAGGACTGGAAAAGGTCAGTTTTCATTCCAATCCCAAAGAAAGGCAATGCCAAAGAATGCTCAAACTACCACATAATTGCACTCATCTCACATGCTAGTAAAGTAATGCTCAAAATTCTCCAAGCCAGGCTTCAGCAATACGTGAACCGTGAACTTCCTGATCTTCAAGCTGGTTTTAGAAAAGGCAGAGGAACCAGAGATCAAATTGCCAACATCTGCTGGATCATTGAAAAAGCAAGAGAGTTCCAGAAAAACATCTATTTCTGCTTTATTGACTATGACAAAGCCTTTGACTGTGTGGATCACAATAAACTGTGGAAAATTCTTCAAGAGATGGGAATACCAGAGCACCTGACCTGCCTCTTGAGAAACCTATATGCAGATCAGGAAGCAACACATAGAACTGGACATGGAACAACAGACTGGTTCCAAATAGGAAAAGGAGTACGTCAATGCTGTATACTGTCACCCTGCTTATTTAACTTATATGCAGAGTACATCATGAGAAACGCTGGACTGGAAGAAACACAAGCTGGAATCAAGATTGCCGGGAGAAATATCAATAACCTCAGATATGCAGATGACACTACCCTTATGGCATTAAGTGAAGAGGAACTAAAAAGCCTCTTGATGAAAGTGAAAGAGGAGAGTGAAAAAGTTGGCTTAAAGCTCAACATTCAGAAAATGAAGATGATGGCATCCAGTCCCATCACTTCATGGGAAATAGATGGGGAAACAGTGGAAACAGTGTCAGACTTTATTTTTGGGGCCTCCAAAATCACTGCAGATGGTGATTGCAGCCATGAAATTAAAAGACGCTTACTCCTTGGAAGGAAAGTTATGACCAACCTAGATAGCATATTCAAAAGCAGAGACATTACTTTGCTGACTAAGGTCCATCTAGTCAAGGCTATGGTTTCTCCAGTGGTCATGTATGGGTTGTGAGAGTTGGACTGTGAAGAAGGCTGAGTGCTGAAGAATTGATGCTTTTGAACTGTGGTGTTGGAGAAGACTCTTGAGAGTCCCTTGGACTGCAAGGAGATCCAACCAGTCCATTCTGAAGGAGATCAGCCCTGGGATTTCTTTGGAAGGACTGATGCTAAAGCTGAAACTTCAGTACTTTGGCCACCTCATGCGAAGAGTTGACTCATTGGAAAAGACTCTGATGCTGGGAGGGATTGGGGGCAGGAGGAGAAGGGGACGACAGAGGATGAGATCTGCTGGATGGCATCACGGACTCGATGGACATGAGTCTGAGTGAACTCCGGATGTTGGTGATGGACAGGGAGGCCTGGCGTGCTGTGATTCATGGCGTCACAGTTGGACACGACTGAGCGACTGAACTGAACTGAACTTAGTTCTGGAAAAGAGCGGAAATACATTGTTCTGTGTATCCCTGAGGCAGAACCAGGACCTGCCCCAAGACTGCGCTACTTACAGTTTCTTTCCTGACTTACAGTTGTCTGAAAGGCCCAGCAGGCCCTGTGAGGTTTCTCTAGGGGCTGTGATCAAGCTTGGGGGAGCTAATGAGCTTTCTGTCACTGGAGAAGTGCAAGTAGAGCGTGGCCCATTAGCAGAGTTGCGATGGTTTTCTGAGGGCCTCCAAGAAGGGTCTTGGGTGCTGGGACCAGACTCTTCTCTGGGAGCATGGCCAGGAAGGGTATCTCTTCCCCAAATCCAGCTGACCTGTCTGAACAAAAGCTGGGGGCTAGAGGGATGGATGTTGCCTGGATATCCCACTATCAGGACAGGCTTCTCCTCTGGGCATCAGCAGTTGGTCTTTAGCTTCCTCTCCCAGCTCTGCTTTTGTCCAGCTCCTGTCACCTGACAACTCATTCTCACAGCCAGATGAACACAGGACTGACATCCAAAGGCCACCTGTGTTCAGTGCTTCTTGGATTCAGGTGAGTGATGGCTTCCCTTCTCAAGACCCAGACCTGTTACTCAGGTGGAGTGTCTAGGGATGGACCAAGAGACCTTGCCCCTCTGGGGATGCTCCCAAATTAGCACCTTTTACTGCTTGCTTCACAGCCAGGCTCAGGAAGGGTGAGGCTGTGTCATGGATGGGCACTGATAGGGAATGGGGTTCAGTGACACTGCACAGGGGAAGTGATGGGTGCCAGAAGGGATCTTCCTGAGCCCTGGGAGCCTATAAGTGGACCTGCTCTGGGTGTGACATGCAGGGGCCCATTCAGATGAGATGAAAATCAACCCTGCGGTGCCCCAGCCAGTCCCAGGGCCTCTCTTTCCCTTCCTCCTGCCTGACCATCACAGAGAAGCCAAGCTGGGGCTGAGCCATCACCAAAGGGGCTGGGAGCTGGGTCAGGGTCCTGCCCTCAGCTTCACCCCCAGGAGAAGTTCCTTCCTGCTTGCAGCCTCAAGTTTCTCCACTTGAATTATCGCTAAGAGCTTGTTTCAAGTGAGTTGAGGTCTAGGGAAGGGGGAGGTCTTGGAGGCCAGAGAAAGTTAAAAGCAGTCTTGGCCTCAGGGCCTACCATCCCAGCAATGTGACCAGTCAGCCTCTGGCTCGGGGGTGACAGCTGATGGGCCTGAGGGTGGTCATGAGGGTGGGACAGCTTGTGCCAGTGATGTACAAAGGTCAGGATGGTGGGAGCCATATACTCCAAGTGTAGGCAATGCGAGGGGTGTGTGTAGAGAATTTTAAAACAGTAACAGAATAAAGTCTATCTGCCTTTTATTCTTGCCATGTGCTGGCAGTTCTAAACTCTGTCAGTGATAAAATACTTCACTCTGAAAGTCTTTTATTGGTTGAAGTTTTAAATAATTGTTTCAGTTACTGTTGAATTTTTTGTAATAAGTAAAATAAGCTTCAAATTCGTACCTTTTACTGCATATTCATTAATAAATGTTTTGTTCTACTGAGCAAAATTCTTGGGCTTCCCCTTGGCTTAAAGCTCAACATTCAGAAAACAAAGATCATAACATCCAGTCCCATCACTTCATAGCAAGTAGATGGAGAAACAGTGGAAACAGTGGCTGACTACTTTTTGGGGGTCCAAAATCACTGCAAATGGTGACTGCAGCCATGAAATTAAAAGATGCTTACTCCTTGGAAGAAAAGTTATGACCAACCTAGAGAGCATATTAAAAAGCAGAGACATTACTTTGCCAACAAAGGTCTGTCTAGTCAAGACTATGGTTTTTCCAGTAGTCATATATGGATGTGAGAGTTGGACTGTGAAGAAAGCTGAGTGCCGAAGAATTGATGCTTTTGAACTATAATGTTGAGGAAGACTCTTGAGAGCCCCTTGGACTGCAAGGAGATCCAACCAGTCCCTCCTAAAGGAAATCAGTCCTGAATGTTCACTGGAAGGACTGATGTTGAAGCTGAAACTCCAATACTTTGGCTACTTGATGCGAAGAGCTGACTCATTTGAAAAGACCCTGATGCTGGGAAAGATTGAAGGCAGGAGAAAAGGGGACGATAGAGGATGAGATGGTTGGATGGCATCACTGACTCAATGGACATGAGTTTGAGTAAACTCCAGGAGCTGGTGATGGACAGGAAGGCCTGGCATGCTGCAGTCCATGGGGTTGCAAACAGTCGGACACAACTGAGTGACTGAACTGAACTGAACTGCGGCTCAGTTGGTAAAAGAATCCGCCTGCAATGCGGGAGACCTGGGTTCGATCCCTGGGTTGGAAAGATCCCCTGAAGAAGGGAAAGGCTACCCACTCCAGTATTCTGGCCTGGAGAATTCCATGGACTGTATAGTCCACGGGGTCATAAAGAGTAGGACCCGACTGAGCAACTCTCACTTTCACTCAGAGAATTCCCTGTTACACATACCCGCCAAGCTTCCAGCATGGTTTCCTTTGTCATTCCTAACTGGCTCGCTTCATCGCTAGTCCTGATGGCACATAATCCTATGTTTAAACAGTGGCTTCTGAATCAGCAGGGCTTCCCTGGTAGCTCAGACCATATAGAATCTGCCTGCAATGCAGGAGACCAGGTTCAGTCCTTGGGGTAGGAAGATCCCCTGGAGAAGGGAATGGCAACCCACTCCAGTTTTCTTGCCTGGAGAATCCCAAGGACAGAGGAGCCTGGCAGGCTGCAGTCCATGGGGTCACAGAGTCAGACACGACTGAGGAACTAACCCTACTACTACTCTGAATCAGCAAGGACAGCACAGTGACTGTAAAGACAAAGCAATGAAACTTGATGACCCCCGATTCTGCCACTCTGTGTAACAGCTTGGAGGTTTTATTTGTGAAACTAGAGCCAAGTAGGAGGTGTAACGGGCTTCCCAGATGGTACTAGTAGTAGATAACATAATGCAGGAGATGCAAGATAGGTGGGTTTGATCCCTGGGTCAGGAAGATCCCCTAGAGAAGGAAATGACAACCCACTCCAGTATTCTTGCTTGGAGAATCCCATGGACAGAGAAGCCTGGCTGGTTACAGGTCATGGGGTTGCAAAGAGTCGGACACAACTGAAGTGACTTAGCACGCTTGCACACATAAGGTATAGTATTTTTGTTTGATAAATGCAAATGTTAGTTCATTACAAATGGATTCATTTCATTTCATGATCCTTTTCGTGTAATCACAGAGAGGAGGGAAGTGTTAAAGAATGGTCCACCATGAGTCAAATGTGCTTAGTACATCACTGGTTTGTGCAGCTCTGTGGAGGGGGATCCAGCCAGTTTTCTATCCTGGGGACCTTGACCTCATAGGGAAGGCAGGGAAAGGGGTCAGCCTCGCTGGTAGAGGAATGGCCTGGGGACTTTTGCAGCCTAGCAGCAGGTCCTCCTCCCCCAACTCAGTGTTATTCACCAGTGGATGAAGTTCCCTAGTGTAACCTGCAGCCACTCCATTGCCCCAGGTGGGAGAGGTGTGGGCTGCAGCTTAGTCCTGAGCAAGCTCTGATAAGGAGCAGAGGCCCCAACCTCAGCCTGGAAGAACAACCTGGAAGTTGTCTAGAAAACTGACAGGTGCCCTCCAGCCTGGGCTTACATCTCCCATCTCTGTAATGAGCGAAGGGGTACCAAATCTACCACTGTGTCCTAAGAATTATTTTGAGCTGAAGATATTTGAGAAACAACAGATGCAGGAAGAGGCCTTTCTCTGAACTTTCCCTTATCTGCCTAAAAGCAGAGCCTCCCAAAAGAATTCCAATGTCATAAATTCCCTCCTGGGAGTTTCACAAGCAGAGAAGATGGACTCCAGTCACCTGAGACAGGGACCAGAATTCACCTAAACAGATCTTATCACAATACTCTCACTTCTCCCATCCATTCTCCTAAGAGCCCATTTATCTTTCCTAAAAGCTGTTTGTTTTCCCCTAAGTGCTCTTTCTCCTCTTCCGCTGTTAAGATGGTATATAATACCTGATAACAGGTTAATATCCAAAGAACTCATACAACTCAATAGCAAAAAGAAAAAAAAAAAGATCTAATTTAAAAATGGACCGAAGAACTGAGAAAACATTTTCCCAAAGGAGACATTACAGATGGCCAAAAGGTACACAAGAAGGTGCTTGGACATCATTGATCTTCAGGGAAATGCAAATACGAATCACAGTGAGATACCACTTCACACCTGTTAGAATGGCAGTCATGGGTACAAATGACTGATGCATGTTGATGAATGTCAGAAATAGATGCAATATTGTAAAACCATTATCCTTTTATTAAAAATAAGTAATTTTTAAATAAAAGAAATATCAAGTGTTGGTGAGGATATGGAGAAAAGGGAATTCTCTACACTGTACATTGGTGCTGTCATAATGGAAAACAGTCTATAGGATCCTCACCAGGTTAAAAACAGAACTACCATACGATCCAGCAATTCCACATCCTGGCCAAGGAAATGAAAGTGAGAACTTGAACAGACAGCTATAGCCCTAGGTTTCCTGCAGTGTTATATACAAAAGCCCAGACATGATAATAACCTAAGTGTCAACGGATGAATGGATAAAGATGTGGTATATGTAAACACACCATGCAATATTATTTAGCTATGAGACAGAAGGAAATCCTGCCATTTGTGACAGCAAGGATAGACCTTGAGGACATTATGCTAAATAAGATAACAAGAGAAAAATACAATATGATATCACTTAAGTGTGGAATCTAAAGTTGAACTCCTAGAAACAGAGTAGAGTGGTGGTTGCTAGGGGCTGGGGCAGCAGGGTGGGGTGGTGGTGGACTGAGCAGATGATAGTCAGAGTACAAACTTCCATGCATAAGGTGAGTAAATACTGGGGACCTAAGGTATAGTATGATAATTATAGTTAATAATGCTGTGTCATATACTTGCAAAGAATGTTCAAACTACTATACAGTTGCATTCATTTCATATGCTAGCAAGGCAATGCTCAAAATCCTTCAAGACAGCCTTCAAAAGTAAGTGAACTGAGAACTTCCAAGCTGGATTTAGAAAAGGCAGAGGAACCAGAGATCAAATTACCAACATCCATTGGATGATAGAAAAATCAAGAGAATTTTAAAAAAAATCTACTTCTGCTTCATTGACTATGCTAAAGCATTTGACTGTGTGGATCACAACAAACTGGAAAATTCTTAAAGATATGGGAATACCAGACCACCTTACCTGCCTCCTGAAGATTCTGTATGCAGATCAAGAAGCAACAATTAGAACCGGACATGGAACAACGGACTGGTTCCAAATTGAGAACGGAGTACATCAAGTCTGTATATTGTCACTTTCCTTATTTAACTTCTATGCAGAGTACATCATATGAAATGCTGAACCAGATGAAGCACAAGCTGGAATCAAGATTGCCAGGAGAAATATCAATAATCTCAGATATGCAGATGACTCCACCCTTATGCCAGAAAGTGAAGAGGAACTAAAAAGCCTCTTGATGAAAGTGAAAGAGTAGAGTGAAAAAACTGGCTTAAAACTCAACATTCAAAAAACTAAGATTGTGGCATCTGGTCCCATCACTTCATGGCAAACAGATGGGAAAACAATGGAAACAGTGACAGACTTATTTCTTGGGCTCCAAAATCACTGCAGATGGTGACTGCAGCCATGAAATTAAAAGGCACTTGCTCCTTGGAAGAAAAACTATGACAAACCTAGACTGCATGTTCAAAAGCAGAGACATTTCTTTGTCGACAAAGGTCCCTATAGTCAAAGCTACGGTTTTTCCAGTAGTTATGTATGGATGTGAGAGCTGGGCCATAAAGAAGACTGAGCACCAAAGAACTGATGCTTTTGAACTGTGGTGCTGGAGAAAACTCCTGAGAGTCCCTTGGACTTCAAGGAGATCAAAGCAGTCAACCCTAAAGGAAATCAGTCCTGACTATTCATTGGAAGGACTAATGCTGAAGCTGAGGCTCCAATACTTTGGCCACCTGCTGCGAAGAACTGACTCATTGGAAAAGAACCTGGTGCTGGGAAAGACTGAAGGCAGGAGGAGGAGAGGATGAGATGGTTGGATGGCATCACTAACTCAATGGACATGAATTTAAGCAAGCTCTGGGGGTTGATGATGGACAAGGAAGCCTGGCATGCTGCAGTCCATGGGACTGCAAAGAGTTGGACATGACTGAGCGACTGAACTGACTGAAGATGTGTTACCTAATTTAATCCTCCCAATAACTTTTTCTATATGTATACTTTTTTATACTGCATCTACACTGCAGTATACATGACTCCAAGAATTATGACTCCCAAGTCCTAGAGAGATGGTGACTACAACATCTTATCAGCATCAACATATGAAGGTTGCCTAATTTGCATATCTATCAGACCTACAGCCAAATGTGATGGGGTTGCAGAAGCAGCATTTATGCACTAATCCTGTCATGTTGTTGTTGTTGTTCAGTCGCCCAGTTGTGTCTGAATCTTTGCAACCACATGACCTGCAGCCCGCCAGGCCTCCCTGTCCCTCAGCATCTCCCGGAGTGTGCCCAAGTTCATGTTCATTGCATTGGTGATGCTATCCAGGCATCTCATGCTCTGATGCCCTCTTCTCCTTCTGCCCTTGATCTTTCCCAGCATCAGGGACTTTTCCAAGGAGTCGTCTGTTTGCATCACATGACCAGAATACTGGAGCAGCATCAGTCCTCTCAGTGAACATTCAAGTTTGATCTCCCTTAAGATTGACTGGTTTGATCTCCTTGCTATCCAAGGGACTTTCAGGAGTCTTCTCCAGCACCACAGGTCAAAGACATCAGTTCTTTGGCATTCTGCCTTCTTTATGGTCCAGCTATCCTGTCAAGAGCCACACCTAAAAATTTAGTTAATTTGCATGTAGCCAATCATAGTGAAGAAATGAATGGCAATGCCCTTACGGGAAGTGCGGTATGATGTACTTCATATAGTATCTATACTACAGTATATATTTTACATGTGAAATAATATTTTACATATAATGCACATGTAACATATCTCTAAATTATATGCTTATCATTTAAATATATTATAGATACATTTGTTTATATGAATTTAAATATATCTATATATTAATTTAGGGCTTCCCTGGTGGCTCAGAGGGTAAAGGAGACCTGGGTTCGATCCCTGGGTCGGAAAGATCCCCTGGAGAAGGACATGGCAACCCCTTCTAGTACTCTTGCCTGGAAAATTCCATGAACGGAGGAGCCTGGTAGGGTACAGTCCATGGGATCGCAAAGAGTCTAACAAACCTGAGCAACTTCACAGGGATGCTGTAATTGCATTAAAAGAACCTAAAGCTTCCACTGTGCTATTGCTGTGCTGTGACTTGGAGGTTTGGATACATGAATTTATTCTTGTCATAAAGCTTCTAAGGGGCTTCCCAGGTGGCACTAGCAGTAAAGAACCCTCCTGCCAATGCAGGAGATGCAAAAGACTTGGGTTTGATCCCTGGGACCAATCCCTAGGTCAGGAAGATCCCCTGGAGTAAGAAATGGCAACATAATTCAGTATTCTTGCCTGGGAAATTCCATGGACAGCAGAGCCTGGCAGGCTAGGGTCCATGGGGCCTCAAAGAGTTGGACACGACTTCATGACAAACCCTTGGAATTTCCCAAGTGATAGCAGTGCCTTTTATTATTTGTAATAAGCTCCTTTGATTATACCTGAATTCATGTTAATGCAGTGGCTTTCTGGTCACCAGAAAGGCCAAATATGTGATGAACGGGTGGGAATTTTCCACTCCACCCACCTTATTTGGACCTCCAGGAAGGGGAAGGGGTCCTGGAAATCGGATTATACAGACTCTTACCCAGTGAGGTTCAGAGACCTTCCAAGGTGCTGGTAGGGTGGCACACCTGGAGGTGAGCTTGGAAGTGCCTATCTCATCCTCCATGGCTTGCTCTATATGTCTCTTCCCTCTGGTTGTTTGTTTGAGCCTGTAAAATAAACCTTAGTTCTGTGAGTCATTCTAGCTAATTATTGATCTTGGGAGTGGGGAGTTGTGGGAACCCAAGAATTTGTAGTCAGCCCAGCAGAAGTATGTATGCCCCAGGCACCCCATTTGCAACTGGCATCGGAAATAGGGTCAATCTTATGGGACTGAGCTCTTCAGCTTGTAGGATGTGACACTCACCCCAAGCAGACAGTGTAAGAACTGAACTGGGCTGTTGGGCGCCCAGGTGGTGGTAGAGAATTTGTTGTTAATGTGGGGAAAATCTCCATAAAGGAGCCAATTACCAAAAGAGAGTTCCCCACTGCAGAGTATAAAGACCCAGAACTTTCTTACCACCATCCTCTATTTATCGGTAATATGCAAAAAAAAAAAAAAAGTTTGAAATAAAAGGCAAATCTCTGGCAGGAGGCTCTGTGTATTACTATGAAGAGCTTCACAGGAGATCCAGTGCAGAATGGCATTCTAGACCCTCACCATTGTTGGTGAGAGAGACAGTATCTCCACCAGCAAGTTGATCACCACTGGCATCCACCTGGAGCTTACGGCACCATGGTTCTTTTGCTCCAAAGGAATGTGTATGTGTGTAGTACGTATTAATAGAGACCTTTATCTGAAAAGATGGAATATTTCTACATGAAGTTCTTTTATGTTGAATAATCCTATAATATAACTCCTATAATATAACACACTCAGTGGTGTCTGACTCTTTGCGACCCCATGGACTGTAGACCACCAGGCTCCTCTGTCCATGGGATTTTCCCAGTCAAGAACACTAGAATGGATTGCCATTTCCTCCTCCAGGGGATCTTCCTGCCCCAGGGATTGAACCTGGGTCTCCTACATTGCAGGCAGATTCCTTACCATCTGAACTAAAGCAATAAAGAATCCTTTTATCTGAAAAGATGGAATAGTTCTATATGGGGAATCTTTGACGTTGCATAATTCTATAATAAATACGAAGAATTTGGAAATGCTGTCCATCTTATCATGGGTTCTCTGAAAAAACAGAGCTTAATGCAAGGATTCAGGTGTTAATTGGGGAGGTGCAAGCCCATGGTAGCAAGGGTACAGAAAAGATAAGTAAGGCTAGGAAAGGTGGAATAAAGAAGTTTTGGGTTACAAAGTTACTTTGAAGCCAGTGGAATTAGTGTAATACATTCACTGAAGATGGACACAGTTTCATCCCGTGTCCATCATGAAAACAGAGGACATCCCATCACGTCCATGGGATGGAGCTGGTTGATGGTGACCTTTCCCCCACAGGCCTCCTTACTCCATTTCTGAGTGTTTCTTAGAGGAGAAGGACTGCCAGGGGCCCAGCACAGCTCACTCACACCTCTACCTTCCACTGCCTATGGCCACACCCCAGAGAGCCCAGCCAAGGCCCAATAGTTGAATTCACATCACCCAGTACCACCTATGGTGCACCAGGAACCCAGAAGTGAATCAGACCTTGTCTTTACTATTTGATTGCTAATAATAATAGCCACCCCTATTGCCATCGGTTACTATAGCACCAGTTTTGTGTCTGGCATATAAACATAAACACACACACATTACACATGCATCTTGTTTAATTCTGACTGCAACCTTGAAGAAGATATACATCACTTTTCCATTTTGCAGATGGAGAAACTGAGGCTCAGATGTGTTCTAGACCTTGCCCAAGAGCACCAAACGGTTAAGAGGGGCCTGGGTTAGGCTCAAAACACAGTTTGAATTTCTATGAGGAGGTCAATCGAAGAACATGCTAGAGGGACGGTCTTTGTTCCTTAATTACCAGGTTTTCTCAATACGCTATAGAGTGCTGTATGGCCTGCACCGCAATGCACTTCAGGCTAAGGTTTCTGTGTGGCTCCCTGTCTGGCTACTTGTGTGTCCAGATGAGGGCTCACCCAGAGCAGCGAAGCCCTCTTCCCCTTCCTCAGTGCAGCATGGCCTGAGAGCTCATGGGCTGGGCCTGGACCCCCAGAGACGGGGTATCGCTTGCACAGAGCTGTGGGGTCCTCTCGTCCTTTGCCCTCACTTTCCGGCCCTCTTCTCTGGTGAGGTGACCCTCCGGCATGCCTGAGCATCTGGCCACTCCTGAGAAATGAAACCCGCACCACCCTGGTCTGAGGCTGCTGTGGTGTGGTGTGAAAAGTGTCCCTTCGAAATTCTCATCATCAGGAAGTCGATGCCTGGGATACCACAATCACTCCCTTTAAGGGAACAAGCAACCATTCTTGACAAGCTGAAATATTTTTTTAAGCTAAGAAGCTGCTGCTCTAAAGTTGCTAAAACTGAGTCAATATTTGGCTTCAATCCCCAGGACAAATAACAGTATAGAGAAAACTTTTAGAGTTGCGGGTGCTGTATAGACAAATGAATGCAGCCAATTGTATGTTTTGCACATGGGCAATGAATTGGATGTTTGAAGGTGTTATCTTTCATTTGTTTCTTTTTTTTTTTTGTCTCACAGCTAGGCTTGTGAGATCTTAGTTCCCCAACCAGAGGTGGAAGCCTGGGCCACCGCAATGAAAACGCTGAGTCCTAACCATTGGACCACCAGGGAATTCCTCTCTTTCACTTGATTGGAAGCAAAAGAAGCATTTTAAATACTCGTATATGTAGCTATTTACTTATTTGGCTGCCATAGGTCTTAGTTGCAGCATGTGGGAGCTTTGATCTGATTGGCAACACATGCACTCTTAGTGTGGCATATGGGATCTACTTCCGTGACCAGGGATCAAACCCTGCACTGGGGCTTCCCTGGTGGCTCCGTGGTGAAGAATCCAGCTGCCAATGTGGGAGACACGGGTTCGAACCCTGATCCGGGAAGATCACACGTGCTGCAGAACAACTCAGCCCGTGCACCACCACTTCTGAGCCTGTGCTCTCGATCCCCGGAGCCACAGCTAGTGAGTCCACGTGCCACAGCTACTGAAGCCCACGCACCCTAGAGCCTGTGCTCAGCAACAAGAGAAGCCCCTGCAATGAGGAGCCCAAGCACCACCATAGAGAGTAGCCCCTGCTCGCCACAACTAGAGAAAAGCCCTCGCAGCAAGGGAGATCCAGTGCAGCTAAAAACAAACAAATAAAATTCAAACAAACAAACAAACCCTGCATTGAGCACAGAGTCTTAGCCACTGGACCACAGGGAAGTCCCCAAAAGATGAATTTTTGTAAAGTACAAAAAAGGGAACAGTGGCACAATGCAAATATGAGACTTGCAAATCCTTGATGATAAATGTTCCATAAGAGGCTGTATTTTTGCTGTTGTTGAACATGTTTTTGCCAAATTTGCAATGCCCTGTGAATGCTTTCCGTGAAACAGGAGAGATTTCTCTCTGAGTAGGGAGGCTTTGTGGGTCTCCTTGGCCTCTCTTTGGCCCAGGATCCGCAGGTATCTCAGACTTGAGCCTGTTGGGCTGTCCCTCTCTCAGGTGGATGACACACAGTTAGAGCTGGCTTCATGGGTTGGAGGCCAGGGCAGGCCTCAGGACCCTGCACTCTGAAGGGCACCAAGTTTGGTTTAATGCACTGGAATTGATCAGCATCTTGAAATTCTTCCTAATATTATCTTTGAATTTGTGTCTTGTAAGGAAAGTCCAGTGGGGTAAGGGGGCCAGTGCCATGCACTTGGGGCCTCCTGCTCACACATGGTCTTGCATCCTGCCACCTTCCTGTCTCTTTGGGACGTGTTCTCATCCTCTGGTACACCTGGCTTCACCTGGCCTTCTTCCCACCCTGCTACCACTGGCCATCCTTCTCTAGACAGGCAGCAGTGTGGTGCGTTCAGCAGGGTGACCTGGCCAGGGCAAGCCTTTTCCCCACTCCCATACAGGTGCTGAGCATATCCTGGCTTGGAGGTTTGGGACATGGATGGGACTGTAGTCCTGTGGAAAGGTTAGATGCCTTGCTTGACTCCCTGGAGCATCTACCTGGTGGCTGACAGGAGGGGTAACCTGGTCATCAGTGGATCCCAGATGGGTGTACCAAGTCTTGAGACTTGCCTATCCTACTGCTCTTTTGTGAGGGGTCTGCATATCTCCTGTGAGTATCCACATGCTGGAAGGAGTGTGACATTAATTAAATAAAAGGAGCATAGGGTGGATTGAGAGAGAAATCGCAGAAAGAAGGAAAATGCTTTAGCTTTTCCCCTGCTTTCTGAGCAAAGCCTGGTGCGCTGAGCCTGGTGGATTACATAGCCAATCGTGTATGCAGGGTTGTGCTGGAGCCAGCTCTCACTGGCTGCCCACTCCACATCTAGTGATGTCATGTTACAAACTTGAAAGGGCCCTGGTGATAATATTAACAAGACAGAAATCAGGCAAATGCTGCAAACCAGGACTGTTTTTTTTTTTTTTTTGAACTGGTCGTTAAACATTTACCAGTACACCATTGCACAGAGCACTCAATAACGCTGGAAACTTCTTCCTCTTGCTATTTTTATCAGCTATGCTGGGTAGGCCCAAACTTCTAGGGGGACAGTGCAGAGCCACGGAAGGAAAGCTAGGGGCAAAAAAAAAAAAAAAACAACAAAAACAGCTTACTAAGTGCCCAGACCATTTCACCACCATTTCTGGCATGAGGAGACAAGTTCAGAGAGGTAATGGACTCACCCAACAGCACACAGCAGGACAGCTACTGAGCTCACATTGGGCCCAAGGTCCTAGCTCTTAGCAGAGGTTCTTTAGAGCCACATGTCCCCTGTGTCCAGCACAGGGTTCTGAACTTCAAGAATAAACTGAGATGAGGGGCTTAGGAGGAAAGGCACGAGGGGAGTCAGAGAAGGACCCATAAATCTCAAACCCTACACTTTTGTCCTCTTCCAGGATCCTCACAGCCTGGGCAGAGGCCTAAACGAACGGGCAGCAGGACAGAATGTTCCAGCAGCCACTGACTAGATCAGAGGCACAAATATTTGCTAAGCCCAGAGGCCTCCCAGACACACTGGCAGGGTTCAGGGAAGCAGGTGTATGGAGGCTCTTCTTCTGGAGCCAGGGAATCCAGGAGAGGGAGAAGCCCCTCAGAGAGGTCCGCACTGATCCCATTTGCATTGTCACACTTATATTTGAGTCCCTTACACCCTCAAGTATGTCAAGCCCAACCACAAAGCACCTTCTCAGCCATGAGCAGAACAGGGAGATGACCCCCACTTTACAGATAAGAAAACTGAGGCCCACTGAGGGAAGAGAACATGCTCAAGGGCTGGGAAATGGGGGAGCTTAAAGTGGAGGTAGGATGGGAAAGCTTGCCCCCAATACCAACAGTCTCCTGCATCTGGTCTTCTGCCCTCCTACTCAAGAAGTGCCCTTGAACCTCACTGGCCTGGAGTATTGTTTCCTAGTCTCTCATATCTGGCCAGAGCTCCTGTACCCTTGCTTCTTACAGCTCCCAAGGGTTACTCTCTCCCCTGGGGAACCTCCCCTCTCTTCTTACCTCCCAGGTCAGGGAGCCCTTCCTGCCTTACACCCTCGGCAAATCTTGGCCCTCTTGCCCTACCTAGCTTGGACCTGGCCTCCAGTCCAGAAAGCCCTCCAGGAAAGCTTGCCGCTCACAGAGCCCTTGCCCTTTCAGGAGTGAAAGCATGAGGGATCTGAGTTCTTCTCATTAGTGGGAGTAAAACAGGGGCCTGGGGCCTGCTTGCAACTCTGTTACCAACTCACAGGGTGATCTGGGGCTATCCTGTTCTCTCTGAGCCTCCTTTGCCTCATCTGGACTCAGTTTGCCTGCCCCACCAGGGTGCTGAGACTCTGGGTGGGAAAACCTTGACTGTGGGCACAGGTCACAGCTGCTAGAGTTCTTGTTGGCATCAGCACTGTCCAAGCCTTGGGCTCCATCCAGACCACTGTCATCCAACCATACAGCGTATCACCTTCTGCCGCTCCTCCAGGGGTAGGAGGCCTGAGCCTAGCCTGAGAGCTCAGCTAGGGTGGGTGCTGGGCACACAGGCACTCTTGCTCTCCTCCACTGGCCCCAGTGAATCAGGCGAAGGCATGGAGCTGGGAGGGGCTGCAGATACAGAAGTTGGAGGCCACCTTGAGTCTCAGACCCCGACAGCTCTGCCCTTCAATCCTCCGGGGTATTAATGACTTTTCCCAATCAAGAGCAAACTCTGTCTCCATGGCAGCAAGACTAGGAAGGACCCCTGGGAAATACTGGAAGTTTTTTCCTCTGGAGGCCAATTTTGGAAGGTCCAGATAAGTGCTCCCCATAATGCCTAGAATCAGAGACTGTCTTGGCAATGCATCGTATAGAAGCCTGCTTCCCATAGTACAGATGAGAAAACCGACACCTAGACAGTTTCAGGGACTTGATACCACTGCAGGTAGCTGAAGCTCCAAAACTTTGGCCACCTGATGTGAAGAACTGACTCATTGGAAAAGACCCTGATGCTTCGAAAGATTGAAGGTGGGAGAAGGGGGTGACAGAGGATGAGATGGTTGGATGGTATCACCGACTCAATGGACATGAGTTTGAGGAGGCTCCGGGAGATGGCAAAGGACAGGGAAGCCTGGCGTGCTGCAGTCCATGGGGTCACAAAGAGTCGGACACTGAGCGACTTAACAACAACCACCACGGCAGGGGAGACGCTAGTACGTTCAGAAAGGCGGGACCTCGCCTTGAAGGTGCAAGCTCCAGCTTTTTACTTAGTTTTAACGCGCAGAGTTGACTCATTGGAAAAGACTCTGATGCTGGGAGGGATTGGGGGCAGGAGGAGAAGGGGACGACAGAGGATGAGATGGCTGGATGGCATCACGGACTCGATGGACGCGAGTCTGAGTGAACTCCGGGAGTTGGTGATGGACGGGGAGGCCTGGCGTGCTGCGATTCATGGAGTCGCAAAGAGTCGGACACGACTGAGCGACTGAACTGAACTGAACTGAACGCTATTCTGAGTTGCTTTAGGGGCTCAGCTGCTCACAGTCACCCCGGGGCACCGCTTTAGGTCTTCAAACATCTAAGACTGAAACAAGACCAATCCACTGGAGCTCTGTTTCGAGGCTCTGGACTCTTCGGATCCCAAGGAGGACAGAGTCGTGCGCTCTCAGCGACCAGTGTGGGGGCCCCAGGGGGCGGGGCGCACCGGGGGCGGGGCCCAGGCGCCTATGACTCCGCCCCCGGTAAACTCCCGACTCGGTAAACAAGCCGCGGCGGCGCCTGGGGCTTCTCGTGCAAGCCCGGCGCCGAGTTACATCACGGTCCCCTGGAGTTTCAAGCCCCGGCCGCCTGGTCCCCGCGGCCCTCGCCCGCCCGCCCGCCGCCTGTGTCCGAGGAGCGGAGAGACGGCGAGGCATCTCCCTCCCCAGGCTCCTCAGAGCAGGAAGGCCTCCAGGTTTTCTCGGGCGGCCCCCGGGACTTCGTGGAAACCGATTCAGCTGGAGAGAAGGGGCTACGGCGTGGCCGCACAGGAACTGCACCTCAGTTTCCCCACCTGTGAAACCAGGGGGCTGCGTGAGGGTTCTGTGCCATCCAACTAGGGGCAGGAGAGGTGCGCCCTGACCCCGGGGCGAGGGGCCGACCCCCGAAAGAAATGGCTGCGGCCAGAGCCGGGCTTTTTCCTTGAGCGGTGTAGCTCGCAAAAAGCCAGGTGTCCCAGAACGCAGACCCTCCCCTCCGAGGGGCCTGGATGACCGTGAGTCACACAGAACAAAAAGATGACTTTATAGTATCCTAGCCTCTCCCCTCTCCCGATTTGCGGCGGGACAGCGACCCTCTGGGTAGAAGGAAGACCTGCCCGCCACCCCCACAGCGGGTTTGCGTTCTGAAAAAGGTGTTGCGGCGCAATATCCACAGCTTGCACGTCGGAGCCTGAGTTGAGCCTCAGGCGCCGGAGGAGGCAGAGGGCCCCCGCCTCTGGCCTGCACTAGATGGGCCAGAACAGGCCTGGGGGGCCGCAGAAGGGACTCTGGCCCCATCGAGCCGGGTCGGGGACACCACGGTTTGGTGATCGTGTACCTGCGCTCTCCAGTAAGGTAACCACTAGCCACTTGTGGCTGTTGAACACTTGAAATATAGTGTGGGGACCCACTTGGAACCACAGAGTTGGCATGAAGATCCTTTTAAGCTGAGGATATTTGAGATTCAACAGATGCAGGAAAATAGTCTCCTGGGAGCTTCCCTTATCTGACGAAAAGCAGCAGCTTCTGGGAAATGAGGCTACCATAAATCCCCTCTCCAGGGGAGTTTCACGGCCCTAAAGAAGACAAGAGACCATTCATACTTGTATAGACAATTATTACCACAAACTTTCTTACAATGGTTCGCCTAAAAACCCATTTATCATTCCTGAAGAAGTCTTATTTGTTTTTTTCCCATAGAAGCCATTATTTCCCCTCGATTTTTTCCTCAGTTAGGTTTGTAAACCTTTAATCATTTAATGAGCCAGCTACTTCCTTTGTTGGCTCCCAAATGCATACGAAATATACTTTTTTCTTTTGTTAATCTGTCTTTTGTCAATTTAATTCTCTGGCCTCTGCAACTGAACCTGGAAGGGCAAAGGAAACTTTCCTCCCGTGCAGGGGCTAGTTGGCATGAATACGTGCAAGTGTGTAAAATACAGGATTTCAAAGGCTTAGTTTGAAGTAAAAGAATGTCATGAATAATTTTAAAATGTCATTAAAAATTTCATGTATTGATTACATATAAAATAATATTTTGGATAAATTGGGTTAAATAAAATATATTCAAATTAATTTCACCTGTTTTCTCTTTTCCAGTCCACTAGAAAATTTTTTAAAAACATGTGGCTGGTATTATATTTCTATTGGCCAGAACTACTAAATGTCAGGTGACCTTGTGTCTTTGGGTTTACTTTTACCAGGCAACATCAACACGCCTTTATTAACTGAATGCTCAGTCAGGTCCTGAGCAGCTCCCTGGGGCGAGGCAGAGGGGGGTTGGAGAAGGCAGAGGCACTGTGCCAGTCCTCAAGAAGTTGCCAAGCCCCTCTTGGCTCCCAGCTCAGCCTGGCTGGGTCCTCCTGCAGTCTTGCCTCCCCTCCTCCACAGGACACTCAGGCCAGCAGAAGGCTGGGCAGAGGAACCTGGGGCCTGCCAGGGCTCTGGGAACTCAGGGAGGGAGCTCCACACAGGCCAAGGGTTCAGAAGACAGTGTGGCCAGTGGCCAGAAACCATGGCTGGCCCTTGAGAGCTATTCCCATAGCCAGGACCACAGAGGAGCCTTTCAGCTGCCCATTCCCCAGCCTCACTACACAGCACCTCCTGCCCATCAATTAGTGGCAGCAAAGCCCTCTCTCCACAAGCCCTCCCAGTACCACCTGGCAGTATTGCAGCAGGTTCCCCAGCTCTCTCATCCTCTCTGCCACCTCCTGTTCTCCAGGCCCTGCTTGATTAAAAGATGTGCCTGATCATCAAAGGGGTACAGGCTGATGTCTGGGAAAGAAAGATAGCCCAGATGCACGCATACACATACAAAACCCACACCACTTCTGCAGCTGGTTATTTCTGATTAACAGCCCACACCTGGTCATTTGAGGGCTGTCCTAGTTGGTATGACCCAGGTTTAACCCATGCAGCTGATATGAATGTGACAGCTTTACAGTTCTGTAAAGCTAACCAGACCTGTACATAGTTAAACAACCTTATCTAACATTCCTTTTTCTTCTCCTGTATAAACTTGCTCATAATAATAGTAGCTACCACTCTTATCGTGTTTATTGTGTGCCAGGCACTGTGCTAGTGGCCAATACATATTAATTAACTTAATTTGAATTCAGTTGGATTTCAGGCACAACAACAACCCTATGACGTCTGTACTGTTATTATCCATTGTTCATGGGTGAGGAAACCGAGGCACAGAAACGTTAAATCAACTTGCTCAAGGTCACAGAGCTAGAAAGGGGCAAAACTTGGATCAAAACTAGGCTGTCTGGCTTTGTGTTTGCGCTGCAAATCACTTCATTACACAGCTTCTCCCCCGCATGCTGGAGGAATCTATTGTGTTTTGTTTTCCCTGACTGCTTCCTTTGCTAACCGGTTTATGATAAACCTGTAACAGTGCTCACCATCTAAAACCTGAGATCGCCTTTCGCATATTAAAAATGAGGTAGCA
The DNA here is from genome assembly GCF_032405125.1 of Capricornis sumatraensis. Lineage (NCBI taxonomy): Eukaryota > Metazoa > Chordata > Mammalia > Artiodactyla > Bovidae > Capricornis > Capricornis sumatraensis. The sequence goes on along the minus strand of NC_091087.1, from coordinate 40,789,677 downwards.
AAGTGACCAAACTCATGGGGAAGAAGAAATAAATCCCAGAGGAATAAATCTTCCTATCCTTTGTCCATTTCTCTACGTGGGTGGGCAGGAAAGCTCTGTCTGTGAACGGGTGTAGCTTGTTAAAAGAGACATTGTAGCTGAAGGTTGTGAGGCTTGGGCTGATAGGTGCCCTTAGTTTAGCAAGCTGCCTGGGCAGAGCTTAGAAATGGAGACATAGCTGGTTTGCTGGGGTGGGGGCGGGAAGGCTAAATTGCTACAAATGAGGGTAGGAGAACAAGCATTTCAGACAGGGGTTGGAGAAGCCCTAGAAGATGTCTGCAAGCTGTGGCCTGAGTCAGGTGTGGCAGGACAGGAAACTGCTGATGGGTTTTAAAACAAGATGGCCTCTGTTTGGTTGCCTGCAGTGCTTAGCTGTGATGCTCCTCTCCATCCTCCTGACCTCTGGTGGAAACCCAACACTGATGCTGCTTTGTGCCCGACAGTGCTGAGGAGCTAAGGGGCTGGAGTGGGTGTCGGGATCCAGCCTGGGGAGGAGTGGGCCTGGAGGCGACGGGCACAGGGCGAGCTGCTACATGGAGAAAGAGCAGTTGCTCTGGCAGCCTCCGAGTTGCTGGGGAGGTCATGGTGCCTGGCAGCTGCAGGCTGGGCAGTGTGTAAGGATGTCCAGCCCCTGGAGTCCAGCGCACGCTCTGCTCTCACTGTCAGGCGCTCTGGTGCAGGGCTGTCTGCCCAGTGTGGCGCCTTTCCCCCGGCTGTGTGGGCTGGCAGCGGCCCTGTGTGGAGCCTCTGCTCAAAGCCGAAGACTTTCCCGCAGCAACCGCACCGCTCGGGTCCCTCACGCAGCACAGGTCCTGGGCTGCTGCTCTAGACCATCCCGAGTCAGAGAAAGACCCACAGGGCCTCATCCTAACTCCTTATTCCGCCTCCTGCCTCTTTCTGGGGCTGCGGTAGGTCCACATCCTCTGGGCAGCCTGCCTCCCCAAGTGCGTCCAGCCTGTGGGAGGTCAAAGACAAATGGGGCCCACGATGGGAGTCCCAAGGGATATACTACGAGCTGTACAGCATCTGCATTTTCTGATCAGAGTTTGGTTTGGTTTGGTTTTGAAGTTAGAGCAGACTCGAGGGTTTGTTTTATTTATCCATTCCTATTGTTTATAATGAACCTGTGCACCAGATACATTGATTTTCTAATTTAGTCTCACAACATACCATTGAGTATTTTTACTCCTAAATTACAGATGAGAAAACAGAGTCAGGGGACCCAACCCCTGTCTGTATGGTACAGGTCTTCCAGTTTGGTACGGATGGGGAGGCTGCAGCCTGGGCTTCAAGTGGGAAAAGGGGAACAAGGGAGGGCTGTGCTTTTCATTTGCTTCCACTATAAGAAAGGAAGAAAGGCGTAAGAGGCCTGTCTCAGAGATGAGAAAACCGGCCAGCTGTGGCCAGGGACTGGCCTGAGCTCACAAAGCTTGGCTGGGGTGCAGCCAGGACGCAAACTCGCCTTTGCTAGTCTGGCAGAGGAACTCAGTGTAACCCCCAAAGCAGTGAGTGCAGGGGCAGGTCTAGGGATGGGGGAGGGTGGGCATGGAGTTAAGGGAACAAAATCAGAGTAGAGGGCCATGGACACCCCCACCTCGACACTCACCCTCTCCACACTTCCTTATCCCAGGCTAGGGGGCTTTCAGGACCCTGAGTGACTAGTGGGTCCTGTGGACACACACAGAGGCCATGCATACCTTGGCATAACAGGTGTGGCAGAGTCCAAGACACAGAACAAAGGGGGAATTCCCTGGCAGTACAGTGGTTTAGGGTTCCGTGCTTGCACTGCAGGGGGTATGGGTTCCATCCCTGGTCAGGGAACTAAGAATCCTGCATGCTGTGTGGGCTCAGCCTTAAAAAAAAAAAAAAAAAAAAAAGAACAAGGGGGTGAGCCAATGAATGTATAAATGAATGAGGAAAAGAATGAATGAAAAGCCATGTTCGAAGGTGTGTCTCTTCGTGTGTGGCTGGGCTTCTGAGTGGTTGCAATGTCTGCGCCTCGTCCTCCAAGCTCCTGTGAGCCTGGCCTGGCTGGGAAGGCTCCATTCCAGGCACGCTGGCAGGAGCGCAGGGCTGGGAGTGAGGAACTCCAGCTTGGGGTCTGCTTCTGTTGCTCCCTGGCAGTGAGAGCTTGAGCTTGAGGTCCCTTCACCTGAGCTGCCCCATCTGCACGACTGGCCCACAAGCCCACAGCTCTGGCGACTGCTGTCCACTACAGTCCACTGAGCTCCATGAACTGTAAGGCTCTAGGCCCATGATGTCCTTGTTATGAGAAAAGTCAACAGCCCTGGACAGAGTCCACAGGCAGCAGGGTGGGCAGGAGATTGGACGGGAAATGGGGAGGGGTAGAGGCAGGACTAGGTCTGGCTGAGTGAGGCTAGGGAGGGGGCAGGCCTCCAGTACTGTGGAGACGGGGTGCTCTTGGCTGTTCCAGGACAGACCCCCACTTGCATGTACACCCCCAGCTGCACAGCCCAGTTTGGTGCCCCCCACCCCTTGGGTTCACCTTCAGCTCACCCTGGGTTCCTCACATCCACACTCTCGCCTAGTCTGCCTGCTTGCCCCACAAGGTGGGTGGGCAGTTATCCTAATTTTATACCCACAGAAGCTGTGCTTCAGGGAGGTAAAATGATTCACCTAAGGCAACACAGCTAAGAAGCAGCATAGGCAGGATGTGAGCTGAGGACGGGGCACCTCCAGCCCAGAGTGTGGGCCTCTGACCTTCAGTGCCCTGGCCCTGGGAGCACATTCTTAAGCTCAGGGAGGGTCCTCAGTCTACTCTGAGGCCTGTCTCGACTTGCCAGGGGTGAAAAGCCCCGTACCCTGGTAGAAGTGTATCAGATCACAGTGATGGTCCTGGCCTCCCAGGGACTGGCTCCCAGCCATAGCCCGGGGGTGGGGCGGTGGTTAGCACTCCACCCGCCCTGACTGGAATCTTGGAGTCAGCCAATCAGAGGGCCCCTCAAAGTCCACAGGAGTGCGTGGGACTGAAGTGGTTGCAGGAGTGGATGAGCGGTGGCCCCAGTTCTGGGCTGGCCCTGATTGAGGACTGAAGCAGACTGTTCGTGGAGGGCAGACACAGGCTGTGGTCAGATGGGCCCAGGGAGCTGCCCAGGTCTTTCACACCCAAGCCAGATCCTCTTCCAGATTCACCAGCTTCCCCTGCTGCTGCCCACCGCCCCCAGTCGAGCTGAGTAGTGGGAACAGTTGCCCCCCAAATGCCTTCACATTTGCCCTTGGCGCTCAAGGCTTTATGCTGCCCCTTCTAGGGAAAACCGGGGCCACGGTCACAGGCAGGGCACAGGCTGACTAGAGCCTCATACCTCTGCCCTCCACCATCAGCACCCATGGTGCAGGTCAGAGGATGCCCCTGTGGACTTGAGGGTGCATAAGGAGGATCCGGCCAGGGGCAGTGGGAGCCCTCAGATTGCCCCCTGGAGGCAAGGAGCCATGGGGGGTTCTGAGTCCCTTTGCCTTAACTGAACAACCCCCCTGCAAGGCCTTTTGCCCTACTAGGATCACCCTGGTGTGTTTCCTGGCTGTTTCCTCAGACTTGGGACAGGGATGAGGATGGAGCTGGAACTGAAGTGGGGATGAAGATGGGCTGGGAACTGGAGGCTTAAGAGCAGGAGACGTTATTGGAAGGGTCTGCCTGGCCCTCCCCTGCAGCAGGGAGCCTCTGGAGGGAGGAGGGATGGAGGGGGGAGGGTTGGCTTTCTGGACTTCCCACCATGACTTACAGGACTTCTCCTTTCTAGAGAAGGGAAAGCAGGCCTCGACCCTGCACTTTCTCAGGGTCCCGAGGCTTTCTCAGGAACTGGCCTGAGGAAGGAGTGAGAACACAGGCTCCCTGAGTGCTTATCAAGCACCTGAGAACACTGGGCACTTGAGCCTTACCTGGGGCAGGAGCATCAGTTCAACAGTCAAAGACCCTGTAGGTCAGCAAGGTGAAGGGCCCCCTTGCCTGAGGTCCCACAGCCATGAGTGGCAAGTTGGGATCTGGGACGGGGTTAAGTGTATGGATGTGAGAGCTGGACTGTGAAGAAGGCTGAGCACCAAAGAATTGATGCTTTTGAACTGTGGTGTTGGAGAAGACTCTTGAGAGTCCCTTGGACTGCAAGGAGATCCAACCAGTCCATTCTGAAGGAGATCAGCCCTGGGTGTTCTTTGGAAGGAATGATGCTAAAGCTGAAACTCCAGTACTTTGGCCACCTCATGCGAAGAGTTGACTCATTGGAAAAGACTCTGATGCTGGGAGGGATTGGGGGCAGGAGAAGGGGACGACAGAGGATGAGATGGCTGGATGGCATCACGGACTCGATGGATGTGAGTCTGAGTGAACTCCGGGAGTTGGTGATGGACAGGGAGGCCTGGCATGCTGTGATGCATGGGGTCGCAAAGAGTCGGACACGACTGAGCAACTGAACTGAACTAAGTGGCTGGTGGCTTTTTTTTTTTTTTTTTCCCACCAGAGCATCCTTAAGAAAGCCATGTTTATCCCCAGGAAGGAGGCATTGATGGGGAGTTTTGGCACCAGAACATTGAGGCAGCAGTTTCAAAGCAGTGGGACTTTTCTAGACTGAACTGGAGACTCGTTGTAGGGGCAGGCTGGGCCCCGGCCAAGTATCCTCCCCCACTTGCTCCGTATTTGCCTTTCCGGCCGCTAGGGCTCCAGTCTCAGGGTTGACCACAGCCTGGTATCAGCCCTAAGCCACCCCAGTCTGTGGGTTCTGGCTTGGGGTGAGGCTGACTTCCTGCCTGTCTGTGTCCCCTGCGCCGTCCAAACTGGTTGGTTGGTTACCTGGGCCTGACATGCCCTTCCTTACATCCTCCCCTAAGCCTGAGCAGTACCTGGTGGGACCCCCATCCCTGTCAAGACCTCTCTCCCTGGGTCAGTGCTGCTGTGAGTCTGGGAGACGGAGACAAAGGCTATGACCCTCATCTCCTGCCCCATGGCCTGGGTCCCCCCACGCCACTTGCCTGCCTACCACCTCCATAGCACTATGGCTCGCCCCACACCTCACATCCTGTGATTCTCTCTGGAACCTGGGGGGCTGTTCCTATGACTGTCCCACTGTTAAAGATGTGGAAACTGAGCTCAGTCAGGGGACATCTCGGCCTGCCCTGACCCCAGAGACTCTCCACTGTGCTGCGGCCTCACACACCCTGACAACCTCTCACATTGCGCCACTTCCTTTTGTCTCCTACAGTGGGGCCTTTCTGACCCCACCAGCCACAAGCTGTCCCCATCCCACCCTTAGCTCCCTGATCTGACCCTACCCTTTTGCCCCCTTCCCTTGGGGGCTCAGCTGTCCTCTTAACTTCCCCTGCCTATCACCCTGATATCCCACCCACCCAGGGGTCCCTAAATAAGCAGAGCTGTTGAGAAGGTGTGTGTGCGTGCTGAGAAGGGTCCCAGGGATTGCTGGGAGAAGCCTTGTCCTGGGAGGACAAGGCTCCTAGCCCCCTACTCCAATCCGAGGGGTTCTTCAGATGCCTCCCTGCCCAGTGCTAGGAAGCCCACATCAGCTGAGGGCACCTCTGGGTGCAGGGAGACTGATGGGGCCTTGCGCCCTGGCCCCTGGGCCTGCCTGAACCTGCCCAGCCCTGGGCCCTGAGGTCATGGAGACCTCCTCAAACCCCTTCCCCAGGGGGTGCTGTTCAAAGGCAGACAGGCCTGATGAGGTGCTAATTACTGAGCTAATTGGAGCTGAGTGAGCTACAGATGGCCTGGCTGACAGGAGGGAGGAACTGCCCAGGGGAGGGGGCTGTCCACAGAGGGTGAGGAGGAGGCCCAGGGCCAGAGTCGGCTGTGTTTGTTCAGGAATTGTTGATTTACCAGCCCTGGCCAGCTGTGTTGCGGCGCATCCTGGTCTCCTCCACACCTCAGCCCTGGCCCTGGCTTTCTCTCCTCAAGAAGACTTGTGCTCTGAGGCCGCACATGTTGGAAGGGATCTTTCCTGAGCACTGGGAAGCAGAGTGCTCTCTGCTCCAGGGAGACTGGAGGAGGAGGGCGGTCAACCCCGTCCTGGTGTAACAGGAAGGAAAGGGACAGGGCACAAACTTTTGAAAGAATGATATAGCCCAAGGACACAACATAAACCAACTAGAGTCAAATGGGACCAAGATGGCAGACAAGATTAGACCTCGATCCTCAATCAGCAAGTGAAATGACACACCCAGAGGTGTCAGGACAATTCCAAGGCACTGCCAAAAGACCAAGGAGTGGGCATGACCCAAATCTTGGAAATCTCCACTCTTTCCTCAAAATAGATGGAATAATCCTCCCACTCATTAGCATATGAAATTCAGTTCAGTTCAGTCGCTCAGTCGTGTCTGACTCTTTGCGGCCCCATGAACCACAGCACGCCAGGCCTCCCTGTCCATTACCAACTCCTGGAGTCCACCCAAACCCATGTCCATTGAGTCGGTGATGCCATCCAACCATTTCATCCTCTGCCATCCCCTTCGCCTCCTGCCCTCTGTCTTTCCCAGCATCAGGGTCTCTTCAAATGAGTCAGCTCTTTGCATCAGGTGGCCAAAGTATTGGAGTTTCAGCTTCAACATCAGTCCTTCCAATGAACACTCAGGACTGATCTCCTTTAGGATGGACTGGTTGGATCTCCTTGCAGTCCAAGGGACTCTCAAGAGTATTCTCCAACACCACAGTTCAGAAGCATCAATTCTTCGGCGCTCAGCTTTCTTTATAGTAAAACTCTCACATCCATACATGACCATTGGAAAAACCATAGCCTTGACTAGAGGGACCTTCATTGGCAAAGTAATGTCTCTGCTTTTGAATATGCTGTCTAGGTTGGTCATAACTTTTCTTCCAAGGAGTTAGTGTCTTTTAATTTCATGGCTGCAGTCACCATCTGCAGTGATTTTGCAGCCCCTCAAACTAAAGTCAGCCACTGTTTCCACTGTTTCCCCATCTATTTGCCATGAAGTGATGGGACCAGATGCCATGATCTTAGTTTTCTGAATGTTGAGCTTTAAGCCAACTTTTTCACTCTCTTCGTTCACTTTCATCAAGAGGCTCTTTGTCTAAGATGATCATTGTATCCACAACTGTGGGCAGGAATCCCTTAGAAGAAATGGAGTAGCCATCATAGTCAACAAAAGAGTCCAAAATGCAGTACTTGGATGCAATCTCAAAAGTGACAGAATGATCTCTATTCATTTCCAAGGCAAACAATTCAATATCAGGGTAATCCAAGTGTACGCCCTGACCAGTAATGCTGAAGAAGCTGAAGTTGAATGGTTCTAACTAACACCCCCAAAAGATGTCTTCTTCATTATAGGGGACTGGAATGCAAAAGTAGGAAGTCAAGAAACACCTGGAGTAACAGGCAAATTTGGCCTTGGAGTACAGAATGAAGCAGGGCAAAGGCTAATAAGAGTTTTGCCAAGAGAATGCACTGGTCATAGCATTTGAAATTACCCAGCCTGTAAAAACTAACCACGCCATATTTGGCGGCCGCACTCGCCCTCTGCGATGGCCCACACTCGCTCTATAAAGTGTGCTTCTCTCTGAATCTGAACAAACCTCCTTCTTACTTATCACTTTCCCTCTCACTGAATTCTTTCTGCCATGAGACATCAAGAATCTGAGCTTCGTTAGGTCCTGAAACCAGGTACCATGGGTTTGGACTGGGTTTGAGTCCCATGCACATGGGCTCAAGTCCCAGTCTGTGGTAAACAGTTTCACTGGGGTGGCAGGTGTGGGGCTGGGGCTCCTTGAGCTGGGTCATTGTGAAGGGGTCTGGGGCTCACGCCAGCCCTGACTCTTTCTGGACCTTGGCCTGAGCCCTGTCCCTCAAGAACAGACCCGTGTGGGCTGGAGAGCCTGAGGAGGTGGATTTGTGCTCTGTAATCAAGGAGGTGCACAGATAAGGGATGAGACTGACGCCCAGACAGAGGGTGGGGGAGTTAGTATGGCCACCTCGATGCAACTTTTAAGGATTCTCTGTGAACAGCCCACCTTTCTGGCACAGTAATTCTCAGCACCCTGGAGTGAGAGGGTCTTTGTTCACGTAAGGCCAGAACCCAGGCCTCAGTAGAACAGTATGTGACTGTCATTCACATCAGCCTAGGTGTCTCAGCCCACAGCAGCTCTAGCCCCATTGACACCCTGTGGCTCCTGACCACACTCTGCATTCTGTCTGGTCTCCAGGCCTTTAGAAAGCTGTCCCCAACCCTCCCCCCTCCCCCCAAAGCATATCCTCTCTGCTCCTTTCTGCCGAGTTAAGTCCTCTCCACTCTGCAGGCTTTGGTCCCATCTGCATCTCAGACAGCTCTGTGACCTTCCGCTTGACCTGCAGGCCTGGCTTCTCCACACCGTTTCCTCAGAGGGCCCAGGACCCAGACTGGGTAATCAGGAGAGAAAGCTGGGAGGCTAAACCTCCCCCAGGTGAATGCTTGTCCCCACTTCTCCTTCCTCCTAGGATGCTCTCAGAACTCAGTGAGATAGTGGGTATGAAAGGCCATTGGTAGTAATACAGGTTTAATAACATGATGACAATTATTCCAATTTTCCAAGTCCCCACTTCTGAGCCAGGCACCACATTAGGTACTTTCCATGCTTATCTTCTCACAGCAACCCTCCAGGGCTGGAGTTTCTATTGTCCGCACTTTTCAAGGAGGAACTGGAGGCTCAGCGAGGTCAAGCAACCCATCCAAAGTTACACAGCAGCTAAGTGACAGTCTGGGGACTCTTGAGTCCCTCCCCTCACAATGGGGCGGGGGGTTGTTATTATTTTTTTGCCAACCTGTTTCCTTCCCCCTTTCCCCTCCCTCCCTGCCTGTTACCCTCTGCCTGGTGAGTTTGCATCATTACTAGGGCTCAGGGGTCCAATTAGGGGATCTCCTCAAGGGAGCAGACTGAGGCAATCCCTATCCCAAGGGGGCCTCCCTGAGCCAAAGTTTTAATTAGCCATCACTGCTCTTCCTGAAACTCTGACTTGCCCATGGTGACACCAGCCAGGCTGGCTCTGTGGCAAGAGGCAGGACTGGCACCCAACCCAGCAGCACAGATGAAGCGACCCTCGTATGGGAGGGAAGCATGCCTGGATTCCCATCCCTGCACAGCTCCTATAGGTTTACCTCAACTTATGTTCTTTAATCCATTAAGTGGATTAATATAATAAATGAATTAAGTGACTTAACCCATTAAATGGATTACATAAGTTAATCACATTAATATTTATTATTGTTGTTTAGTTGCTAAGTCATGTCTGACTCTTTTGTGACCCCATGGACTGTAACCTGCCCTGCTCCTCTGTCCCTGGAATCTCCCAGGCAAGAATACTGGGGTGGGTTGCCATTTCCTTCTCCAGGGGATCTTCCCAACCTAGGCATCAAAACTGTGTCTTCTACATTGAGGCAACTGAGTCTCAGGCAATCAACATGTCCAGGGTCACACAACCACTGAGAGGCAGGGCAGGATTTAAAGGCAAAGCCCAAACCCTGTAACCTGGGAAAACAGACTCCTTGTGTCCCTACCTCAGACTATAGGGTAGTGCCCTCAGTCCCTAAAGAGGGAAAAGTGCCCCTCTCTGCTCCTACTCAGCCTCCCAGAAACCTGAGTATGGGTGTTTGTGTGGGAGACCCTGGAGACCCCCTTAATGGGGCAGGACTGTGGGTCTAAGCTGAGAAAACGATCAGGAGTTTCTGAGGCTGCAGTTCTGAAGCATCACCCCCTCTCCTCCCAGGCACATGAAGCCTCCTGAAGTGACCCTGGCCTTAACTGGCCTGACTGTATGGCTCCCCCCTCGGCAGCAATAGCTATGCCAGCCTGAAGCCAGAGCTGAGCCCTCGGATGCAGTTGCCTGGTAACCAGCCCTAAGTGATGGAAACCCCAGTGGGCCATTAACGAGGGCACAATGCCAACTGGCCAGCCCAAACCCCACTGCCCCAGCTGGCTTTAGGAAGGCTTCGATGGACAGTACACCTGGCCTGCCACGGTAGGACAAGAGGGTGCTCTAGCAGTGAGGGAGGGGGCCCAGGCAGGGCCAGGAGGAACTGGGTTGGCAATCTCCCAAGACCTTTGAACTGGGGAGCTGAGGGAAGGTAATTTCCTATGGAGGCCAAGGCCTGACCGAGGTGAGGTGAGCACTGGGCAGGAGTCAGGGTTGTGGGTACAGCTCGCTCAGGCCCAAACCACCATCCTGGAAGCAGCTGTGCTGTTCTGCCCAGGGCATGGAGGCCGGGGGAGGGGATCCCCAGAGAGAGGCCCTGGATGGGGAAAGGAAAGGAGGTGATTAGAGAGGCTGGCAGGAGTCCAGGCTCCAGTCGGGGGAGCAGCCTCCTGCAACACTGAGGGGGAAGTGCGTCAGCCTCTCCCTGTCTCTCAGGGGCTCTTCTCTGCTTCTCACAACCCCAGCCCCAGGTTGGGGGCCTCCAAGGAAGGGGCTGCAGGCATCCAGGTGGAGCTTAGCCAGGTGTTTCTCCCTCCTAGGTCTGGGGGTAGGAGGCGGAACAAGAAGGAAGCCAATGTTCAGACTGGAACAGGCCTTAGGAGACTTGAACCAGCTCCTTACTTTCCCCATGTTGACCAATGGGCTGCCGCTGGTCTGGGGTTTGCAGTCTCTGGTCCTGAGAGGCAGAGGGGGGCGTGCAGGGGAGCCTTTGCAGCAAAGGCTCCTCTTAGGCTCTTACCTCTGGGCCTGGGGAGGTTTTTCTGCCTTTCCTCCCCTTCAGATGTGCAGAGTCCTGGTTTGCCATGAACCCATCTCTCCACAACCATGGCTTGACTTAGCTTTGTGCTAGGTACTGGAGTCCCAGCTCTCAGGTAGACCCAGGCCCTGCCCAGGACCAAGGTCCATCTCCAGGTTAGTAGGGGAGCCCAGCTTGCCACCAGCCAGTTTAGCAGAATGCTAAGAGGCCTCAGAAGAGGTGACCAGACTGAGCCTGGAGCTCTGGAAGGCTTCTTGGAGGAAAGGACCTGAGCTGAGCCTTGAAGGCCAATAGGAGTTAGTAAAAAAAGAGCTAGACAGGCAGCCAAGGTCCAGGGAGAGAATATTCTGAAGCATGGAGGTGTTACCCGGCAAGGAAGTTGGACTCTGGGAGCTGCAGTGGCAGGCTGGCTGGAGAGGGTCAGTGAGGAGACAGGCAGAAGCCAGAGTGGAAAACTGGACGCTGAGGGCACTGGGGAGCTCCCCAGTGGTGTAGTCCCAGGGGCAGATGTAGGCGTTAGAACCACCTTCCTGGAGTTAGGGACGGAATGTTTCCCACTGCTTCCAGCACCTAGCCAGAACCCTACCCACACACCCTCACCACCCCCTACCCACAAGGGGCTTGGCTCTGGCACAGCCAGATAGCGGGCCCTTCCTGATTCAAGGCCCAGTACCCTATTTCTCGGGCTTCTTGGGCCACAGCAGCCCCCACCCCACACAAGCACACATCATGCTGGAATGCCATGGTCTGTTTTATAGGCATCTCTCTCACTGACAGGAAAACAGCACCAGGATTCTACGCAGCACAAAGCTTGGGGGTCGTCAGTAGTGGAAGGAAGGAGAGGAAGGACAGTCCATCCACCCTGGCTGTCAATTAATCAGAGGGTGCCCGCCCCCAACCCCTACTCCCCTGCAGTACGTGGTCTTCAGAGTGGCCTAGTGAAAGGCCTTCCCTTTTTCTTGATCTTTGGGATCCCCCTCTGAGAGACTCTGATTTCCTCTGGAGAGGAGTTCAGGCTCCTCCAGAGTTTGGGGGACTCCCCATTCCCTGCGTACCCGGGCATAATACCAAGTTCTGCCCTTCTCCCCCAGCCCGGCCCTCCATGCAGAAGGAAACTCTGGTTTACCAGCAGAGTTTTGGGAAGCGGCTTACCACACACTGATCAGATCCTATGACTCTGCCCCACCCCAGGTCCTATCCAGTCCAGACCCCCTGAGATGCCTGGCACCCAGGCCAGCAGCCACTGGGACAGGGCCCTCTTCAGACTCTGTACTTGGGTGGCAGAGACTTCCTGACCACCAGCTGTGCCTAAGCCTTCTCTCAGAAGGGTTCAGGGTCACACAGTCTGAGGTTGGTGGGGAAAGTCACAGCTCCTCTATTTTTTGGCTCTGTGGGCAAGCCGCTTCCCCCTCCCCCTCCAGAACTACCACTGGTTGAGGATTTATTATCAAAAACCAGCTGTGAACTCCTTGGATCTGCAGGCACTCTGTGACGTGTTCTAATCATGACCATTTGACTGATGAGCAACTGAGAGGTTAAGGGGCTTGCCTAAGGTGACACAGCCCAGCAGGGCACACCGCAGTTTGCTTGCTTTTCACACTCCTGCCTCATATGCTTATTGTAAGATTTAAATGAGATCACATCTATCATGTGATGTACGGCAGAGGGCCACATTCAAGGAGTGTGAACTGCTTGCCTTCTTGCCTTGCTCACCCACTGTTGCAGGGAAAAGCTCATTCTGACTCCATGTTGGAACTGTTTCATTGACTTGCCTTTCATTGCTTTTGTTATTACAATCATACATAATGGCCTGCCTCAGAGAACCCCTGACCAATAAACCAAAGTGCCTCTGTTCAGGACCCTGTACACCTGTGGATGGAAGGAAGGAAGAAATTAACACATTCCTTTTCTGAAGCTTGCCATTCTGAGAGATATTTGCAAGATTAACAGCCTTTGTTTCCTCACCTCCCCCATCTCTGATCTATCAAAGAACCTGGCATACAGACCCCAATAAGATGGTTATTTTGAGACATTAGTCCACCATCTTTTCCATCAGCCAGCTGTCCAAATAAAGTCATATTCCTTGCCTCAGCACCTCATCCCCGATTCACTGGCCTGTCTTTCAGGGAGCAGAGCAAGCTTGGACTCAGTAACACCACCAGCACGGAGCCAGCTGTTCCTCTGCTGGGTGGAAGGAGGAGAAGCATGAGGAATTATAGAGGACGGAGCACCTTAAAGCAATCTGGGGGTCTCCCTGAAGGAGGCAATGTCTATAGCTAGGTCTGAAAGGATTGGGGAGCATGTTGCTGTGTGTCTTGGGGAAAGGCACAACATTGCTCTGACTCTCTGCTTATAGAAGGAGCTCCTGTGAGGAAGGAAGGAGATTTGTAAATAGCAGGTGTGGCCTCATTATAGCAAGGGACATTGTTATCAATAACCATGTGTAGGTAACAAGCTGAGGTTCAGGAAGCTGGCCTTGCCTTCCCAGAGAGCCAGGAGGAGTAATCAGTGTCTAGGGTGGGGTGGAGGAGGAGGCGAATCTGCCTTCGGAGTCTATGCAGCTCCAAGGTGTGTGTGTGTTGGGGGTAGGGTGGGGAGGAATGTCCTCCCTTCCAGGCTTTTATATTCTACTGTGCCTCCACTCCAGTATTCCTGCCTGGAAAATCCCATGGACGGAGGAGCCTGGTAGGCTGCAGTCCATGGGGTCGCTAGGAGTCGGACATGACTGAGCGACTTCACTTTTACTTTTCACTTTCATGCATTGGAGAAGGAAATGGCAACCCACTCCAGTGTTCTTGCCTGGAGAATCCCAGGGACGGCGGAGCCTGATGGGCTGCCGTCTCTGGGGTCGCACAGAGTCGGACACGACTAAGGCGACTTAGCAGCAGCAGCAGTGCCTCCAGCCAGGAACCCTACTTAAGGACAGTATTCTCTTCTCTGCTTTGGCTCACACTATTCCTTCCAACGGCAATACCATTTCTCCTCTGCATGACCACAGGCTAAGAATCACACTGGGCAGTGGAAGGGAGGGGGGGATCCCAAGGCAGCCACCTTGTACTGGTTACCTTCTTTTATCCAACAAAGGCTTGATAGGCATCTCTCTCCACAGGCTCTCCACATGACCCTTAGGGTAGAGAAGAAGAGGGCAGGGTCATGCCTTCAGGAGCTCATGGTCAGCTGACACTCTACAAACATTTTAGGGTTTACAGCAATTTCTCACACTGATTTTGTTCAACACTCACTTCAGTCTGTGAGGCAGGTTTCATGGTTCCCATTTTGCAGATAAGGAAACTGAGGTTTGGAAAGTTACAAAGGTAACATCTAAGTGATGCTGAAAAGGAATGGATAAGATGCTGATTAAGTGAAGACACGTTGTGAAGTGTCTCTGGATTAAGACAAGCCTCAGTGGGGCTGGGACTGCAGAATCTTAAGTGACCCCGTTGGGTCTCACCAGCCTTATCCTGGCCTGAGTGGGCCCCGCTCATGCTCAGAGAGATCGGAGAGAACACTTGGCCGCTGAGCATACAACTTGACAGTCCTGAGACTAGACCCTGAACGCTGAGAAAACTGCCCTCCACCCAACTCCTAACTACAGGGCAGAGACAGGGAAATGGGTGTCTTAGAGGGGAGGGCAGAGTTGGTGAGGAGCAAGAGTGGGGAAGCACAGCCTGTGAGCTGAGACTGGGGCATGACCCCTGGCTGTCAGCACACAAATGCACTCTCTTGATGCCAGCCTGCTGTGTGACTTTGGGAAAGCCCCAACCTTCTCTGAGTCCCTGCTTCCCAGCTCTCTCCAAACTCAAATTCCTAAGGATCCTCCAGCTCTCGATTGAGTGGCACCCTTTCTGCAGTCCCCGGGTGGCCTTTACTTCCTCTTTCTCGCTGTTGTGCCCAGCCTCTGCTGCCCAGCTCAGTGGCTCAAGCGTCACCCTTACTCTTGGAACCTGCAGTCCTAGGCCTGCTCTGCCCTCTTACTCAGGCAGGCCTGAACTTTGGGATCTAAGCAGGTGACCTGGGTGGTTGTGCCCCATGATTGGGCTTTGACCTTTGGCATGTCCACCTGGTCCCTCCCTCCTCCATGGCACACACCTGTCCCCAGTCCTAGGGCAGCCCAGCAAATGCAAGGGACCAGGTTTTTCAGAGAAGGCAGCAGCACTGCACCGAGGGGCTTTTCATCTATCATGAGATGGCCCAGAGAGGCAGTCCTTCCACCCCTCCAGCTCCTCTCTAGGTAACAGCCCAATCCCGGCTGGGAATGCTCCACCCCATCTGACCTCTCAGGCCAAACGTGCGCAGGCCTGTTTTACTGAGGGAGATTTGTCCTAAAGGACAAGTGGACTCACTGAAGCAACTTGGCGAACCTCCCAGCATCCTTATACCTGGTCCACTTTGCATGTGTTAGTTGCTCAGTCGTGTACGACTCTTTACAACTCTATGGGCTACAGCCCGCCAGGCTCCTTTGTCCATGGGATTCTCCAAGCCAGAATACTGGAGTGGGTTGCCAGTTCCTTCTCCAGGGAATCTTCCTGACCCAGGGATCAAACCCAGGTCTTCACATTACCGGCAAATTCTTTATCCTCTGAGCCACCAGGGAAGCCCTGGTTCTCTTTAGGGATGGGGAAATCACCCCTTCCTCAGAAGGTATGGGGCCTAACCAGAATTGAGATAGGTTTGTAGAAATCTGCCCTCACCGGCTGCACCGAGAATGAGGACAGACTAAGGAGCCCTTCTCCAGCCTCCTAAGGGAGAGGGCAATGGCAACCCACTCCAGTACTCTTGCCTGGAGAATCCCATGGATGGAGGAGCCTGGTGGGGTGCAGTCCATGGGGTCGTGAAGAGTTGGACATGACTGAGCGACTTCACTTTCATTTTCCACTTTCATGCTTTGGAGAAGGAAATGGCAACCCACTCCAGTGTTCTTGCCTGAAGAATCCCGGGGATGGAGGAGCCTAGTGGGTTGCCGTCTATGGGGTCGCAGAGTCGGACACCACTGAGGCGACTTAGCAGCAGCTGCAGCAGCAACACAACTGTACTAGCCAAGAGTCACATATTTAATACCAACACTTCTAAGCCTTAGGACACCACCATTATGATATAATTTAATCCTAGTTTTACCGAAATGAGGAAACTAAAGCTCAGCGAGGTCAAGTGGCAGGCACAAGTTCACAGAGCTAAAAAGCGGCAATGAATGAAGGGTCTAACGGAGGCGTGTGATGGGCGCGCCGGGCGATGGCTTCGCGGAGAGCAGGGGGTACAGAGTGTGCATAGCGCCGGCGGTCCGGTCCCCGGAGGGCTGGCAGAGGCAGGTCCTCTTCACCCCGGGACTCAGGGGAGCACAAACTCCCAGAGGCCCGGCACGGCTCTGCCCCTGCTGCGCGGGCCGCTCCGCCCCCGCTCCGCCCCCAGCCCGCCCCGCCCGGGACCGCAGACGGCGCCCGGCGGCGGCGCGAACGGCAGCGAGGAGGGTGGCTCTGGGCTCGGTGCTCACCGCGACTTCCCGCGCAGGGCCCCGCCGGACCAGGACGCGCGTCCTCAGCGGCGCTGGAGGATGCGGCCCCGGTGCCGGGCAGCAGCAGCGGGAAGCCGGGTGCCCTGCAGGTAGGAGCTCGCCCACTCGGCGGGCGCGGAAACTTGGGCCGAGTTTGCGGGCGGCGCGTGGGGAAGGGGCGGGTGGCGCTGCCCCAGGGCGCCCCTACCGGCCGGTCCCGGGATGGAGCGCGCTGGGCCTGGGCCGAGGTGGCGTGGCTCCTTCTTGCCGAGGAGGGGGGCCCCCGGCGGGCGGGCTGCGGGCAGGGGTCGCGCCGCTGCCCCGACTTTCCCTGGATTTCGAGGCCCCGGGGGCCCGGTAGCGCTCTGGAGCTCGGGTGACCGATCCGGCTCGGGGCTGGCGAAGAGGAGCTAAGGCCGAGCCCCCGGGCCTCCCGCGGGGCCCGGCTCACGTGGACTGCCCGGGCGGAGATGAGGGGGCGGCGGGGGCCTTGCCTGGGGGCGGCTGGCACTGAGACGCCTTGGGGCCCTGGACGCGCCCTGCTGGGACGGGACGGCCCTGCGGTTTCCTTGCTAAGGCTTGACTCACCCTCTGGCCGCAGCCCAGGCTGGCGGGATCGCCCGGAGGCGGTGGCTGCCCGAACTCTGCTGCCTGGCCGCCCCCTACCCCGGCCCTCCCGCCAGTTTTTAGATGTCGGTGTGCGGGGCCCCGAGCGAGGGGAGAACGCAGTTCTGGAGGGGAGTGTGTGCAGATACGGGCCAGGCACGTACTTGCAGGCGCGGGTTTGCATGGGTGGCGGCCTGTGTATCGGCCTGCTGGGGTGCACGTGCGCCCCAGCGCCGCCGGGTAGAGCATGGGGACACCCGGAAGCCGGCGGGGTCGGGTGCGGCAGCAGCCCCAAAGCCAGGTCGGTTGAGGGCCCCAGACACTGGAGTTCAGGGCGAGGCAGGTAGAGGACAGGGGCGTGGAGCGGATCCCGCCACCCTTCCCCCACCGCTAGAGCCTGGGCTGCCCCTAGATGCGGTTGTAGCGTAGGCAGGGCCCAAAACCTCAGCCGGGGGAGGTGTGAGAACACGGGAAGCGGAGCCGATTCAGCCTCTAAAAGGCGCTGGCCACAGCTGGGCAGGATCGCTCTCTTCTTCCTGGTCTTGTCCAATGTCTATCAGGAGACCCCTTAGGCGTTGGAACTGGGCCAGGGAGCTGTTTGCGCCCCCTGCTGTTTAGGGCAGGGATGGCACGGCGGCGGTGGGCTCCTCTCCTGGCCGCTGCTTGAGAATGGGGCTCCCAGCCCAGCTCCAACTTGTCAGGAAGCTGCTGGATGGCCCGAAGAGTGATGTGGCCCTGCTCCCTGGAGCCCTGCCCTTCTTCAAACAATTGCTTGCCTCTTCGGGTGTGTGAGGGAAGGAGGCACCTACACTTGGGCTACCATTTAGCTTGGAGAGGGGCCTTGCCTTGAGGGGTTGTGTGCTGGGCTCTCTACCTTCTAATAGCAGGAGGTTGTGTTACCCCCATACCCTTCATAGCTCTCTGCTGGTTCCCTAGAGCCCTCATCTCTCCCCCAAGATTTGGGGGTCCCAAGAGGCCTCACCTTTATTGGATGAGTCCCAGGGGTGTCGCAGGAAGTCCCCAGGGCAAAGGGCACACAATGCGCAGAGCCCAGGAGAGAATGGCTCTTGGGGGCTGGGGCTGGGTATGGAGAAGGTCCCAAGGAGTGTGTGGGGGAAGTGAGACTAGAGCCCACACTTAATTAACCCAGAGCTCCCCAAGGGCAGGGGTCTCAAACCCCACCCCCAAACCATACAACCACTTCTTGCAAAGCTGCTGTGCACCGGGGTGGGAGGCTTTCCCCTTGGGATGCATGCCCTGTTGTAGGGCACTGCCATCGGTATTGTGGCCCCGATGCCCCTTCCTGTCTTCTCAGGACCATCCACTTCTTCATGCTGGTCTGAGGTTAGAGTCTGGCCAGGAGGTGAGACAACTGTCTGAGTGTTGCCTGGCTTCCTTGGTGTACTTAGGCTGGAATGAGGGTGGTCACTGGCTCCCATAATACCCTTGGCTTGTGCCAGTCTAACTCTGAGCCTGTGGGTGTTATTGATCACCAGCTGAAGGGAGAGAACTGCAGGGGTTGTTGGGGGGTGGAAGTTGGTCTTGGCTTGGTGACAGAACCCTGTGACACCTGGCCCATGGCCTAATCATAGCAAGATTGAGCTGATTCATCCTTCCTAAGCCACCTGAGGGTTTCGGGGAGCAGGGCACTGGGGGAGGTAGAAGCAGGTCAGTGTGGTTCTAGCAGGCTGGCCTCAGATGACCTCTCCTGGGCCATGGGGTACCTGCTGCCTTGAGGAAATCCACATTGACCTCTCTGGGTCTTGCTTGGCCTAGCTTGGGGACCTTAGAGTCTCTCTGGCACTTTTTTCCTTCAGTACAAGGGGGTCATTGCCAACTAGCACTTCGTGACCGTGGAAGCTCCTCCCTGGATATTCACTGCATCTCGCCTCCCCACCTGCTCCACGGTCCTGTGCTGCCCCCGTGCGCCTTGGGACAGCTGCAGCTTGGGGCTGGGATGGACACAGGCGCTCCTGCACTTTTGTGGGAGCTTCCTGTTGCTGCCACAGCGCCATCTGCTGGACAGTCTTTGCTCTCCTGGTGAGGTTGGTTCTAGGGTGAGGGTGGGGCTTACACCAAAGGTTCCCCAGGGCCACCTCTCCTGGGGACTGCTACTCTCTAAAACCAAGCCAGTATGTGTCCTTCTGGGCCTGGGGACTTGGTTCCAGGTCTGGCTGCTACTTTTTAATAAGACTGACAGGTCAGAAAGTGAGATCTAGAGTGTCACAGGAAATCTGGATTTGTAGACAATGCCTGATTCCACACCTTGCCTGCTGTAGGAATCTGGAAATCACTGTGGCATCTAAGACTTAAGAGCTTGTAGTGGGAAGTAGGAAGCCTGCTTCTCATCCCATCTCTTCCATCAATGACTGGGATAAACAGGACTCCTCATCTGTATATGGATGGAAGTAGGAACAGGAGGAGTAGCCAAGCAAAGTGACCCTCAGACTGTGCTCCCCAGAGTCTGAAACTTCAGAAGGGGTCTTGGGAGTCATGTGGAGTAAAGCTGAACTGAAGGGACTCCAGGAGTGGGGGTAGGGGTATAGTAGAGCTGCTGCTGCTGCAGCTGCTGCTAAGTCGCCTCAGTCGTGTCCGACTCTGTGTGACCCCATGGACGGCAGCCCACCAGGCTCCTCCATCCCTGGGATTCTCCAGGCAAGAACACTGGAGTGGGTTGCCATTTCCTTCTCCAATGCATGAAAGTGAAAAGTGAAAGTGAGGTCGCTCAGTCGTGTCCGACTCTTCGAGAGTCCCATGGACTGCAGCCCACCAGGCTCCTCCATCCATGGGATTCTCCAAGCAAGAGTACTGGAGTGGGATGCCATTGCCTTCTCTGATAGTAGAGCTGCTGTGTAAGAATTCTTTAAGCAAAAGGTTTTACAGCTTTAGCAATAAAGTTGGCTCATGCGTGCATTCATTCATCCGTACATAAATGGATGTACTTAGCATATATGAATCTGTGCATGAAGGGGTGTACTTAGTATCCATACATGATTGTACTTAGTGAGCATCTACTAAGTGGCAAGTTCTTAGGCATGGCAGTGAGTCAGTGAGAACAGCAGTTCTCTGTTGCTTGCCTGTGGCCTGTTTTTTTGACAGCCCCTGCCTCTCTTCTCTCTCCCAGGTCAGCGTTTGAGTAGCTGGGGCCCTGGAGGGCTTGAAGCCTTCACAGTGATGGCGGAGAAGCGGCCACTGGGGACCCTGGGGCCTGTGATGTATGGGAAGCTGCCCCGCCTAGAGGCAGACTCCGGGCCCGGCCACAGCCTACTCCCCTCTTCTGGTAACCAGGACCCCTGCAGCTACAAGGGTGCCTACTTCTCCTGCCCCATGGGGGCTCCTCCTAAGACAGGGTCTGAGCGATTGGCTTCCTGGTCCCCATACCCACCCTTGTACCCTACCAACATGGCAGGACCCCCACTCCGAGCAAACAGTCTTCTGACCAGCTGCCTGCTCTACCGCCCGCCCACAGAAAGTTCTGAGAAGGTGCAGGACGCTGGCCCTGTCGAGCTCCTGCCCTTTGGTCTCCAGTCTCACTCCTACCCAGGTCCCCCACTGGCGGCACCCAAACCTGTCTACCGTAGCCCCCTGTGTTACGGGCTCTCGACGTGCCTGGGAGAGGGGGCACCGAAGAAGCCTCTAGATGTTGACTGGACGCTGGTGACCGGATCCTTGTTACCACCAGTGGACCCGTCTTGTTCTCTGCCCCCAGCCTCTGGCAAGGGCCAGTTCCTGGATGGCACCTTCTTGCGTGGGGTGCCAGCTGGGGCGTCTGACAAAGACTCCTCGGCGAGCTTCTCCCCCTGCCAGGCCTTCTTGGAGAAGTACCGGGCCCTCCACAGCACAGGCTTCCTGGCCTCGAAGTATGCGAGTCCTTACTCTGGGGACCCCAAGCAGGCGTTGTCCGAGGGCCCCCCGAGTCCTTGGACCCAGCTGGCCCAACCCCTAGGACCAACCTGCCAGGACGCAGTGCCCCCTCACTATCCGCTGCCCCACCCCACACAGCCCGTGCCTTGCTTGCCAGCCTGTCGCCACCCAGAGAAGCCGGGCAGCTATGGCTCAGTGCTCCCACTGCAGCCACTGGGAGCCCCCAAGGGGGCTGGGTACCCAGCTGGTGGGCTGAACAGCCCCTACCTGAGGCAGCAGGCCGTTCAGACACCCTGTATGCCCCCTGTGGGGCTGGACACTTACGCCTACCCCTCCGCTCCCCTCCCAGCACCTTCGCCAGGCCTCAAGCTGGAGCCACCTCTCACCCCACGCTGCCCACTGGACTTTGCCCCCCAAACGCTGGGCTTCCCCTATGCCCGGGAGGACCTCTCTCTCTACGGAGCATCCCCAGGGCTTGGAGGGACGCCACCTTCCCAGAACAATGTGCAGGCCTTGCCAAAGCCCGGGGCCTTCCAGCGGGCATGCCAGCCTCTGCCTGCCAGCCGGCCATGCTCAGAGCTCACGAGGCCTGCAGAGAAGCCCGTGCAGGAAGCCGAGGAGAAGATGTGGCTGCCCAGCTGCAGAAAGGAGCATCCTCAGCCGCAGCCGCAGGCCAAGCCCCAGCCCCGGCCTGATGAGCGCCCCGGGGTACCCATTGTCATCGGAGATAGTCCAGTTCCGCACACCCCACCGCCGCTCCCACCCTGTGCCCAGGAGCGCCAGTCTCTGCCACAGGATGAGGGCTCACTGCCCCCCAGCTCTCCACCCATGCCGGTCATCGACAATGTCTTCAGCCTGGCCCCCTACCGTGACTACCTGGACGTGCCAGCACCCGAGGGCCCAGCTGAGCCTGAACCGGCCCCAGCCCCCAGCGAGAGCCACGACAAAGACTGTGGAAGGCCCCTACCTGCCCAGGAAACCCCCTCCAGTGAGCAGCCCTCACATAAGGAGGAGGTGGCTCTGGACTTAAGTGTGAAGAAGACCGCCGCCGAGGCCTCCCCCACCAAGGTCCCTCATCCCATGGGACGTGCCAAGCGCACCCCAGCCGTGGATATGCTGGCCGCAGGAAGCAATGTCTCCAACGTGCCAGGTACGGGGGACATGGTCTCCAATCCGCAGGGCCTGCCAAAGGCAGTCACAGAGACGTCAGAACCACCTGGGGTGCCAGTGACCACAGAGGCCACACCAAGGACCAACTTCCACAGCTCGGTGGCCTTCATGTTTCGAAAGTTCAAGATCATCCGGCCAGCACCCTTGCCTGCAGCTGTGGTCCCTGCCGTGCCCACCTTGGCCCCTGCCCCGGCCCAGCCTGCACCCACCCCGACTCCCACCCCGGTGCCCCCTGGACTACAGATGCTCACCCAGCCCTTGCCCGTGGCCTGCTTTGGCCTGACACTGCCCAGCCCTCCAGCTGTAGCCATGGCCTCCCCCGCCTCCGTGCCTGCCCCAGCTCCATCGCCCGCACCAGCTCCGGCTCCGGCTCCGGCTCCCGCTCCAGTTGCTGGCCCCTCCCCAGCTTCTACCCCCGCCACGGCCGACTCCTCAGAGCAGCACTTCGCAGGACTGCATGCATCCTTGTGTGACGCCATCTCGGGCTCCGTGGCCCACTCCCCACCTGAAAAGCTGCGCGAGTGGCTCGAGACGTCTGGGCCCTGGGGCCGGGCGGCGTGGCAGGACTGCCAGGGCGTGCAGGGGCTGCTGGGCAAGCTGCTGTCGCAGCTGCAGAGCTTCGTGTGCACGCAGCAGTGCCCCTTCCCCCACGTGGTGAGGGCCGGGGCCATCTTCGTACCCATCCACCTGGTGAAGGAGCGGCTGTTCCCGCGGCTGCCGCCTGCCTCCGTGGACCACGTGCTGCAGGAGCACCGTGTGGAACTGCGGCCCACCACACTGTCGGAGGAGCGGGCCCTGCGGGAGCGTGCCCTGCACGGCTGCACCTCGCGCATGCTGAAGCTGCTGGCGCTGCGCCAGCTGCCCGACATCTACCCGGACCTGCTGGGTCTGCAGTGGCGAGACTGCGTCCGCCGCCAACTGGGTGAGCATGGGGCCACCCCCGTAGCCGCCGGAGCTGTGTGAGCGAGTGATAGGTGTGTGGGCTGTGTGAGTGGTCACCGCTGGGGGCTGAGGGATTCCTGGGCCTCTGGGAAGGACTCATCCCAGTACGGGGGAAAGGCAGGGGCTGGCTTTCTGGGGGGGCCCCCATCTTTCTTCACCCCCAGTGTCAACGAGCACCTTCACAGCCTCCTCTGTAAGCCCCTGAGCATGTCAGCTTGCCAGCTGCTCCGTCCCCAGGGAAACTTGGCCTTCCCTCCACGATCCCTGCTCCCCCACTTCCTCCGTTGTGCCTTTTCCATCTTTGGTGCAAGTTTCTCGTCTGGTGTTCCTGGGGCTCTGACCAGGCCCCGTGTCCTGTCTGAGGTCATTTCCCCTTGTGTGTGTCCTGCCCCGCCTCCACACTTCTGAGCTCAAGCCCCAAGTTGCCGACTGCTTGCTGGGCTTCTGCACCTGGGGTCTCTCCTGACCCTTAGCTTCACCTCTGCCTGAGCTTGCTTCCCACCCCAGTCTGTCCCGGCCCAGTGAGCAGCACTGTACTCAGCCAGCGCTCAGTAGTTCCCCAGTCCTCCCAGGTAGACACTGGAGTTGCCTGTGAGTCGATGCCATTCTGCGGTTTGCTTTTCCCTGCCATGTGAAGTCTGTGCGTGGTGTGCTCCCCTGTGACCTTCTTGTGTCTGAGAGCGTCTTCTGCATCAGATCAGGCATCTGGACCTTGCCCTCAGGAGGGGCTGCAGTGCCACCCAGGTGGACCGTGGCCATCGCACTTAGCCAGGGCTTTGGTGATGGCGCCAAGTGGTGTCTGTTGCTGCCTGTCCTGCTTCAGGACATTTGGCATCGAAGGCCGAGGCCCCCTCTGTAGTCCGCCACCCACCTGACCTTCCGTCCTCCAGGCCTCTGGCTTTGTCTCCCCAGAAACTCTTTCCTGTCCCCTTCCCATCCCGGCAGCCTTCCCCTGGACTTTGATCTGGTCCAGGCTCCATAGAGAGGAGACCTGAGGCAACAAGGGATAGATGTGGAGCTTGGGGTCTGAGTGACCAGCATTGCTGACCCCTGAGCACTTGAGAGATTGAGTCATTTGCTCTAATGGGGTGCAAAGAACATGCAAATACAAGTATTCTATTCTTGGATGAGAAGGAATGAAGGTGGGTGGGTGTCGATGCCTCACTCACAAGCCCTCCAGCCATTTGGGCTCTCTGGGGCCCACAGAGGGGCGGGTCATTTTTCCTGCGCTGGGCAGTGGGGCCCAGCTTCCTGCCTCTGGCTGCGTTTTGGGGCCCTGGTCTCCACCCTCCCGTATCTTTGTGGAGCTGCTCCTCAGAGGTGTCCTTAGACAGGGCTCCCCTGACAGCCTGCCTTCCAAGCAGGAGCCCCCTTTCACCCCCTCCCCCTGGGCAGTGCTCTCAGCCCCGCCTTGCCTGGGCTCTGTCCCTTGTTCTGGCTCTGGGGATGATGTGGCAGGGCCCCCTCTGTTCCTCAGTTCCCACAGCTGTTCACTGAGCCTTTAGATCAGACCAGTGGTGTCTGGCCTGTTGAGCCCCTTTGCTCTCGTTCTTGTGCCCAGACAGGCCCTGGCGGGGTCCCCTCATCAGATTGAGCACTGGCATCACCCGGGGAGAGGCCTGCCCTTTTGGCTTGATGGGCTTGACAGTCTTGCCCATGGGCACGTGCTGGGGAGGGTCATGATGTCTGTGACCTTACCAGGGCTGCCCTCACCCGGGACAGCAGAACCACTGGTTTAGCTGGTTTTGGGGGCCCAAAGATGGGACCTGAGGGTGTTCTGGGTCTACGGCCTGACAGTCTGTTCATTTTCCAGGTGACTTTAACACCAAGCCTGGATCAGTGCCCTCTTCGGAATCCACCGTGGCCAGAGAGGAGCCAGGGAGCCTAGACCTGACTTGGAAGTCAGCTGCCCCCAAAGCCAAAAAGCCAGGGAGGAAGCCACCGACCCCTGGCCCAGAGAAAGCAGAGGCGACTGCTGTGGGGGGGTCACGAGGTGCCTCCCCCACCCCTGCTGCTGGCGCCACGGTGAAGGCACGCTTCCGCAGCCTGCTTGAATCTGCCTGGCTCGATGGGCTGGCACTGCCCACTTGGGGCCACAAGGCCTCGGGACCGGACCGGACCGCACCACGCCCGCAGCTGTTGGGCAGCCAGAGCCACCAGCTGTAGCCTTAGGTCACCACTGCTGTTTGGAGATCTGTGGATCCCTCTAAGCCCTGCTCCTGCCATTCCAGCTACTGAGGGCCAGGAGTGGACACAGCCTTGCGGTTTTTCCAGCCCTTACCCTACTCGCCACCCCTCACCCCGGGCTGGGCTGAGAGCCCCTGAACTTTTAACTTGAGGGTGTTTATCAGAAAGGATATTTCCTATTAGAGAAAAGGTGTGGGCCTTGGAGCACAACAGACTTGGGCTCGAGTCCTGGCTCCTATTCCTGGCTGTGTAAGGGCAGGCCCCTGCCTCTCTTGTGCCCACGGTTCTCCATTTGTAAAATAGCACAACACAGCCTACCTCACAGGGTTGTTGTGGAGTGATGCCCGACACACACCCATCACGGTTTGCTCTCTGCTTCCTGCCCCAGAACAGGAGACGGGAGCTCGGCTGGGGCCTTCCTCTAGAAAGTCCTTGTGTGGCATCTTAGAGTGGTCCCTTGTCCAGTGTATGTGGCACACACTTTCTAGAGTCATTTCCGAGGGAACCTTAGAGCTGCAGCCCCAGCGTTCAGGATTTGACCCTAATCCCCCAGTCGGGAGCTCCCTGAGGGAGCCCCTCCCCTTCCACAGGGGCATAGGGATACAGCCCGGGGCTGGCATCCTTGTCCTGCTGCTTTCACCCCTGGGAGCCCTGGCCTCTGATGAACTGACCCAGTGACTTCCCTGCGCTGCTGCTGTGACCTGGTGCGTTTTCCCAAGGAAGTTGTGTGTTTGCAGGAAGCCAAGCAGCTACAGGGACTCAGGGACTAAAAGGGACAGGCTGAGTGACAGCTCAGCCCTGGAAGTCTCCGAAGATGTCAACAAAGTAAGGACTTTGGCCCTCCCCACACCAGGGTCCCAGCAGCCACTCCTGCTGTGGGTTAGCTCCTTGCAGAGTGCTGAACTGAGCCAGAGGCTGGCAGGTTGGGCCTCTGGCCTAGTTAAGGTTTGTAATAGGGCTGTGGGCCCTGGAGAGAGGCCATTGAACATTAAAAACATTTGGGTGGTTTTTGGACTTGAGGCTTGACTTTGTCTTGGTGAGGGGAGGGGTGTGTGTCGTAGGTTGGCTCCACGTGTCGTCACTGGGTCCCTCGCCCTTCATTCACAGTCTGCAGCTCTCTGCTCCCAGCCCACACATGCCGAGGCTCTCCAGCACCCTCTGCCCGCTAGCTCGGGCCATGTGGGTCCTGGGGCTTGCTAGTCTGTAGCCTACTGCCCCATGAGAAATGCTGGTCACCAGACACCATCGCATACCCCTCTCCCAGGACCAAGGACATACCTGCCAAGTTCTAGGTAGGACAGAGCTGTCCCCATCCCCCCACCCCACCCCTGGGACAGCCCCTCTCACATCTTAGCTGGGCTTAGGTTCCCTTCAGACACCTTGCCTCTGCTGGCCTGTATTCCTACAGGTTTGTTCTCAGGGCTGCGGAGGTTGCTTCCTAACCATCCATCTGGGCAGAGCCAGTCCATGAGGGCTGGTCACACCTACCAGCATCAACCCTAATATCTGTGGGTTTTCACTGAGCTCAACTACATTATTGTGTAGACCCGTTGCCTCCTGTACTCTAACCATACAGGCCTGAGGAGTGCCCTGGCCATTGATGGCGGAAGGGAAGTATGTGTTCAGTCGTGTACAACTCTTTTTGACCCTATGGATGGTGTAGCTTGCCAAGCTCCTCTATCCGTGAAATTCTCCAGGCAAGAATACTGGAGTGGGTCACCATTCCCTTCTTCAGGGGATCTGATGTAGGAATCAAACCCAGGTCTTCTGCATTGCAGGTGGATTCTTCACTGTATGGGCCATCAGGGAAACCCAAAATGTGAGTTGCCTCTGTGGACTGTACAGGAATTGAACCCACAACCTTGGCATTAATTGCACCACACTCATCATCTGAGCTAACCAGGAAACAGGCAACTCTGACACGTGTGACTGTAGGGCAGAACCTGGAGGAAGAATGCAGTGGAAGCTCAGGAGGGGCTTAATGGGGTGGCGTGGTGAGGGCTCAGTGAGAAGGTGTCCTTAGGTTCCAGATGAGATGCTTCCTGCGTGGAAGCCACATAGGAAGATGCGGGTGAAAGGAGTGCCGGGTGTGGCCTGAGGAAAACCACGTGCGGAGGCTCAGGGGTAAAGTCTGGGAAGGATTAGAAGTGTGGCTGGAGTGTGGGAGCAAAGTGAAGAAGGTGGGGCCTGGTTACGGCTCAATCCATCCTGCTGGCAGCTCATTCAGTCCTGCAACCTGAAGAGCTGGGGTGTGGTTCGTGCTGTTTAGAGGAAGGTGAAGAGCAGAGAGTCTGAGTCACTCGGGGTACTAGAGGGAGAG
Source organism: Capricornis sumatraensis (assembly GCF_032405125.1). Taxonomy (NCBI): domain Eukaryota; kingdom Metazoa; phylum Chordata; class Mammalia; order Artiodactyla; family Bovidae; genus Capricornis; species Capricornis sumatraensis. The sequence goes on along the minus strand of NC_091087.1, from coordinate 40,762,384 downwards.
ACAGGACTGCACTGAACGCCCTGGGCTTCGTCCTCAGTTGCCAGCGCCTTGGTGGATTTGGCTCTGATTCTTGCTTCTTTACTTTCTTATTTTCTTTTCCCTCCTTCCTTTCCCGCCTCCGTCTGTCCCTCCTTTCCTGCCTGCCTTGTACACCTAGAGCGTCCCCTGTTACCTGCCAGAGTGCACATCCTGCCAGCCATTACAGGGCAGGAACTGAGGCCCTGGGAACAGGACTCCGCACCCGAGTCCATGCGTCCAACCTGGGGCCCCAGGAGCGGGGCAAGGGCGGAGCAGAACTGTAGCGAGGGTCGGGGTGGATGCCTCTTGGGACAACTCTGTCCTGGGAGCCCAGCCTGAGGGGAGAGACCTAGCCCTGGCCTGAGGGGTCTATTAAGGGAGCAGATACGACGGTGTTCCAAGGAGCCCCAGCCTAAGTGGTGGGGACGGGTCCAAAGCTCTACCCCAGGCCTCCTGTCCAGGAGACAGTGCTACCACCCGTCACAGTTGTTCACAAAGCTCGTTCCATTCTTTGATAGGAATATCGATGGCTAACAGCTGAGGGCAAGGAAGCCAGGGTGGGGTGTGGAAGCGAGCATGGTGGCTGCCCGCACCCCTTGAGGAGACTGGAATGGGGCCCACTCCACTGTGTCCATCCAAGTGGCTCTTCTGACCCCACAGTTCCCCTGCAACTGGCTAAGTCTCCTGGGCTGGGCTGCAACCAGGCAGGACTTTTCGAGCAGTCCCTTGGTAAATGCTCTCCTGGGCCCCATGGAGAAGGGTCTTAGGCAGAGCCCTGGAATCTAGGTTTTAATTGAACTCCCAAGGGGACACTGAGTCAGGAATCATTTCCAGTAACACAGACTACTACTTCCTCTGGGTCACAGGTGGGGAAAGCCGTCCAGGAACTTGCTGATGGTCGCATCAAGTCAGGCGCTGTGTCCAGACCTAGAGCAGACCAGGGGCCGTGTCCAGTCCTGAGGGTTCGGGGCCAGTGGGGAGCGGAGAACGTTCTGTGCCCGGCTCTGCTCCGCCCTCTGTTGGCTGGGCCCAGACCTGCCCTGGCCTGGGTTCTCTGCCCAGGTGGCCTCACTAGGCAACACGTGCGGCCTCTTTCCTTTTACATTACTAAAAGGAGGCAGGTGCTCAGGTGAGCCTTCAGTTTGCTTGAGGCCCTGCCCCCTGGCTGCCCAACCTGCTCCACAGCTTAATACAAATGGCCAAGGGTCCCGACCCACTAGTTTTGCAGCCAGGAGTTAAGCCTGCAAGGAGGTGAGTGAGGGGGCAGCTCTGTAGGGTGTCAGGGGTGAGGAAGAGAGCGGGGCTGTGGGGGGTTGAGGGGCTTGAAGACACCCCACTCCCAACCTCCGCAGCTTCCTCCCCGGCTTGTTGTCACTGAGGGGTTAAGTGAAGGGGCTATTTTTCCTTGGTCCCCGCAGAGGAAATGGAGCAGGGCTCACTCCCACCTGACGGAACATGCCTCTGCTGACCTCAAAAGCCCCTCTAGAGGTGGGAGTAGTCGCCTCAGCCCCTGGGGCCACCTCCAACCCTGCCTGCTGCCCCATAGGCCTGGCCCCAGCTGAGTAAGCTGGAGTGAGCGCGGGGTGGTGTGGGGAAGGCGGCGGGGGGCTCTGGCCGGTGGCACCAGGCCCTGCTGCTGGCTGCTGTCTTCTCTGCCCTCTGGACCTCTGCCCGGGCAGCTTCCCCAGCCCCCACCCCTCGTACTCCTCAAGGGGGTGCCCAGCCCAGTCCAGGGCCAGCCTCCAGCCCCCAGGGCAGGGGAGGGGCCGCAGGGCCCTACTCTCCCCTGGCTGGACTGAGGTTGGCAGGCAGGTGGGAGGCTCCTTGGGGATGCCAACCATGGGCATTCTAGCTGCTGCCCACCCACGCTTGTAGCCACCCCATCTGGCCCCCCTCAGCCTGCACTGGCCACTCTGCTTCCTGCACCCCCACCTCTTTCTTCCAGGGGCCCAATTCCCAGGCTCCTGTGCCTTCTCAGGGCAGTAGGGACCTAGGCTCCTGGAAAGGGGGTGCTGAGCCCCTGAGCTCCTTGGAAGGACCTCAAGAGGCCCCTCCAATGACTGCCAGGCCTGGCAGGGGGCCCCCTGCTCCTCTTTCCACCAGCCCCCAGATGAAATCATCAACAAGCCCCTGTCCTTCGCATGCAGGGATAGTGAGGCTGGGGCATTCCTCTCTCCTGATGGTTCACAGCCTGGGATTCCAAGAGTGGCGGCTTCTTCTCAAACCCTGCTAAACCTCCCTTCCCCAAGCCCCACTGTCAGAGGGACTGGGGTTTGGCTTGGGGCCCCAGAGCAGAAAATCTAGAAGCTTTCACCAGCCTGTTGCCTGCTGAGGGCTTGGCCCTCCTTCTGAAGGGTCCTCAGTGAGTCCTGGGCTCCCATCCACCATGAGTGGTGATGAAAGTGCTTGGGGAGGCCTGGGTCCCTCAACAACCCTGGGCCCTGCCCGCCTCTCTGCAAACAACCCTGGGCCCTGCCCGCCTCTCTTGACACGTCCTCGATATGGGAGAGCCAGGGCCACCCTGACCAGACTTCCCTGGCACTTCTCAGCTTGCTGCCTGCTGGCTCTGAGGACACACGGTCGCCAGCTTCCAGGGGGCCTGTCTTCCCCAGCACCGCCGTCTACCAGCACCCTGCCATTGCTAAGCCCCGCAGGTGGCACGAGTCCCAGCCACTACACCTGGTCCCCACCAGCTCTGCCTGCTGCTTCCCCAACACTGCCTTCTAGCCTGATGGGTGTCCCAGGCCCCCAGCCTCTGGTTCCCCAGCCCTTGCCAGTTGTCCTGCTTGGAGCCTTTCTGGACATGATGCTGCCCCAACTGGAGGAAGCACAGGCCTCTCTCCTGGCCTGGATACCCCTGGCCCAGCCCCTGGCAGCCTAGTTCCCTCCAGCACTCCTCAGGACTGGGGGGGACAGAGCCTACCAGGATTCTTGGCCTCCTTAATCAATAGAAATTGATCAGAGGCCAGACAGGAAATTCAGGCAAGTCTTTATTAGGGCCCCTGCTGCAGCAGGGAGGAGCCAGAACAAGCAAGTTTCCCTTGCTTCTTGCTCTCAGGATGGCGGTGGTGGGGGCGAGCAGGTTACTTATATGGGGTGAGGGTAGAGGTGTGTTCAGGGGTTGGGTCAGAGGGGTGGCTTAGGTGGTTTGCCCACCCCTTAGGTGGTGTTGCTTGCAGAGGGCATGCACAGTATCCTGCTTTTGTTCCCGGTTCTTTAGAAGTGGCAGTTGGGCTTTTTGGTCTCTTTCTGTGTCATCCAGAATTTGCCCCCACCTGTGCAGAGATGTGTGTCTGGGTGCCTGCATTGCAGCAAAGGGTGCCTGGCCTGCCTTCAGGAGACCCCTCCCTGCTCGGCTGGTGCCACGTTCTGTGCACCTGGCGTGCTTTCCATGCAGCCCCAGTAGGTCTCCCTGTTTCCTTGTGGCCCCCAGGCTGACCTCCCTGATGTGGGTCCTAACCTCCTGCTGGGCCCACCATGAGGCTTCTGCAATACTTCCTCTCATGCTGGTCTTCCTCCCAGGGACCCTTCTGGAGCTTGATGCTACAGACTTCAGTGAGGGAGAGCCCAGTGCCCCTTCCCCCTTGGCTCTGTGGCTGGGAAACCCACACCAGGTCCTCAGACCACTCCAGACCCACAGCCTCCTCTTTTTTGACTGCTGGCCCATCCACAACCTGGACACTGGAGCCCCAGGGCATAGAGGTGTAATGACCCCCAGGACATCACCCTCAAGCAGAGCCTACCGGCACTAGGCCCTGGCTCTCAAGGTTGACCCAGGCAGTGGGAGTGTCCCTGGGCAGAGGGCTCAGTCCTGAGGACCCAGCTGTCCTCCCGCCTTGGCTGCTGGGGCCCCCAACTCGACTCATTCAGGAGTCCTGGAGATCACCGCAGGAGGCCATAGCCAGCAGCAGGGAGTGCCTGGTGTTTCTGTCCCTCGTTTTATGTTGCCCACTTGGGTGTGAAGGGCTGGGTGCTTTGGGGGGACTACAAGTGCCCTCTGGTCAGACTTATGGGAGTGCCCTTGTCCCACAGGCAGGTCTGAGCAGTCCAGGCCCAAAGACAGAGGGACTCTGCTCTTCCCTTGAGCAGAGTCCCTCTGTATTTCCAGCCAACCAGCAGGCTCAAAGCCCCGGTAATTGTTGGGTGGCCTGTGTCCCATTCCACTCTGTCCCTGGCTCCAGTCCTGGCCTGGAATGTAGGTACCTTACAGTTGGAGGTCACAGATGGCAGGTTGTTACAGCATGACCTGCCTGTGCCCAGGGCGTGGCCACCAAGGCTCCCATGCCCTTCTCCACTTCCATGGACATCATCTACGCACTGCTCATCCCCCAACCCCAGCCCCGGCTCAGCCTGGAAGTCATCCTGACAGTAAGAATAGTGCCACCCAAGTTATGGGCTGAGCAAGGAGAAGCCTGCTTAGGGGGTGGCTGGTAAAGGGCCTGAGGCCGAATGTCTGGGAATTCCTCCCAGCTCATTTTCCTTTCTCCTTGGCCCCCAAAGAAGGCAGTTTTCTCCTCCCCAGCCCCAAACACACATTGCTGCCCCTGGCTTTTCTCTCCCTACCCTCGTGGGACTGATGCTTTGTTTTGTCCTGGGTTCCATGTGACAGGCAATTATCCCTCCTTTCCTCTTCAAAGGCCAGCTGAGGCAGCTAGGTGAATAGATCCCCCATGGCCCCAGCTCTTAATAGAACCGAACCCAGTCTTTCCCTGGTGGCCATGCCCAGTGGAGTCCACGCTTCGAGGCCTCCCTCTCCTCTGCCCAAGCGCTTCCTGTCCTCCTTGCCGGCCTCCTAAAATCCAGTCTGATTCTAGTACATCTTCTCGGCTCCATGCGTTGGGTAGGCTGCTAAGCCTAGGTTTGGGTCCCTGCCCATCTCTAAAGCCCCTTCCAGGCTGGGGAGGGGCCTGGCCTCCCCTGCTGGCTAGCCCACCGGCAGAGTCCTCGCCACACCGGCTCCCTGCAGCCAGAGTGTCGGTGGAGGCTGGGAGCAGATTCTGCCTGCCGCCTCAGATCTTCCTAGCACCGTGGCAGCCAAGGTGGGCCAGCACATGGGTACCTACTGCCCCTGGTGCGTGGGTCTGGCCTCGCTCAGCCCCAGTGGTGTGTGTGGGGAAAGTGCTGCCCACCGTCTCCTGGAACATGCCTGTTATTGCACTTTTGTCCCTCCTGGGTTCCCTGGCCGACCCTGTGAGGATGCCTGTTACCTACTCTTCTGACTGCCCCGTGGCCCAGCTCAAACCTTCCCCTAGCCCTATGAACCTTTTCCCCACGGGTCAGCCTCCACTTCTTGCCCCCTCACTCTACAGCTTTCTGTAGGTGTTCATGTTAGGGCTGGGTTTTAAGGGATGGCATGTGAGAGTTGAAACTAGGACCTGGATGGCTGTGATCCCCTCAGGGTAAGGCCCTCATCTGCCCCAGCCTCACCTTCTAGAACAGCCCAGAACCCTGCCTCCTTTGGTTTCAGGCCTTCTGGGAGCTGAGGTTGCCCTTGTTTGCCTTCCAAGGCAATATCGACATCCTCTTATGACTGCAGGGGTTTTCCTTGATTAGAGTCTCTGTGGCAAAACAAAGCTAGAGTATTGATCCAGAATGGCCTGGGGCCCCTATTCACTGTCTTAAAACTTTGATGGTGTTGTGCCCTTCAGAGTATACCTCGGAGCACCTGGAGCCTGTGAAGCTGCCTGTCACCTTGTTAATCCTGATCAGAATGAAAGCCAACTCAAGCCCACAGAGCAAGCCAAAAGCAGGTGCAGCCCCTCCATCTCCACAGCCTCTGAGCTGGGAGAACATTGTTCCCAGGGCCTGGAGGCAGAATCAGGAGGACAAGGCTCCATGGGGTGGAGCCTCTTAAGGGGTGGTTCTGGGACCAGGACTGCCAAACCTGCCCCTTCTCCTATAAGTCTACTGGCCCCAGAGATAGCAAGTATCTTGTCCAGGAACAGAGTGGAACCTTGGACTTCCTTCTCACTCAGCTGCACTTTCCCCACCCCTGCCAGGTGCTGGAGCAGCCAGGCAGGACGCGTCCTGCAAAAACCTCTTTGTCTCCCTTCACATCTGGTTAGGAGGGGGAGGGAGGAGATGGGTTGGCTTCCCTGCCAGCTCATCTCCTGTTCGAGGAGAGATGGCATCTGGGCTGCAGCATCTCATTCTTAGATGAGAAAAGTGAAAAATGAAAGTGTTAGTTGTGTCCAACTCTTTGTGACCCCATGGACTGTAGACTGCCAGGCTCCTCTGTCCATGGAATTCTCCAGGCAAGAATACTGGAGCGGGTAGCCATTTCATTCTCCAGGGCATCTTCCCGACCCAGGGATCTAACCCCAGTCTCCTGCATTGTAGGCAGATTCTTTACCATCTGAGACACCAGGGAAGCCCCCTGGTTCTTATCTGGCCTTGGGCAAGTACCCTCACTTGCTTCCTAATCCAGGTACCCAGGAGCCTAAGTCTGTCTCCCTAGAGGTCCTTAAACCCATCCCCTGGCAGTCCCCTCTCCTAACCCTGAGGGACCCAGGGCACAGCCATTCCCAGGGCTGCCCCACCAAGACTGGCTCTGGTCACAGCAGCTTCCTGCTGGAGCCTTGGGGCCATCATCTTGCCACCTTCCAGCCCCCTGGGTGGACATCTAGCCCATAGTTCTTGGGCCCTGGACTTAGACCTGAAGGTCTTTCTGTTGTTGATGAATCTTCTTGGCAGATGCAAGACACAGCTTTGCTGGATGTCTCAGGCAAGGTTAGGCTCCCTCCCTGTAGCACTGACATCTGTTTGTCAAGCCTCAACTAGGCTATAGGCTGAGGGAGGGGATAAGGTCTCACTTATGTGGACAAGATCCCAGGAGGAAACTTGTTTAAGCTCGTGGCCCCTGTAGTCTCTCTTTTGGGCAAGCTGCCCCCCTGCCCCCACCCTGCCACAAGCCCTGGGCTTCTCAGGTGGTGTTAGTGGTAAAGAACCCGCCTGCCAGTTCAGGAGACACAAGAGACCTGGGTTCAACCCTGGGCCAGGAAGATCCCCTGGAGGAGGACATGGCAACCCACTCCAGTATTCTTGCCTGGAGAATCCCATGGACAGAGAAGCCTAGCAGGCTATAGTCCATGGGGTCGCAAAGAGTTGGACATGACTGAAGCGACTTAGCATGCATGCATGCTACCCTCCCTTCTTCAGGCTGGCAGAAGCCTGAGCACAGAGCCAGGCCTGGTGGATGGTCCCCAGGTGCTGATGACCTTGGCCAACTGCTTGTGGACCTGAACTCCCTCACTGTGGCTGCTGAGTGACACCCCTCCCCAAGTCTGCTGTCCCTCCAGGGGCCAGGCCTGGACCCAGATGACTTTTGTCTACTTCCGGCCCCTCCAGGCTCCCCCTGAACATAACTGCCTTGCCTATTGCCTCATCTGTCCTTAACCCTCACAGACATTGCATCTGTTGTCTACCAGCTCCTCAGCAGAGACACAGCCACCTTGATAGGCCTGGGCCTGGCCTTGGAGTAGCCAGGGGGTCATGCTTTTCTTAGAGGCAGAGTGCCCATCCCTGCCCACCTCCCACTCCTGCAGGTGCCGTGGGAGCTGAGCCCCTTCCCTGCTTCCAGCAGGTGCCGATTGCATTCCCAGTGCATGTTGCGGGGTGGGGGGTTTCAGCTGACAGCGCTTTCCCTGGCGTGCAGGCTCTGGAGAAGCCCTGGCCCAGTGAGCTGCCTTGTTCCCTGCCCTGCCACCTCCGCAAACCTGGGGCTGCAGGCCCTGCCCCTGGGTGGGCAGCAGAATTTTCACCTTTCTTGTGCAGATGCTAGCCCACCTCTGCCACAGGCACGTAGTCAAGAATGCAGACTCTGGAGTCAGGAGCCTGGGTTCTGAGCCCAGCCCTGTGACTGTCACCTTTCTCCGCATCCTTTCCTCAGCTATGATGTGGGGATGGTGGCACCTGTGTCACAGGTACTTGGTGAATGCTAGGTTGTTAGAGTGAACTGAGTTCTGGAGGTGGCAGGTGGCATGATGAAGGTAGAATTGCACATTCACCTCTGAGCCTCTATTTAGCTGGAGGACGGGGTGGCACAGCTCCAGAGTAGCTGAGAAACAAGTCTGTGTGATGGTGGGTCATGGGAAGTGTCTTGCAGGCACCATCAGGCCCACAGGGAAGATTGGCTTAGGAAAGACTTGATCGTCTGTGTTGCAGAGCTGGCTTGCAAGGCCCTTCCACCATTTGGCAGAACTTGGTGATGTCTGCCCAGCCTGGCGTCCATCTGGCTGGCTCACCTTGCCAGGTAGATCCTTTCTCCTTATGTGGTGCAGGCATTGTCACCTTATCTCCAGAGAGACCAAGCTAGGTCCCCACGTGTGAGTTCCCTTCTCTGTACCCTCTCCCTCAAACCCAAGAAGTCACTGGGTGTATCTGAATTCTACTTTCATACAAGGCCTCACATGATGCTCAGCAGCCTGGTTTGTGGAGAAGGCAACCAAAACCTGAAGATCAGGAAGACTAAGCTTTACCGCCAACCTTGGCCCTCAGGCTCATTCCTGCTTATCTCACCCTCTTCTCTCCTTTCATCGTGTCCAACTCTGTGCAGCCCCATAGACAGCAGCCCACCAGGCTCCGCCGTCCCTGGGGTTCTCCACGCAGGAACACTGGAGTGGGTTGCCATTTCCTTCTCCAGTGCATGAAAGTGAAGTTGCTCAGTCGTGTCCAACTCTTCGTGACCCCATGGACTGCAGCCTACCAGGCTCCTCCGTCCATGGGATTCTCCAGGCAAGAGGATGGGAGTGGGGTGCCATCGCCTTCTCCGTCTCTCCTTTATCCCTAAAATGACTCTCATGGTAAGGGTGGCAGCTCCGGAGAACAAGGCTGGCATAGCCCTCCCTCCCTAAGAAAAACACGAGCAGGAATAGGGACTTCCCTGGAGGGCCAGTGGCTAAGACTCCTCACTCGCAGTGCAGGGGACCCAGCTTCAATCCCCGGTTGGGGAACTAGAATGCCATAACTAAGACCCAGCACTGTCAAATATTTTTTTAAAAAAGAAAACCATCAGCAGGGATGGTTTAGGTATCCTGACTGCCAGGAGAACATCTACCAGGGCCTATTCCTAGTCCTTGGCCTGCTCTGGCCCTTGAGTCAAAAGTTGTAGAAAGAGGGGGCTGACCCAAGGTGGGTGCTGGTCTTCTGGGTACCAAGGGGTAGGGCCTTGGGGGCAAGGGCCCTTCAGGGGTATGAATGAATGATTGCCTATTCCAGAAGTACAGAGGAATCTCCTGGCCTCGTGGGGCCCCGAGTAGCTGTAGCTGCCAACTGCAGTTAACTCTATGTGGTGACCTTTCTGTTGACCTCCTCTGGCATCTTGGTGTCAGTTGCTGTCTTCGGCTGGATAATCCCATGGTCTGGGCCCTAGGCTCCTGGGTCCTCTCATTGGGCCTGCTGGCTCTTCTCTAGGTAGAGGGAGCCTTTCAGGTAAGACTAAGCTGGAGTCCCCTTCCATTCTTCCCTTTCAAACCCCGTGGTTTGAAAGACCACGGAGACTTCCTTGGTGGTCCAGTGATTAAGAATCTGCCTTCCAGTGAAGAGGGTGTGGGTTCAATCCCTGGTCTCAGAGCTCAGATCTCAATTGCCTCCTGGCCAAAACCCAAACATAAAACAGAAGCAATATTGTAAAGACTTTCAAAGGCCGTCCCTCTGTGCTACCAGATTTCTCACGTCCCAGGGGGCCCAGGAGCTGCTTGAGCTTTATGAGAGATAGCCTTCACCTACCTGTGTCCTCCAGGAAAGCTGCCTCCACGGCCCTATCCTCAGGCCTCTGAGGGGCTCTTAGCCTGGCTTCCATGCTAGGTCTCCCAGCCAGGCAGTCTGTTCTCAGCACTGGGCCTGCTCCGCGGCTCCAACCTCCCCTGGTGCACGCCCAGTGCTCTGGTTTGCTGAGTAGCAACCAGGCCTCACCTTGGCCACCAGCCCCCAAAGCCCTTTGGTCTGAGGGTGGCCAGCCCTAAGGCGGAGGTGACGCTGGGACCACACTTTGCCCCCCAGGAGTCCCCATCCCCACCCTTGAACCTGTCAGTCCTCTGCCCCACCTCCTCCTCCACTCAACCTCTCGCATGTCTTCCTGTCAGATGACTGCCTAGAAACAAAAGCAACCTTACACCAACTCCTGATTGCTCCTGCTATTTAATTCCCCATACCCTAAACAAGCAGAGCTCGTCTTGAGGCCAGTAATCCCTGTAGCCTCACTACCGTGTCAGGCCAGGCGCAAGGAAGCCAGCTCTGTTCCCCTTCCCGCATCTTCTGCAGCCTCTGTCTTGCCATGTTCCACTCCCCACGGCCTGACCTGAGTATGACGGTGACCTGGAGGGTTTTCCCAGACCTTGAGTGGGGGTGGCTGCTGTGGCTAACGCCTGCTGGTCTCCCTGGTGGGGGTGATGAGGTGCTGTTCCCCCCAGCCCACCTCTGTTGCTCCCTCGGAGTCTAGTTCTTGGTGGAGCTGAAAGGGAGGAAGCCCCCCATGCTGTAGGGACCTCAGGCTAGGGCCTTTCTGCTTTGGCTCTGCTTCTCAGGCCTGAGCGGTGACTCTGGAAGGCTGGGAGCAGGTTAGGGCAGGAGGAGAGGTCTGGAACTTGGTTTCACTGGAGGAGCAACAGCAGGAAGGGGCACCTGGGAGTGGAGGAAAGGACAAAAACTGGGATCCAGGAATCACAAGGTACCCCAGCATGGTCCTCCCTGCCCTCCTCCGCGTCCACCTGGCCCTGGGGTCCCCACTTCTCCCAAGCTGAGGAGGAGTCACTGCCTGGTGCTCCAGTGGTGGAGGCAACCCCTCCCACCCCCAGATCTCTCTCCCTGTCCCAGCTCTCCTGGCCGTGTGGGGCCCCGGGTTCTGTCTCTGTCTACCGACCCACTGCAGCATTTCTGAGGCTAAGTGGAGCCCATGCACCACCCCAGGATCAGCCCCCATTAGGGTGTAAACTTTTGGGCCACAGTGATTGTACTGCCCAGGCTCTGTCAACACCCACTGGGAAATGTCTGCACAAAGCCTTGGCAGCTGGGAGGCAGACCCCACCCAGAGTAAACACCCCAGAGGGACTGACCCCTGTGCCTTACTGTGTTTGGCTGGACACGCCAAAGCAGGTCTTCCGCTTCCACACCTGCAATGGGAAGGGTGGGGTCAGGCCAAGCTTTCCAGCTGGAAGACCGTCAGCTCCCTTGGGTGGGCTCAGGAGGGAAACAAGCCCTCACCTTGACTCAGAGGGTCAAGGGTCCAGCATGTCTCTCAGGAAAGCACCCCTGGCCCAGACAGACACTCACCAGGACCAAGATGAGCGCAATAAACAGGAGACCCAGGATGATGAGCGCCACAGCATAGCAGGAGATGGAGGTATCAGGCTGACCTGAGGATGCGGAAGAAAGCAGGGAGATGGCTGGGGTTGGTCACCATTCTTCTAGACCACAGACCCCTGAGAAGGCACAGCCAGGCCTGCAGAGAAGTCCCGAGTGAGGGGTCCTTGCCCAGAAGTGCTACAAGAAAGGAGCTTTGAAGCTGGGGCCGCCTTGGAGGGCTCCCAGGAAGAGGAAGCTGGGCTTGGCCCCTAAAGATCTGCAGCAGGAAGAAGGGAGGGGAGGAGGGGGCGGCAGACCACAGAGTCAGGGCAACCAGGGGCAGCGAGGCGAAAGGCCTGAGGCAGGAGGCAGATGGATAGAAGATAGAGAGGGAGGCACTGACCGAGGTCTGGGATGACCATCTTCACAGAGAGGCCCTCAGCTTCCTGCAGGGCTCGCAGACCCTGGAGCACGCAGCCCTGCACGACAGCTCGGGCCGGCGCAGGCCTGAAGAAAGTGGCGGCCACCCTGGCGGTCAGTGGGTCAGGCCTGGCCGGAGGATCATCACCAGTGTCAGGAGGCTAGAGAATCTGGGGGCCTCACTCAGGAAGGCCATTTCTCTGAGCCCCTGACCCGTCCACAGAGCCCAGCCCTGGGCCCCAGGTCACCCAGAGCCTCTAAGGACTTACTGGAACTTCTCCACCACCACTTGGCCGAAGGGCCGCAGAGGCCTGAGGACGGCGGTCAGCTGGGGAGCAGAGAAGGCGAAGAGGGTCACGGCCTTACTGCAGCCTTGTTGGGGCCCCTCCCTGAGGCCTCCAGCCTCCTGCTCTTCCCTCCCCCTCCCCACTTCACCCATCTCGTCAGTTGCCCCCGAAGTTTCCAGGACTTAGGGCTGGTTTTGTCCTTCAGGGCCTCGGTGAAGGGTTGGTCCAGGATCTGCAGCCACACTTTGCAAAGCACCAGCTCTGCTTTCTCCCCTAGATGGGCGAGGAGGTGGGCATCAGCCTGTGCCCCTCTCCCGGGAGCCCTGGGGTGCACACCCCAACCTCTATACTCTCAGCCAACAGTCAGCCAAATCCAGTCTGAGTGCCTTAACCCATGAGCTAAAAATTTTTCAGATAGTTGAAAAACATCAAAAGAATGGTAACCTGTTGCACAATTACACGACATTCAGGTCTCTGTATCCTTCTGGTCGTACTGGCGCGCAGCCACGCCCATCTGTCTATGTCATGTCTGTGGCTGCCTTCTCCCTATAAGGGAGCAGTCACGTAGTTATGACAGACACGATGGGCCACAGAGCCTGTCTATCCAGCTCCCCATCTAACGTGCCACATCTGATTCTCTGTGGCCCCAGGACAAGAGTATGTGTGACTGAGATGAAGTTCTGTCCATTCTCCAAAGGAGGAACACTGAGACCCAGAGAGATTAAGAGGCTGCCGGCCAAGGACACCCAGGGATCCCAGCCCTGACTCACCGTTGGCCATGATGCTGGATTTCTGGACAGCAGGATCCATTATGTTCCGGGCCAGGTAATTGGCCAAGCCAGGGAGGTGGGTACCTACGGGGGTCTGGAACTTGTATTCGATGTAAACGCCCACCCACTGGTCCGCATTACTAGGGCAAGTACAAGGGGGGCATGCAAGGGTTACAGGCTTGGCCAGGACATGTTTCTAGAAGCAGGCATCCAGCCTCCCACCCCAGCACATTCTCAGGCTTAGGGCTCCCTGCCTCCTAAGGCAGAGCTTTACAGGACCAGCTGGGGGTACCTGGGACAAAACTCTCCCCTGGTGGCCCCTGAGCCCACAGCTCCCATGGCCTGGCTCACAGCCCTCTCTGCCCCAGGGCAACCCCCGAGAGAGGAGGAGGGAAGGCTGGGCTGCAGGGGGAGAGCCCCACCCACCTGAAGAGGAGCAGGGGGCCCTCCTGGGGATGTGCTGAATAGAATTCTGCCACCAAGGCTGTGACCTGTGGGGAGTCCGGGAGGTGAGAGTGGGCCTGGAGCTCTCTCCTGAGACCCAGCGTGGGGTGGGGAGGGAGAGGACTGGGGTGAGGTGACTGAGCAGCTCCTTAAACCTTGCGTTCTGGGTGCCTCCCTTGCTCACCCTAGTGCTGGACCTGGGTAGGGGTGTCTGGTTACAGAGCCTGACCATAACCCCCTGGGATGAGCTGTTGCCTGCCCCAGACAACTTCCCCAATGTCAGGCAGAATGTCATCCCTCAAACTGGGGGCCATTGGGTAGGGCTGTGTGCCCTTCATGCCTGCCTCCTCCCGTAGGGCCATGGATGGGGGCTGCCCCACCCCTCACCCCCAAGCCACAGAGGCCTGCAGTCAAGGAAGGCAAAGTGAGTCCCAGGCCTTGGAGGGCAGGCCAGAGGCCACCTCACCTGTGGGAGGATCTTCTTTTCCAGCAGGACAAAGGGGGCAGAGCCGGGCAGGAGGAGCAGGGGACGGAAGGGCTCCATGGCTGTGAGATGGATGCTGAGGGTCTCCAGGGCCAGGTCAGTCAGGTTGGACCCTGTGAGCCACGGCTAGGAGTTCAGGAGGCCCTGGGAGCCTCCTGATCCACCAGCCCTTGCCTCATGGCTGGGAAAGGGGGTGCACCTCTCTAGGGAGCACCCCCAGCTGTCCATAAGCACCAAGGAAGGGGGTGGGGGAAGAGGGGCGGGTAGAGACTCACCATCCGAGGCGAGGCTGCTCTCATCCAAGGACAGGTTCCCCAGCATCCGCCCTGCGGCCTTCACTGAGCGGTGCAGGGTCCAGAGGACTTCACAGGCAGAGGGGCCCGGGACGTGGCCCCCAAACACAAGAGAGGCATTCACAGCTGTGGAGTTGGGCCTGTGGACAGACTCCTCCTTACCAGGGGTCCAGGCGAGACAGGGAGAACCCTGAGGGATGGATGAAGACCTGGCTGGTGCACAGGACCAGGGTCCTGAGGAAGGAGGGAGCTGTGGACAGGGTTGCTGTGTGGCATCACCCCTCTGGGCCTCAGCTGGGCTAAAGTGGGGATAACGATTCTTTGCAGCAGGGCTGTGTGGGGGCTAATGGTGCAGCCAGCAGAGCACACAGCAGGTGCCTGGGAAAGCCAGTCCCCTTGGACAGCCCAACAAACTGGCTCTGATGGGAACACTGGGAATCCCGCCCAGGGAAACAGCCGCTGTGAGCAAGCAGGAAGTCAGCCTGACCCAGGCTGAGAAAAACATCTTTGGTGGTATCACAAGGAGCAGGGGGTCAGGAGAGAGGGAGGTGACAGGCCTGAGGAATCTCTGTAAGCCTGTGGGAGGTGGGCCATGTGGCCACATCCCAAGGAGGCAGCCTGGCCTGAGCACGGGGTTGAAGGAGTTTGTGGGGAAAGATCTGAAAACAAGCAGCCTCAGGACCCAGCCTTCCTTCATCCTTCCCCAGAGTACCCGTTTTGTGCTGTGCCCTCCTGGGTTTGGGAAGACAAAGCCTCTGTTCAGACCCAGGGCAGGGAATCCAGAGACTGATTTCGGTTCAGAGGGGAAACTTTCTAACCAACTTGGGTCAAGGAACATGGTGGTGAACTTCCCATCACTAGGTATAACCAAGCTTCCATCAAGGTCCACACTGAGCTCACAACTCATATGGGGCTGTGATGGTTTGGACTTTCTCAACCTTTTCTATAAGATTTCAGGACTGGCATCTGCTGACCAAATCTGGCCTTAGGACTCTCACAGCACCCTCAGAGGCTCAGAACCAGAGAGCCCACCCCCCGACCCCAGAGAATTCGCACTTGCTTACATGTCCTTTAATTTCCCATGTGGTGCTAGTGGTAAAGAACCCACTTGCCAGTGCAGGTAGATGTAAGAGACGTGGGTTCAATCTCTGGGTTGCGAAGATCCCCTGGAGGAGGGCATGGCAACCCACTCCAGTATTGTTGCCTGGAGAATCCCATGGACAGAGGAGCCTGGTGAGTTACAGTCCATGGGGTCCCAAAGAGCCAGACATGACTGAAGTGACTTAGCACCCAGGCACATGTCATTTTTTAAGGGCTCTTGGCCCCAGGGAAGTCGTCTGCCTTCTCTACCAGGTTCAGGCAAACCTGGCACCCCTGCCCCAATCCTGCAGCTGGAACTGGAGCTCAGAGTAGGCGGGAGGTCCCCTAAGTTCACACAGCCAGAGGCACAACCAGATGTGGGCCTCCTTCCTGCCCGCTGAGGGCTTTTCTGGCCCTCAAGGCGCTGGGTGGAGCTGGGCAGGGCAGGGCAGCCTGGCCGAGTACACCTGTGGCCTGAGAAGGTGCAAACTGGCTGGCAGATGGGTGGTGGAGCCTGAGAGACTCGCTCGCTCACCTGAATTGCAGGACGCCGACGCCCTCAAAGCTGGAGAAGGCCTCGTGATAGAGGGACTGGAGCTGGGGACAGACAGAGCCAGGTGAGAGCCTTCAAGCCCCCACTTCTCCACAGCGCCAGCTCACCCTCATTATCTCTGGTCCGGGCCCTGCAGTGGCCTCACTGTCCACCTGGATAGCCCGGGGCCACCCAAGCCTTCCCCGCGTGGCCAACAGAGACCACTTGCCAACCACCCTCTACTGAGAACCGCAGGGCGCCCTCAGCTATCCAGCAAACACACAGCCTTCCCAGGCCTTTCCTTCACTGCAGTTTTACTGAAAATGGCTCTCCAATCCAATTAGCCTGTATGTCCGCAGCCACCACCCTGCAGGCGGCAGCCTCTCCTCCTAATTCTCCCCAGCCCAGCCCAGGCCTCGAGTCTTCTCCAGAAAGCCTCTCACCTGTGACCCTGGACCTCAGCCTCTACCCACCTTTCTACCTCAAGGTCCTCACACATCCGTTTCCTCTGTCTAGGAAACGCTTGCTCACTTCATCTGGCTTAGCCTTCTGTCCATCCCAGTTTAAATTCTCCTTCCTCAGAAAGGTATTCTCTGGGCACCCCCTGACCCCAGCTACCCAATCCAGTCTTCTGCTTATCCTGTAAGAGTTCCCCGTACTCAGTCTCTGCAAGAGTCTCTGCCTGGGCCCCCTTCCTGCTGGAGCCACTCACAGGACAGGGTCAGCTTTCTACCTCTTGGGCTCCCACTGTGCACCCACATGCTCCTCCCCACACCAATGAGAAGCCCAGGGAGGGTTTCACTCACTCCATACTTCCAGAGCCCCTGTGGGCACCCCGCCCTGGGCCCAGCCACCCCCAGGGAGCTGTGGTTCACAGGGAGAGGCAAGCTGGGATGGGACAGTGTGGGGAAGGGAGCCAACAGAGGGCGAGATGCCAGCTCCGTGGGGCCAGGGTCTGAGTCGTGGGGGGAGGCCCCTCCAAGGGCCAGGGTAGTGGAGGAATAGCAGGAGCCAAAACACAGAATAGAGGCAGGCCTGTGTGCTCAGAGGCAAGCGGCGGGGTGGGCTGGCCTGGGGTCAGCACTCCTGAGCGGATGAAGGAAGAAGCCCACACCTGGTGTCGGATGTTGTCACGCAGCAGCTGGTACTCCAGGGAGGCAGGGTTCCCAAGTGCCACCACCGAGGCTTCATTGGTGATCCTGAAGGTCACAAAGTGAGTCACACGCCTGGGTTGTGGGGAGGGGGATCTCGAGTCCTGCAATGAGACAGTCTGACGGGGACGAGACAGGGAAGGCGATTGGGGGGAGGCCACACCTCCAGGGACTCTGGGGCAGCCAGCAGGAAGGCCAAGGGCACATCTGAGGGAGAGGGTGGCTAAAGAGGCTGGGCTAGCAGGGACCAATGGCCTAGGCTGGACTGTCCACTGAAGAGCAGCCATCCCTGTAACCGCCGGAGGTGGCTGGGCAGGTGGAAAACTGGAAACCTCGACGAGACGGCCTGTGGTTGTGCGGGGGAGCACAGATGCAGAAGTGTCCCGGGAGGTTCTGGCTCTGGTGGTGAAGGGGCAACCTGGGCCCACGATGGGTGACAGTGATGCCAATGAGGGTGATGGGGATGCGAGTGGGTATGATGGTGGCGGTAATGCTGATGACAACTGTGAAGAGGGTACTGTTGAGAGCAATGGCGATACTGAAGGACCCAGGCCCAGACTGGACACCAGACCATTTCTAGAGGAGCCCGAGACCACTGTAAGGGCCGCAGAAGCCGTGTCCAGCACTGACCGCACTGTTGCTACAGGAGGAAGCGGCTCTGTTGCAGCCAACATGTGACTGATTGATGCAGATGCAAGTGGGCCCTGGGGTGCTGAGGACACGGCCTTCTCTGGGGCCCTTGTAGCCAATGTCAGAAGTGGGGCATTCGCTGGCTTGAAGTTGCTGGGCCCTGAAGCAGACGGTGTCCAGACCTTGGGGTTGAAGAGGTGCCTGCTCACAGGCTGGGACTGTGGTTGGGGAGAAGCCTGCAGTGGTGATGCGGCAGCCTTCTCTGGAGACCCAGGGACCAAGATCTCCTCTCCATCTCCAGGCGCAGCCACATGGGACACTGGCTGGGACTTGGGGGTGCTGTGGGCTGCAGGCTCAGCCACTGCGGATGAAGCTGGTCTGTGTGTGGCGGCTCCTGGGGCACCAGAGGGTCCCAAAGGGGCAGTCTGGTTCGGAAGGAGCTGCAAGTCCAGGAGGAAGCCTAGGAGACCTTGCTGGTCCCCGGGGGCCTCTGGGAAAAGGCCTCTTGCCCTCCTGCCAGGAGCCTCCCCTGACCTCTCGGCTGAGGGAGAGACCCCTGCAGGGACTGGCACCAAGTGGTTTAATGATGGGAAGAGTATCTTCTTGCTGCCACCTTGCAAAGCAGATGTGCCAGAGGTCCAGGGAGATGGGCCCAGGTCTTCGTGAGCAGGAGGAAGGGGCAGGGAGGGAGCCGAGACCACCAGGACAGCTGCAAACCAGGAGAGCCCTTTTCTATCAGCCGCTCAGTGGGCTGGGAACTGGCCCACAGTCTCAGGTGCCTGCCCCCACTGCCACCTCCCTGCTTTAGGGGACCCACGGAGACACAAACCCTGGCCCCGGCTCTGCCCTGAACCACTGTTCTACCTCCAGAGAAATCTCCCCTCTCTGATCCAAGCCCACCAGAGACAAGGCAACCCTGCCCTGCCACCAGAAGAGGGGACTGCGAGGGTAAGAGGGTACACCTCAAGGGTCCCACTCTTTTCTTCTGCCCCAGGGAAATCCTTTCTGGTGAGGCCCAGGCTGCTGGAGGGGGCTGGCAAGTGTTGTTCAGCCTCCAGTAAGGGAACGAGGCAATCACCTCGTCGCATTTCCAGAATTCAGGATGCTTGAGGGCTAAAAGAGGTGAGGGATGGGCAGGACCCCATCTCTGAAAGTCATAATGCTACCTCTGGCTGCAAGGGTGCACTGAGCCCCCTGGGGCCAGCCCAACGCCAGGTTTCCCTAGTGAGTGACACTGAGTGCCCTTGGGGAGACCCAAGCCCGAGAAGGGGATCCTTTGAGCTGACAAAGCCAGGCTGACATGAGGATAAGGAAGGTCAGCCCTGATGTGGGAGCCACGAGAGTCCCAGAAGTGAGCCGGCGGGGCCTGGGACGGGCCCCCTGGGGCCACACCCCCACTTACCAGCCAGGAGAGTCCCAGCAGATGGAAGCCACTGCCCAGCCATGCCGAGGGCTTCCGCTCAGGCTGCCAAGCCCAGAACCAGATAGGAGGAGGCAGGTGGAAGATTCCCTCCAGATCTCCCTTCAGGAAAAGGTGCTGCCCAGCCATGAGCTCTGGTCAGCCGAAGCCTCCAGCTATGCCCTGAGCTGCGTCTGCCTGGCCTCCTTCCACAGTCCTGCCCTGCAGCCCAGGCACGAGTCCCTGTGTCCTCCAGCAAAGCCCTTCTCCCCTTGGGCGGCAGGCTCTGTTGAATGGGGACTTTGTGTGCCAGCCCCACAGCCTGAGAGGTTATAGGCTTGAAAATCTATTGAAGAAGAGTGAAAAGTTCTGTCTGGTCTAGGGGTGGGGTGGTCTTCATGGAGGTGGTGAGGGTCTCAGCAGTGGCGATGATCTGGGTAGGGGTAGGAGGGGTGTTAGTGGTGCTGATGGTGGGGTGGGGGTGGCTATGGAGACAGCGGCAGTCATGGCAGACGTGTGATGGTGGTGGAGGTGGTACCTGTGGTGGGAGCCCTGCAGGTGTGCCGATGGGATGGGACCTGGTGGAGGGCAGTGATGCCCGTTCCCTGCCCCAGCTACCACCCCATCAGGGCTGGAGGGGAGTCTGGAGGAGAGCAGATCAGAGAATAGTCCCCATCGTGCCCCCTACGCTGGGCCCACGTGGAATCCTGGCCAGAGGCCTGGACTGGGGTTGTTGGATGTGGAGGTGGGTGGGCTTTAGGTCAAGGGTCCTCCCCAGGTTCCCCTGCAGACCCGGCATTCTGGGCAGACCCAAAGCCTCCTCCTGGTCCTTGCTGTGGTCAGTCCTGCTTTCCTCTCACCACCTCCTTTCTCCCCTCGCCCCTGAAGACACAGGAAGAGAAGGAAGAGGGTGGCCCTAAGCAGCCTTGAGCTACTGAGGGCAGGAAGGGCAGGGGTCTGGTGCCTTCATGGGAGCCAGTTAGGCCTGGGGCTCGGACCATGCTCCACACCTCTCCCTACACCCGGCAGCCGTAGGAGGTTCTCAGCTCTTTCAAAGCCTCTCCCACCAGGCTCCTGGCTTGTGCGTGACCTCCAGGAGGGTCCAAGACCTGTCCCAGGTCACTCAGAACAGGCAGAAAGAAACCCCTCAAGGGGAGATAATCCCTAGAACCCTTCACAGCAGGAAATCAGACCAGAAACTCCTGCCCTTCTTGCCTGCCTCTAGCCACCAACCAGCAACTCCTTCCTGAATGTACCCCTTCCTCTTTCTAAGGGAAAAATTCCCCGATGACCCAACCCCACCCTAACACATATATCATCCCGGGATCAGGCAAACGCCCCAGCCCAGCCCTTTTCCTGCCGTTCAACCACAGCTCAACTGCTTTGTAAACCCAAGCTACTCTGTCCGCATACCCAGAGACAGCCATCTGCACCCAGCCCCTTCTGCATGAAGAGGTTGAGGGTCCAGGCACCTTAGGCTCTGGGGTCGATGTCCTCCTAAGGGCAGGCTTTGTTCTTTGACAACTGCCTCCAGGCCTAGTTTCATTGCCCCCATTCTCCCACCTGCCCTTCCACAGGTCTAAATTCTGGCCCATGACCCCATCCCCCAGACCAGGCAACCCACTCCGGCACCCCCATTCCATCTCCCTCTCCTGTGCACCCAGGATGCCCAGGTCTTACCTGGTGATGCCAGGAAGCCTCTGTCTCCGGAGACGTCAGTGTTCCACAAAGGAGATGATGAGCGCAGCAACGCCAACCTCCGCCTAGATGGGCAGGGCTGCCCCCTTCCCAGGCACCCTCAGGACCAGGAAGGTTTGGTTTCTGATGGCTCTGGTCCAAGAGTGAAGGCCACTCATACCCCAGGCCAGGCTGGACTAGACTCTTTCAGCACTGAGGCTGGCTTAGCAGTGATGGTCAAAACATGAGCTCCCAGGGACAGGAGAGGGGTGAGGGATAGAAATGCGCCTGAGGACCACTCCACACCACTGCGCAAGGGCTCTGGGCTTAGGCTCCGGCGGTGGGAGATGAAGACATGCTCTCTCTCTCCATCAAGCCCCTGCTGACTGAGAACAATCTCACAGAGAAAGCTCAATTAAGAACTAGGGACTGGGGCTCAGGGCTATGTCTAGGATCAGGATTTAGGATATGCATGGGGATGAGGCTCAATCTGTGTCAGCGTCGGTGCTGGAACTTGCACTTGAGCTGAGCTAGACCTGGGCTGTCTCTGCTCTTCCCCTGTGTTCCAGTAGGAAGGCCATCCCAACACCCGAAATAACCTGTCTTTGTCCTTGAAATAAACTGAGCGGGAATCTTAGCCCCAGATCAAGGATTTCAATAAAAACTTTTCAAAGACTCACAACCTCTGGGGCAGGGTCCGGAGCCAAGTGTTGGGTAATATTCCTCTTCTCATGGGCCAGCTCAGGCCCCTCCATCAGGGCCTCCCCTCCTCCCAGCTCCGCAGCCCTGAGAGGACCACAGTCTAGCCCAGTTATATGGTCTGCTGTTCTGTGTAAGAGCTCTGCTCCGTCTCCATGCCCTGTTCCATAACACAGCTGAGTACAGAGGGGAGCCCTCTCTGTGATCACTGGGGGCAGTGGATTCCTGGGGCAGGAGGAGGGCTGCACTGGCTGTCATCCCATGACCCTCGTGCAGCACCAAAAGAGAGGGTGTGAGGAGACCCAAAGAGTCCTGGAGATCCGTACAGCAGTGAGCAAGAGGGGGATCCCAAGAGGAGAAACAGGACGGGTCATCCCAGGACTGACCAGGCAGACATTTGCCTAGACACACCAGCAGTGGGGCCGGCGGATGCTCAGCTTTGCCTATGTACCTTCCGGAGGTAAGGCCTCTCTGGCTTCAAAGGTGGGTATGAAGCTGGTCCTCCCTTCCTGGCTGTCTCTTCTGGGCTCCCAATCCCCTAGGAGAGCAGTAGGGGTGGGGTGGGGTGGGGTGGGGACCAGCTTACATGACTCATGTGCCCCTTGGCAGGTGCCTGCCCATCCAGACCTTAATCCCCCGTTGCTTTGCTCCTTAGAGAAGGGCTGCTATGATGGTTGTGGGCTCTGGCCACTTGACCAGGACAGAACAGGAGGCTCACGGGAGGAACAGGGAGAAGAGTGGGGGAAGGCAGGACCCTCTGCATCCTCTGCTGAATTCTCAATTCTCCATGAGCCTCTGGCTCTTCTGCCTGGCTGACTTTCATCCTGGCCCACTCCCCAGACCAGCCCCAGCCCATGCTCCTCTCCACTCCCACCCCTGCCCATGGCTGCTGAGGTGGCCACATGCTAGCTCTGGGAAGGGACAGGAGAAGCGGTATGAGAGAAGTGGCACCTTCCCCTTAATTGTGCTTCCAGGATGGTGTTCTAGGCCGAGAGAACAGCCTTAGCAAAGCTCTACAGCTAACTCAGTTCATGCACAGGAGGGAGGGCAGACCCCTCCCCACTGTCCAGCCACTTTCCAGAGCCCCCACTTCCCCAGCTCCCTCCAGGACCCAGCCCAGGCTCCCCCAGGGTCTCAGTTTACAGCCCTGCCCATCATCACATCACTCAGGTACCCAGGGTGTCAACCCACCTATTCCAAGCATGTTGACAGGGTCAGAATCACTCTGTGAGCCCCTGTCAGGAGCAAGTGACAAGCAGAAATCCCAGCTGAATCAGGCCAGCTGACTGCTTTCCTGCCTCTGCTGCCTCTCCCCCGTCTTTGCCTCACCGCTACCTGTCCTTCTGCCCCGGGTAATGACAGTGCCCAAGCAGGAAACCTGGCCCCAGACCTGCCCTTTATCTCCAAAGGTGCATCCTCTAAGGAATGTCAGGGGTCTGACACCTAATGCCATTTGTCCTGGGTTGTTCTACCCAGACTGGTCTCTTCTACCCAGACTGGTCTCTCTCCTGCTGAAACCCTCTGGCTGGATTCCCCTGCTTACCAAGTCAGGCTGTGTGTGGTGTTAAAAGTTGAATGAAAGGAAAATCATGGCTCTCATACAGATGGAAAAATGAACACATGTTAAAGATTGTGTTTAATTCAGTATTAATGAGGGAACCATTAATGAAATAAATGTTTAAATAGATTTATAAATACTTGTAAAATTTTTTGTTTGCTTGATTATAAACAATTATTTTGCATTGCTATCAGTCATCCTCAACATAAGATTGTAAAAAAAATGTTTGTTTAAAAAATATATATATGTATACACACAGTTTCAGAAGAATGGTTTTAATCAAAACAGTACATAGTTTTCCATTGGAAAAATCTAGTAATTTTTTTTTTTATTCAAAATTTCCTTACAGTGGTCAGATTCTCTGAACTGTGAAGCAAAGGAAATGGGGCTTATTAAGTATTGGAGATGTCAGGGAAGGCTTCCTGGAGGAGAGGGACTGGACAGGATAGGAAAGGGGAGGGCACTAGCAGAGACCACTGGTTTTCCCCGAATACTTCTCCTATTTTTCATTACTAATACTATCCCCCCTTCTTGTTCTTCTTTTTTCATACTGCATGGCATGTGGGGTCTTAGTTCCCCAACCAAGGATTGAACCTCCACCCCCCCATTGGAAGCACAGAGTCTTAACCACTGGACTGCTGGAGAAGTTCCCAACTATCCCTTATTCTTAGCTGGGCATGCAGTGGTCCAGAATAAAGACTACATATCCCAGCCTCTCTTGTAGTAGGTGTGACCATGTGACCTGGTTCTGGCCAATAGGATAAGAGCACCATGATTTTGGTTCAGTCGCTCAGTCCAACTTTTTGCAACCCCATGGACTGCAGAGCACCATGAAGGATGTCCCCAAAAGGAAAAAGTGTTACTCTTTGTCATTCTCCTTCTTGCTGACTGAAATGTGAAACTCAAGCTCTTGAACCATGCAGTAGAGACTGTAAATGCCAGATGGTGAAGTAGAGACTGTAAATGCCAGATGGTGAAGCAAACAGGAAGGGTCCTAGACATCCTTGTGAAGCACCTGACCAGTTGTGGACTATCCACCTCCAAGCTTGTTTGGTATGAGAGGGAAATAGATGTCTATGTCATTCAAGCCACTGTTATTTGGGGTTTTCTATTTTTCATTGCCCTAGCCCTGGCTTTACACCTGTATTGGGTAGAAACTATGCCTGGCCTCCCTTCTCTGACTTGGCAGCACTTGACTCAGCTGACATGAACAGAGCTCACTCAGTGGGAGCAGTGGGCAGTCTTTGGGGGCACACATCCCTTCCAGGCAACCCACACTTCTAGGTGCTCTTAGCCCTTCATGATTTTGCTTTCTTCATACATCTCCATGTCTCCCCAACAAGCACCCTCCACTTGGGCTAAGTGGGAACACTCATTCTTTCCAGGCACATTTCCAATTCCATGCTTTTGCTCCTGACTCAAGGGGTAGGTACTATGAACAGCCCATTAAAGTAAAGTGAAAGTCGCTTTGGAAAACCAGCACAATGTGTCCAACTCTTTGTGATCCCATGGAATTCTCTAGGCCAGAGTATTGGAGTGGGTAGCCTTTCTCTTCTCCAGGTGATCTTCCAAACCCAGGGATTGAGCCCAGGTCTCCCACATTGCAGGTGGATTCTTTACTGGCTAAACCACAAGGGAATCCCATTAACCAAGGAAAAAATTGGAAAACCAGCACAATGTCTACCTTTAATAGAAACCCTGGCTGCAGCGAAATAGAAATCTGCATGAAGGCATCAGAGAGTCAACACAACAGTGAAGAACTCCTAGACCAAGATACGAGGAGGAGACAAAAAAGGTTCAGCATTCAGAGCTGCATTTCCCATGGGGCTGTTTGTCTATCATAAAAAGGTAGCTGAGAAGCTGATCAGTACTTTGAAGAGCTTCTAGGTTACTCTAGAGACAAAAGTTGAAGTCCAGGACCTGCCAAAGTTTGGGGTAGGGTGTGCATTATGTTCTTATAAACCCATAGACCATTGGTTTGGAACACTGGGATGGCTATATCGTGGGAGTAAGGGTGATCTGGAAGTAAGCCATATCTCACATAAACTGCAGCCCAGTTTTCAGTCTCAATTCATAAAATTGGATTACAATTATCTTGAATTGCTCACGAATTCAGGCACTGGGATAGGAAAACGAAATTGCCTCTGGTGGAAGATAACATTATCTTAATCCTCGAAACATTTTACAAGCTAATGTTTTTAAAATGTTTGGCACACAGCTAAGGCAACGAGGCCCAGGAGGAGACAGGAAAACATGAACCAAGAATTAATGAATGCAGCAGACAGTAGAAACCCCCTCCGAGGATGGCTGCAAAACTCTCAGCTTCAAGCTTGACTGGGGCAAGGGCTACTCGGGAAAACTAGAGGCTCTTGAGTTCACAAACGAATTTGAAGAAGCCAAGCAAACCTCTGAGGCGGGTTTAAAACATAAGGCAAACATTCACATAAGGCAAACGTTCCTCAGCTCAAAGAAGGTTTACAGATCATGGAGGCTTGGTTGGCAGAGAAGAAATGCATGAGCCCTTTCAGGACACTCAATCTGTCCTGGAAGCTGGGGAGTGATCCCAGGACAAGGACGCAGCCCACTAACCCTACCTACCAGGAACGAACAGAGCAACTATGAAACAAGTCATTCAACCTGGACACAAACCTGCAAGATCCCTGATCATGACTGCTCTACTCCCAGCGTCCTCCTCAGGCAGTGTGGGCAGTGTGCCTGAGGAGGAGGACGCTGCGGCACCGGCACCACCATCTCCTCCCCCAAAGCAGCCCAAGCCGGAGCCAAAGGAAGATCTTTCCAGAGAAGCAGCAGGCACTGAAAGACAAAGAACTGGGGCTGATAAGGAGAAAGGTTTTGACACAGCCTTGAAGCTCCATGACAGAGCCACGGGCCTGGACTCCACCAACATGATTTACGTGACCAATCAAGCAGCCACGTTCTTTGCGAAGGGTGACTATGGTGAAGGCCGGGAGCTTTGTGAGAAGACCGCTGGAGTGGGCCAGAAGGACTGTCAACAGATGGCCAGAGCTTATGCTCGAATTGGCAACTCTTATTTCAAAGAAGAAAAGTACAAGGACGCCATTCATTTTTACAAGTCTCCAGCAGAGCACTGCATCCCAGGTGCGCTCCAGACATGCCAACAGAGCACAGAACTGAGCTCCCTCTGCTATCCAGCAGCTTCGCACTAGCTAGTCTACATATGGTAGGGGTATATATGTCAATACTACTCAGCTCGGTGCTCCGTGATAATCTAGATGCGGGGAGTGGGGTGGGAGGGAGGCTCAGGGGGGAGGGGATACATGCAAACACATGGGTGTTTCACAATGTTATACAGCAGAAACTAACAGCATTGTAAAGCAATTACCCTCCAATTAAAAAAGAGCGCCAACAGAAAGAGAAAATCCTCAAGGAGCAAGAGCCTCCATAAGCTCTGAGTTGGCTTCAGAGGAGAACAAAGGCAAAGAATGTTTTTAGGACATGGACTCTGCCCAGCCCCGGAAGCATTTAGACAGAATCCATCAAACAGAACCCAAACAATGCCCAATTGTACAGTGATTGTACAATGATCCGGCCTGCTATAGCAATCTCTTGTGGTTTTAGGTGGCACTCAAGGACTCTGAAGACTGTATTCAGCCAGAACCAACCTTCATCAAGGGTTTTCCATGGAAAGTGGTTGCCCTTGAAGTGATAAAAGATTACCCACAGGTCACAAATGTCTAGCCAGAAGGCACCAAACCTGGACTCCAATCGTAAAGGAGGTGATAGATGGTTACCGGTGCTCCATGAAGGCCCAGGACGACTGACACGACAGCCTGGAGGTGTGACGTGTGGGGCCATGGCTACCTCCAGGTGCAGCAGATGACCAGTGACCCTGCATCACCCTGGAGCCGATGCAGAAGTGCCTCTAGGAATGTAAATTGGTGTAGCCACAATTTATAGTGCGAAACACTATGGAGTTTCCTCAAACCCCCCCTCAAAAGAGTTGCCATATGATCCAGCAATCCCACTCCTGGGCATATACCCTGACAAACCTATAATTAGAAAAGATACATGCATAGGAATTCCCTGGTTGCCCAGTGGTTAGGGCTCCATGCTTCCACTGCAGGGGGCACAGGTTTGCTCTCTGGTAAGGGAACTATCACCTCACATGCCATACAGCATGTCCAAAAAGAAAAAGACAGACACACCTCTATGTTCATAAGCAGAACAGTTCACAATAGCCAAGACATGGAAACAACCTAAATGTCCGTCAACAGATGAATGGATAGAGAAGATGTGGTGTGTGTGTGTGTGTGTATACAGATACATAATGAAATTTTAATCAGTCATTAAAAAAGGCCATTTACAGCAACATGGATGGACCTACAGATGATCACACTAAGCAAAGTCAGTCAGAAAGAGAAAGACAAATACCATATGATATCACTTATATGCTCCTTGGAAGAAAAGTTATGGTAAACCTAGACAGCATATTAAAAATCAGAGATATTACTTTGCCAACAAAGGCCCATATAGTCAAAGTGATGGTTTTTCCAGTAGTCATGTATGGATGTGAGAGTCAAGCCATAAATAGGCTGAGTGCTGAAGAATTGATGCTTTTGAACTATGGTGCTAGAGAAGACTCTTGAGAGTCCCTTGGACTATAAGGAGATCCAACCAGTCAATCCTAAAGGAAATGAATCTTGAATATTCATTAGAAGGACTGATGCTGAAGCTTAGGCTCCAATACTTTGGCCACCTGATATGAAGAGCTGACTCATTAGAAAAGACCCTGATGCTGGGAAGGATTGAAGGCAGGAGGAGAAGGGGACGACAAAGGATGAGATGGTTGGATGGCATCACTGACTCAATGGACATGAGTTTGAGCAAGCTCTGGGAGATGGGGAAGGACAGGGAAGTCTGGCGTGCTGCAGTCCATGGGTCTGCAAAGAGTTGGACATGACTGAGCAATTGAACAAAAACAATATGTGGAATCTAATATATGATATAAATCAACGTATCTGTGAAACAAAAATGGACTCACAAAGAACAGACTTTTGGTTGCCAAAAGGTAGGTGAGGAAAGGATTGGCGGTTTGGGTTAGCAGAGGCAAACTCTTATATAGAAGATGGATAAACAACAAGGTCCTACTGTATTGCACAGGGAACTATATTCAATATCCTGTGACAAACCATAATGGAAAAGCATATGAAAAGAACACACACACACACACACGTGAGACGGACCTAAGACCTGGGACCCTTTGCTGTAGTGCTACAATGCTTGCACCTGAACAAACATCTCCTAGAGCAACAAGATACAAGGAAACTATAAAGGACTAAAAATACTTACTTTTAGCAAGTTTGCATGCCCTGTTGGGGCAAATTCTCGACAAGACACAAAAAGACCAACTGCCAATTCTAAAGAGCTGGGGGAAAAAGCAGGGGCTCAGGAGCAAAGGCAGGGTACTGTGCATGCCCCCTGCACACACCACCACCTAAAGGGTGGGTAAACCACCTAAGCCACCCTTGGACACACCTCTACGCTCACCTCATATAAGGAACCAGCTTGCCCACTCCCCAGCGAGTGAGAAAGCAAGGGAATCTGTTACTTGTTCTCACTCCTCCCTGCTACAGCAGGGGCCCCTTAATAAAGCGTTGCCTGATTTTCTTGTCTGGCTTCTGATCAATTTCTATTGATTAAGGAGACCAAGAACTCTGGTTGGTAACATATGTAAAACTGAATCACTTTATTTTACATAAGAAGTTAACACAACATTTTAAATCAACTATGCTTGAATCGACCCTGAATATTTATTGGAAGTATTGATGCTGAAGCTGAAGCTCCAATACTTTGGCCGCCTGATGAAAAGGACTGACTCCTTGGAAAAGACCCTGATGCTGAGAAAGATTGAAGGCAGGAGGAGAAGGGGACGACAGAGGATGAGATGGTTGGATGGCATCACTGACTCAATGGACATGAGTTTGAGCTAGCTCTGGGAGACAGTGAAGGACAGGGAAGTCTGGCGTGCTACAGTCCATGGGGTTGCAAAGAGCCAGACATGACCGAGTGACTGAACATCAATCCTTCAATAGCATTAAAGAAGTACATTTAGGCGGCGCTAGTGGTAATGGCACCCCACTCCAGTACTCTTGCCTGGGAAATCCCATGGGTGTAGGAGCCTGGTAGGCCACAGTCCATGGGGTCATTAAGAGTCGGACACGACTGAGCGACTTCACTTTCACGCATTGGAGAGGGAAATGGCAACCCACTCTAGTGTTCTTGCCTGGAGAATCCCAGGGACAGAGGAGCCTGGTGGGCTTCCGTCTATGGGGTCGCACAGAGTCGGACACGAGTGACGCGACTTAGCAGCAGCAGCAGCAGTGGTAAAGAAACTGCCTGCCAATGCAGGAGGCATTACGTGAACATTCGAGAATATTGTCATGGCACAAAAGATTCAGAAACTGATGGATATGGATCTCATTGAAGTTTAGGGATGATGTACGCAGGATCCTCCATCCTTTCACCCTCATGTGGAAAAAGGAGCCGGGATTGCAGTAACCAACATGAAACAGAAGGGAGAGAGGGCGGGTGGAGAGTGCCAACTTACCTTTAAATACTTATACAGATCTGTGTGGAAGACACAGAGGCATTCAGTTCAGTTGCTCAGTCGTGTCCGACTCTTTGCGACCCCATGAGTCACAGCATGCCAGGCCTCTCTGTCCATCACCAGTCTTCCGGAGTTCACTCAGACTCACGTCCATCGAGTACGTGATGCCATCCAGCCATCTCATCCTCTGTCGTCCCCTTCTCCTCCTGCCCCCAATCTCTCCCAGCATCAGAGTCTTTTCCAGTGAGTCAACTCTTCGCATGAGGTGGCCAAAGTACTGGAGCTTCAGCTTTAGCATCAGTCCTTCCAAAGAAATCCCAGGGCTGATCTCCTTCAGAATGGACTGGTTGGATCTCCTTGCAGTCCAAGGGACTCTCAAGAGTCTTCTCCAACACCACAGTTCAAAAGCATCAATTCTTCGGCGCTCAGCCTTCTTCACAGTCCAACTCTCACATCCATACACGACCACAGGAAAAACCATAGCCTTGACTAGACGGACCTTTGTTGGCAAAGTAATGTCTCTGCTTTTTAGCAGGCAGTCTAGGTTGGTCATAACTTTTCTTCCAAGGAGTAAGCGTCTTTTAATTTCATGGCTGCAATCACCATCTGCAGTGATTTTGGAGCCCCCCAAAATAAAGTCTGACACTATCTCTACTGTTTCCCCATCTATTTCCCATGAAGTGATGGGACCGGATGCCATGATCTTCGTTTTCTGAATGTTGAGCTTTAAGCCAACTTTTTCACTCTCCTCTTTCACTTTCATCAGGAGGCTTTTTAGTTCCTCTTCACTTTCTGCCATAAGGGTGGTGTCATCTGCATATCTGAGGTTATTGATATTTCTCCCGGCAATCTTGATTCCAGCTTGTACTCTGCATATAAGTTAAATAATCAGGGTGACAATATACAGCCTCGAGGTATTCCTTTTCCTATTTGGAACCAGTCTGTTGTTCCATATCCAGTTCTAACTGTTGCTTCCTGACCTGCATACAGATTTCTCAAGAGGCAGGTTAGGTGGTCTGGTATTCCCATCTCTTTCAGAATTTTCCACAGTTTATTGTGATTCACACAGTCAAAGGCTTTGGCATAGTCAATAAAGCAGAAATAGATGTTTCTAAAATCTGTGTACTCAGATTATTCATGGAACACTGCCTCTGGGCCCTCCCAGCACACGCATGGCCTCTTCAGCTGCCCAGGAGTTCCATGTCTCTTTCTCCTGACTCCCAGTCACTATCTCAGCTGCTCCTTCACAGTTGGTTATTCTTTTTACTTGTGCCAGTGGGCATGTATAGGGAGGGGAGGATGTTTTTCCCAACCTCAGATACTGAGGTAGGAAATAGATGTGCCCCTGGGCTGGACAGTTGGTATTTGACAAGTGGAGTAAAATTGAAGCTTTGTTCTCACCCAGACACTCCAAGGACAAAGCTAGTGGTAGAAGCTGAACTTCGTTGAAGTAAAGAGATAAGATGACCACTCCTGAGGTCAAGGAAAACTTCCCTGTCTGCACACGTGCAGGGAGGCTCCTTGGGTGTAAAAAATGGAGGGGACACCACCCCGTAATAAGTGTACCCCCATAATAATAATATCCCTACTGCCTTCCGCGGCAGAATCCATCTTAGCAAAATGTTGTGCATACATGTTGGGAAGAGTCCTAGAACAGGTCAGGGGTGGGAAAAGAAAAAATTGGCCAAAGGTAAACAAAAACCCTGAAGAACTGTCCTATATAAGGGATTTAAATCGCCTCTTTGCCACACGCTTTCTCATCAGGAAGGACACCCATACCCTTTCTCTCTAGGTGTGTGTTTCTGCCTAGCTTCTGTCTTAAATAAACAATCTTTCTCTCTGCTCTTCCACTTCTTGCGCTCTGTCTCTAATAATAAACTTTGTACCTATTACAGTTTTCACCTCCTTGAAATATTTTTGCTTTCAGTGGGAGTTAGAGCCAGGGCAACTTTGGTTCCAGCTTTTAGCCTCTGGTGTCTAGTGACAAGGAGTCCTGATTTTCATCCAGGCTACTCAGGTCCAGTTCCTGGGCAGGGAACTAAAATCTCTCTTCAGGACTGCTCACTGCTGTCTCTCTGAAATAAGAACCAACTGTCTTCACATTGTTAATTCTATGTTCTCTTCCAACAGAATAAGCCAGTCAGGAATAGTTATTTAAAAGAGAGAGAGAAGAAAAAATAAACACCCCCAGAGAGATAAGATATTGGAATGATCAGACTAAAAAATAACCATGCTTACTATGTGCAAGACTGAGAAAAAATTTAAAACTACCAAACTATAAAAAAAAAGGCACAGCAGGTTAGAAAAAACTCTAAGTAGAAAAGTACAATAATTAATGGTTTTCACAGTCAGTTAGACAAAACTGAAGAGAGAATTAGTGAGTTTGTAGACAGGTCAGAAGAAAATATTCTGAATTAAACTTGAAGAGATTAAAGAATAAAACATGTGAAAGAGAGAATAGGAGACATGGGGGCTACACTAAGGGACTCAAACATGCCTTCAATTAGAGTCAAAGAGGGGAAAGAGATCATGAGGTTGAAGCAATATTTTTTAAAATGACAGGATTTTTTAAAAATAATGAAGCTTTATAAATTCCAAGCAAGATAAATAAAATTAATTATACTCCTAGCTACATTATGATAAAATATCAGAAAACCAAAGACAATTTTTTTTTAAATCTTAACAGAATTTGAGGGGAAAAGTCAACTTGCCTTCAAAGGAGCGAGAATTAGATTGAGAGCTGACTTCTCAACAGAAACAGCTGGAAACTGAAGACCATCCGTGACCTTCAATGAGCTAACAGGAAATGGCTGCAGTATGAAGTTCAAGACAGAGCAAAAACGTATGTCAGGAAAGGAGACAAGAAAAGAAGATATTGAGGCTGTCTGAGCACAGGTTGGAAAAGAATTTCCAGACGCAGAGTATTTCAGAAGGGAGCGAGTTTATTACGAGCAAGGAGCAGAGATAATGAAGGTGCTTCGAGCACAGCACACCACCCTCCTGACAGACCTGGGAAAGTCGACCATTTTTGTGGGCTAGCAGCCAATTTTTATAGTCTCAAGGCAAAGAAAATTCCTGCTGGGAAATTGGCATTCGGTAATTGGTTAGGGTGCTATAGGGTGAGCACTGGGGTGGGCATTTTTGCTTAATTATGGGTCAGGAGCCCTGCTGGTGATGACTGGGGGGCTTTTGGCAATGGTTATAAAGGGGCTCAGTGAGCTTTGGAGGTGACCTCAGTTCTGAGCTCCGCTTCTGTGGCCTTGGTGCAGGACTCAGCAGAAGATACTTGTAGATATATAAAAACTGAATTTGTCACCAGCAGGCATAAGAGGTACTTTCAGGTGGTCAGATTGCAATAGGGAATAAAGATTAGATAGGTAGGTAGATGTACAGAAAGATTTGTTTACAAATTCACACACATGTGCGTCTAAGTGAATATTTTTATGCTGCTTTAATGAAAATTTTCTACCTACTAGAAGAAAATAATAATCCTATTACTCATAATTATCAACATGGGATCCTCCAAAAGATTATCTACAGATTTCTCTTCAGAAAGCCAAAGAAGACAGTGGGAGCCAAAGAAGACAGGGGGCTGTTATTCTCAAAGAAAAAGGCAAACTGTCAATGAAAAACCCTGTGTCCACAAAAATGGTACTTAGAAAGGGAGGGTTAGGATCCCAGGCTTTCACTAGAATGGTCTGGGTTCAGTCCCTGGTTAGGGAATTGAAATCCTGTAAGCTACATAGTACAGCAAAAATAAGAAAGGAAAAAAAAGGAGGGAGGGGCAAGAAATCAAGACATTCCCAGATAAACAAAAGCAGAGGGAGTCTGTGACCACTAGACTTGTCCTGATCAAGAAATGCTCGAGAGAGCCCTGCAAGGTGACATGAAAGGAAACTAGACAGTAACTGAAAGCCATACAAATAAAGATCATAATATAAGTAAATATATGGTGGTGGTGGTTTAATCGCTAAGTTGTGTCTGACTCTTGCGACCCTGTGGACTATACCCTACCGGGCTCCTCTGTCCGTGGGATTTCCCAGGCAAGAATACTGGAGTGGGTTGCCATTGCCTTCTCCAGGGAAACTTCCTGACCCAGAGAGCGAACCCAGGTCTCCTGCATTGCAGGTGGATTCTTTACTATCTGAGCCACCTGGAAAGCCCATAAGTAAATATATAGGCAATTATGAAACCTAGTATTATTGTAACAGTGGTTTGCAGCTATACTTTTTGTTTTCTACATGATTTAAGAGACTAATGCACTTAAGAGAATTATTAGCTTTTTGCTTAGGGGCTGAGCACTGAAGGATTGATTCATTTGAACTCTGGTGCTGGAGAAGACTTTTGGGAGTCCCTTGGACTCCAAGGAGATCAAACCAGTCGATCCTAAAGGCAATCAATCCTGAATATTCACTGGAAAGACTGATGCTGAGGCTCCAGTACTTTGGCCACCTGATGCGAAGAGCTGACTCAGAGAAGACCCTGATGCTGGGAAAGATTGAAGGCAGGAAGAGAAGGGGACGACAGAGGATGAGATGGTTGGAGGGCATCACTGACTCAATGGACATGAATTTGAGCAAACTGCAGGAGATAATGAAGGACAGGGAAGCCTAGCATGCTGTAGTCCATGGGGTCAGAGAGAGTCAGACAACTGTGTAACTGAACAACACAACAACACTATGTATACAGATTCATTTTGTGACACAAACTAAGAGTTAGGATAGAACTGTAAAATAACAGAGATTCTGCATGTTACTGAGGTTGAGTTCAGTTGCTCAGTCGTGTCTGACTCTTTCCGACCCCATGGACTGCAGCTTGCCAGGCCTCCCTGTCTATCATCAACTCCCAGAGTTTACCCAAACTCATGTCTATTGAGTTGCTAATGCCATCCAACCATCTCATCCTCTGTCGTCTCCTTCTCCTCCCACCTTCAATCTTTCCCAGCATCAGGGTCTTTACAAATGAGTCAGCTCTTCAAATCAGGTGGCCAAAGTACTGGAGTTTCAGCTTCAACATCAATCCTTCCAATGAACACTCAGGACTGAGCTTCTTTAGGAGGGACTGGTTGGATCTCATTGCAGTCCAAGGGACTCTCAAGAATCTTCTCCAAACCACAGTTCAAAAGCATCAATTCTTCAGCACTCAGCTTTCTTTACAGTCCAACTCTCACATCCATACATGACTACTGGAAGAACCATAGCCTTGACTAGATGGACCTTTGTTGGCAAAGTAATGTCTCTGCTTTTTAGTAGGCAGTCTAGGTTGGTCATAACTTTCCTTCCAAGGAGTAAGCGTCCTTTAATTTCATGGTTGCCGTCACCATCTGCAGTGATTTTGGAGCCGAAAAAAATAACGTCTGCCACTGTTTCCCCATCTATTTGCCATGAAGTGATGGGACCGGATGCCATGATCTTCGTTTTCTGAATGTTGAGCTTTAAGCCAACTTTTTCACTCTCCTCTTTCACTTTCATCAAGAGGCTCTTTAGTTCTTCTTCATTTTCTGCCATAAGGGTGGTCTTATTTGCATATCTGAGATTATTGATATTTCTCCCAGCTATTTTGATTCCAGATTATTGAGGTTAAAATTATTTAACCTCAATAAATTTAATTTAGAGTGTTATAACTTTATAAATTTAAGTTAGAGTGTTATAACTTTAAGATGTTGAATATAATCCCCATGGTAGTTACAAAGAAAATAGCTAAAGAATATACAAAAAAAAAATGAGAAAGGAATTTAAACATTTCACTATAAAAAAAGTTGACTGAAAAACAAAAGACAGGAATGAAAGAAATGAGAGACAAAAAAACTTATAGAAAATAATACAATGACAGAAGTAAGTCCCTCCTTATCAGTAATTACTTCAAATGTAAGTAGATTAAGTTCTCCAGTCAAAAGACAGGATGGAAGAAGGGAAAAAATACATGGCCCAACTATATATTGTCTATAAGAGACTCACTCAAGAATCAAAAACACAAACAGGTTGAAAGGATGGAAAAAGACATTCCCTGTGAATAGTAAACAAAAGAGCAAGACTGGCTATACTAATATTAGGCAAAATAGACTTTAAATCAAGCAGTTTACAAGAGACAAAGAACAACATTATATATTAATAAAATGTTCAATACAGAAAAATTATAACATTTCTGGACCTAATGACAAGTCAAATACGTGAAGCAAAACTGTCAGGACTAAAGGTCTACAATAACAGCTGGAGACCTCAATACCTCTAAGTAACAGAACAACCAGACAGAGGATAAGTAAAGAAATCAAGGGTTTAAACAACACAGTAAACCAACCCAGTGTTCAACCTGGTGTAGCTGAACACTCCACCGAACAACAGCATACACATTCTTTTCAAGTGCGTGTGAGATGTTTTCCAGGATAGATCATATGCTAGGCCAAAAATTAAGTCTCAGTAGGCTCTAAAAGTGAAGAAGGCGATGGCACCCCACTCCAGTACTCTTGCCTGGAAAATCCCATGGATGGAGGAGCCTGGTAGGCTGCAGTCCATGGGGTCGCTAAGAGTCAGACATGACTGAGCGACTTCACTTTCACGCATTGGAGAAGGCAATGGCACCCCACTCCAGTGCTCTTGCCTGGAGAATCCCAGGGACGAGGGAGCCTGGTGGGCTGCCGTCTATGGGGTCGCACAGAGTCAAACACGACTGAAGTGACTTAGCAGCAGCAGCAGCAGGCTCTAAAAGATATCATACAATGTATCTTCTCTGACCAAAAATGGGATGAAGTTAAAAATCAAAAATGTAAAGAAAACTGGAAAATTCACAAAATTGTAGAAATTAAACAACACACTTCTAAGCAAGCAATGGATCAAAGAAGAAATCAGAAGGTTTTCCATTCCATCCTAATTTTTCAGAAAATACTTAGAGTCAAATGAATATGAAAACACAACCACCCACATTTATCATGATAGATTTCTAATTTAAAAAACAGATATGCAACAAGCAACAAAGGTTTACTCTAGCACAGGGAACTACAGTCAAGATTTTGTAATAACCTATAATGGAAAACAATTTGAAAAATAATATGTGTGTGTATATATAACTGAATCACTATGCTGTGTACCTGAAACATTGTAAGTCAACTATACTTCAATAAAATATACATATTAAGGAAAAAAACAATAACCAACACTTATGGGACGCAACAAAAATGGGTACAAAGGGGGGAATTTATAGCTATAATTGCTTACATTAGAAAACAAAGAGGGAGACTTCTCTGGTGGGCCAGTAGTGAAGACTCCAAGCTTCCAGGATAGGGGGCGAGTGTTTGATCTCTGGTCAGGGAATTACAATCCCACATGCAGCATGGCCCAAAAACAAACAAAAACAAACCAAACCAAACAGGAATGATCTCAAGTCAATAACCTAACTTTACAATGTAAGAAACTAGAAAAAGAACAAACTAAACAGAAGAAAGGAACAGAAGGAAAAGAAAAGAATAAAGGTGACATGGAAATAGCTGAAATACAGATTAGAAAAGCAATACAGGAAAATCAGTGAGACCAAAAAAATGGATTCCTCAAAATAATCAACAAAATTGACAAAACTTTAGCTAGCAGACTAAGAAAAAAAAAAAAAGACTCAGATTACTAAAATTGGATATGAAAGTGGTGACATTACTAACTCCACAGAAATAAGAAAGGTTATAAATGTACTATGGACAATTGTATGCCAATAAATTGGATAACCTAGATGAAATGGAAAATTTCCTAAAACACAAAATCTACCGAGATTAAATCATAAAGAAACTTAAAAATCTGAACAGGCCTACAAATAGTAAGGGGATTGAATAAGGAATCAAAAGTCTATTAACAAAGAAAACCCCTGGGCCTGATGCACTCACTGGTGAATGTTCCCAAATGTGTAAAGAACTAATACCAATCTTCCTCAAATTAAAAAAAAAAAAATGAACAGCATGGATACCTCCTAACTCATTCTGAGGCCAGCATCACCCTAATAAAAAAGACACTAGAAGAAAACCACAAACCCAGAAGTGGAATTGCTTATGAACAATGATGGAAAAATCCACAACAAAATAGAATTCAGCAGCATATTGAAAGCATATACACCAAGACACCATAGGGTTTATTCATGGAAGTCAAGGATGATTCAACATATGAAAAATCGATCATTAAGCCACATGAACAGAATAAAGGGAGAAAAACCACACAATCATTTTCATTGATGCAAAAATAAAAAGCTTTTGACAAAGTTCATAATAAAATGCTTTCATAATAAAAACACTCAACAAAATGGGAACAGAAAGGCAAGGATGACCACTTTCACTACTTCTATTCAACATAGTACTAGAAGTTCTAGGCAGAGCAGTTTAGCAAGAAAAAGAAAAGGTCTTCCCTGGCAGTCTAGTGGTTAAGACTCTGAGCTTCCACCACAGGGAGTACAGTTTCAACCCCTGCCCAAAGAACTAAGATCCCCCATCCCAGGCGGCACAGCCAAGACATTTTTTTTTTAATGCAAGAAAAATAAAGTAAAAAATAAAAGGCATCCAAGTTGGAAAGAAAGCAGTACCATTATCTCTATTTCTAGATAACCTTATAAGTTTAAAATCATAAAGACTCCACAAAAAATCTGGTAGAACTAATAAATGAATTCAGCAAAGTAGCAGGATACTAAGTCAATGCACAAAATCAGTTGCATTTTTATAGGCAATGAGTAATCTGAAAAGAAAATCATAAAACCAGTTCCGTTTACAGTGGCATCGAAAAGAATAAAATACTTAGAGATTGATTTAACCAAGAAGGTGAAAGGTTTGTACAGTAAAACATACAAAACATTGTTGAAAGAAATTAGAGAGATATAAATAAAAACATTCCATATTCACGGACTGGAAGACTTCATATTATTAAAATGTCAATACTATCCAAAGAGATCTATAGATTCAATGCAATCCCTATCAAAAATTTCAATGACTTTTTTTGCCGAGATAGAAAATCCCATCCTAAAATTCACATGGAATGTCAAGGGACCCCCAAATAACCAAAACAATCTTTAAAAAGAACAAAGTTGGAATACTCATACTCTGATTTCAAAACCTACTATAAAGCTACAGTAATCAAAACAGGGTAGTATTGGCATAGAGACAGACATTTAGACTACTCGAATAGAATAGAGAACCCAGAAATAAACCCTTGCATGGTAAAATGATTTTTAAAAGGGTGCCAAGATTACTCAATGGGGGAAAGGATAGTCTTTTCAACAAACGGTACTGAGAAAATTAGATATCCATATACAAACAAATGACGTTAGATGCTTATCTAACATCATATAAAAAGAGTTAAAAATAGATCAAAGACATAAACGTAAGACCTAATGCAATAAATTCTTAAAGACAACATAGAAGTTTCACAGCATTGGATTCGACAATGATTTTTTAGATGGTACAATGGTACAAGTTTAAAAAAAGAAAAAATAGGCAAGTTGCAATTCATGAAAATTTAAAGTGTCAGAAGACACTATCCACAGGGTAAAAACACAAAAGCCACAAAATGGGAGAAAATATCTGCAAATCATTTATCTGATAGGGGATTAATATCCAGAATATATAGAAAACTTCCCAAACTCAACAAAAACCAGATTCAGAAATAGGCAAGGGAACTGAATAGAAATTTCTCCAAAGAACATATACAATTGGCCAACAAGCATGTAAAAGATACTCAACCTCACTAATCATTAGTGAAACACAAATCAAAACTATAATAAGAGAACTAACTCACACCCATTAGGGTGGCTGTTATTAAAAAAACAAACAAAACCCCTAATACAGCAAGCATTGGCAAGGATGTGGATAATTTTTTTACTGAAGTAATTTACAAAGCTGTGTTAGTTTCTGATGTACAGCAAAGCAATCCAGTTATATATACATACATATTCTTTTCCATTATGGCTTATTGCAGGATCCTGAATCTAGTTCCCTGTGCTATCCAGCAGGGAATATTCCAGTACAGTAGTGCAGCACGGTGTTATCTATTTTATATATGGCAGTTTGTATCTGCTAATCCCAAACCCCTAATTTATCCCTACCCACCTTTCCCTGCTTTGGTAGCCATCAGTTTGCTTTCTATGTTTATGAACCTGTTTCTGTTTTGTAAATAAGTTCATTCGTATCATATTTTAGATTCCACTATATGTAATATCATAAGCCATTTGTCTTTCTCTTTCTGACTTGCTTCACTTACTGTGATACCTCTAAATCCATCCACGTTGTTGCAAATGGCATTATTTCTTTTTCATGGGTGAGTAGTATTCTATCACATGTATATACCACATCATCTTTACCTGTTCATCTGTTGATGGACATTTAGGTTGCTTCCATGTCTTGGTTATTGTAAATAGTGCTGCTGTGAACTCTGGGGTGCATGCATCTTTTCAAATTAAATTTTTTTTTTGGATATATGCCCAGGAGTGGGGCTGATGGATCATATGGCAACGCTTCTTTTAGTTGTTGTTGTTTTTTTTTTTTTAGCAAACTCCATACTGTTTTCCATACTGGCTGCACCGATTTACAGTTTCCGCTGACAATGTAGGAGAGTTCCCTTTCAGGATGTGAAGAAGCTGGGGTCCTTGTGCACTGTGGGTGGGAATGTAAAGTGGTACAGCCACTGTGGAAAATGGCATGGTGGCTCCTCAAAACTCTGTTCTGGAGAGTAGAATAGGCAGAAAATCAGACACGGAATTGAATCATAAGGGTGGCAGAACTGCAAAGGAGGCTGTATGAGCAACCATAATTGATCTCCTACCATAAAGGCAGGGTCCCTAATAGAAAAGTAATGGGATTCAGATTACTGCTATGGGAAAATTTGAATGGATACAATCAAGAAACTTGAACCTCCAGTTTTCCCTGAATAGGCTAGGCTATAAAAACCCCTCATCTCAAACCTTAGTAAGCAGAGCAGCCTCCTGCTGCCTGGAGACTAGGCAAAGAACTTCCCCGGGGTAGAATCTTCCCTTACAGAATGATAATGTGTCCCCTTCTCTTTGCTGCCCCACACTGCCACCAGACCAATACCTAGAGTTAGTCCCCATCATGGCCCAAGATCAAATGTACATATTCCTGCTCCAGATGAAACCATTTATTTACCAAAAGAGTTGCAGGAACTATTATGTACTGGAAGAATCTGGGAGATGAAGTATAAGAGAAGACATGAGAATTTACTTACCTGGGAGCACTCTCCCATGAATTTAATATCTGTCAACAACATCTGGAGCTCCAACATCCTGCTAGAATGACTCCCTGAAGCCTGGACATGACATTTGCTACAGTAAATTAGGTGGAGATCATATAACTACTTTCTGAAAGCATCAAGGAAGGACATTCCCATAAACTGACATGAGAGACTTGACAGCTATACTTTGGGAGTAAGGACGATTCCTTAGGAATAAGGACAAAATAGGAAAAGACACACCCTAACAAAACCTAAAGCCAAGCCATGACATACACAGTTAATTCCTTAGTAATTTAACTGCTGACCAGAACAAAACTCAATGTATTTAGAGTGAGATAACACAAGCCAAATCTCTACAGTGCATGTTCAAAGTCCACCATATAAAGAAATATTTACTAAATGTATGAAGCAGCAAGAAAATGTATCCTAAAATTAAGAGAAAAACCAGTCAACACAAGCAGACTCATAAATGGCTGAGATATGAGAATTAGAAGACAGAATTTAAACAAAAATCTCTGGAATTAACCAAATCCCATAGCAACTACATTCCACTAGTCATGTACAGATGTGAGAGCTGGACCATAAAAAGGCTGAGCACTGAAGAACTGATGGTACTGGCAAAGACACTGGCAAAGACACTTGAGAGTCCCTCGGACAGCAAAGAGATCAAATGTGTCAAGCCTAAAGGAAATCAACTCTGAATATTCATTGAAAGGACTGCATGCCCTTGGACCGCTTAGGGGAAGAAGTACCTTGGAAAAGCCCTGAGTTGGACCATAAAGAAGGCTGAGCACAAAAAAACTGATGCCTTCAAACTGTGGTGTTGAGAAAACTCTTGAGAGTCCCTTGGACAGCAAGAAGATCAAACCAGTCAAGCCTAAAGGAAATCAACCCTGAATATTCATTGAAAGGACTGACGCTGAAGCTCCACTACTTTGGCCACCTGATGAGAAGAGCCGAATCATTGGAAAAGACCCTGATGCTGGGAAAGATTGAGGACAAGAGGAGAAGAGGCTGACAAGAGGATAAAATGGTTGGATGACATCATCGACTCAATGGACATGAGTTTGAGCAAGCTCCAGGAGATAGTGAGGGACAGGGAAGCCTGGCATGCTACAGTCTCACCATGGGGTGGTGAGAGGGTAACAGGCAGGAAGGCCAGGGGTCTCCAAATGGAGGAAACAGGCTACAAGTGTCAGACATGTTTTATCTCTCCCTTAAGTGGCAGGAGGAAACAAACAGTGGATGCTTCATGAAGAGGCAACAGCTTGTGTGGCTGGTCCCCAGCCTCCCTGGCTGTTCAGCACATATGATCCCAGGGGTAGACTGGAGAAGCCTGTTTTTTGTTATCTCTTTGTCTCCTGTCCTCCATCTCACCCTGTATTTCACCCTTAGTTTTTTGCTGTCTGAGCTTCTCTTACTTTGACTGCCTGGGTTTCTATTGAAACCAGAGTAGTTTGAGGTCTTACTAAGACAGGGGTTGTTTGGCCCTCTACTCTGGCAATTTGAATCTCAGTCTGGATTTTTACCGAGATCAAGGCAACCCTTCCTGGGGGCGGGGGGGTGGGTTTCCTGACTTTCAGTTTGGAACCCCAGATATGGGGGCAAAGTAGGAGGACAGAAGGGAGCTGAAGGTTTCATGCCCAAATCTATACCTTGAGGAAATAAATCTGGCATGTCTTGCAGAGAGAAAAAGGGCAACACATATGCTGCTGCTGCTAAGTCACTTCAGTCGTGTCCGACTCTATGCGACCCCATAGATGGCAGCCCACCAGGCTCCCCTGTTCCTGGGATTCTCCAGGCAAGAACACTGGAGTGGGTTGCCATTTTCTTCTCCAATGCATGAAAGTGAAAAGTGAAAGTGAAGTCACTCAGTCGTATCTGACTCTTAGCGACCCCATGGACTGCAGCCCACCAGGCTCCTCCGCCCATGGATTTTCCAGGCAAGAGGACTGGAGTGGGGGGCCATCGCCTTCCCCGACACATATGCTACATCTATCCATTTCCCTTGTTTTCTGCAGAACCATTTGAATTGTAAAACGTTATTAAAATTAAGAGACCCTCCAACTGGTCACCGTTCGCCATCATCCAATGGGTACCATGGCCATGGTATCACATAGGAAGATCAGGCATGTCTTCTTTAAGCCCTAGGGATCAAATCTATCCCAGTTTTTCAGGATACAGTTCAAAGGAGCAAGGCTGGAATTGTTAGCTCCCATCTGTAAGAGAGGAAAAAAAGCGATCGGTGCCATCTTTCTACCAGAGGCATCCCTCCCTGCTCTAGATGGGAGTACAGACAGACTTTACACTGAAGCTTTCCTTCCCTGGTCGGACTTAGTCTGCCCCTTACCAACGCAGGTGACTTACTCATCCCGCCCGGTTCTACCACCGAGGTGGAGCGGAGGTGCACTGGGGGACCTGATGGGATTCCAGACCAACGTCCAGCTCCTCAGCATGAAGACCTTGTGTGTCTCTGATACCACCCGGGGTGCAATCAGAGTAACCTTCCGAAATGCCTCCCAAGCTAAGACCAGTGGGGGAAACACTCATCTCCTGAGTGTCTGCATGACCCTGAATATATTTCTGACTACAATAAGATGGGTACAAACATAAAACCAATATGTTCCTTCTGAGCGTCACTACACCAGTATTCCTACAGATTCCGCAGAAAGAATATCTAGGGAGTAGGGACAAAAGCTACCTGAGAGTCTCCTCTCTGATCCACTAAGACCTACCCTTCCCAAAGGAAGAAGCCTGCTGTACTCCTGAGGAGCCTTTAACCTGAGAGATGCTCTTGGAGCTAGAGCTCCATCTAGCTTCTGACCTTTCAACTCCTGGTGAGACTAGGCGCTTCCTGATTACCAGTCTAAATTTGGGACCTAAGTAACAGTACACAGCAACAACATAGATCACAAGTCCCTTGAAAGTTTATGATCCAGCAGAGTACGTTAGTAGTTTGTTCTAATTCCCAGAAGTTATGAAATGGTCGGAGAGACTGGAACGTTTGACCGAGAAAGGAGAGTTCAGCCCACACACTTCGTCCATCTCTGGCCATTCCCCGAAGGAGACATTGGGTGCCTCTTGACATTAGAAGGTCTGTATAATCCCCTGACAGGGTTTCTGCCATAAACCGTATGAGGTCACCTCAGAACCGCAGATTAAGACACAGCCCTTGGTTCACATGTGTCTCTTTTAATCGATCACACACACAAGCACAG
Organism: Capricornis sumatraensis; assembly: GCF_032405125.1. NCBI lineage: Eukaryota > Metazoa > Chordata > Mammalia > Artiodactyla > Bovidae > Capricornis > Capricornis sumatraensis. The sequence goes on along the minus strand of NC_091087.1, from coordinate 40,718,651 downwards.
CATAGAGTTAGTAAAATACAGCAGAAAATGTGTTTGCTAGGAGAACAAAGGACTAGAGCTCCAAGCGTCCTTAACTTGTTCTGAAGAACCCCGGGCGAGCCCCCAGGATGAAAGGTTGTTGCTGAGCTGTGAAAGACGCCGCCTGGATTCTTGACCTCTGGAGGAGAGGAATTCAATACGGGGCCAGTGATGAGGCTTGATCGCTCAAAGCTTTCATGTAATAAAGGTTTATTAAAGTATAAAAGAGGTAGGGAAAGCTTCTGACATAGACGTCAGAAGAGGGCAGAAAGAGTGCCCCCTTGCTAGTCTTTAGCCGTTTATGTCTGTTAAAAAGCTATTAATCAGATAAGAGAGACACCTCAAGGTTGACGGAGTTTCCCCAGGCCCCTCTCCCACAATATGCATTTTTAAGATAGGATGGCATGAGGTGTGTCATTCCCCAGCCATAAAACAATTGATATGAATACTGGTTTGTTGAGCTATTAAGAGCCCAAGATCTGAGAAAAGAAAAAAAGTTAGTCTTAGGTAGAATCATTTTGAAGAAAAGCAAATACATAGTTTCATGAACATAGCTTAAGAAAAACATTTCCAAAAGAAAAACGCATTGGTTAGCTCAAGGTCTGAAAAAAGTTCGGGTGGAACCAGGTGTCGTCATGGCAACACAGAAATTTAAGAGAAAAAAATCTGACACTTGTAGTTTGTTTCCTTCTGCCGCTTAAGGGAGAAATAAAAAATGTCTGACACTTGCAGCCTATTTCCTCCAGTTGGAGACCCCTGGCCTTCCTGCCTGTTACCCTCTCAGTGGCAAAAAGTTGGACATAACTTAGTGACTGAACAACAACATAGCAACTACTGCCCTGAGCCTCGTGATCTCAACCAGCCAGCTCCCTGACTCCATATTAGATAGAATATCCCTCCTACAGCATCATAACTAATCACCTACTGCCACCCTTCCAGAATGACTTTTCTGTCTTGAGGCCATAAGAATTGGCTACTAGCCCACAAAAGGGCTCTCCATTGAGCCAACATGCTGTTCTAACAGCCTCTCCAGCTCTAATAAATTCCAGTCTGTTCTTGTTCTGCCTCGTGTCTGGAAATTTTTTTCCAGCCCTCACAGGGACCACGACAAATTATTTTCCATTTTTTAAAAACTCATTTGAAATCATTATAGATTCAAAGATTTCAAAGATAGTGCAGAGAGGCTCTGTGCACCCTTCTCTGTTTCCTTCAGCGATTACATATAAGTGTAATACAATATCCAAACAACGCTAAAGGTGTAGTTCTATCATTTTATCCCATGTAGATTCATGTAACCAGCTATGATCAAGATTCAGAACTATCCCACCACTATAAAGAGCTCCTGCTTCTCCTTTATAGTCACACCTTATCTCTCCTCTCCCACCATCCCTGTCCCCTGGCAGCCACTGATCTTTTTTCCACCTCTATAATTCTGTCATTTCAAGACTGTTATATAAAATCATAGGTGATGTGACCTTTTGAGATCGGTTTTTTTTTCTATTCAGAACAATACCCTTGAGACCCATCCATGTTGTTGCATGTATCAATAGCTTGTCCCTTGTTACTGCTGAATAGTGTAAAAAAGGGATTTCCAGGTGGCGTGGTGGTAAAGAAGCCATCTGTCAATGCAGGAGGTGGAAGGGATATGGGTTTGATCCCTGGGTCAGGAAGATCCCCTGGAGGAAGAAACGGCAACTCACTCCAGGATTCTTGCCTGGAAAATTCCATGAACACAAGCACCTAACAGGCTACTGTCCACAGAGTTGCAAAGAATTGGACATGACTGAGCAACTGAGCCTGCAAACCTCACTAAAATGGAGTCTAGAGGCCAGAAGAGGGAGCTCTTGCCCAGTGCCACTCCATGTCTATTACAGGACCTGGGTGAATTTGACCCCAAGAGGAAAAGATGTACATTGCATCTTCTACAAGAAATTTACTACCTCAGCAACAGCCAAACAGAAAACCATCATCACCCTGAACCCCCATTTTTCTCCAATGGACTTTCATTCAAAACAAATCCTCTCAACTTCTTTCTTTGTTGGACTTGGTTATGCCTTTTGCTGTAGCTTGCTTATCCAGAATTTCAGTTCCTTTGCCATTTCCAAAGAAACACATTTTCTGCTAGTAAAATACCTTTTATTTTTAAGGTGAACAAGAGTAGTTTGTAATATGGTTGTAAAACACTTTGCTTAGCCATCATTTGAGGGATATTTGGCTGTTTCCAGCATGGGGCTCTTACAAATAAATCTGCCATGAACACTCATATGCAGATTTTTGTGTAGATGTAAGTTTCTATCTTTCTGGGATAAATGCCCAGGAGTACAATTGCTAGGTCATATTAAGGTGTATGTTTAGTTTTTAAAAGAAACTGCCAAACTGTTTTCCAGAATGTCTGGACCACATTATATTTCCACCAGACACATATGCCAGATAGTTTTATTTGTATTTATACGGTCATTACTTTTCAGTTCCCCTCGTTTTAGTTCAGTTGTTCTAGTAAGTATGTCGTGTTCTCTTACCATGGTCTGAATTTGCATTTCCTTAATGGTTAATGATGTTGAACATGTACTCATTTTTAAAAGCTAAACAACTGTATTAAAAAGAAAACAATTTGGTAAGTGGTCCTCAAAGTGTGGTCCCTGAACCAGCAGCAAAGCATCACTTGGGAACATGCTCGAAATTCAAATCATCAGGCTCCACCTCCGATCTACTGATCAGAAGCTCTAGGGAGGGAATTCCCTGGTGGTCCAGCAGTTATGGGGCTTCCCAGGCGGCACTAGTGGTAAAGAACCTGCCTTCCAGTGCAGGAGATGTGAGAGACATGGGTTCAATCCCTGTGTCAGGAAGATCCCCTGGAGGAGGGCATGGCGACCCATCCAGTATTCTTGCCCGCAGAAGCCCATGGACAGAGGAGCCTGGTGGGCTATGGTCCACGGGGTCGCACAGAGTTGGACACGACTGAAGGGGCTCAGCGTGCACACCAGAGGTTGGATTCAGTGCTCTCACTACTGAGGGCCCAGGGTTCAATCCCTTGTTGGGGAACTAAGACCCCTCAAGCTGCATGGCAAGACCAAAACAAACAAACAAAACTGTGGTTTAACAAGCTCTTCAAGCGGAAAGTCGGTATCATTTACTACAAATAGAAAGTAACTGTAAGAAGGAATGCATTTGCATAACACCTAAAATCATCTTGTGTACCAACAGGTTTACACACCACATTTCAGGGAGGGCCCATTTATTCCTCAGCACTGGGGGCTCCCTTCACACATATTATGACAAGAATACCCCTCCTTCTCCTAAAATTGTGCAGTGCACAGCCTGCCCAGCTTTATACGGAGTTCTGTCTTTCAGACACTGACCCTGTACTACCCACACTCTTAATCTGACCAAGAAAATGGAGGCTCTGAGGATGGTAGAGGCTCAGCCAAGGTCACCCAGTAATGTGGCCAGACTCCGCTTATAGTGCTCTTATCCCTGCTGGAACCCAGGGCAGGGCCTGCACAATTCCTAACCTGTTCAAAGCCTGCCACTAGTCACTGCTGGATGAAAACTTAGATTCCAAAATAGAATATGGTATACTGTTTTATAAAGGTTATGTTTATAAAGACTAAAAGGAAAAACTATTCCTCCATACAATGAATACTCTGACATCAAAAGTGTGGGTTTCTCCCCTCACCAACCCACTCCCTTGGCTGAATGTCCTACAGTTCTGCTCTGACACTGTCTACCAGGGGATAGCTCCAAACCATGCAGGAGAAGGGCTCAGTCCCCAAGATTTCCCCTTACCTCAGACACCAATCATCAAAGAGTTGCCCCATCCCCCCCACAGGAGGTCCAGGTTGGCTACAAATCAGCATTCTCACAATTGCCTCCTCAGGTGAAATAACTTGTCATAATGGTTCACACAAGTTAGGCAAACACTTATGCTCACCAATTTTGCTATATGACAAAGAACATGATAAATGACACAGTTAAACAGTAAAATGAAGAGACACATTGGGCAAGGCCTGGGAGGTTCCAAAGACAGGAGCTTCTGTCCCAGTGGAGTTGGGGTGTGCCACCTCCCAGCACACCAACCTGTAGCTCTGTGGTTCGCAGATCAGTATGGAGGCTTCATCATGTAGGCATAATCAACGGTTAATTCACTCAGCAGCCCCTCTCCAAGATTCTCTTTTTAAAACATTAATTTATTTATTTGGCTGCACTTGGGTCTTAGTTGTAGCAAGTGAACTCTTAGCTGTAGCATGTGGGACCTAGTTCCCTGACCAGGGATCGACCATGTGCCCCCTGCATTGGCATCGTGGCATCTTAACCACTGGACCACCAGAGAAGTCCTGTGTTTTGTCATTTATTACAATTATCATGTTTACTTATGTAATTCGAATGTACTAAGTATTACTTCCCAGGTGGCGCTCACGGTAAAGAATCCATCTGCCAACGCAGGAGACACAAGAGAAGTGGGTTCGATCCCTGAGTCGGGAAGATCCCCTGGAGTTGGAAATGGTAACCTACCCCAGTATTCTTGCCTGGAGAATCCCATGGACAAAGGAGCCTGGTGAGCTACAGTCCACGGGGTCATACAGAGCTGGGCATGACTGAATGAGCACAAAAATATCAACTTGAAGCCATTACCTGTGATCCAGCCAGGGCCAACTGTTGGCAAGGTCAGGAGGCCTTCCAGACAGAGCAGCACCTGCACCCACCCCAGTTTCACAAGCTGAGCTCGCCTGGACACCCTTGGCCTGTGGTCACACCCACGCCCTCCATATTCACACACACCATCACCTCTTGTGGGTGAGGCCCTCCCCTTCCCAATCCTGGGCGCCCATACAACCAAGGCCTGAGAGTGTCTGTCTGTCTCTAAAGAGAGGGGAACTCCTCAGGGCACACACCCTGCTCGACCTATCACCCTAGAGCCTGGCATAGAGAAAAAGAGCATTTGGGAAGTGAATGAATGAAGGTGGAACGAATCCCAGAGAAGGGGATTTCCTAAGGCCTTTCTCCAGCAGGTGCAGCCAGTTCCCCTTTCAGCAGCCTCCTGGGCAGGGAACCTGGTGTGAGGGGTAGGGGCACAAAACCCAGTGTTTTTGGAAGTCAGGAGCAGCAGACTGGATGGACCCGGGGCTTGTGTGAGGCTTGGAGAGGGAGTGCAGAGCTGCTGTGGGGGCTGCAGGGAGTGGCCAGTCTCAGTGAGGTCAGTCCCTGGTTCTTGGGGTCCCCCTGGCCCACAGCTGCGGCTGTGCTGTGCAGCGTGGGGAGGCCCCGGCTGAGGGTGAAGCTGCACAGGGCCTTATCTGGGACTGGCCCCTGATCCAGCCTGAGCCACTGACCCTGGGCCTGCGCCCCCAGCCCCTCAGACCACCTCAGAGAGACACTCACCTTCAATGCGGGGCTGTACGAGAGTGGCAGGTGAGAGAGAAAGGCAAGGTGAGCCTCGGCATTAGAAGCCAAAACATCACCTCACGGCCAGAGGCTGGACAGGACTCTCCTGATGATCTGTGGGGCAAGAGGGGGGTCTCCAACTAGCCAGGGTTTCAGAGTTCTGGCCGGGACCAATCCCTTCCTTGCTCAGGAACGTGGGCTGACCCTCCCAGTGCTGATCTGGAGCTTTCTCTCAGGCAGACAGGTGAGATCCACGCTTGCCTGCTTGCCTCCACCTCCTTATGAAGCCTTCCTCTCTCCACCTGTGGGGTGTGTGGGGCTGGGATGAGCAGGTGTTCACCTGTGGGCTTCTGACTCCGCTGCCCCAGGTGGGTCTGGAGAGCCTGGTCTATAAGCAATGTTCCAGCACCCTTCACTAGCCACCTGGCCATCTTTTCTTTGTTACTTGGGACTATCTCATGCCTTGAAGGCTGTTTAGCAGTGTTCCTGGCCTCTGCCTTCTGTCCTCTGGACGCCAGCATTCTATAGTTGTGACCACTAAAAATATCTTCAGACATTATCAAATGTCCCCTCGGAAGGGAAAATCACCCCCAGTTGAGATGCCCAGGCCATAGCACCTCTAGGATAATGTTGGGTGATAATGAGAGTGCATTACTGCTCCTGACTGTAAGGGGATACATCTAGTATTAGAATATAGTATCTGTGTACTCCTGTCCAGGGCTAGTATACCAGTATACTGTATCAAAGTTTAATTTGCAAAAAAGTGAAACACATGACTTTCATACAAGTGGAGGAAAGCATGTCAAATATTTAATTAATGAGGGAACAGTAAGATGGTAAAGCTAATTCAAAGAACTTAAAAAAAAATCTTTTGGCCACGCGGCATGTGGGACCTTAGTCGCCAACCAGGGATCCAACCAACGCCCCCTGCATTGGCAGCACAGAGTCTTAAACTTTGGACCACCAGTAAGGTCCCCAAGGAACATTTCGAGAAGTTTTTTTTTTTTTTTAGCAGTAAATTCATGTCTTTTTTTTTTACTTTAATTTACAATACTGTGTTGGTTTTGCCATACATTGACATGAATCCACCACGGGTGTACATGCGTTCCCAAACATGAACCCCCCTCCCACCTCCCTCCCCATAACATCTCTCTGGGTCATCACCATGTACCAGCCCCAAGCATGCTGTATCCTGCGTCGGACATAGACTGGCGATTCGATTCTTACATGATAGTATACATGTTACAATGCCATTCTCCCAAATCATCCCACCCTCTCCCTCTCCCTCTGAGTCCAAAAGTCCGTTATACACATCTGTGTCTTTTTTGCTGTCTTGCATACAGGGTTGTCATTGCCATCTTTCTAAATTCCATATATATGTGTTAGTATACTGTATTGGTGTTTTTCTTTCTGGCTTACTTCACTCTGTATAATCGGCTCCAGTTTCATCCATCTCATCAGAACTGAGAAGTTTTTTTTTTTAATTGAAGGATAATTGCTTTACAGAATTTTGTTGGTTTCTGCCATACATCAACATGAATCAGCCATAGGTATACATATTTCCCCTCCCCCTGAACCTCCTTCCCATCTCCCTCCCCACCCTACCCCTCTTGGTTGATATACAGTCCCTGTCTGAGTTTCCTGAGTCACACAGCAAATTCCCATTGGCTATCTATTTCACAGAGGGTAATGTCAGTTTCCATGTTACTCTCTCCATACATCTCACCCTCTCCTTCCTCCCCCCGTCCCCTCGTGTCCTTAAGTCTGTTTCCTATGTCTGTGTTGAGAAGTATTTCTAGTGCACAGGCAAAGGGATTTCAAAGTGTGTGCTGAGAGACAAAACCCTGATAATTACATATGGGGCAATAAAATTGTAATCTTTGGGGTTATCTTTTCTACTGGACAGAAAATCATGAGTTAACATGTAATTTCTCAGGTACATTTTCCTACATTAGTGGCTTTCAAAGTGTAGTCCCCAAACTGGAAATCTCAGCAGACCAAGGAACCTGTTGGAAATGCAAAATTTCAGGTCTCATTCCAGAGCTAAGTAATTAGAGAAACTCTGGGGGTGGAGCCTAGTACTGTTGTAACAACCAACAGGTGATTCTTAAACACTCTAAAAGTTTGATAACTACTGGTCTAAATAGTCAAATAATCTCTGTTTGTGAAACAAATCTGTGAGACAATACTCCAGTATGACATTAAAAGGACGTGCCATCTGCCTTTTGCCTTATTTCCACATTTAAATAAATCGTCTGTTTGATGTTTTCTGTTTTGTCTTTCAAATACCCTATCAACTTAGAGCAGTTTTCATCTGTTACTAATTTTTTTTCTTCTTTTTAATAATGATTTCCTAAGTGTGTCAATTCATTTCTTCTTTTGGAACTATTCTTGTCCTCTTAAAAGAAAAAAAATTTCTGACATGGTATATTGCAACGCTGTTGATTTCATTGTTTATGATTTTTAAAAAGATCTTTTTAAGTGTGATCAATTTTAGCAAGAATTAACTTTCCATCTCTTTCTATTTATGAAGTGGTTTAATTGTCATGGACTCTATCTGTCCTTTCATAGCTTGAAAGGCTGCAACAAAAAAATAATCAGGGCCTACTGTATAGGTGAGAGGCATAGAACTGAAGAGAGAAATCAGTTTTCCATTTCTTTTTTGGTCATTAGTTTATACTCTAGTGTATTTTTGTTGTTGCTATCTTTTGTTTGTTTTTATCTATTTAAGGGAATACTGGAAACTTAGTTTTCCTGGTCTGTTCATTACTTCAAGCTCACCAGTAAGCAGACTAATACAATTTAAAGCAAACTTTTTCTCTCCCATTAGATTAAGAAAAATTAAGATAAACAGCTGATGTTGGTGAAGCTGCAAAAGCATTCTGAGCATGTCAACTCTTACAGGCTTTTTGCTATGCAACTAAAGGGATTCATCAAAATGAAATAAAATACCCAGGCACTACCAGGCACTTGAAGGAGGTATCTAAGGTACTGGTAATGTTTCCTTATTTGGGTGTTGGTTACACGGGGCGTACCGTTTATGAAAATTCATTAAGCTCTGTATTTGTACTATGTACAATTTCCTGTATGTGCATTCTATTCCAATAAAGTTTTACAAATGTATCTTTTGCCACAACCCACACCTGTATAGTAAGGGCACTGCTTACAGATGGGAAACATGGAAACGACCTGAATACCACTGCAGAAAGGAAGGCCTCCTCTGCCTTAAAGAGAACAAATTAAACGGCTTCCACTCCCTCTTTCTGCTGCTTTGGTTCTGTTTTCAGTTAATCTGGGGGTTGGCGCTGGTCCCTCCCGGGGAAAGGTTCTGGGGGCTGACAGAAGGACTCCGTGTTTCGCTCCCGTGACGCTAGGCGACTGGCTCCCGCCTTGATCCCAGGAAGCCCCGCCCAGCGTCACGTGACGGCTGCATCAGCTGACTCGGCGCGACCGGAAGGTGAAAGTCCTGGGCGCGGGCTTCCTGGAGCAATGGTGAGGGATGAGGGTTGATACGAGGCTGTGGTTGCTGAGGGCGGGCATGGTAGGAGCCCCAAATTACCCCGCCGCTGCTGCGGGAAGGAAATGGGAAATCTGCCTGGGCCGCGGAGCAGACACTTAGGTGCGGTCGTTAAAGCCGAGGGTCTGGTAAAGAAAAGCCTCCCTCCGTCCTCCTCCAGCAGGGCAGGACGGCAGGCTTGGAGTGTCTTTACTGGAAGGAAGGGCCCGAACTCTCGGGGGCAGGAGCTGGGGCTTGTCTCTCCAGGCCTTTCTCTGCCCCTGAGTAGGACGTCCCGAAGGCGGGCCTCCCAGCCTTCCTGTAGAACTTGGCGGAAAACTTATTCACAATTTCGCTCAGTCTTCTGCATTGTTAGGAAATCCCTTTGCTCTTCCCAGAGGCAGAAAGGAGTATATACGGGGTGGAAACTTCTCCACTTCTCCATTCCTTCATTCCTTTAACAGATTATGAGTGCCTACTGTATACCGGGACAGTGCCAGGCACTAGCACTTAGGCTGCAGGAGGGAAGGGCAGAGTTGGAGGTTTGCCAATTAAAATGGGCAGTCACAGTTAAGACCTGAGCCGGGAGGGACTAAACTCACCTTGTGCATAGTGCCAGAAGGCTTCCCAAGGATGACATCACCTGAGGGCCTGGGAGCCGGGAAGAAAGCTTGCTGGGGCAGAAAGAAAGCAGCTAGTGTACCAGGAATTGGGAGGCATGGAAGGGGGCTGGTGGGAGGCTGTATCTTCAGATAGGGGACAGCATTCAAAGACTTCAGGTGAGTGAGCTCGGAACGGTAGGAATGAATGCATTTCATCACCTGGAAGAGTAGAAACTAGAGGCTAGTGAACGATGAGGCTCGACAGATAAGCAAAGACCACAGCTTGCTGGGTCTTGAGAGGAGTTTGGACTTTTAAGAAAGGACGGCAGGGAAATGAGGAAGAGCCTTTCAGCTGATTTGTTGAGAAAGGGAGAGGGGAACAGCCTGGGGCAGCAGACACTCCCCCACCCAGGAGGTGGTAGTGACTTGAGAGAGTGGAGATAGAAGTGGAGGAGATCAGTGGGGCTCAGAGACTAAATGCATGAGGGAGAAGGGAGAGGGAGGGAGCTGGGTTTGGTTCCCAGGTACTGGTGCTCAGTGGTGGTGGGACAGGTAGGGGCAGGTTTCAGAGGGAAGAGAACCAGTCACTGTGATTCATGTTTAGTGAGGCCTCTAAGTGCCCAGGTGCACCAGGTAGGAGACAGTCTGGATTTAAGGGCCTGGAGTTCAGAAGAGATCTACAATACGATGGCAGTTATAAATTTGGGAGTCATCAGCAAGATGATCTGTCTCAGCCACAGTGTGAGTTCAGAAGAAAGGGCCTAGGACAGAACCTAGAGAAATGCTGGTATTTTAAGAAATTACACAAGGAACACATTCTTATGGTAAAAATGTAAATAATACATAGATGGTAGAAGTCAGAGAAAGTCCAGAGATGATAAAATAGTCCAGCGGGTAGAAGTCAGGGGCCCATAAACTTAGGAAAATACTATGTCTCAATTTTCACTAACTTCAAACTGAAATTTAATATTTCCTCCAGTTGTGAATGTTGGCAACAGACCCCAGTATTAGCAGGACCTCTGACTTTGTCACTAATAGAAATCAGATATTTGCATGTCACAGCTGTTGGCGTTATTTACACATTTATGCTCATTTCCAAATCACTTTCATCACTTGAATTGAAACATATGTCACGTCACCGATTGGTTTTGAATATTTTGATAACTTTTTTTTTTCCCCCTGTCACACCATGTGGCTTGAGGAATCTCTGTTCCCTGATCAGGGATTGAACTGAGGGCCACAGCAGTGAAAGCCCAGGGTCCTAACCACTAGGCAACCAGGGAACTACCTATTTTGATAACTTTTAATTAGTATCTTTCATGCGTAGTTTTTCCTATGTACTTTATTCATTTGAAAACATTGTTTTGAGAGAGGCCTGTAAGCCTTCACCAGATGCCTAATGAGTCCATGCCACAAAACAGTTAAAAATCCCTGAAGTAGGGAAAGAAGCCCCAGACTTTCCTTAACACCCCACCACCTCACCAGTGGTCCCAGTGCCTTGCCTCAGGGTAATGACAGCAGGCAGTCTGCTGAGATCACCATTGGGGGGCTGGGGGTGGGGAGGGGTGAGCCAGCAAATGAGACGGAGGCCAGGCCCGAGGGAGAAATCCAGAAGAGTATGTTGCTTCAAGAAGGATGGGTTTGTGTCTGCTGTTGTGGATGAGCTAAGGAAGAGGAAGACTAGGTTTAGTGACAAAAGTCATTTGTGACCATGGCTAGAGGACTTCACTGGGGTCACGTGATCAAGGGGGTGGCAGGCCAGAAAGGAGGTCTGGAGGTGGCAGGGTCATGGAGCAGGTCTGAAGTGAACAGTGAACAGTGGGCAAAGTAGACGACATGGAGTTAATAGGGCTGCCTTGAGGGCCTGACAGAATCAGGAGAATGTGGATTCATTGTGTCTCCAGTTTGCAGGTTTTGTTCCCAAAATCTGAAAGCAGTGCAGGTAGAGGCGTGAAGAGATGAACATGTACATTGTGTGCGTTAGAGCTTTGCTGCAGAAACAGGGCAAAGGACAGTGGATCAGGCGGGTGGAGGATATTATCAATATGTGGTTGACTGGGTGGGTTTGCATTCTAACAGAAGAGAGACCTTGGATAAATAATAAAATGTGATATGTGATGTGATAAATGCTGTGGAAATCAAAAAGGAAGGAGCTAGAACATGATGGTGAAAAGCTGTTTAAACTGCTTCTTTGAGCTAAAGTCAACATAAATCATGCATGTGTAAATGTATGGTTCAATAAGTTTTGACGGGTATGCTCATGAAAACATTACCATGATCAAGATAATGAATACATCTGCTGACCTTCCCAAACTACCTTGTGTGAGGGGCTATTTAAGAAAGCAAATAGTCACAGAAAGCCCATCAGAAGAGGTGTCATTTGGGCAGAGACCTGAGTGAAATGAGAGAGCAAGCCACGTTTAATTTGCAGTAGAAGCAACAGGGAGCCCAGTATAGCTGGAGCTGGAGGGGGAAAGGAAGAGCAGGTGAGAGGGGCATGTGTTCCGTGCGGCACCCCCAGCGCTTACAGTGGGTTCTCCCACAGAGCAGGCACCCAGGCATGTCCGTAGAACAGGTGCATGCCTGGGACACACATCAGAACAAGGTTTGGTGGCAGGAAGAGTCAGGGAGAGTGTTCTCCAGACAGCCTAGTAGTAGGGGAGAACAAGTGGCCAGAGTTCATCCATCTTGGCAGGGAGCAGGGACCCTGAGGAGCTAGCGCGGGAGACGCCTGAGCGTATGTCAGCCCGCCCTCCAGCCTGACCACCTGCCTCACTCTCTTGCAGAGGTTCCGATTCTGTGGTGACCTGGACTGTCCTGACTGGGTCCTGGCAGAGATCAGCACGCTGGCCAAGATTGTTGAGTGCACGGGATCTTGGGGGTGGGGGACAGGGAGGGATTGCACCTGGGGGCTCTTGGGTGGGTGGAGGGTGGTGAGGTCACTCTTGAGTTGGGGTCTCAGCCCTCTTGGGCCATTCTCACATGCTGTGTGACTGATCATGTGGCCAGCCCCTCAGCATGCCTGTGTGAAGTGGGTCAGTCTAACTGATATAAGGCCTCCCCCTCCAGTCCTCTGTGAAGCTGAGGCTGCTGTGTGGCCAGGTGCTGAAGGACCTTCTGGGAGAGGGGATTGACGTGAGTACAGGACCCTGCCCACCATGGTCCCATGACCCGGTGACCCCACTGGCCTGAAAGTGCACCAGACCTAGGGGGGTGGGTGATCAGCTCCCACCCTCCCTGGATACCTCATATCCTTACCACAGGGTCCAAGCCAGGGGGTTGGTGAGTTGGGGACCAGCCCCGCCCTGAGAGCCTCCTTTCTTCACAGTATGAGAAGATCCTGAAGCTTACCATGGACGCCAGGTTTGGTGAGCACCCCACTGGCTCCACAGACCTTTGGGTGACCCTGGGTACTCGACCTGGGGCCTGGCACGAAGGCCCCTCCTCCCAGCCTCCTCTGACCCGCTGGCCCCAGCGGAGGAGATAAGGGAGGAAAGGCACTGCCACCCCAAGGCCTCCACCAGCTCCTGGTGGGGCAGTGGCAGTGCTCGTGGCTTTAGGAGGCCTGGGTACCCTGAGCTGAAGATAGTGGGGCCACAGGAGGTGTTTGGGGCCGCAGTGACACCCCCCCACTCCACCCATGGCTCCCCCCAGAGTCAGGCGATGTGAAGGCCACGGTGGCGGTGCTGAGTTTCATCCTCTCCAGTGCGGCCAAGCACAACGTGGATGGCGAGTCCTTGTCCAGCGAGCTGCAGCAGCTGGGGCTGCCCAAAGGTATGGGGATGAGGGCAGGCAGGAGGGTGACCTGTAGGCCGAGGAGTGCTGGGCAGAGGTCAGGCTGTGTGACCCTGGGACACACCTTGCCTTCTCTGGGCCAGGAGCCTGAGACCTGCGCTCTAAGCCGCCTAAGCCTGAGCCCCCATCTGCTAGCTCAGGGGACCTCCTTTCGTCCCCAGAGCACGCGGCCAGCCTCTGTCGCTGCTACGAGGAGAAGCAGAGCTCCCTGCAGGCGCGCCTGCGGGCCTGCAGCTTGCGGGGTGAGTGCAGGGTGGGCCTGGGTTGGGTCTGGGCTTCATTCTGGAAGGTGCCTGTGGTTTGGAAGGTGTTTGTTCAGAAAGGATACTTAACCACGTCGTGTCAAGCAGTCACAGGCTGGGATTCCTGGCTCCTGCCCAGGTTTCTCTCCTGTGAGACCTTCCCTGGGTAATCTGACTTCTTGGGTCAGAGGGATGAGAGCTTCTCAAAGGCCACAGAGCCCTGGAGGGTTCAGGGTTGAGCCGGGGTGAGGGTTTGGGCCACCTGGCTCCTTGGCCTGTGACCTCAAGCCCCTCTCGGTCTCACAGTGAACAGGCTGGTAGGCGTGGGCTGGCGGGTGGACTACACCCTGAGCTCTAGCCTGCTGCGCACCGTGGAAGAGCCTTTGGTCCACCTGCGGCTGGAGGTGGCCGCTGCCCCAGGTGGCCCGGTCCAGCCTGTTGCCATGTCCCTCTCAGCAGACAAGTTCAGGGTCCTCCTGGCAGGTGAGGCTCGGCTGTATCGGGAGGGTAAGGGGCGCCCTGAGGTCCTGCCTAACTGCTGCCTGCTTGCCTGCCTCTCCCCACTGCAGACTTAAAGCAGGCCCAAACCCTGATGAACTCCGTGGGCTGAGAAGAAGAGCACAGGGCCCCGTGTGGAGCTGCCCTCGAACTTCTCAGTAGGGGGCAGCCCCAGCTCCAGGACCCTGAGGGTCTGGTCTCCTGGATCTCTGACTTCCTAGGTGACCACCTGAGAATCCAGCCTGGGATCCTGAGAACACTTCTAGCATTGCCTTCCCTCCCCTGTGAAAGGCACTTATCAATGGTTTTCCAGAGAAGGGAGAATAAACAGAAGTGTGGAAAGTGTAAAGAAGTGTGCGTGATTTCTTTAGGGTTCAGATCAGAGGTTTTCGTGACAGAGACCAAGTGATACGCTGACCTATGGTACATTTTCTTTTCTCAGCTGCTGACTGAGGCTGGTCAGGGGTGAGGCAGAAGGAGGACCAAAACGAGACAGCTTGTCTGTAGACAGGAGAATCAGGGCTCCAGCTCCTGGTCCTAGGATGCTCTTGGCTCTGCCCTCTCTGTGCTGGCCTTGTCTTGAAGCTGGCAGCAAGTAGGTGGCCTTAACACCAGATGCCCCAAGTAGCGAAAGGAGAAAAGCCCTTGCCTCTGTGTCATCTCTAGGAAGAGAGAGGGCCCATGGCTGAACCACTCATTGGCAAGGGGAATGGGATAATGGGCTGGATGATTGTGACCCCACCCCTAAATTCCTATGTCCAAGCCCCAACCCCAGTGAGAGGGTTTTAGGAGGTGGGGCCTCCGGGAAGTAATTAGGTTCAAATGAAGTCATGAGACCTGCATGATGGGATTAGTGCTCTTATAAAAAAAGTAAGACAGACTCTCGCTATAAACATGTACGGAGGAAAGGCCATATAAGAACAGCAAGAAGACAGCTGTCCAACAAAGCAGGAGAGAGCCTCACCAAGACCTGATTCTGACTTGAACGTGGACTTCGCAGTCTCTGGAACTGTGAGAAATAGATGTCTGCTATTTAACCCACCCAGTCCATGGTATTTTGTTATAGCAGCCTGAACAGACTAAGACAGAGGGCTTCCCAGGACTGTCTTAGGCCATCCAGGGCCGTTTGTAGAAAAGACTGATCCCAGGTCTAGGGCAGGGAGAGTATAGGGGGAGCCTAGAACATCTCAGGGTCCAAAAGTGAAAGTGAAGCCACTCAGTCGTGTCCGACTCTTTGCCTATCAGGCATGGACTGTAGCCTATCAGGCTCCTCCGTCCATGGGATTTTCCAGGCAAGAATACTGGAGTGGGTTGCCATTTCCTTCTCCAGGGGATCTTCCTGACCCAGGGATCAAACCCAGTTTCTCCCACATTGTAGGCAGACGCTTTTACCATCTGAGCCACCAGGGAAATCTCAGGGTCCAAGGAAGCTATCAAAAATGAGTCATGTCAACAGGAGCCAGCTTGACACACTGGCTAAAGATGGGACAATTTAAAGAGATAAGGCCTGACTCCCCTCCTGGCTTCTGCTTCTGGAGAAATGGAACAGATGGGCTTTTCTCTGTTCCTCCCACTAAGTGCAGCTAAAAACCTTGGACATTTTTTATAAAACATAAGACTACGAAAGGTGATGAGACAGCAGACTGGCTAGGATCCTCAAGACCTGAAGAACAATACAGCAAAAAGTGCCTTAGATTTTCTTTTTGTTTCATGTATCCCAGGCTGAGTGATGGAGAACCTGACCGCCTAGAAACACCAACACACAAAGGAAGCCCCGACAAAAGCCTGCTTTCTCTAAGCAGTAGACGAGGAAAAGGACAGCCGGGCAGCACAGAAAAGTTAGAGACAATAAGGGCTGTCCTCTGGCCACACCCTGTAGAACTGCAGTCCCCCTTCCACCCATGCCTACAAAGGCTGAGTGGGAGCTTAGACCCTACCCAAGCTGGCAGGAGGTGGCATAGCCCTTCCCCCACTAGCACCATGTCAGAGAAGTCCTGCTAAAAGAGAAGATTTAAACACGATCCAGTCTCATAATACCCAAAATGTTTAGAATTCAATTTTTAAAAACCATTGTACCAAGAACCAACAAAATTTCAACTCAAAAAAAGACAAACGCCAACACTAGAATGTCTCAGATGTTACAAGTCTATGCTAAGGATTTTAAAGCAGCCATCCTAAAAATGCCTCAAGTCTCAGCAGAGAAATAGAAGATAGAAAGAACAAGATAAACATTTTAGAACCGAAAACTACAATAGCCCAAGTAAAAATCTCAATGGGTGAACTTAACAACAGAAAAAAGAATCTGGATTTGAGGATAATAGAAATTACCCAGTCTAAACAACAGAGGGAAGATAACTTGGAAAACAACAAGAACAAAAAAATAAATAAAATAGACCCTCAAGGACCTGTAGGACTGTTAACAAAAGATCAGTGCTCGTGGTGTCAGAGTCCCAGAAGGTAAGAAGCAGGAGGGTAGAGCAGAGAAGAACCCAAAGAAATAATGACTAATGTTTTCCAGAACATGCCAAAGGACACAAATGTATAGAGCTGAGAAGCTGAATGAACTCCACACAGGTTGAATCTAAAGAAATTTATGTCAAGATACATCATAATCAAACTTCTGAGAACTAAAGAAAAGAAAAACATATCCTGAAAGCAGCAAGACAGAGATGACACCTTACATATCGGCGGAAACAATTCAAATGACTGAATACCGCATCAGAAGCCGCAGAGCCCAAAGACAACAAACACAGCACGTTTCAGGCCCTGAAAGACAAGAAATGTCAGCCCAGAATTCTGTATTCAGAGAAAATCACCTCAAGAGTAAAGGACAAGGGACTTCCCTGGGGGTCCAGTACAGGGGGCCCGAGTTCCATCCCTGGTCAAGGAACTAGACCCCACGTGCTGCAACTAAGAGTTCCCAGGATACATCTAAAGATCCCACATGGGGACTTCCCTGGTGGTCCAGTAGTTGAGAGTCCACCTGCCAATGCAGGGGACATGGGTTCGATTCCAGGTCTGGGAAGTTCCCACACGTTGCAGGAAAATTGGGCCTGTGTGTCACAATTACTGAGTCCGCAAGTGGCAACTACTGAAGCCCACCACCTGGAGCCTGTGCTCCACAACAAGAGAAGCCACTGCAACGAGAAGCCTGCACACTGAAAAGAAAGCCCAGACAGCAGTGAAGACCCAGCACAGCCAGAAATAGATAGATAATAAAAATTAAAGATCCCATGTGCCACAGCTAAAGATCCCACATGGGACAACTAAAGATCCTGCGTGCTGCAAGTAAAACCTAGCACAGCCAAAGAAAGAAATATATATATATAAAGAGTAAAGGGTGAGTAAAAGAATGAAATTAGAACATTTCTCATACCATAAAAAAAATCAAAATGGATTAAAGACCTAAATGTAAGACCAGATATGATAAAACTTGAAGAAAACATAGGCAGAATACTCTGACATAAATTGTAGCAATTTGGGGGGAGGGATTTTTTTTCTTCCTAAGGCAAAGGAAACATAAGAAAAAATTTAAAAATGGCATATAATTAAACTTAAGCACTTTGGCACAGCAAAGGAAACCACTGACAAAAAAGTCTACACAATGGGAGAAAATAATTGCAAATTCTATGACTGGTAAGGGATTAATATCCAAAATATATAAATGCACCCAGAACTCAATATCAAAAAAGGAAACAACCCGACTGAAAAATGAGCAGAAAATTTAAATAATCATTTTTCCAAAGAAGACATAGGAATGGCCAACCGGCAATGAAAAGATGCTCAGCTAATTATTAAAGAAATGCAAATCACAACCGCAATGAGATATCACCTCCCACCTGTCGGAATGGCTATTACCAAAAAGACTACAAATAAAAATGTTGGCAAGGATGTGGAGAAAAGGGAACCCTTGTTCATTGTTGGTAGGAATATAAATTGGTATAGTCACTGTAGAAGCTATATTGAGTTTCCTCACAAAAATAGCAATAGAACTATCATGTAATCCAGCAATCTGACTTCTGGGTATTTATCTGCAGGAAATAAAGACACTAATTCAAAAAGATACACATACCTCAATGTTCGTAATATATTATACATGTCACTAATCCATAAAAAATAATG
Source organism: Capricornis sumatraensis (assembly GCF_032405125.1). NCBI lineage: Eukaryota > Metazoa > Chordata > Mammalia > Artiodactyla > Bovidae > Capricornis > Capricornis sumatraensis. The sequence goes on along the minus strand of NC_091087.1, from coordinate 40,700,496 downwards.
AAATTTTGCTTTTTACAAAAATATAGATGGACCCAGGAGAGTTTTATGCTTAGTAAAATAAATCAGAAAGACAAAATATTGTATGACATCACTGACATGTAGATCCAAGAAATGAATGAATAGAAGAAAACAAACAGATCCATAGACATAGAGAATACACTAATACTTACCAGTGGGAAGACAGAAGAGGGGAGGAATAGACAGGAGTAGGGGATTAAGAGGTACAAACCTCTTTATTTTATGTGTAAAATAAATAAGCTTCAGGGACACATGTACAGCACAGAGTATACAGTCAATGTCTTATAATAACTTTAAATGGAGTATAACTATAAAAACATTGAATCCCTATGTTGCACATCTGAAACTAATATAATATAAATTAACTATATTTCAATTTTTTAAAATGACAAAATTGTAAGACATTTTAAAGAGTAAAGGGGGAGAGCAAGACATTTGCAGATGAGGAATAACTAATATAATTGTCACCAGCAGTTCTAATATAAAAATAAAAAAAGGCTAAAAGGAAACCATAAATAAAAAGACAAGAGAAAATATTTACAAATGATGTGACCAACAGGGATTAATCCCCAAATACATAAACAACTCATGCAGCTCAATATCAAATAACCAAATCAAAAAATGGGCAAAAGATTTTAACAGACATTTTCCCAGAGACATACAGATGGCCAAAAAGCACATGAAAAGCTATGCTCAACATTGCTAATTATTAGAGAAATGCAAATCAAAACTACAATGAGGTAGCATCTCACATCAGTCAGAATGGCCACCATCAAAAAATCTACTAACAATACATGCTGGAGAGGGTGTGGAGAAAAAGGAACCCTCATGCACTGTTGGTGGGAAAGTAAATTGGTACAAACACTTATGGAGAACAGTATGGTGTTTCCTTTTAAAATTAAAAACAGAGCTACACTATGATCCAGTAATCCCATTCCTGGGTGTATATCTGGAAGAAAGCATGATTTGAAAAGATACATGCACTCCAGTACACATGGAAGCACGACTTATAATAGCCAAGATAGTGAGCAACCTAAACGTCCATTGACAGATGAGCGGATGAAGATGTGGTGCTACACACAGGGGAGTACTACCCGGCCACAAAAATGAAGCAATGCCATTTGCAGCAGCATGGATGGACCTCGATATTATTATACTAAATGAAGTAAGTTAGACAAAGACAAGCGTCACATGATAGCACTTAGATGTGGAATCTAAAAACAGTGATACAAACGAACTTACTTACAAAGCAGAAACAGACTCACAAGCATAGAGAATACAATTTTGGTTACCAAAGGGGAAAGGGTAGGGGGCAGGGATAGATTAAGAGGTTGGGATTACCATATAAACACTACTATATAAAATAGTCAACAAGGACCTGCTGCATAGCACAGGGAACTCCATTCAATACTCTGTAATAACCCATATTGGAAAAGAATCTGAAAAAGAATGGAGATATATATATATATATATGAACCTGAATCACTTTGCTGTATACCTGAAACTAACACAAAATGGTAAATCAACTATACTCCAGTATAAAATAAAAAAAATTTTAAGTCTAAAGGAGGATCTCTAAACAGAAGGAACATGATAGAACAAATCTTGAAACATTAGGAATGAAGAATAATGGAAAGAATGAAAGCATGGGTACAGCAGACTTTCCTTCTCTCGAGTGTTCTGAAATATGTTCAACATATTTGAAGCAAAATATAATACTGTTAGATGTGGTTTTCAATGTATGTACAGGAGATATTGAAGGTTGTTATAAACTAGTGAGGGAAAAAGGAGATAAGTTTTCTACACTTTACACAAATTGATAAAATGTCAATATCAGTGAACTGTGACAAGTATATACACACGTGTAATAAATATGTATAGAGTAATACCTACATCAACCACTGGAAAGGCTATATACAATGTAATGCACTCAATATAGTTAATTCAAACTGGAATTTTAAAAGATGTTCAAGTAGCCCATATGAGGACAAGAAAAAGAAGACAAAAGCAAAAAACAGGGAACAAAATGCAAATTAAGTGGCAGTCACAAAAAAAATTCCAAGTCTCATCAAATGTGTAATATAAGCTTGGTTATCCAGGTAGCATTCCCTCTTCTGTGTCATCACAGAATCTCCTTTCATTGCTATCATAGCACAGCGTTGTAGTTTTGTATTTACTCACTTGCCTTTTACCAATCTTTCTTAAGAATAGAAATTGTATTTACCTGTTTGTATACCCCGTCTAGTCAAGGCTATGGTTTTTCCAGTGGTCATGTATGGATGTGAGAGTTGGACTGTGAAGAAAGCTGAGTGCTGAAGAACTGATGCTTTTGAACTATGGTGTTGGAGAAGACTCTTGAGAGTCCCTTGGACTGCAAGGAATGCAACCAGTCAATCCTAAAGGAGATCAGTCCTGAATATTCATTGGAAGGACTGATGCTGAAGCTGAAACTCCAATACTTTGGCCACCTCATGCGAAGAGTTGACTCATTGGAAAAGACTCTGATGCTGGGAGGGATTGGGGGCAGGAGGAGATGGGGATGACAGAGGATGAGATGGCTGGATGGCATCACCGAATCGATGGACATGAGTTTGAGTGAACTCCGAAAGTTGGTGATGGACAGGGAGGCCTGGCGTGCTGCAGTTCATGGGGTTGCAAAGAGTCGGATATGACTGAGCGACTGAACTGAACTGAAAGACTAAAACAGTACTCTTTCAATAAGTGGGGGAAAAGATAAAGATTTGGCAGGGAACAGATTTAGCTATTGAATGTAAAAAAAATATGAGTCCATAAAAGATAAACCCCCTCCCCGCAAAGAAATCAACCCTAATTTGTCACCATTGGACTTTATTGCATCAAATTCTTAGTCTAAAAATTGATAATTGAAGAGAAGTGTTTCAGAATTCATCCTGTATTTTTAGTATTTCATAATATCCAAATAACCCTAATCAATTAAATAAAAGCTCTTCTTTACAGAAGAATTCAAGTTAATGTAGAGGGAATGACAGCATTTGAAAATCACCATTTTGTAACTCCCAATTAAGTACTTGATTGAGGCAAGGATCACCAATGATAAGAAAGCCAATAGGTGAAAGGTTGATGTGATGTGAAACTGGGTATTTGCATGATGCTAAAGGATAACCTCATGTAAACAACTCAATGTCCCTCAGCTGGTAAGTGGATAAACATGCTGCTATGCCTACACAGTGGAACACTACTCGGCAATAAGAAGGATTGATAAGCATCATAACATAGATGGATCTCAAATGCATTATGCTATGAGGACAAAAGAAGACACAAAAGGCTACACACTAAAGATTCCATGTACAGGCACACCTCGGAGATACTGCAGATTCAGTTCCAGAACACGGCAGTACAGTGAGTATGGCCATAAAGCAAGTCACATGAACTTTTTGGTTTCCCAGTGCGTAGAAAAGTTTGTTTACACTGTACTGTAGTTTATTAAGTGTGCAATACATTGTGTTTAAGGGGTTCCCTGGTGGCTCAGATGGTGAAGAATATGCCTGCAATGCAGACCTTGGTTCAATCCCTGGGTCCGGAAGATCCCCTGGAGAAGGGAATGGCTGCCCACTGCAGTATTCTTGCCTGGAGGATCCCAAAGAATCCCACGGACAGAGGAGCCTGGTGGGCTACAGTCCCTGAGGTTGCAAAGAGTTGGACATGACAAGCAACTACACTACTACTACATTGTGTTTAAAAAGCAATGTACAAGCAGAACTAAGTAAACAGAAATCCCCCCATAGATTACTCAGTGGTCCCACGGTATGAAACATACCTTTACAGCACAGAAGTCTGGCCGTCACAGCCTTACCGGTAATCAATTTCATTCCCACTAAAGTGAGACAACCAGAGGCTGGATGCATCCTAATGTCATGCAATTTGGAGCATAGAGCAACATCTAGGAGATACCGGGGCTTCCCTGATAACTCACTTGGTAAAGAATCCGCCTGCAAGGCAGGAGACCCCAGCTCGATTCCTGGGTGGTGAAGATCCCCTGGAGGGGGATAGGCTACCTACCCCAGTATTCCTGGGCTTTCCTTGTGGCTTAGCTGGTAAAGAATCCACCTGCAATGTGGGAGACCTGGGTTCGATCCCTAGGTTGGGACGATCCCCTGGAGAAGGAAAAGGCTACCTATTCCAGTATTCTGGCCTGGAGAATTCCATGGACAGCCCATGGGATCACAAAGAGTTGGACACGACTGAGTGACTTTCACTTCCACTTCCAAGCCTTTAGATCTAATTTCTGGTGTGCAGGGAGAACTAGAGACAGAGGAACAAGTTAACAACACCCAAGGAAACATCAAACATATCCAGAATGTTGATGGGGCATCTCAAAGGACGCTTCAGAAAGGTAAGTATCATGAAGACCAAAAAAAGGCAAGTGAGGTGGGTAGGAGGTGGGAAGGGTGGTTCCATCTAGACTGGAAGTGATTGAAGAGACGTAAAATCCTCGTTTGGTCTCTGCTTTGAACCAACTAGCTATAAAAGACATTATGGGGACAACTAGGGAAATTTGAATGTGGGATGTATAAGATAATATTAAGATGTTATGTTGGGGACTTTTCTGGTGGTCCAGAGGCTAAGACTCTGTGCTCCCAGTGCAGCGGGGGCCTGGGTTCCATCCCTGATGAGGGAACTAGATCAGGGAATTAGATCCCGCATGCTGCAACTAAAGAGCCACATGCCAAATAAATAAACACATATTTTTAAAAAGTTATTGTTAACTTTACTAGGTTTGGTAAAAAGTACTATCTAATGAGTTTCCCAGGTGGCGCTGGTGGTAAAGAACCCGGCCTGCCAATATAGGAGATGCAAGAGAGGCAGGTTCAGTCCCTGGGTGGGGAGATCCCCTGAAGAAGGGTAGGGCAACCCACGCCAGTATTCTTGTCTGGAGAATCCCATGGACAGACGAGCCCAGCAGGCTAAAGTCCATAGGGTCACACAGAGTCGGACACGACTGAAGTGACGTAGCATGCATGCATGCATTGTTTAATTTACTTTAAAGTACTTTTGGCAAAAATGAAAGTGAAATCGCTCAGTGGTGCCCGACTCTTTGCGACCCCATGGACTGTAGCCTGCACCAAGCTCCTCGGTCCATGGGATTTTCCAGGCAAGAGTACTGGAGTGGGGTGCCATTTCCTTCTCCAGGGAATCTTCCCCACCCAGGGATCAAACCCAGGTCTCCCGCATTGTAGACAGACGCTTTACCGTCTGAGCCACCAGGGTAGTCCACTTTTGGCAAAATACACGAATAAATCGATGAAGGGAGAGGAAGGAGGTGTAGTATGAAGGGGGAGAATTGGCTGTGGGTCAGGCACCGAGCCTGCTGCACTTAGCGTGAAATACCAGCTCCTTATAGAGGCCTCCAGAGGTCGGAAGACACCGGCCCTTGCTCATGTGTCCGTCCTCCCCTCTCAGCACTCCCCCTAGCCACCTCCCTACCAGTTCCTTCCACCTGCCCTACAGACTGGTCTCCTCTCTTCTCCAGATGGCTCCTTCTGAGGTTTCAGCCTAAATGTCACCGCAGAGAGACCTTTCCCCACATCGGAAGTAGGTTCCGCTTCTCCGCCCCTGCTTTTGGTTGCCGGGCTGCACTCTACCACCCGCGGTGACGGTGTTTATGTGTTCTGTCTGACTAGCGCTGAAACGTAAGGCCACCACCGGGTCCCCAGAGCCTGCACTGATCGCGCACCTGTTCGCGCCTTGAGCCCAGCTGTAAGTGTCTCTATTTCGGGAAGTTGCTGATGTTTACCGCTGGGACTGCCCACCCGGTCCTGGACTTAGCCGCGTGGCTTCTCACAGTCAGAGTTGGCAGCAACCCAGGACCTCAGACCTGACCCCGGAACCCCCTGGCGCCGGGCAGCGGGAACCAGGTTCTTCCGCCACCTCCCAGCCAGGTGACTGACCGAAGCCTTTCCCACACCCCAGCCACCTACTCTGGGACTCCACCCCGTACTGGCTTTACCACCTGCAAGAGGAACTACGCTTCCCAGCAGCGCACGCAGCTCCCAACATGCTCTTAGGCGCCGCTCCGCCTCCGGCATTAACCCCTTGGTGGCTGCAGGCTTGCGGGAGCGGCGCTGGGCGCAGGTAGCCTGCGGCGGGCCGGGAGCCGGGGTGTATGTGTGTGTGTGTGCAGCGGAACTGAGAAGAGGACTGAAATAGGGACCTTGGGGAGGAAGGGAGCCAGGGTTAACCGAGGAGAGGCAGCGGGAGCTGGAGCAGGTGGGTGGGTAGGAGGCGAGCCATTGAGCATCCGCCGCTCGCGAAATTAGGAACCTGAAGTTCACCTTTTCCAGCAAAAGGACCCCTTTCGGGTGCCAGGCCCGGGGCGGCGCCCAGGTTGCGGGTAGGGAGGACAAAGGAGTCCGCCCTGGCCAAATGCTTTCCCCTGCCCAACACCTACTTTGGCCTCCGATCTCCCGACCCTGGATTGAGGAAAGTGGCAAACTCTTCCTGCCTTAGCCAGATGGGAACCCGCGAGGGTGAGGAAGGGGGACAACTCTCTCGGCCCGAGACGCTGACCCGGGAGTTTCCTGTGTCCCCATGGACCATGGCCTGGAGCTTGGGGAGCCCTTCCTGGCGCCCCATCCTCCTCCCTCAATGTCGTATGTACCTGACTCCAGCTCTAAGGTACCTGAAGACAACTACATTCCCTCTTTTACTTGTCCTAGGCCTCGGTCCTGACCAGTGGGTGGTGGGCAGGCTCCTCCACCTTGTCTGCCGGCAGAGCCTGTGAGCCACCGTTATCCCAGCTCTTATCTTCCAGGCTCATTCCCTCAATCACTGTGGCAACTGAGGTGGGCCTGATTCTTGGGGAGATGAGCGTGCACAGTTCCCATTCTGGGGTGGGAGTGGAGACAGAGGCAGACAAGAGCTAATAATTTCAGGTTCTGGGAGTGCCATGAAGGGGGTCAGGGGATGGAGGATGCTGCCTCGGAGAGGCCCCTCTCTTAAGTGTTTCTAGACCGAGGGGGACGGCAAAGGCGGGGAGTCGGGGAGGGAGAGCTGTGTGCTTGGAGCAAGGGGGGTGGGGCACGTGGGAGGAAATGAGATGACAGCCTGGGCCCAGGAAGGATATGGACTTTATTCTAAAATCAGAAAGTGTTCCTGGAAGCCCATGGAAGGTGTTAATGAACAAGGTAGTCATGTTTCCCTAGTCAGAGCTCCCCAGTGTCCTGGGCTTTCTCAGCATTTTTGGGGATGGGGGTGGGGATGGGGCAGGGGAGGGACAGAGCAGGGGCTGTGGCCAAGCCAGCTGATTTCCCTCCAATTCCCATTGACCATGCCCCCCTCTGACCCTCTGGGTTCTCCTGTGAAAACTGGGAGTGATATTGCCGCCTCACTGGATGCACACCTGGCCCAACCTGCTGTCATCCTCCCCACAGGGCCTGGCCACCCCCCCCCACAGAATGCCCGAGGGCCCTGAACTGCATCTGGCCAGCCACTTTGTGAACGAGGCATGCAGGGAGCTGGTCTTTGGCGGGTGTGTGGAGAAGTCACCTGTCAGCCGCAACCCTGAGGTGCCCTTTGAGAGCAGCGCCTACAGCATCTCGGCTTTGGCCCGCGGCAAGGAGCTGCGCCTGACCCTAAGCCCTCTGCCTGGGGCTCAGCCCCCGCGGGAGCCACTGGCCCTTGTCTTTCGCTTTGGCATGACGGGCTCCTTCCAGCTGGTGCCCAGCGATGCGCTGCCACCCCACGCCCACCTGCGCTTTTACACAGCTCCACCTGGCCCCCGACTTGCCCTCTGCTTTGTGGACATTCGCCGATTCGGCCGCTGGGACCTCGGGGGCGAGTGGCAGCCAGGCCGCGGGCCGTGTGTCTTGCTGGAGTACGAGCAGTTCAGGTAGGGCCAGCACCAGGTGTGAGCAATACAGTCCTGGGCTTCAGACGCGGCTCATTAGTGCCTTGTTGGCCAATGAGAAGCGAGTTCCAGCCCCTCTGGGCTTCAGTCCTTTCATCTGTAGACCAAGACAGTATCCTTTCCTAGGGACAACTCTCTGAGCTAATGGACGTGGAAACCCAAAACCTGTAAGAGGAGGTGGGGGGGCGAGAGGTGGAGGACATGGCCGATTGTGTCAGAGCTGGGGCTCTCATCAGCATCCCACACTGCTTGGTACCCTCAGAAGGCTAAGAAGAAAAGTAGAGAGGCTTTCACAGCCCAAGAAGGGAGGCTGAGTAGGAAGGAACTGCTTCAAGGAGGTGGGGAGAGGACCACTAATGACATGGCTTCTGAAGCAGGTTGTGGTCTCCCACATTGTGCCTGCCCACCAGTCTGTGTCCCGTGGTCTCTGTGCCTGTCTTCTGCCTGAGGCGGGCTAAGAGCCCCAGCTGGGGTGGGGTGCAGGTCACATAAGATGGCCCAGTGTCAGCCACTTCCTCTAAAGATAAAACATGCACGTGTCTCAGCTTGGTGCCAGTCCAGTTCTAAGTGTTGAGGCTTCAGCAGTGATCAAGAGGGATGTGGTCCTTGCTCCCACAGAGCTAGTTCAGGTAGGGCAGGGGGAAGGGAAAGTGAAAGTGAAGTGAAAGTCACTCAGTCATGTCTCACTCTGTGCCCTCATGGACTGGGGCCCTGCCAGGCTCCTCTGTCCATGGAATTCTCCAAGCAAGAATACTGGAGTGGGTAGCTGTTCCCTTCTCCAGGGGATCTTCCCAACCCAGGAATCAAACCGAGGTCTCCTCCATTGCAGGCGAATTCTTTACCAGCTGAGCTACCAGGAAAGTGCAAAGCTCTAAAGTAAAAGCATTCTGACAAGACTCACAAACAGGAAGGCATGGAGTGGGACTTGGCAAATCCTTTCTTGGGGGAAGTCATGCCTTTCGGCTGCCTGTTGGGGTGGGTCAAGGCATCTCTGGCCCAGAGAAGGCAGCAGATTCCTGGCCTTCCCAGGCGTGACCCCAAGTGTACTCCCAGGGAAGCGTCTGTGTTGTCGTAGATTTCTCCCACTTCACCTTTCTTGGGGGTGGGGGGTGAGGGTGGGTGGGGTGGGTCAGGCCACAAGTTAACTCTTTGCCAGGTGGTTCTGAAGTTTCTCTTGCGTGATGAGCATTTTGGCTTATTTTGGTCCTCCAGCTGCAAAGCCTGTGGGGATCTGCCTCTCTCTGAGAGCTGACCACCCAGGCTGAACTTCCACTTTACTTTTACCCCTCAAACTTTCTGGCCCCTGTATCATTTGCTTCTCATGCCCACCACTGAGTCAGTCTTGTCAAAAGCCTTTTCTTTTTTTCAAAGAAGCAAGATTCATTTCCTCTTCAAGGTGGTGAGGAGAGACCCGTGGGGGTGCTGGGGCACTCACCAGCCAGGACTTCCCCCCTTCACTCCTGCTAAACAGAGCCAGTGCCAGCTTCCATGAAGATCATCAGCATCTTGAAAAGAGATGACCCCACCAATGTCAAATCTTCATGTCTAAGCAACTGGAAGTCCTAGACAGGGAGTTCCAGACTGCAGGCACACCTGAGGTCCTGTGATCACCTTGTTCCCAAAAGTATCTTGAATCTGAGCCACTCTGGTGACATGCAAACCATACACATAGATTCAAGTGTTTTCTTGAGTATGTTCCTTTAGATTGGCATTTTTAACCTTTTGTAATGAATTGAAATCCCACATCATTGTTCCCATTTTTAACAGAAAATGGAGGTTCCTGCTGCCAAATACCACGGAGGCTGGGATAATGGGAAATTGGGACTTGTTTCTTTCCCTTGCACCCAGACATTGCTTCCCCCAGCTCCTCTCCCCTACCCCATTGGGGAGGCAGGGAGGGGCAGGGGTCGGGCAGGCAGAATGGGTCTTATGTGCCCGGGCTGTGTCCCTCCAGGGAGAATGTATTACGAAACCTAGCAGACAAGGCCTTTGACCGGCCCATCTGTGAGGCCCTGCTGGACCAGAGGTTCTTTAATGGAATTGGCAACTATCTGCGGGCGGAGATCCTGTACCGGTCAGCAGGCAGGCCTTGGGCCTGAGGGCGGGGGTGTCTGGGTGTGCTCATGTTCCCCTCTGCTTAGCACCCCTCTCCACCTCCCTGCAGGCTGAGGATCCCCCCCTTCGAGAAGGCCCGCACAGTTCTGGAGGCCCTGCAGCAGCACAGGCCGGTGAGGGCACCGGGAGGGATGCGCCTGCCCTTCTCAGGCAGGCGGACGACGGTCAGGGCTGGGTCAGGTGTCTGCGGCTCAGCTCGAGCAGGTCCCTTCTCAGTTCCAGCCTGTGTCTACAATGTGTGTGCGTGCGTGTGTGGGAGGTGATGGGGGGTGCCGATGAACTGTCCGTGTCCTGCCAAGCTCAGAAGGGGTCTGTTCCCTGAGGGATCAGCTGCCTTCTGAGCAGCATTGCCTCACGCTGACATCCAGGTCCTACCCCTGCCCCTTCTCCAGAGCCCGGAGCTGACCCTGAGCCAGAAGATCAGGGCCAAGCTGCAGAACCCTGACCTGCTGGAGCTGTGCCACTCGGTGCCCAAGGAAGTGGTCCAGCTGGGTGAGGGCCTGAGAGGCAAAGATGGCTGGCTGGCTTTGCTTTGGCATATCGTGTAACCTGGGACAGTTCCTGCCCCTGTCTGGGCCTGGTTCCCTGCCTGGAGAATGGAAGTTTTTTTGACCTAGTCATTTCTAAATGGACTATACCTCCAGGCAGGCAGGGCAAGGATTCTTAATCCGACTTCAGGATAGGAAAGCCATGGCCCAGAGTGGGGAAGACACCAGCTTGAGGTCACACAGCTGGAGGAGGGAGAGCCTGGGCCCCCTGACTCGATCCATCAGCTTGTGAAGCTGAGGTCTGAGCCAGGTCCAACTGGGCTCCCCCTCCTCCCAGCCTAAGTCCCCCCTCTGATCTCCACCTGGTTCCTCTGTCCCACAGGGGGCAAAGGCTACGGGTCGGAGAGCGGGGAGGAGGACTTTGCTGCCTTTCGAGCCTGGCTGCGGTGTTACAGCGCACCAGGCATGAGCTCCCTGCGGGACCGGCATGGCCGCACCATCTGGTTCCAGGTTTGGGCTCTAACGCTTGTACAGGCAAACAGACCCAAGGAAGCTGGTGGGATGGAAGGACCTGGGGTCACACTGGTCTGAGGGTCTAAGCCTTCCCTGTGCTATGCTCTGCCCCTCCTCTGAGTCCTAGGGTCCCTGCTAGTGGCGCAGCCCCAGAGCAGGGGGACCTTGCTGCTGGCGCTGACCTGGGGGGTGGGGAGGGGACAGTCAGGCTTCCTTGGGGAAGGGCTTCACTGATCTGGAAGGACAGATGTGATTCTGCCTCTCCAAGGAAACTACCCCTACCAGGCTGACTCCTGAATTCTGCTGATTCCATTTTAGGGGGATCCTGGACCCCTAGCACCCAAAGGTAAACTACTCCTAATGTAACAAGAGAGCAGAAACAACTAGTTGTGCAAGGGCTACAGCACCCTTCTCCATCCCAGTCCCCCTCTCCGACCCTGGGAGTCCCTCCAGAGTGGGAGCGTGGGAGTCTAGAGAAGGGGGCCGAGGCCACAGAACCCTCCAAGCCCATCAGCATCAATGTCCTGCAGGGGGCAAGTCCCGCAAGAAGTCCCAGGGAGCACAGCAGGGTCCTGAGGACAGAGTGGAGGTATGGCTCCCTGCTCCTCCCCATCCCTGCACTCTCTCCTAGAGCAGGACCCTGCTCTCCTAGAGCAGGGTCCTCACCTGCCTGACCTGCTGGGCTCCTTGCGGACCTGCGTCTTCTCCACCCAGGTCCCTCCATCTCCAAACAAGGCCCCTTCAAGGACACAAAGGGCACAGAGAGGCCTTCCTAAACAGACTACAGCCCAGGTGCCCGAGAAGACCAGCCTCCAACAGGACCCAGAAGCCCCCCCGGTCCCTGACAAAGGGAAGAGAAGGAGGCGAAAAGCAACCTCAGGTGGGCTTTCCTCAGCAACTTCCTCTGGGGAGGGACGGACTGCCGCAGTGAGCTCCCCAGGAGGAAGGGATGGCAGTGTGGGTGGGAGGAGCATGTGGACAAAGGCAGAAGGGAGGCTCTTGGGGAGTCCTTGGCTAGGGACTGCCATCCCACATGTCCTTCCCTAGGCCGCCACAGAACCCGAAAGATCAAGGCTGACACCCCATCCTTGGAGCCTGAGGGGACCTCAGCCTCCTAGCAAGAGGCTCTTCTTGCTTGTATCCACCCCTCCTGCTGGCACCCTGGATCTGGGCCTGCGTGGCTTCCTCGAAGTTGCGGGAACTGGATGCTCTGATCCTATGGCCATTCCCTACACAATTACATTTTTAATTGTACCCCACTATCGCCATTTTTAAAGCCCATGTGAAAAATGCTAATTTTTCGTAAATGCATAAACTTGAACTTCTTGGCACTTCTTGGGCTGACTGCAGAAGGTCTGGGAAGGCTGAATGTGAAGGGCCTGCTGCCCAGTCCTGAGGACAGGAGGGCCATGGCCTCTGCAGGGATGGCCCCTCATGGGTGGTGCAGACTCCCTGCCCAGTTAGCCCAGACTCTACCGCTCCTCCAGTCCAGGACTCCTCAGGGCCTGTGGCTGCTCCCCTAGCCTCGTCCAGACTAGTCAGTGCTCTCCTCCTAGTGGGGGTCAGCCAGAACCCACCCACTAGGCCTCCTCAGCCCCAAGCCCTCTATCTGTGGGTACAGGGGAAAGTGCTGCTTTTTTCCCATGTGGGATCTAAACTCCCTGACCAGGGACTGAACCCATGCCCCCTGCATTGTCTTAACCGCTGGACTACCATGAAGCCCCAGAACACCGTCTTGTGTCATGGTCTTTTAGTCAGCTTATCGTCACCAGTATCCCGGGTCTCTCTCATGGGGGCTGCAATCCAGACGCTGCATGCACAGATAACCTTGGGTCTTGCCCCTGCCCCAAATACCACGGGTAAAAACTGTCCCCTCAAAGCCTGAGGATGGGCCCTGAGGGGACTGAGCAGGGGCTATCAGCAGGTTTCCTGAGCCAAAGGTTTATTGTTTAAGAGGTAACTGACCCTTGCTTCAGGCTCAGGAGGCAGAACTGAGGCGCTGCCAAAGCCTTCCACAAACAAAACCCCACCCTCAGGGACTCAGTTCGGTGGGGGCTGCAGAACCAGCAACAAGGACTGCACTTGGAAAGGAGTAAAGGCGAGCTTCAGGCGGTTGTCCTGGAGGAGCAAAGGGCCAGCAGGGTCGCGGCGCTCCAGGAGGTCACAGCTGCAGAACAGGTGGTGATGAGGGCCCCGCAAGGGCAAGACCCCCACTGCCACCCCACGCCCCAACTCACAGGACGGCCTCCTGAACCGGCAGCGACGTGTGCAGCCAGCAGTCGCTGTGACTTCCGTGGGCCTCATACAGCCGCAGAAGGAGCGTGCGGCCCTGAGGGCTGGTCTCCGCCTGGGGAGGGAGGTGGGTGGTGGGTGGGGCCGACACTAGGCCCGGCCCGGCCCGGCCCGGCCCGGCCCGGCCCGGCCCGGCCCGCCCCTTGCCTGCTTGACGGTCTCCAGCACGACCGCGGGCGAGGAAACTGAGAAGGCACTCCAGGCGGCGGCGGGCGCCGGGCCCGGGGCGGGCAGCGCCAGCAGGGGGAAGTTGAGGCTGTAAGCAGCGGGGATAACGCCAGCGTCCTGGAACGAGCCTGGGCACAGACAGGAAAAGGGACGTGTGGTGGAACATGGGGTCAGGGCGCCGGACTATGAACGTTTTCCCCACTTACGGCAGCAGAGGCCGAGAAGGGCAGAGGAGTATGGGGCGCAGCACTCACCCTTGTGCGGCATCAGCGCGTAGGTGAACTCGTGCCGCCCCATGTCCACGGTGGCGTCAGGGGACTTAGGCGCCCGCAAACTGGGGTGGGAAGGGTGGGAAAGGGACAGACCGGAGCTGCTGCAGTTCTATCCTGGCAAGACCAGGATCCCATACCAGTCCCTGGGGGAGCCCCCCACTCACAGTGAGAGGCTGAGGACGTTGCCCCGTACTGACGCGCCATACTTGCAGTCATTGAGCAGAGCCAGCCCAAAGCCATGCTCTGACAGATCCATCCAGCGGTGGGCCCACACCTGGAGCGTAGATCAGAGACCCACTTGGTGGCCCCCTCCTCCGTGTGCTCCAGAGCTCCTTGTCCTAGACTGAGGGATGCTTTGGGACCTCATGATTGATTGAATTCCAGCTCTTACCTCGGGAGGCCCTGGGCACACCACACAGCCTGTCTAAGCCTCAGTCCCTCATCTGGGAAAGGTGGATTAAGAGTACTTACCCCACCAAATGGGCATGAATATCAAACTGAACATAAAGCATTTGGCACAATGCCTGGCATACATGCCAGGAACCATCATGTTCCTCCTCACCCCATACCACACAACTAGTCGTCCCCCAGCCAGGGAGGAGCCAACCCTTCTACCCCACACCACCCCATGGCAGACCTCAAATCGAGCCCAGTCCCAAGAGGTGTTGTAGTGGGTGGGCCGCTGCAGATGTCCAAACTGGACCTCGTAAGTCGCCTGGGGGCTGCGCACACGGGCAGGGAACTCCACCTTCAGGAACTTGTGGGCCTCGTGCCAGTGCACCTGTTGGGGGGTGGGGGTACAAGGGGCTGGCCCCTCCTCACCAGCCACACCCAGAGAAGATACCCCACCACCCTGCCCCCTGCTACCTCAGTGTGGAAGCGGACATAGGGGCAGCCAACGTCCAGCACAACCTCCTGGCTGAGCCGACTATTAGGACTGATCTGCAGCAGGAACCAGGCACTGCCCCGCACGCCACCCTCAGTGCCCACTGCCAGGGTCCCTGCCTGGCCCAGCACTGGCTTCCTGTGGAATAGAGGGGCGAGGCACTGAGCCAGGACAGTCTGGTGGAGTGGGCCCGGTACACTCGTTCGTATTTCTACCACTGCCGCCCGGAGCCCTGCCCACCCCGCACCGTGTTTCTAGGTGGTAGTCCATGACGTCCCACGCATCCCAGTACAGGGGAACATCGTCAAACAGCACAAACTGGTTCCCCACGGCACCCTCAGCAATGGCCTCCCTGGAAGGACATGGACATCAGTACAACTGAATGACCTTGATCTCCCCAGCTGTTTGAGGTGGGCGGGGTGGAAAGTAGGGAGAGTAGCCCCTGTTCCATGTGTGGGTCCCAGTCCAGAGCCACTCGTGGGCTGCTGTGGTCAGCTGTGGCCAGGGGACAGAGGGAACGAGAGGTTTGGGGTCCACCTGCCAGGCACTGGGAGAGGGCAAGGGGTTAGCACCTGCCGGAGGCCACCAGCACCAGGGATGTCAGGCGGCCAGTTGGGTCCAGCCTCACTCGGATGATGCCGTTGTCCAGGGTCACAGAACCGTCAGTCTTGGTGGGAGGGGGCCTTGAGGCTAGGTCTGCAGGGGCTTCCCACAACCAATAGCCCACCCAACCCCCAGCCCTAGCTCTGCCTCGCCACTTGCTCCAGATTGGGGAGCTCAGAACTTCCACGTTGTTAGGGACAGCCCAGGACAGCCCCTGCCCCACCGCCATGTGCCAGCACTCACCTCTTGCACTACGAACACAGGCTGCTGGGGCAGCAGGGGCTGTGGTGAGGTGGGGGCGGGGGCAGGAGCATAGCCCATGCCGGGGACAGTGACCAGGGCTGCGGAGGAGCCTGGGTGTCAGTGCGGCCTTCTTGACCTTTCAGGAACCATACTTGAGGCAGGGTAAGGTAGGGTGGAGCGGGTGAACACTCCTCCTCCTCTCTGGCCTAGGGCACCCCGAGGCAGAGACCCCCAGGGGAATGTTCCTGACTCTCAATTTGGCCTTGATCCCTCCTGCCACAGTAGCCACCCTTCTCCCCAGCTCATACCTAAGCAGTGGGCCCCACCAGGCCGGGGCAGAGCCAGCACTTCAGTGCGCTTCCAGGGCAGCGTGTTGACAATGAGAAGGCCCTCGGGACCTGGCTCCCCAGCACACAGGGCTGCAGCTGCAGCACTGAGCAGTGTGTTGCCATGGGAACGGATGTCTAGGGAGAGACTGGTTGGTTATGGGCGGGCAGGGGGTCGGGGTGACCCCTGAATGTCCCACGGGGGACACTCTGGGCACTGCACTGGGTGCGAGAGCAATGGAAATGTTGTCAGCCTCACCTTCGTAGTGGCACATGGCTTCCTCTGCCACCAGCTGGATGCAGCTCCCAGTCACCACATCATGGAACTGGGTCAGGAGCAGGAGCCTGCAGGGGCCAAGGGCAGGGCTGGGAAGGCTGGGAGGCTGGGGCAGCCACAGAGGTGTGTGGGTAAGGTTAGCAGGTGGCAGGGGACAGAAAACAGGCTGACCTCCAGAGATCCTGCAGCAGGGCAGCTGGGTAGAGGAACTGGGCACTGCGGGCCAGGGCCAGGCTGCTGAGCAGCTCCACGTCATGCAGGATCCGCTCACACTCCCGGTTCCCCTTCTTGATCTGAGCCCAAGTGAGGGGGACTCAGTCTAGAGCCTTAGCAAGCATCCCAGGCGCCCCCTGCCAAACCCTTCTCTTGCTCAGAACCCCTGATGCTCTCCAGGAACTCCTGGATGAAGCCTTGTGTGTTATCTGCCCCCAAAGCCTGCCCCCCTCAGAGATGCTAAGTCCTGCCACTTTCAGGCTCCTGAGCACCCAGCTCTTGCACTCCTCTCAGCTCTTCCATGGAACACAAGCCTCTTCCCCCGGTCTGGGCCACTCTAGGGCGCCCCCTCCTTGCTGGCTCAACAGCCAGTCCCTGACCTGGGCATGGGTGGTGTAGGTGCCATTGTGTAGCTCCAGGAAGAGCTCCCCAACCCAGGTGCACAGCTGCCCCGAGTGGCCCTCCAGCGCTGCGAAGAGTTGCTCCGGAGAGGACAGCTGCACCCTGAGGGAGACTGCAAGCTTGGGTCTCCCAGCCTGGGCCATGTGACTTATCCTTCCTCCATGCAGGTGGGACAAGAGCCAGCCCCGATGGAAAGAAGCCACCCCCAAAAGACTCCCTGTCCAGACAAATCCAGGTCTGGACACCCCCAGGAGAGTTCTGCCTCAGTGGCTTTAAGCCCCTTCCCACCTTTGGCTTTTCTCCCGCCCTACCTCCAGGGTAGAAGCTGGGAGGTGCCCATGATCTGGGATCGGAGGGAACAAGGTTGAGGGGAGGTGCTGGGCCCAAAGTTTGAGCAGAGGAAGGGCTCAGGGCAAGGGCAGAGGGTGGGGTAGAGTGAACCCAGGCCAGACCTGGGCAGCCCGTCGGTATTGCACAGCCGCTTCAAGCGGTCCACCATGGTCTGGGTGGGGCCACCACCTCCATCCCCAAAGCCAAAGAGGAAGGCGCTGTGGTTGGTCCGTCCCTTGTCCCGGTTTTTGGCCACTGTCTTCAGCACCTGGACAGGTTGGGGGCAGGTTCACACCGGTCAGTTTCGGCTGGATACCCGGCCCCCTCCAGCCTGCCTCCCTTCCCGACCTTGGCCACAATGTGCCCTCTCACCTCCTCTACACTGCCCTGCATCCCATAGGAGTCACCAGGCGGGAAGTGGGCCAGCACCTGGGAGCCATCCAGCCCCTCCCAGAAAAAGGTATGGTGCTTCAGGCAGGGAGATAGGTGGAAGAGAGAGGCCAGAGTCAGGGCTGAGGCAGAGCTGGGCCTCCCTTACCTGCCCGCCCTGTTGTGTGACCTCGGGAGAGGCATGCCTTCCCTGGGTGGGGGCTGGGTGGTTTGTCCAGGACTCCTCAATAAGCCTGGACGAGATGTTTGGGCCAGGAGGGATCCAGGCCTGCTCCAAGCCTGGCCCCCCAGGGCCTGCTCACCGGGAAGGAGTTCACCAAGTTCCAGCTCAGCTTTTGGGTGAGGAAGCGCTTGATGCCACAGCTACGCATGATCTGGGGCAGCTGCGCGGAGTAGCCGAATGTGTCTGGCAGCCAGAACTGCAGGGAGAAGGCATCTGGGGTGCGGGGACCCGGGAGCGCAGCAGAGCGGCCCAGCTGCAGCCCCTCTTCACTCAAGCTCTGGCCCCCTCTGCCTGCAGGTGCAGCAGCTCCCCGCCTACCTCTGAGCATATCTTCCCGAACTCCTGACGGAAGAAGTTCTGACCCTGCAGGAACTGCCTCACCATGGACTCTCCACTGGGAAGGTTCCCATCCTGGCCATGAGGGAAGACGGGGGCCACTGGGGTCAGCACCAGACAAGACGGGCAGGGACTCAGGCAACCACCCCATCCAGAGAAGCCAGGGCTCTGACACTGGAGGAAGCCAGTGCCCTGGAAGCGTCCATCTCCTCACTTCAGCCTAACCATCTGTCTGCCAGACAGGAGGTATCTGGGGCCGGGTCACACAGATGGCTCATCACAGTGCTTGAGACCCCCACCCCTCTGGGAGTCCCGAGCCCTAGGATTCCAGGGACTGATAAGAGGGCATGAAGGACCTGCAGAAAGTCACCAGCACAGCCGAGGACAGAATCCTTGATGGTAAGGCCTGAGGCTGAGGGGCTGCAGATGGCACTCACCATTTCCACCCAGGTGCCCCCCACGGGCACAAACTGCCCGCGGCAGGCGAACTCCTGGAGCCGGGCATGCAGGCCAGGGTAGTGGCTCCTTACCCACTCGAGCTGCTGCGCCTGTGGGGCAGATGGGGTCGGGGCTGGCCAGGAGCAACATAAACCCCACCCAGGGCTGAGTGCCTGGGGCTCAGTGGGTGGGCTGAGAAGCCCTGGGAACCCCACACTAGCACCCCCTGGGCTCCGGGTACCACTCACACAGCCGTCCCTCTGACCTGGGAGCAGGCAAAGATAAACTCGGGGTTCCGCTCCATGAGCTGAACGACTGTCACCCAGCTTCGGGCACATTTCCGCACGGTCTCCTTGAAGGGCCAGAGCCAGGCTAGGCGGGGAGGAGGGTGAGGATAGAGGGAGAGCAGCCAGGTCCCCAGCCCCTCACAGACCTCCAGCTGTACCCCTGTCCCCTAGCATCCAACCAGGCCCCTCCTGGGCCACCAGAGGGTCACCGTAGCCTTCCTCCCATCCCATCCCATTCCCTGCTGAGTCCTGTGGCATCTCTCCTGAGCTGTCACTTTTACATGGCTGGGGCTAACGGGGCAGTTTTATAGTCAGGAAGTGGGGGCCCCAGTCCCTGGATTGGCCTTATTCTGGGGTTTAGAGGATCCTTTAGGAAGTGGCAGGGGTGGCCCCTCCCCTACACACAAAGAACACATCCCAGAACAGAGGGCACCGCTTCCCTGGATGGACCCGCCTGGGCCAGCTGTCCTGCCCAAGGCACTGCTGCCTCTCATAACCTCTAGGCCTCCTCAGTTTCTTCTTTACCAGCCCAGAACTCCACATCCCACGCTTTGGCACAGCAGAGAAAGCCCTGATTCTGTGGCTCAGAAACTTCAGCTGCATCACAATCAATACCTTGGGAAGTTCGTTAAAAATGTCATTTCCTGTAAGCCTCTGACACTGTAGACTCATCAGGTTCCGAACTGAATTCCTGATCCTCCCCAGGAAGCCTCCCCCTGTGCTTGCGTTCCCATCTCAACTACTTCCACATCACTCCTGTCTGAGGACTCGGGCACCCTTGTCAAATTCTTACTCATCCTCATTCTGTTCAAAGGTCACCTCCTCTAAGAAGCCCTTCTTGAATCTGCCAGACCCAGCTGGGTTAAGTGCCTCTTTTGGGCTCCCCGGCTCCCCATACTTCCCTCCATCATGGCAGCAACTGTCTCTGCCTATTTTGTGATCATCAGTCTCAATAATCCTACCCGTTCCCCCAATATCTAGCATGATGCCATCCAGAGCACGTTTAGCAAAACCTACAGTCCATTCCCCTTTCCCCAGTTTACACACGGGGAAAACTGAGGTCCAATAACACAGTGCTTCCAGGGTGCAAGAAGGTCTTCAAGACTACTCCTGACCCCCCCGCTGAGCCAACCTGGCCAGCTGCTGCCCTACCTGTGTCAATGTGGCAGTGCCCCAAGGCGTGGATGGTATGCTGGCTTTCACCCCCACGTTGGCCAAAGAACTTGGAGGCCAGGGCCTGGGCCACCGGGAAGGTCTCAGGCTGGGCAGGGTCACATACATTCACCATCTGGTTGGCAGTGTATAGGGCCTGGAAGCTGCGCTGGTTGTCCTCCCCGAGGCCCTGCAGCAGGGTTCTGCCCCTTAATCCCCATCTCAAGCAAGCAGAGGCTCCAAAATTAGACCCCAGCTGATCTCCCATGGGTTCTCAGCAGAGTTCCTCCCTACCACCAACCCTGTGCTCCTGCTGGTCCCCCTGCTCAGCACTGTCTCCCTCTTCCCCTTTACACAGGGAAGTCCTCTCAACACTCAGGCAGGCACAAAACACTCTCTCTATTCTGGATTCCTGGAGCCCCAGCTATGTGACCCAAGAAACAGCCTGCCTGAAACAGGGCTCAAGAGAGTATCCAGGTGGGGTGGGGGTGTTGAGTACCTTGGCGATCCCCAGCAGGAGCTCCAGGTCCACCAGGAGCTTGTAGACATCCCGGTGGAATACGGCCAGCTCAGCCCGGCTCACCTGGAACACCTTCTCTGGATCAGGGGCTGCGATCATGGATCCCTTTCCGGCCCCCAGGAGCCCGTTGCAGGCTACTTCCACATAGAGGGTCAGGCTACAAATGTGGGGAGGCAGCCTCAGGCCAAGGGACTGGTAGGGGACTCTGGGGCTTGGGGAGGGAGGATCCGAGAGGCATCCGACAGACCCCTCCCCATGTGCCCCCAGGATCTACCACCCAGAGGATCTCACAGTTATGTCAGGTGCGTTTGACAGAGGGTCATGGTGGAAACAGCAGACTACACCTACATTCTGCCTCAGCTGAGGAGGATAAGTAGCCGAGTTTGGAACTGTGTGAATTATGTTGTTTAGACTTATTTCCAAAGCTGTCTATACAAAGCACTACCTGGGTCTCAGAACCCTCTTAGCACATTAAAAACATGTTTGGATCTCCCAGGTCCAGCTTTCAGAGCAACGATCTGTCAGCCAACAGAGGCAGGCCTTTGTTCGGAGCAGTGTGGTTAAGCTGTGGTGCTGTTCTGCTCAGTCTTCGGAGAGCAAACGTCACTTCCTTCGGGAAGCCTTCTGGAACTCTTCCCCTAGTGCTCTCCTTGGTCTACAAGAGCCTTCTCCCATTCAGAGTGTTTTCTTTCAGAGACCTCATCAGTTTGTAATTGTATATGTACATGTGAGTCCCCCTTGCTGTCAAAGATCACATCATTCACCATCATAGTCCCCATGTCTGGAAACATCAGATACACAATGTTTAATAAACACTGAATATAATAAAATATAACATCTAAGCAGAGTTTTTTTGATGGTGTCATAAAATGCACAATATGGAATTTTAAAAAATCAGGACGCAAAATATCAAAGAGATACCACCTCAACTAGTAAACGCCACCTCTGAAAAAATTTCTGGGAAGAATGCTGAGCTGTTAATAATGGATATCTCTAGGTGATGGGGTAATGGGAATTAGCAATATTTACTTCTTTGTGCTTTTCTGCATTTAATGTGGGAACTAAAATGCTATCTTTTCGGTCAGAAATATCCTGCTTTTTAAAAACAAACTATGAAAAATAAATAAATAAAATAAAAACAAACTATGAGGGTTGAAGATGGTGGTACTGAAAGTGGATGTGTTTCTCTGGACCTCGGCGGCTCCTCTCCCTCTGGTGCCCCCTACCCCCACAGCAATGGTCAGCCATAGTCCAGGGACTCACTCACCTCCGGGGGTCTTTCTCCCCTAGCTTGTCAGTCAGAATGTAGCTGGTTTTCTCTCCCTCTTTGGTCAAACCCTGGTGAGGAGGAGAATGAAAGAGACAGGGCCTGATGCTTGTGGACAGTTCTGGTGAAGTATAAGCTG
The DNA here is from genome assembly GCF_032405125.1 of Capricornis sumatraensis. Taxonomy (NCBI): domain Eukaryota; kingdom Metazoa; phylum Chordata; class Mammalia; order Artiodactyla; family Bovidae; genus Capricornis; species Capricornis sumatraensis. The sequence continues at coordinate 40,678,713 of NC_091087.1, read as the reverse complement.
AAGGGGGCCAAGCCCCTCTACTGGACCTCTAGCACTAGCTCCTCTCTCCCAAGGCCAAGATTGACAAATCAGGGACCTCTGATAGCAAGTGCCCCCCACCCCCAATGGCAGTCAGCACCATGACCGCCAAACGGCACCTGTTGACCAGCAGAAAAGCTACTGGTCTTGTGGGGCCTTAGGTAGGTGTCAGGTCCTTGGTGGCTTCTGACGGCCTCTGTACTCCTGAATAAACATCTGAAAGGAAACTCTTATGAGGTCAGGGAAAGGTTTGCTTCATTCTCCACTAAACCCCCAGTGCTTAGCACAGGGACCTGCGTAGAGAGGGCACTCAGGAGACATCCACTGAGCCAAGGAAGGGAGGGAGGAAAGGAGGAGTCTGCTGCCTTTCTGCACAGGAAGAGCAACAGTCCTAACCCAAGACTGAGGGTTAGTCAAACTGAAATGGAAGCTGTGTGGACCCAAGCAAGTGTGCTAACCTCTATTATCTCAGTTTCTGTCTGTGAAAAGTGAAAGTGTTAGTCGCTTAGTGGTGTTTGACTCTGCAGTTCCATGGACTGTAGCCCGCCAGGCTCCTCTGTCCATGGAATTCTCCAAGCAAGAATACTGGAGTGGGTAGCTTCCCTTCTCCAGGGATCTTCCTGACTCAGGGATCGAACCCAGGTCTCCTGCACTGCAGGCAGATTCTTTACCGTCTGAGCCACTGGCCACAAAAACCTATCACACAGGATTATAAAGGTTAAACCTGATAAAGTTGGATACATAAACAAGGTACTTAATAGTGGCTCTATCTGGGGAACTGGGGGCGAGGTGGTAGGGAGAGACCCATTATTTCAGGTAAAGAGGACTTTGTAAACTTTATACTATCCAGAACTGTTTCAAAGTCCTCCTCCCCAGCTGCCATAAGCATCTATTACATCTAATAAAAACTAGTTTATTAAAAATTAAAAATAAAAAGTGATATAGTCTCCAAAGCCACTAGTCTGGCACCTAGCACCTAGTAAGGGCTTAATAAGTCCATCTGCTGTACACATTATTGTATTTGATTAGTAACTAGTTTCATTCCAGAATGGGAGGATGACCAGTCAGTGGCAGAGTTGGCTTCGCATTACTTGTGTTGAGACCTTCAGTGATCCGCTTAAATATAAGAAGGAACAATTACACAAGGGCCTAAGCAAAAACTCATCCAGTCCTGAAATCCTGATACCACCCTGCAGGCATAGCCACTCAGCTGTGGCTTCACCAGAGACCAGGGCTGAAATGTGGCCATACCCGACCCAGGGCAGGGCTGCTCACCTGGACAGGTTCCCCATCACGCCACACCAGGCCTTCTCCATCACTTTCCCAGCGAAGGTGAACTTCCTGACCCACCCATGCCTCTGGGATGGTCAGCTCTACACGGAACCAACAGGTCCACCATCTGCAACAGAACCACTAAGATGAGCCTAGGGGTCAAAGCCTTGTCCTTTCGACATACTTCCTATGATTAAGGTTATCAAGGGCTTGAGACTTTCTGCCAGAATCTGCAGTACCACAAGATATTCAGCTTTGATCTACAAGAAAGAAGCAATGGGGTGTGCAGCAAGTTGAGGGAAGGAGGCAGAGAATCAGGGGTCTGTGATCTGTCCTAGAGGGCCCTTCCTAAGAGATGTCACCGAACTGGGAGAAGTGAAGTGGAAGTTGCTCAGTCGTGTCCGACTCTTTGTGACCCCATGGACTGTAGCCCGCCAGGCTCCTCTGTCCATGGAATTCTCCAGGCAAGAATACTGGAGTGGGTTGCCGTTCCCTTCACTGCGGACGGATTCTTTACCAACTGAGCCACCAGGGAAGCCCGTGGGGAGAAGTGGGGAAGAGAAAATTCTTCCATGAAGGCTTGAGGAACCAGCAGAAGGTGCTGCTCTGCCCCAAGTGACTGTCTAGGGCAGAGAGCCGACAATGGAGGCTTTTAGGGGAGGCAAGCAAGCTGGGAGGTGGGGCCCAGGAACTCCGCCCTCTCTCTGGAGCGTTACCCACGTGGGTCCGAAGCTGTCGCCGACCTGCGCGGGGCGGAAGTCCTGCTGGACTGCCTCCTGGTAGGGAAGTCTTTCGGGCGTCAAGAAGCTGGAGAGCTCGGCCACTGGGCAGCTGTCTCCGAAGAGCCTGGGCGGGAGGGGCAGGTGGGCGCGCGCTCGTGTGCCAGCCGGCGGGTGGGGATGCGCGTTCCCTCCATCCACCGCCGGGAGGGCTGCCCCACGACACAGTCTCTCCCCACTCCCTCCTCCCGGGCCCCAGCACTATCTGAGGCGGATACTTTGTCCCTCGGCCCATGTGGCCGAAGCTTGGGTTTCCCCCAGAAGGGGAGGCTAGAGACTCGTGGATGCGGCTGGCGGGTGCCCTGGGCGAGGGGGCCACACCTGCCGCGGAGATTACAATCGGTAAAGTAGAGCGGCGACACGAATTTCTCCACTCGCTCCAGCGTAGTGCGCCAGTGCTTCAGGGCCGGCGCCGCCGCCATCGCCGCGCGTTCGCTCCTCTCTCCTCTCCCCGGAAGGCCCCAGGCGCTGCCGGCGCGGTCCACGGCCTGGAACCAAAGGTTCCGGCGCCTCAAAGGCGCCTTCCGGGCCCGGGCAGCTTTCCATGGAACACCCCGGCTCAGTGAAGCCCCGCTGCTCCGAAGTTTGAGCAGCCAGCTGAAAGCTAAAAGCTAAAAGCTGCGCTTCTGAGGCTTTAGTCTTATCTCGGTCCGAGCTGGTCGCCACTGGGCAAATCCTTAAGTAAAATAGGAAGTCTGACGCTTTGATTCTGAGAAAAGCCTAGTACAGAGACAGACCGAAGGCACGACTGGTGGGAGCTTCTGTTGCTGCAGATGCAGGTCACTTAGTCTCAGAAGCTACAAGCGGAACCTCCTTGCCTATGGTCCTTGTGTCTGCATAAGGTGGCGCCAGGGACCGGTGCTTTCAAGCCATTCGGCGGACGTGTGTTAAATAGGGAGTGCTTTATACCCCAGTAACCTCAGGTTCCTCTACTACGTGTTCTATTTTATGTATATGGCTAATTGCTGCCCATCGCCAGAAACTTAAGACTTTGAGATGGCAGATCAGACATAGAATTCATGAGCCTAACAGAATAATGCATTTCTCTACAGGGACTGATGAGTTCAGAGAAGCCATAATACCAGAATTTTCATAATGCCTCCAATTTCACCCTCATGTTACTCTGGTGGTCTATTGGCGGCTTTCCCCCACCTCCCTCCTGGGAATGGGATGAAATCTTCCTCTATAAATCATTAGGAAGAAAAGTATATACACAGCATGACCGACCCCTGATATTTTAATAGAAATACTGACCAAGTTTACAACACTTCAAATGCAGATCATAGGGAAAGGTGACTTCAGTACAGAATACCAAACATGACTTAAAATATAACTTGCTGCTGTAAGACAGGCTGAGCTGAGCTTGGAGCTCAGATGTCAGAAGGCAGGAGACATAAAAATGCTGTTTGTAAATCCTGGCTGTAGGTGAAGCTCCGTTTCGGTTGCACTAGTAGGATTGGTCCTGAAACCCTATCCTGACCTGCAGGCAGCTGCTCTGGACATAACCCTCTGCAGACACAGCAATAGCGGGGGCTGCCTGGGTCAGGTTCAATCAGTTCCCCCTATTAACTCCAAGTCAACATGATCTTTCTTAAGCAAGCAGATGGGGGTGGGTTGAGTTACCGGCAGAAAACCTGAAGATCCTACCCAACCCATCAGTATCACTCCAGCTTCCAAGTGAGGCAGTGCTGCAGCTTCACCAGAATCTCCTCCCCCAAGCCTTTCCTGCCACCTCACACATGTGAGCTGAGTCTCCTATAGTTGTCCCATCCCTCCACTGCCCCCAACAAAAAAGTCTAAAAATCAGATAAGCTTACCATTCATAAGGAAAGTCCAGAGCAAAAAAAAAAGTGGTTTTGTGGTGGTGATATTAGGGATTTTTAATTAAAAAGCAAACAAAACCACACAGGAACACTGTTGTTTACTTTGACTACAGTAATGGTTGCTGGAGAAAAATTCACCAAAGTCCTGGGAGGGGCTCAGTTGGTGTTTGTTCAGAAAAGCCAGGCTGCCCACATACAAAAATCCTAATCACTCATGTTTAAATATCTGCTGCTTTATATTTATGTAATTAAAAATATATATATACGTATATATTCCATTTGCAGTTGCTAATGTATCAAGTCTTCTCCCTTCTAACCCCATTTATACCACACACTGTGTACACACTTCTTTCAAACACTGGTTTGGTATTTAAGTTGTTCACTCCCATTTCCAATAAAGGTAAGAAAAAATAGAGAAGCACAAACTATACAGCTGCACAATATACCCATATATAAAATATTCCCAAACAGCTGAAATAAGGGGGTAGAATATGTACCAAAAGAATGAATAATTCTATTTTTTAAATCTGAAATATTTTGATTTGGGACAAGTACAACTGACTGCTAACTATTTAGAGCAAAATCTTGTTTTTGTACTGTATGTAGATAAGGAACCGAAGCCCAAATCACTGCTTCAACAGTATTCTCTGGTGAGGACAAGGGACTTGTGTTGAGAGTTCATTCCTTAAGTAAGAACCAAGCTTTATTTATTTACAAAAAAAAAAAAAAAATGGGGCAAGAAGGAAGACAAGTTTTACACAAAAGTACTACAACGGTAACTCCCTTTGGTAAAAAGTGTAATAAATGTCTTGTACATCTGTTCATAGGTACTAAATCTGAAGCCACATAGAACTATGGTACACAAGAAGCTAGAGCAGTTATGCTAGCACATCAAAGCATATTTCTTTTAATAAAAAATTGACAGTATGTACATTATTTACAAAAAAAAAAGAAAAACCAAGTTAAAATTGTGTTTGTGTGTGTGTGTGTGTGAGTAAAGCTGGTGGATGGCACTAGGGTAGACTAGTAAAGAAGCAGGTACAAAACAGTTCCACGGGAGCTAAAAAGGACGACTGATTTGAACTTGTTGAGGCTGAGACCCAGAGGAGAGAAGAAAGGGTGGGCAGCAAGGTATTCATCAGGAATCAAATCCACAAGATGATCAATCCCAAGCCAAACTGCAGGTCCCAGAGAAAACCTAATGGGTGATCTAGATGTGCTCAAGTGACCAGGAAGAAAAAATCCAATCCAGTTTTTTTTTTTTTTTTTTTCCTTTTTGAGGGGAAGAGGAAAGGAGCAGTGACCATCAGAGCTACAATCCATCTAAGCGCTGGCTCCTCCTCAAGTCTGTCGTCGATGCTCGCCCATCTCGTCCAGGTGTGAACAGCATCCGGTTCCCTCACTGAAAGTCGCCCCAGGAGGCTCCAGTCTCCACTCTGCTGGTGTGTGCAAGCTGCGTGTCCCTGTGCTTGCGTGGGTTTCCTCCCCTCCAGGGCAGGCTAATACCCAAAACCCCTGGGAAAAGTTCCAACTCTGGCTTTGTAAGGGATCACACGTTCCTTATATGTAGCCCACTTGGTGCCAGGTTGCACCAGCCACGCACAGATCAGGTGGCCATGTCCCAGAGAGGCCCAGTGAGGCTTGAAAGGCATCTTCCTTGTTTCTTCAGTGTGTGCGAGTACACGCGCCCCCCACACACACCACCCCCTCCAGTTATCTGCTCTGGCTTTGCAGTTACGGGGTTTTGAACACTGTGCCGTATTTGACACGGTACTTGTTAATGCTCACAAAGTGCAGGGTCTCTGTGTCGCAGGTGGTGGTGCAGGGCACCAGGCCCTCCAGCCCCTCACCCATAAGCCACTTGCTGGTCTCCGCTGCCATTTCACGGGGCACATGCTCCTTGGTCCATTTATCTACCCAGGCCTGGAACCTCTGATGTAGCCGCTTGCTTACACGCTCATGGGACTGCAAAACAGAACAAAGAAGAAACCATCCATGAACTAGGACTGAAAAACCCTTCGAATACAAAATCCAATTTTGTTCTAAAGTAGCTGAGGAAAGATGTGGGCTCAAGTTGCAGATCGTAAAGCCCCCAGAGAAATGCCAACCCAAGGTCTGGTCAGAACTAGCTCAGTGCTTCTCGATTTTGGTCTGCAGCATCACCACGTGGTGGCATGTTGGGGAAGGAGGAGGTCTTGGAAAAAATGTGTACAGAGTTCCTTGTTTGCATCAATCTGTATTTTTAAGCCAGCAACCCAGCTGATTCTAATGTACCCTGAGGGAGACAATGAGGCTGTTGGTCACTTCTGTCACAGCGCAAGGCAAAGGGTTGAAAACCCACCATCCCTTCCTGCTATTATCCCACTCTGTCCATCAGATTGTTGGGCACAGCAGATCTTCAGTGGAGGTTTTTGTTCCTACCTCCAACATACTTGTTGGTGCCCATAAGCAAGGAAGGGAAGGTGATACAAAGATGAATTAGGTGTTTCCCAGCTCCCTACATCATTTAAATCAGACATGCAGACATATAACACACAGCACCGAGAGAGAAGTACATTAAATTGCCCAACCTGTGCTTCCCACATGAATGTTCTGTAGTCCTCTGATCTGCCTCCCAAACCTGGCAATAACCCTTTCCTGTTAACAGACATACCCCTAAGCTTCCCAGTTACTCAAGCAAAATAAGCAAAGAAATAAAATCAAAAAACAAAAACCACCAGATAGCATCCTTAATGCTCTCCATTCTCTTAAACCTCTCCACATCCAATCATTAGCACATCCTGACGATTGTATCTCCAATCCTTTTCTGGCATACAGCATGGCATACTGGATCCCTGACCAGGGATCAAACCCACGCCTCTTGCATTGGAAGCTCCAGGGTCTTAACCACTGGACCATCAGGGAAGTCCCTCCAATCTAATTAAAATTCCTCTATAATCCTGGTAGTCTGGGCAGTCATCTCTCATACGGATGAGAGCAGTCTTTTGAGTGGTCTCTGCCCATCCAACTTGGTGCGCTCGCTCACTCCCATCAGTCTACATCTTTATCAACAAAGTCTCAATGTATCTCAAAACCCAAACCATAACCTGTGAAAATAAATAACGTGGCCTCTGCCTACCTTTCCAACTTCATGCATCCCACTTCCCCTATGGCTCAAAACACAATGATGTTTTACTTATTGTTTAAAGGCCCTGCCATGTGGCATTTGGGACTCCAGTTCCCTGACTAGAGACTGAACTTGCACCCCCTGCACTGGAAGAGTGGAGCCTCAACTACTAGGTCCCAAGCAAGTCCCCCGCAACTGATGTTAGCTTTTTGAACACGTGAAGTCCTTTCCTCCCTCCCAGCCTTGCACCTGCTTGTTTTCTTTGCCTAAGAAGTACCAACCCAACTCTGCACCAGGCTGGATCCTCACCATTGTACAGGCCTCAGGGATCACCTCCTTAGAGAGGTCTTCCCAACAGAAGCAGGGCTCTGTGTGCCAGTCACCCTCGATCACCTCGTTTCTTTCCTTGGAAATGCACATCATCACACTGCCCTTACATGCTCTATCTCAGGGCTGTATGTATGTAGTCTTAGGGCCTGGCACAATACCTGGTACATAACAGCACTAGGACTTTCACATGTGAACACAGACAGGATTCACACAAGCAACACTACCGGAGATGTGAATGCTGGGAGTAGCTTCACTAGAAGGTGCCACCAGCTATTACTAAGCTGTCCCCCTACAAATTCACAAGCAGAAATCCTAACTTCCACCCCTCAGAATGTGACCTTATTTAGAAATAAGGTTGTTGCAGATACAATTAGTTAAGATGAGCTCATACTGTCGGAGGGTGGACCCATAATCCAGTATGGCTGGCGTTCTTTAAAAAGGGAAATTTGGACAGACGCACACTTAGGGAGAATACCATGTAAAAACGCAGGCAGAAATATGCAAGCCCTGCAATGCTGGTGATTGCCTGAAAACCACCAGAGGCTAGGAAAGGCAAGAAACAGATTTTCCCTCACAGTCCTCAGAAGTTTCAAAGCAACTCTGCCAACACTTCGACTTGGGACTTCCAGCCTCTACAAGTGTCAAGATAGTAAGTTTTTGTTGTTAAGTCACGCAGTCTTTGGTGCTTTCTTACAGCATCCTGGTATACTGGCTGAGGGAGACGTGGGGAGAAATTCCAAATACTGGTTCTCACCTGATGAGCCCGCAGCAAGGCGGTCCTCCGATACATGTAGTCCTCTGACTTGATCACATATACCATCTTGTAGGAATTCAGCTTGAATCTACACTCCAGTTTATCCAGGCTATCTGCATTCTCCATGGTCTTCTTGCTGTTTCCTTCCTTCCCTTCCTTTTCCTGCTGCTCTCGACCACGCTGACACTTCCGGATCCGCCGCAGGTTCCTACAAAGCAGCAAAGCCCTGCAGCGTGAGAGTTCCTCCAGATCCAGATTCCCATGACTGCCCCCCCCAATTTTTCCTTATTATATGCCTTCAAGAAGCTGATCACAACTACATACATCTAAAAAAATGTTCAATGGTTTCATTGTTAAAAAAAATCTTTTTTCAACTGCAGAGATACGTGGAATAAAAAGTAGAAATTGCCAACTACCCCCTACCCCAATTCTCAAAATCCCACTTGCCTTGGCAGGGGTAGCCACTGTTGGCAGTTTGGGTTTTTGTTTTTTTAAATCTATCTATTTTTGGCTGTGCTAGGTCTTCATTACTCCATGTGGGCTTTCTCTAGTTGCAGTGAGTGGGGGCTGATCGCTAGCTGCGGTGTGCCGGCTTCTCATTGTAGGGGCTTCTCTTGTGGAGCGTGGGCTCAGTATCTGTGGCACATGGGCTTAGTTGCCCCTTGGCATGTGGGATCTTCCCGGACCAGGGATTGAACTACTGTCCCCTGCATTGGCAGGCGGATTCTTAACCACTGGACCACCAAGGAAGTCCCGCTGTTAGCAGTTTTGGCTTAAAATCTTCTAGGTCTCTCTCAATTTTTCACTTAATGCCATAAAGATTTTTTTTTTCATTTCATTAAACATAAATTTGTGTCATTCTCTTTAACTGCTACAGAGAAATATGTCTTAATTTAACATTTCCTTAACAGGAATCAATCAGGGCTCTTCACCTGAACCACAGAGCACAAAAAATTATTCAAATGTCTATTTTTTCGGTTCTCCCAAAGACAGTACATAATCAGTGCCATTCTACATATGAAAAAAGATAATTCACATCAGTGGATGCCTTGGCAGGTATTTAGAGCTTAATCCCCTCAACAACAAGCAGAGAAAGGTTGTCAGCTTGACAACTCTATTGTTTCCTATACTTCGCTATTAAAAACTGCTTCAGTGAATATCTTTGTGCATATACATTTCCGTAGAACAGCAGTTCTTTGGTCCAAGGACTGTCGGAGGGCCCAAGACATTTTTGAGGAAGCTGTGAGATCAAAACTATTTTCATAATACTAAAACATTGTCTTTCTTTCTAAAAAAACAAGACAAGACACAAAGTACTAACATTAGCATTAGCAGTATAAAAGTAACAGTGATTTAAAAAAAAGCTGATGGTGGCACCAACCCCCTTAGGTATCTTTGTACTCTTTGGCCACACACTGGCAATTAAACAAAAAGGAAAGCTGGTCTGACTTAAGAATGTCCTCGTGAAGCAGTAACATTTCTGATGAAATTAAAGCCCCTTATTTCATATCTTTTTAATATGCTGGCTGATGAAATGGGAACTCCATATAAAGCACCTCTGTGTGCTAAAGTACAATGGACTCATGAAGGAAAGCACTTGAGCGAGCACCACTTGAACTGCAAATGTTCACACTTTTTACCTGGAAGAATAGCTGACTAGTCAGTCTGGGATGTTTGGCAGATATTTTCTCAAAAATGAACAAGGGAGCCTGGTACCTCAAGGAAAAACATCTGAGCAACATATTTGTTGTTAAAATTTAAGATTTCAAGTAAAATTCTGAATTTTGATAAATTGGTACTGGCCAGCATAAGTGACAACTTCCCACTACTTAAAAGATGTGACTGATGAAGTCAACGGCGATATCAGTAAATGTGGCTTTTTTCAGGGGTGGTGTGGAGATAGGGGTGGGAATATTGTAAAAAGAAAGCATGTCAACATTTGGTAGGTCTGCGTAACTCAGTGAACTCACATTTTCCAAATAACTGACCGTATGAAGTTATAAAACCATGCAAGAAAAAAATTCAAAGTACAAGATAAGCCAATGGATTTTGACAGGCTTGTTGGTATTTTCAGTGATACTGCAACTAACCTTTAAGAAACTACTACTTGGAGAGTTTTGTTGTCATATCAAAGAATATCTACAATTATCTGAAAGGATATGAAAATACTTCCTTTTCTAGCCAGATTTTCTTCACATAGTACAACCAAACGAAGCAGGCAGCAGACTGAACACAGGGGCAGCTGTGAGGACCCAGCTATTACACTAAACCAGACATGAGACAGATTCACAAAGATGCAGAGCAATGCCACGCTTTCCACTCATCTGAAGCAGTGTTTCACTAAAATACTACTTATGATAATAACATGGAATGCATCTAGTATTGTTTTTTAATGAATTCATGAAACATTTTTCAGTTTTAATTTCTAAATGTGATAAATATTACTATATATAATTCACATAAATAAGAGCTTTGGGGGGTATTTAATCTAAGAATTTAAGGGTTTCAAAGAAAAAGACTGAAAAATAACCTCAGCTGTAATAATAGTTGTAAGGCAAATTATTAAAAACCAAAGGTCCAGGGAAAAGTCGTCTGCATTTTAACTGCTCTGACCTCAGAATGATTGTATCAATATTTCCCCCTAAAGTATGTGAAAGTCGCTCCCCTCTTCCCTACACCTGCTATAATACAGTTTACAAATCTTTTAAGAATTTTGCCAATCTGGTGAGAAATATACGATCTTATGTTTATTCGTACTGTTTCATAAGCATGGAGACTAAATCTGTTTTGTTGAGAAAGGGGCCTGGCACAGAGCAGCTGCTTGAAGTCTGCTAAATGACTCAAGGAGTAGAAGAAGCTGGCAGCATCCTTCTGTTCACATCTCTTTCCATGTTCCAATCAGCAATGAGTCTAATCACACTATAATACCTTTCTGGGAATATAAGACATGAGATTTCAATTCCCAAACTTTGGGAAAGGAAGAAAGCTGCTTAACTACACAAAACCTATTTTCTACTTCTGAAACTTTGTTTTCATCTTCAGAGAGAGGTCCAACATACACAATTTCCCCATATACAGGGAGGAAATTTCAAAAATTCTGCTAAAAGCAACACAGCCAGCCTAAGACTGCCATCCTTTGAAAACCTTGCTTACAAGGTTGTCCCCTGGGTGGGTGCTGGGACTGTGGATCGTGGGAGAGTTTCCACCATTCTCTAAATGCTAAGAGTGTCTCACTGTACCTAAACTGCTTGTACAAAGTAAATGGAAAGCTGAAAACCCACTTTCCTTCTGAAGTCTGGAATTTTGGTACAAGTTAGGCAGAGGGTACATACAGGACTAGCAACCAATAAAAAAAACTCACAGCACCAAGTCTCCAGCGAACTTCTTTGGTAGGTAGCATTTCAAACATATTGTAATTTGCTGCTGGAGGAATTAAGAGTATCCTTGTGACTCCAATGAAAGCCACAGACTCTCTAGAAGCTTGTGCCGCTGATTTTTGTCACAGGCACCTTCTGCCTTTGCTGATTTAGCTGCGTATCCTTTCATTATGGTAAATCATTACTGTGGGTATGACTGCATCCTGTGAGTCCTCCCAGTGAATCACCAAACCCTGGAGACTCTGACACATATTCCTAAAGGGAAGTTATTACTGATTCCTAAAACTCTCACCTCCCTGATGCTTGAGCATACACTCCAGGTAAGAGCACAGTGTAAAAGCCACACAAACCTCAAATTACTGTTCTCAGTAAATAGAACAATAGATAAAATGAAAACCAAGAACCTGAAAGTGAGCTAACCCCTCGTTCCGGGACACGCAGAAGTGTCCTGCTGCCAGTACATGACATGGTTCACTCACCGTGGGAGAAATACTGGTTTCCGTGCCAGATGCTCACGAAGCTCAGGAGAGGTAGTATCAGAATTCATGTATCGCTCCACATAGTCTGACCAGCGCTAGAAGTGTAAACACAACATGGGTGTGGGGAAGGCAAAAAACCTGAACTCCAACCTCAACAGGTGGGTTAGCAAATTCTATGACTAAAATGTCTGAAATACTTAAAATTTCAAGATAAAAAAAAAAACTCTTTCCATAATGACATGCTTGGTAAGTGGTACTGAAACACCTTAAAAAAGCTGTGAGAATGCAAAACTTAAAGCTTCTCTGAGATACTTTAGAGTTATCAGAAGTCGTAAATGGTTAGACGGTAGCTCACTGACAAATTTACATATAGTTCCACTATACATTATAATTATATTTTTAAGTAGATAAGTTCAATATCAAACTCTCAAAAATTAATAGAATGAGTATACACAGAAGTAGAAGGATATAGTAAACCTGAAAAGGTTTTTATTTCCCCACAGAGGGTTCTGTTAAAGAACAAAATGTATAGTGGCAAATGTTTGAAAATCAGTACCTTTCACATCAAAATCTGTATTTCTGGAAACTTTTTAAAAAAATTAAGATTCGGCAACTATAGTCCCATAAAACAAGTCTCCTCCCCTCCGTATGCCCTCAGTGTCATACACGATGCTTGCCTCTCTCATTAATATTATCTGCTAGACCCAGCTATGCCAACCGACTCACTCTCCATCTACTCTGTGGGGTTGAACTCCTGGCTCCATCTATCCCAACAGAAAATAAACATGACTCAAAGAATCAAGATAATACTGGGCAGACGGCAACTCATTTTTTGTTTCTTACGCTTTAGGAGAAAACAAAGCTGCCAACCATGAGATTCCCTCTGAGGGGAGGGCTTTACTGAAAACTAGATGAGACTGCCGTTAAGTCTAAATCTCTACCACCAGGCAGTCTCTTCGGTCGAAGACATGCTGACACGACCTGTACTTTAAGCATCAGGTCCTGACCCTCGAACAGGCTAACGCTGGCCGGGCTTCTAGCAAACAGTCCCTACGCAGACTCTCAGAGCACAACACACTCTCAGCACAGTTTCTGCAGTATGTTCATCCATACCTCTGCTTCTACAGGATCATCCGAGTTCTCCTCTTCTGTGTCCAGAAGCTCAATGGTCAGCTGAACCTGGCCTTGGCTCTGAATGAACATAAGCTGCAAATAAGAAAGCTTAGTGTAAACAAAAGACCATCTCCAAAGCTGTAATTAGATTCTCAAGGGTTTGAGAGGTAGGGAGGCAACAGAGTTGTAAAAAAAAATTTTGCTCCAATTGAAGAGATAAGGAAGATATTCAAAAGCTTAAGAGGTGATTAGAAGGCAAAGGCTGCTACCAGCAAAATGAAATGTAAGAGCTTCTTGTTAACATTTCATGTTTCATACTTCTTGAATTAGCTAAAACAGTAATCAATATCAGAAAGAGTGCTCAAATCAGAACCATAAAATGTCAATGCCATTTCACTTGATAATCTCACTTATGGGACTTAATGCAAAGATGTAAACAAGTCTACAGTGTTTTTTTGTATTTTTTTTTAAAAAGAAACTTCCCATACCAAACTGAAGTGGAAAACATCAAACAGATAGCAGCAATCACATTTTCACCACAATAAAAACTACCCAAGAAATCACACATACCGTGGGGTAAGGAACACAAACCATCAACATTAAGAAGTGATCTGCTACAATGAAACCAATGATATTTGAAATTTTGAGTTTTGCTAATATTATTTGTGTGATTTTTTAAAAAATTCATATTTAAAAGCAATACACTGATAGGGGCAAAACCAAGTCATGTTTTGCACAAAAGAAGTATCAAGTAGTGATGGCACACAGAGTTCCCTGTTGGGAATCCCAGGACTCTCAATGCCCCATCCTGAGGAACTGCTACAGATAAATCACTATCGGATTGATCTCTATCCTAACTGCACAGTGATAAGAGAACAGACTCTAGGCTTTCACTACTGTTAGACCATCAAAGCTTTGCACCTTGTTTTATGTCCCTGGATATGCTTCACTGTCTCCAAGTTTATAGTCTGCGGGAACTTGAATAGAATTTGTATCCTACTGTTACGTGAAAATTGTATAAATCGTAATTATGTTGAATCGGTTCACAGTCCTTTTCAGGCTTACTATATCTACTTCTCTGTATACTCATTCTATTAATTTTTGAGAGTTTGATATTGAATTTATCTACTTAAAAATATAATATATAGTAAAACTATATGTAACCTTGTTCTATATATATTTTCCAAACTTCCTGTAAATGTGTTATCATACTTTTATAATTCAAAAAAATTAAAATTTAAAACAAAAAAGATCACTATCAGAATTACATGGTAATGATCAGAGATTAGAAGAAAGCTTGAGAATCATTTATATCAATACTCTTCATTTTACATAGGGAAAAACCTAAAATTCAGAGTTCTGATTTCTCAAGGCCACACAGCTAGTCAATAAGCAAACAGAACCAGAAACCAGTTCTGGTTCACTGTTTTTCTAGAGCAGCCTTTAAAAACTCCTCTTAATGAATTTTTTAAAATGACAAGAATATAACATACATATAAACACAAACATAATTACTTTCAAAATAGATTTGAAAAAAACTGTTCCTAGGAGTTTGCTAAAATCCCCTGGGGATTTAGGATGAATGACCTAGAGTGTCAAGATCTGTCCTATGGCTGTAAGGAAGCCACCCTTCAGAGTAATACTAACAGTGTCCTCTACATGTCTAAAACGGAACTCGATTTCACCCCAACTGGCTCCTCACCTGACACATATCTTGCTAGGTCCTTGACCGTGTGTTCACCCCAACTCTCTGACCTCTGCAACCACTCCGAGGCTTGACTAGCTTTATTGTTAGACTGCTCACATCACCCCAATTTGGTAATGGCCTCCAGTTGTAAATATGCCTCGATTCCTCCCCTTCTCCTTACTCAGTGCTACTAAACTGATCTTCCTGAAAGCTCAAATTCAGTGGGCTATTTAGTCCTTAAAAACGCCTCACTGCTCAGCAACCACAACAAAATTCACACCTCTTACTATGGCTATGAAGATCCTCTACCATTTCGACACCACCCTCCTCTCCTTTTTCTACATACCTCCTTTGCTTCATTCAACTAACACAAAGTCAAGCCACTGAATGCTTGCTATTATCTGTCAGGGGCACACTCAGAAGAGAGCATGGTTTCTTGCTTGTGTGTGAGTGCGCACGGGTGCATATGCACTCAACTGTGCCTGACTCTTGCGTCCCCTTGGACTGCAGCCCACCAGGCTCCTCTGTCCATGGAATTCTCCAGGAAAGAATACTGGAGTGGGTTCCCATGCCCTCCTCCAGGGGATCTCTCCAACCCAGGGATCTAATCTGCGTCTCTTACATCCCCTGCATTGGCAGGTTGGTGCTTTACCAGCTGAGCCACTGGGAAGCCCCAGTTTCTTGAATGGAGGAGCTTAATTCAATAAAAGAAAAGGGATACATACAAACAGCTACATTTACATTACAACAAAATAACTACAAAGGTACTATTCTAGAAACATAAGCAATATGCTAGTCCCTGCTCAGCGAACTGAGAAAAGATTCCACTTTACTGAAGTGACACTTAGCTGGGCCCTAAGAGACACGACAAAGGGGAAGACCAATCAATTTCAGAGAAATCATAACAAAGAAAATCAAACAAATCATAACAAAAATATTTGAAAAAGTACAAAAAAAGAACTACAGTCCTGCTCCCCCAGAAACGGTGAAGGATGCGCATGCGAGTACACAATACACAGAAGAGGAAAAATGGGTGACAACAGGAAATAGGGAAACATGAATTGAAATATTTTTCTAATCATCTAATTGTCAAAAATGAGCTTGGTAATACTAAGTGTTACGGAGAAATAAATGCTCTTACCAAAGTGCACACTGGTATATCCTGTCACTTTGGGAGAGAAATGAGAATATCTATTAAAGTTTAAATTTTAAAACATGCATGTGCATGGACGCCCAGTCGTGTCTGACTCTTTGCGACCCTGTGGAGTGTAGCCCACCAGGCTCTTCTGTACATGGAATTTTTTAGGAAAGAATACTGGAGTCGGTTGCCATTTCTTCCTCCAGGGAACCTTCCCAACCCAGAACTAAACCTGTCTCCTGCAGCGTCTGCACTGTTGGGTGGATTCTTTACCACTGCACCAGGCTTCCCTGATAGCTCAGCTGGTAAAGAATCCGCCTGCAATGCATGAGACCCTGGTTCGATTCCCAAGTTGGGAAGATCCCCTGGAGAAGGGATAGGCTACCCACTCCAGTATTCTTGGGCTTCCCTTGTGACTCAGCTGGTAAAGAATTCACCTGCAATGTGGGAGACCTGGGTTCGATCCCTGGGTTGGGAAGATCCCCTGGAGAAGGGAAAAGCTACCCACTCCAGTATTCTGGCTCAGAGAATTCTATGAATTGTATAGTCCATGGGGTTGCAAAGAATTGGATGCAACTGAGGGACTTACACTTATCACTGCACCACCTGGGAAGCCCTAAAATATGCATACCCTACCCTTTTAACCGAGTAATTTCATTTCTATGTCTCTATCCTTAACATTACCACATGCACACAAGAATATAAATTGTAAATGCTGTTCAATGAAGCACTATTTGAGATAGTAAAAACGGAAATAGCTTAAAACATTCACCCATAGGAGAATGATCAAAAAAAAAAACAACACAACTATGGCACAGGAAATTTCCTGGTGGTCCAGTGGTTAGACTCCTGTGCTTTCACTGCTGAGGGCTCAAGTGAGTCGTGGTGAGGGAGCTAATACCCTAAACAAACAAACAAACCACAAGAAACTATGGTATATTCATAGTTTTAAGTATGACACAGCAGCTGAAAAACATGAGTTATGTCTATATAAACCAAAATAGAGCAAATTCTAAGACGTATTAAGTGGAAAAAAGCAAGATGTAAAGTACATAGTTTAGTTAAAAAAATTTATTTCTACATAAATACACATGTATATGTAAGTGCATAGAAAAGAGTTTGAGTGGTTATATGGAGAGTTAAACATGCCTAATTTTTAAAAAGCACTAGAGAATATGCCTAGAAAAAAATGAAGGGAGAGGAGGCTGGAGGTGGGACTGGGCAGGGGATTTGAAGGGCTGCTTATGCTTAGCTTAATGCTCATACTATGGACTTTCATTCTCTATGTAAAACACTTTAAAGAAAAAGGTCACTGTGATGACCCAATATTCCTGGTTACCAAACCTTCTGTTCCCTCTGCTATTCTGACAAATGTGTTATCTACAGGGTGAGTCTACCCATTCCTTCATAGGCCCTCACCACATAATCTGTTAACTCACGGTAGGTGGGGGTGGTAATTCTGTCACCATGAAATAAGCACAGATTAAACTCATGATAAACATTTATAGATTTAAAACTATGAAAGGCTTAGGAACTCTCCTCTGTAGTGGGAAAGTCCTCAGGTAGTAGAGGATCACAACTGTGACTGAACTAGAAAACTCATTTCCAGGTCTTTGATTCTAAATTAAGCCAACAGTAGGCTGAAAGTAGAAGCATGCACAGCTAAGTGAACAGTTTGAGGGTCACATCATTAAAGTACATGGAATCTGCTGAGGTTAAAATTTTGTTTACAAACCTTACTCTGGGCCACCTAAACCTATCCTTACATTAATACATACAGGCTTTGTTCAACTATACATATTACATAGGTGCAATAATAATATACATAATTTTGTGTCCTTTTATTTGCTTCAGTATTTTTACTAACATATAATTAACTTTTAAGAGCTGCAAAATATGCCATCTAGCAGTCACACAACAGGCTGCCATTAACCATTCCCACTAAGGGATGGGCATCTAGACTGTTCCCAGTCTCCAGCTACTGGCTTTTCTAATTAGCTATTATAATGGTGGAAAACTGGCAACAACCTAAATGCCCAAATAGACGGGCATAGTTTTCTATAAGATACTAAATAGTCATAAAAAGACCCAGAGGTGTTGCTAATTGAGCAAAATAAGTTACACAGAATGCTTTGCCCAGTATAATCTCTTTCAAAATATATACAAACATAGAAAAGTTTAGAAATGCCATCAATGATTATTTCTGGGGAAAACTGTAGACAACTAGTTTTTCTTTTCTCTACATTTCCTATCTTTTCTACAATGACCATGGATTACATTTTTAAACAATTTTCACAAAGCATTTAATACCAAAAAAAAGTTCACAGAAAATGAAAATCACATATAAGAACTAATTTTCTTTTTAAAGGCAAGAAACAGACTGCCTACGAGACTTTCCTTTTCCATGTTTTTTATATTTCTTCTGATGCGTTCAAAGGAACTCCCCGGCATTCTAGGAGTGGAGACACTGGGTCGAAGCACCCTGGTGTGGCTCCGACTTCTGCGGGTAGAGTCCCAACAGCCTACACTGCCATCAGCATGCTCCTCGACTAAACGACTAGCTCTCACCTTGAAACAATTTTCATCTGACATGAGCTGCTCAGCTTTCCGCTGATATGCTGACTCCAGGAGGCTCCTTGACGTCTGTGTGTTCAGCTGGCCGCCTGTGGCCCCATTATTGTTTTCTGCCAGGTACAGGTCTGTCACTTGCACACAGATCTCATCACTCACGATGTGCTGCAGCTGGAATCAAGCAAAGGCAAGTCATCAGGAACCAAAGTTACAGTTCTCCCCGTCATACACTTGGCCTTCCTTCAGTGGTTCCAATCATTCAGTTAAAAAAAGTTTTGGTTGAAAATTTTAGAAAATTAATCATATAAAATCACTATCTTATTTTCCTAGAGAATAACCGAGCCAAAATCTTCAACCATATCATTGGTCCACGAGTAAAGTATTCATATATATTTAAGAGCAAAACCATAGGTAACTCAGGTTAATGTGCTACTTATTTAAAATTCTAGTGTTGGTCACTTGGTCGTGTCTGACTCTTTGTGACCCCATGGACTCGAGCCCACCAGGCTCCTCTGTCCATGGAGTTTTCTAGGCAAGAATACTAGAGTGACAACTCACTCTTCCCCACCCAGGGACTGAACCTGGGTCTGTCACGTTGCAGACAGACTCTTTACCAACTGAGCCACCGGTTGGCTCATTTAAAGTTCATTTAAACTGAGCCATTTAAAGTTCTAAGGTACTTAAAAATTGTTTTACAGGAAAGAAAATTTCTACGGCTTGCTACCTTTATGGCACTTCTTTAACATTTATAATTTGCTTTCACACATATTCTCATTTGATCCACACAACTACCCTGGGAAGCAGTCTGGATAGGAGTGCCCTGTTATATATGAGATAAATGTACATTTTAGATAAGAAAACTCACTGTGTGCTAAGGTGAGGAGAGGGAACTTGGAAAACCATGAAAACAAGATCCATTCCTATATTCAAAGCCCTGGTACAAAGTGAAATTCAATAGGCCCCAAAGAAGCTGTTGCTGAATTAATCTGTCACTGGCACTCAGCTGAAGGAGCTAAGTCAGAACGAATATTCAAGTTTCTGGACCCCACACCAATATTCTTTCTAACACATTCCCTATTTGTCCACATCTGATAATAAAAGCATAGTATTTAAATTTTATGCAAATAAACTCATTTTCAATACATATCATGATTGACTATTGGTAACTTCTGTGACTATCTTATTAAACTCTCTGATACCTAGCAAGTTGAACCCTTCAGAGATTCCATTCTTACAGGTCATGATGATATAATCTATCATAAAATAAAAATTCCTTCAAATGAAATTTTACCCCTTAAAGTGCCACAGGATGTGAAAAACAGATAAAGAAGAAAGCAAAACATTAATTGCAATAACTATTTTACTTTAAAATTCTCATAACCACTAAGCCATTCTATTTTTAGGAAGATACACTCTTTTTGAAGCACTAGTAACTATGACAACTACTTATTTTTAACAGTTGAAAAAGTCTTAAATGACAAGTGTGTGTATTTGTAGATAAACGGACAAAATGAAAGGTCAGATGGTGAGTCACCTGTTGGTGGTAGAAAGGCCAGCAACTGGAAATGGTTAAATTACAACCAGGCCATACAACAGCTTTTAATGTGACTGTTAAAACAATGCTTATAACTTGAAAACACAGGGGAAAGCTTAAAACACAGTGTTTAAGAGAAAAAAGCAGTGTTAAAAAAGAAGTATACAAAGCATGGTCTCTACTATGTAGATACATCTTTATACTTCACTGTTAAAGGTCACCGACTCCTTTCACACCCTCTTCTTGGATTTCTGGCCCCACCCAGTCTTTGGAAAGGGCAGTATTATAAATCTAGGCACAACTAGGCAACTCCCAACCCAATGCCAGGCTTGTCAGATTCTCTCTCCTACTAAACTGAAATGACACATTGAGTGTGTCCAGTAGACAGACATTTTATAGAGGAGCACCTGGATTGGAAAGGTTGGTCATGTCAGCGCTGAAAACACTCAGGGGGCCGGATGTTCATCTGCAGAGAGAAGTGTGAGGATGGGGGGGATGTCCAGAAAAGAGGCATGCCGGAGAGGGAAAAAACCTTTCCAGTCTAGTCCCCATCTGGTCTAGCCATACTTTCAGTCCCACACTAGACACTTATGAGACTGCCTATTGTATTCCTAAGCAAACCCGTATTAAACTAGTCTGGAAAAGTAAGCTAAATATATGGTTTGACCCTGCAATGTATATTCGACCTCAATAATGAACTCTGGGAGAACAGCAAAGGATTTAAGGAGAAATGTTATGCCTCCAATTCAGGAGTTAACCTGAGAAGCATAAACATGTTTTTAAAACACTAGATTTGGATTTCCGGATACAATCTGTCTCCTTAAAAAAAACACTGGACCTTATGTATTACTGACTCAAAATCATCACCAGGTGCTTCTAGTAAATGGACTAATCACTAATCTATTGTTTAAAAAATCAACTGTGGGCTTACAAAAAAAGCAAAAGCTGGTTGTATTGGATTTTTAAAGTTGAGCTGATAGTATGAAAGACTTTACTTCTAGCTCCAGCAACAGCGAACTTGTAAATAGAAACATAAGCACATGGTATGGTAAGTGGACTCTTACATAAATTTAGGGGACATTCCAGTGGCCATGTATGGAAGTGAGAGTTGGACTGTGAAGAAAGCTGGGCGCCAAAGAATTCATGCTTTTGAACTGTGGTGTTGGAGAAGACTCTTGAGAGTCCCTTGGACTGTAAGGAGATCCAACCAGTCCATTCTGAAGGAGATCAGCCCTTGGTGTTCTTTGGAAGGAATGATGCTAAAGATGAAACTCCAGTACTCTGGCCACCTGATGCGAAGAGTTGACTCATTGGAAAAGACTCTGATGCTGGGAGGGATTGGGGGCAGGAGGAGAAGGGGATGACAGAGGATGAGATGGCTGGATGGCATCACCGACTTGATGGACGTGAGCTTGAGTGAACTCCGGGAGTTGATGATGGACAGGGAGGCCTGGCGTGCTATGATTCATGCGATTGCAAAGAGTCGGACATGACTGAGCGACTGAACTGAACTGAATAGGCATTAGTCTCTCAAAAATTATGACCATAGATGATTATATCCATGTAAAGATTTCTGTCTCTCAACATAAAGACCTCTTAAGGGAAAGCCTTAATAACCGCTTCAACTTGCAGCTTCCTCCATAACAACTTTTGTGAAGATGCCAAGATTCACTTATTCCTTGACTTTGAATATGAGAGGGGTGCAAAGCCACACATCCTTCTAAACTCAAGACAAAACCAAGAGTACCTCACAAAGGATTCCTTTGTGATTTTACCTAAGGAAGGCACTTTCCACTTTAAAGAAAAAAGTGGGACTTCCCTGGCGGGGCAGTGAATAGGAATCTGCCTGACAACACAGGGGACACAGGTTCAATCCCTGGTCCGGGAAGATTCTACATGCCTCAGGGCAACTAAGCCCACGTGCCCTAGAGCACGTGCTCTGCAATGAAGAACAGCCCTCTGCTTGCCATAATGAAAGAAAGCTCATGTGCAGCAACAAAGACCCAGTGTAACCAAAGACAAATAAATTCATTAATTAAAGAAAAAAGTGCACTAACAACAGACTGATACCTTTGAGAACTCAGAACAAAAGGCAAAGGAATGGAAACCTATTACATGTTATTTGCTATAAAGTTATCATTGTTGTAAAAAACAACATATCTACAAACTCCCAGGGTACCCCAAGAATAAACCACAAAGCCAACTACAAACCTAACACAGAGGGAGTCTCAGATAGTGAGGTGGACAGAGTATTATAAAAGATGTTACACAAAACCCTTCCTGTAAAAAGAACTTCAAATGTTAAATAAGGCAAGTCCATAGAATTTCCAACACCTATTAAGACAGTAAAAAAATCCACCTGCAATGCAGGAGACCGGGGTCAGGAAGATCCCCTGGAGAAGGAAATGGCAACCCACTCCAGTATTGTTGCCTGGAGAATTCCATGGACAGAGGAGCCTGGCGGGCTCCAGTCCACGGGGTCACGAAGAGTCAGACACAACTGAGTGACTAACACTTTCACTTTTCACAGAAGAGAAATAGCTCACACCTGGTAAATGACATAAGAGCTGGGAAGACAGGCCAGGAGCTGGGGGCAAAACCTCACATCTGAGGTAGGTTCCTCCTCCCAGGGCACACTGAGCAAAGCAGTCAATCACATGGCTGAAGCCCTTCCACTCAGTTAACAGGAGAAATTCGACATCACATTAACCTCTCCCTCCCCTCTACAGAACCACCTGTTCGTTAACACTATCACATAAGAAAACTGCTTGTCTGTTCCCAGAAGCAAACTTGCCCCGTCTCTTTCCTGACCCACCTGTAGACGAGGACTGTCTCCCTCCCCAACCCTCGCCAGCACCACACCCTCACCTGTCTGACAATGCTCTGGATGAGTTTGTCCATGGTAAAGGCAATGTAGGCATGAATGGTGAACATCTCTCTCAGTGAATCTTCGTACTGGGACGAGTCTATGTTGCCATCCAGCAGGCTCCGCACCATGTCCAGGAAAGCTGGGTAATAATCTTCTACATCAACATCCACTGTGGGAAAGAGGGGAGAGGTGAGGCCTTACCCTGCTAAGAAAAGATGGGAAGAGCGGGCAGGGCAAACCCCACAGCTGGCCTGAAAAGCACTTTACAGAACAAACCCTCGGTATTCAGTCTGCTGCAGACAGATGAGATCTGACAGGTGGCCACAATCCCAGCACTGTCTATCAAAGGAGAGTGATGCTGCAATTTCAACAGCGGCTTCTAACCCTCTGACTGACCAATACATTTATTTACAGTACGGCCTGGCAATGCGTGACATGAGAGCAAAATATCCCAGGAAAGAAGTTTCTTCAAAAAGCTGTTGGCTCCCTGCTAGGAGAGGAGCCTGCAAAGGGAGTATCCCCCACATGGGTTACTTGCTCAAATAGCTATTTCAATGAAGCATAAACGGCTGAAGAGAAAAGGCAGACAGAACCAAACACGAGCACTGAGAAACGTCTCAGGAACAGGAAACTAGGAGGGCAGATTAAATCCTTTATGAATAATGAAGTATCTGCATTTGTCAAAGTCTTTTTGTTTAAAAGTGGATTCTCAACATTGTATTTCACGAATTGCATCAAATGATCTATACCTGCTGCATATGAATCACCTCAACCACCAGATAGAAACCTTATCTGTTGTTACAGAGACATCTGGCAACTAACAGAGCGCACAGGAAAGGTGGAAGGACTCCACCTTTAGCTTACTCAAATAAGACCTATTTACATGAAGATGGCAAATCTCATTTCCAGTGCTGACAATCCAGACAGCAGTGCAAGGGGGCTACTGGTTATGTTGTTTCCTGATCTGGGTGCTGGTTACACAGGTGTATTTGCTTTGTAAAAATTTACTAAGCTACACAATTCTGTATATGTGTTGTACTTCCAACAAAAAGTTCACTACAATGAGAAAAATTTACAAAGAGAACTCTTTGTCTTTGACATTTAGCTACCTCTTTGTAAAGTTTATACAGGGGAAAAAAGGCTCTGAGAGCAAAAACTGAGTCCATTTCCATTTATTTGAAGTGTGATGGATTCATTCAATACAGGCAAAACAGGACAACTACTATTTAAGAGAAGCAACTGGCTTGAGTTTCCTAACAGAACATTACCTCGTTCAGATCCACAGCAGAGGCATGGGCTGTGCTATTGCTGTGAAAAATGCTTTCACATCAGAATAAAGCTATGAGTTCTACTGGTGCAAACCACGTGAGCAACGATCAGTGGAGGCTTGGCATTATTACTCAAGAACGAACTGTTAGCCTCAAAAATCAGGTTAAGCCAATGGTCAAGCCAAGATCAGGTCATCTTTCTTGTTTCCACCCAAGCAGAGGGAATCGCCACAATGAAGTCTAAAAGATGTCTCTCTCAAGCTAGGATTAATCCAGATAAAGGCTTTTAGAATTAATTTTCAAGGTCATTAGCTCTCCAACAGTTAGATGGCCAGGGCTTCACATGGGCTTCTTACATTACCAACAGTTAAAAAAAAAAAAAGGTAATTCACTCCAAAAATGGGTTATTTCCTAAAGAACACACAAGAAGGTTTCACAGAAGAGCTTTGGCTAACAGCTTAAGTACCTAACTTACAACCTGAAGGGAGATCTAGAAGCAAGCGGCACAGAATCACGTAGAGCACGTGGAGGCTTCCTTAACCTTCCCTTATTTTCCTTTTTCTGAGTTTTCTATCTTCATTCCTGTTCTGCTGTCTCAAACCATCTCCTGAGTCCCCATCTCTTTTTTTGTAATTGTCTCAGGCACGAACAGTTGTTCTGTCATGGAGTGGGAACCAACTATGATGCTTCAGTCATTCTCTGTCCTTTCAGAGAGACCTTCCATTTGGGAAACTGACGACGGTAACTGACACCCACTTCCTTGGTGTCCACAGTACCAGCTACTGAGGGTCTATGATCTAAGCAAGGCACAGGGTGCTTTGCGTATTTCCCCCAATTCTCCCAGCAGCCCCACAAGATAACAAGTAGCACCTCCAGTTTACAGAAAAACAGGTTCAGAGAGTTTAAGTAAGGTCACGCAACCAGTAAATTGCAGTGCTAGGATTTGAACCCAGCCAGCCTCGAAGGACTGCCTGTGCTCTATGCACTAACATAAAAGAAAGCAGTCCTGAGTCTAACTAGGTCCTGCATCCCCGAGCTCTCACACCTGCAGACCGACAACCCTAGCACTCACTAGGTTCTTTGAGACGCAGCTGGATGGCAGGGCTGTCACTCTTGTCTCGCTTAATGCCCAGCACTTCCCGTTCCCACTCTCTTTCTCGGTTTTCTTCTTCAATTTGCCGTTCAGCTTGGGAACAAATCCGAAGCAGCCTCAAGCAGAGTATCTGGTGCAGCCGCATAAAGATATACCAGTTATTATTAACATAGAAGAGGTTGTACACTTCATCCATCCCTCTTAACTTCTGAGCTGCTGTGTTACTAAACAGTAGCTTGGACTTAGGGGGACTGCCCCCAACACCATTGTGCTTCTTAGCCGCCCCTGTGGCTTCATCTACATCCATCTCTTCTTCTTCCTCTTCCTCCACATCTGAGAGATCACCTCTCTGAGCAAAGAGCAGATCTGGAATAAAATGATGCATGATTTGCTTGATTTTATATTTGTCCTCCTTCTGAATGCCTGTCTGCCTCTTCACGTGGTGGATAATCAGAGCAGCAGCATCTTCCAGAATCTGTTTGTCTTCATAGGCAAGTGAGAGGTGTGGGCCAACAAGTACACCAGCATTTTCTTCCGTAGCCTGCTCTTGCCTCTACCAGGAGAGAGAGAGAGACAAAGTATTATGTGACAGCTACAAAAGCAACAAACAGACCTACGAGATTACACTAGCAGTATGTTCATAATGGCCACTATTTTCCAATAGAAAACTTCCAGAAACAAAAAGATAGTGTGCAAGATGTGGTTTGATACCAAAATGACTGGAGGTACCATGACTGGTACCTCCCAGACACTGAGATTTTTAAAAGACAATAAGACAGAAAGGGGACCATCTTCTAAAATTTTACATTAGTACTTATGGAGGATACGATATGAGGTCTAAAATTTCCTTTAAAATACTTCTGGGATTGAGGAAGGTGGCAGATATAACAGAACTGGCAAGACAGAGAGGAAATTAAATTTATGTCAGTTCATTTTACTGTTCTCTCCCTTTTCATGTATGCTTGATATTTTCATAATAAAGTTTAAAATTCAAGATCACGTCCTTCTAGAAATTCTCAATCATACTCTCTTTGTTTCTATCCATCCCCTAAGACTATGAGCTCAAAGAAAGAAGGATTAACTTCTTTTTCATCTCTGTATCCTAGCTCCCAGTACTCTACATAATCCTGAAGGATGCCGAATAAACAAGGATTAGAAAGTCTGGGGGCAATTCTCTGGTGATCCAGTGGTTAAGACTCCATGCTCTCAGTACCAAAGGCCTGGGTTCAGTCCCTGGTGGGGGAACTGAAATCTCACAAGCCACACAGCATGGTCAAAAACAGAGAAAGAAAGAGTGTGGGGACTGAAGATAGTATTTTAAGTTGTGGAAAGTTGAGATAGGCTACAAGAAGGAATACAAGGTACTGTTGGAAGGAAATATGGAGAGAAGTGGAAGAGGGTGGCAGTGGGCATGAACTATAACCAGGATGGAAAACTGGAAAACCAGTAAAACAGCTCAGTGAGCCTTAGATTTAAAATGGTAGAAGAATTGGGAATAGAAGTCTATTCTATGAAGCAACAATCAACAAACCTTGGAGGGTCTCAGGCTCATATAACAAAGGTAATTTGTAGGAGTCAAAGCTATGCTGAGCATACAGACTGGAGACTTCTCACAAATGTTGAGACCCTCGACTCACCTCATCATATATACTCTCAATCTCATTGAGTAAGCTCTTGGACCTCAGGACCTTGGTGTCATTTTGTTTAAAGTTGATGCCTTGGTGGTCCAGAGATTTCAAATAGTATTTCTCATTTTGCTCTCTCCACACCTTGTTAAAGCCTCTCTGAGCTTCTCGCCATTCTTCCTCTTTCATCTTCAACCTAGTGGGGTGGAGGGTGGAAAAAGAAAGACACAAGAGTTCAGAGGAGGGAATTTTAAGGCAAGGAGTCATATTACACTTGCAGACTGGAATCCTGACTCTGCCATATTAGCCATGTAAGACTGCCTCCTTATCCGTAAAAAGGGGATAACAGCACCTCATCCCACAGGGTTTAGAAGTAAGAAATATGTCAGGTTTACTTTATTTCAAAGGTCAACAGGTACAGCAGATCTGTCAAGTCTGTTGGCAACTCTGGGATAAATTTATTCAAACTAGTCTTGAACTCTGATACACGAGAAAACTACTCATTCGGGACTTACTATGGGGAAGTAATTTATCCCAAAGTCAGAAATCTTGCAGAGAACAGTTATTTCTCAACCAACATTCCACAGAATACCCTAGAAAAGTAGACTCTCTTCTTTGGCCAGCTAAAACAAAGTGAAACAAGTTTCTCTGCTACAGGACTTCTGAGAATTGTTATTATGCTAATGCAAATGCGAATGTCCAAGAGCAGAGAACTTGAACAATGGATGCTCCTCTAGACAGAGCCTGGAAGTTCCAGCAAAAACAACTGACTGAGCCTCTGGAAGAGAGGAGAGAAAAATCAAAACCAGCACTAGAACTGAAGGATATCCTCCACCTCGAAGACAAAAGTTAAACGCTACTGGCAAGAAGGCAAACACCTTCTGCCAGCTCTTGAGAGGAAGACTGGGGAGGAACAAGAAAATCTGGGCACGTGTGACTGTGCAGTGGATAAGTTTTCACCAGGTGATACAGGACCAGATTTATAGGAGCGCCATGGACTTCAAGGAGCCTGGGGCTCAGCCCTGGCCTCCTGGATACCTACAGCCTTATTTTAGGTGGGTTCAACGGCCCCTCTATACTTGGTTTGAAGGTTGGTTAGAAGAAAGAAGACATTCTTGAATTTTTATGGGACGCAAAGGCTTTTTAAGTAACATATCAATTTCATAAAGACAAAGTGATTTTTCTTATTAAAAAACAAAAGATGTGAACATCGGTTAGTACTAAGTGGCAGGAAGGTGGGTGGCTGTTTTCTTCTGTGTTCTCTATTTTAAAATATCCCCCTAAACACACAGAGCATTCCAGTATAGACTGGAAAGGTTTGTTCTCTGCTGTTGGTGACACAGAACCCCATCAAGAAGTTCCACTATCCCACACTATCCACCTGACTTCCTACAGCCGCGGTTGGGGAGAAATGGAGGTCTCAGGGAAAAACTGGGCTGAAAAGGAGACTCTTATTTAATGGGACACTAAATCTGTTGAGAAGTGCACTAAAGCATGAAGGGCGTATGCACTCAGGTACCTTTTAAGGACAATTGGGACGGCAATGGAAGGGTTCTTCCTCAGACCATCAATGATGTCAGCTGCTTTGTCAGCATATATCCTTTGGAGTGCTTTTCGGTGGATGACTTCCGATGTGCCCCCGAGGGTGTTGTCCAAGCGAAATTTAGCTTGTTCTTCAGCAGACAAGCGGGAAAGTTTCTTCTGTATTGCTTCCAGAACCCGGATAGTTGCCAGATTGGTCTCTAAAACTACATCAAGCTATTAAAAAAAAAAAAAAAGACAGTGTGCTCAGGACCCAAATCAGAACCAAATAGCTGTCAGGAGTAGAAGGTAGAAGTCAAACTCCCTGGATTTGAATCTGGGCTCTGCCATACCACGGCCATATAAAACTGTTAGCTTATTCAGTAAGACAGGAATACCACCACCTACTCTCACAAGGTTGGGTTCTGGATTTAACAATACAACCCACATAAAGGATTTAGCACAATACCAGGCACACAGCAAACATCCAAACCCTGAATATTCACTGAAAGGACTGATGATGAAGCTGAAGCTCTAAAATTTTGGCCACTTAATGCGAACAGCTGACTCACTGGAAAAGACTCTGATGGTGGGAAACATTGAGAGCAGGAGGAGAAAGGGGGTGACAGAGAATGAGATGGTTGGATGGCATCACCAGCTCAACGGACATGAATTTGAGCAAATTCAGGGAGATAAGTGAAGGACAGGGAAGCCTGATGTGCCCCAGCCCACGGGGTCACAAAGTCGTCTTAGCAACGGAACAACAACAAAGCAGTAGTTAATACTTCTAGCGCCACCAATGTGGTTTACTGAGGACAACGGGCCCCCACGCCAAAGGGGCCTAGGAGGAGGCAACCTTACTGACACTTTCCCCTGAACTTTGGTGAATTACTCAGATCTGTTACAGACAATAACAACCACGACCACCAAATCCCAAAAAGATCATTCAAGACAGTAAATCAATCTCATGAGTAAAGTTTTTCAGAGTAACTTGAAATGTTTAAATGTTTAATGTCTTTTTGCACATCTACTAACAATAAGAGCATTACTTAAGGGCTTCAATGTTGTATTTGTGATTAACCATTTAAATTTTCACTGAATATTTCTGACACTTTATTTTCTGGCAAGGGCCAAGCCTAACCTGGTTAAAGACATGACTAGCAACCTTGAGTTAACTTTTTTCCAAAGCTTAACACAAAATTTTCTAGATGAGAAACAGAAAATAAAGGAAATGAGCAGTCTCAAGAGTCTATGACTCTGTATAAGTGTTTCCTACTTTTCTAGTTTGAGGACTATGGTAGTCATTTTGTCAAAAATTTTAATGCCCCCTTTCCCCAGTTATGGATAAATGATGGCTTGGACTTCCTGGCTGCCTTGAGATTAGCTGCTGCTGCTGCTGCTAAGTCGCTTCAGTCATGTCCGACTCCGTTGTGACCCCAGAGACGGCAGCCCACCAGGCTCCCCCATCCCTGGGATTCTCCAGGCAAGAACACTGGAGTTTTCTTCAGAAAACTGCCATTTCCTTCTCCAATGCATGAAAGTGAAAGTGAAGTCACTCGGTCATGTCCAACTCTTCGCGACCCCAGGGACTGCAGCCTACCAGGCTCCTCCGTCCGTGGGATTTTCCAGGCAAGAGCACTGGAGTGGGTTGTAGGGCCGTGTAACTAGTTCTGACCTATGAGCTGTTAACAGGTGAGTCAAAGTAACATCCATTACTTCTAGGCTAGCGCATTTAAGGGTGCAAGATCCATCTGAGCTTTTCTCCTACAGTCATGGATACTGTTCATGATGGTGCCACTCTGACAGCCCAGGTCCCCAAGCAATTCTGATGAGTGGAATCTTCAGCTGAACATCAATGCACATGCAGTATGATAAGGAAATAAATCCGTCTTTTTCAAGTCATTGGGATTTAGGGGTTGACTATATTACAGGAATATTAACCAATCCTGATGCATAAAGGATTCAAATTAGTCTATCCCATCCAATCCTCAGCATGTACATGTGCATACATACACACATTTCTTTCATCTTCACTACTGCAATAACAAGCAGGAAATGAGGCTGATGCCTCTCCTGTGCAGGCATACTAGCTGAGAATAATATCCTGTCAAAAACAGGCGTCAATCTCTGCTAATACATCACTGAAACTGACTAAACATAGGTTAAAAAAAAAAAAAAAGAAGAAATGCTTTCTTCAGCTTGATAAAACTTTACACAGAAGTTAATATCTATCATGACTGAGTTTTCTGCAAATGGTCAAAGCTCCTCATAAACACTGGGGCCCAGCGGAGCAACCAACATGTGGTTCTTCATTCAAAACATGCCAGAAACAGGGGAAGCAAGTGTGAAGGGGGATAACTGGCACAGAGCTAAATCAGTATGGGTTAAAAAAGGAGCAAAACATCTCCCACCCATAGGAAGAGCAGGGACAGTCAGTTTTATATAATAAATACATTAAAAAGGAGGCATGTAATTTTCTCTCTCTAGACACATTTAACATTCCCTTTTTGTTGATATCGGTGAACCAGACATTTAAACACACTGGGAACTGAGTCTGTTTCCAGTACTCCCAACTCCTGGTATCAGGGCTCTGGACCAGCTCATTTCTTCACTCCAGCTCTTCCCTTCCCAACTACTTTAAAATGAAGTCCCTAACTCAACTTCCTTTCAAAAGGAGACAAATCAACATCAGAAATAAGACAGAAGAGTTCCAATTCTCACAGGAGAGCTAGTTTGCTAACCATGTTAGTAAGATACCTGCTAAAAATAATATACACTTTAAGATAAGTAATTTAAAACAGCTGCCAGAAAGTTTTCCACTAGGTCTTAAAATACTGATTTTAAATACTATGTACAACACAATAACCTTTAAAATGTCATTAAAAATTCAAAGGAGTATTATTCGGCCATCAACGGATAATTTCAGTTAAAAGGGCTAAAGTGGCCTTTAAGATAAGTCACATTTGTTATGAAAATATTACTAATATACCTGACAAAGTCACAAAACATGGTAAATACAAGAAGCATTTACCACAGAAGAATATGAGCCTCTTGCTCTTTGGTCATAAAAGCCAGTCCTCTCAGGTAGGTATTTAAGATACCTTCTTTCAGAATCTCTCATTTCCCCAAACTTCAAATGATAAAGGAGCTTGTACCTCAAAACGTTCATCTTCACAACGATAGATATGTTCTTCATACTGAGTTTTCTTGGAACTAACAAAGGTGGAGTCCTCAGACCAGGAGGGGAAGGAAACCCAGGTATCATTTAAAACCTTTGGGTAAAAGAAGAGAGATTGAAACAAAAGTGTAACAAAATTTTCTGGTGATTAAGCTTTCTCAATTAAAAAAGACAAAACTTTAGGGGAGGGAAGAAACAGTTAACATTACAAGTTTCACCCATAGCAAGTGAAACTGTGTAGCAAGTTTAAAAAGATAGAAAAAAGTTCTCAATATAAGTACAAAACATTTTCTTTTGAAAAAAGACAGGAAAGGATTTTGATTTCTTCATTCGTATAAATTCTCCATCCCACGTACCACTTCCTTCTAGAGGAAGCTGAGGACTCAGGGCTGATGCCTTCCCTGGAAGGCCTTACCTCTTTACAGAGAGGAGTCCGTCCCGTACACTTGGGCTGCTGGTAACTCTTTGGTAGGGCTCGATAGCTGGAGCCCAACCGTTTACAAGAGGCATAATCTATCTCCATGGCAATGCCCTCTGTGGCCCGTTCCTTTGGAAAGGTTTCCAGGTGTACAGACTCCTTATAGCCCAGAAAGTTTTTAAACCAATTAAACAATTCTGGGAATTTCCTAAAGAATCAAACCAAAAAACTGGTGAGCAATTAGAAGTATTATGCAGTAATGCTGAGGTGTGACTACCACTATTTGATGTAGAGTCAGAACTTTGCTATCATTGGACAAATTCCAGTGACAATTATTACTTCTTGCCTAATAAGTACTGCTTTTGAATACCTGGCTTCTCCTTTTCTTACAGAGTGCTCTAAGATCAGTCAAGGTGGTGATGCAAGAACTGTACTGAAACAAGGCAATAACCAGCCATTCTTCTAATCAACAATATTGTTTCAAAGTTCAGATAATTCTTTGTTTGTCAAAGTCAAGATTCTAGAACCCTGGAAGAGACTGGTCTATATAAAACATCCAACATTGGTCAGGGGATCAGCAGACCACTAGTCTTGGCCAATGTGCCCTCTGCCAATATTTTAATCTCCATAGTTGAACTAGAAGACTTCGCAGAGGACTCTCTTAGCACTAACATTTTATGAGTCAACTGACCCACCACTATCAAATTAATTTTGTCTATCATATACTCCCACAAACTAAGTTTTATTTTACTTCCTTATCACACACCAGGGCCAAGCTCTTGACTCCACTTACCCTAGGAATGGAGAGACTAACTGCACAAGCTCCGCCCGAGAGATCACCTCCTGGTTAAAGATAACAAGACAGCGCAGGAAATTTTCATAGGCCTCTGCACTCCGCAGAGCCTTTCGGACCTTACGGAGACAACCGAAAGAAAAATAATTCAGTGAGAAATCAAGAGATCCTGGATCACTTTTAAAAGACTGGGGAAACTTGAACTGTTATTTGATGATATTAAGAATCAATTTTGTTTTTTTTAGATGTGTTAATGCTTATGTTTGAAAAAAGGAGTCATTTAAAAAGGAAACTTAGGGACTTCCTTGGTGGTTCAGTGGCTAAGACTCTGTGCTCCAAAAGAAGGATGACCAGGTTCGATTCCTGATCAGGAAACTAGATCCCACGTGCTACAACTAAGACCAGATGCAGCCAAACAAATATTAAAAAAAGAAAGAAAACTTAGTACTCATGGGTGAAATATTATATTATACGAGACTTGTCTCCAAATAACCTGGGGTAGGTGAGAGTACACATGGAACAGGCGCAGCAGCTGGAGCTGAGGCCCGCCGAGGCTGGTGATGGGTGCACGTGCTGTCATCTTACCACTCTCTCTAATTTCACATGCTTAAAAATGCCTGTAACAAAAGTTCTGAAAAAATAGGTCCTGGAGTAAATAAGACGTTTACTTCTCACAAGCCTGATTCTCTGAACCATAAGAGTGTTGCCCAAGCTTTTGTTGCTTCGCCTAACGGATGTTTACAGAATCTTTTCAACACTTTTCAAACTCTGGTAATCCTGACTAACCTTTTAAAATAAGCTACTTTTGTTCTCTGACTTGATCTGTTTCCTTTCTCCATTTCTCCTTTCTTCACAGTGCTGAGAATTTTAATAACCCAAAACACTAATCATTTCCCTGAATTATCAAGCAAACTCCGGACTTTTTTTTAGTATGTCTAAGAAATAAGTACCTCGAAAACAACAACAAACACCATCACTATTTTTAAAATTAACTTGTTCAGTCCCCTCCCCTCACCCTTTCCTTGCCATCTGTTGGCTGTGACCTGGACTTTCACATTTGCCTCAAAAGCACCAAGTGCCCAGGCAGCCCTCAGAAATGGTTCAGATCAGAGCCATGGACTCAGGAGGCACCAATCATGGAGATACTAAGTGATTTGCCCTTTTGCAAAAACCCAGAGGTGCAGGACTTTCCTGGTGGCTCAGTGGTAAAGAGTCCGCCTGCCAGTACAGGAAACATGGTTCAATCCATAGTCTGGGAAGACCCCCACATGCCTCAGAGAAACTAAGCCTGTGGGCCACAACTACTTAGTCCACACATTCTGGGGCTAGTGCTCCAAAACAAGAGAAGCCACGGCAATGAGAAGCCTGTGCATCACAACTAGAGAGTAGCCCCTGCTCATAATCAAAGAAAAGCCCTCATGACATCAAAGACCCGGCACAACCAAAACTTAAAAAAAAAAAAATCACCTGCGGAGCTCTGACAACATACAGTTAAATCAGAATTCCCATGACCCAATATTCAATACCACAAATAAGTTTCACAAGCAATCAGAAGGTTACAAGCCATTTTAAGTCCTCAACAACTGGCGCACTGACATGCTTCACTATACACACCTGGGTATCTACAATAGAAGCACAATAGTTTTAGAGAGTAATATCATGCACTTCTTTTATAGCTTTTTTCCACAAGGCAAATGCTATATTTTGCTGCAAACTATTTCACAAAATTAAAGCAAACAGTGTTACCATTTCTCTAGTTGTGCTAACAGTTCTCAAAGATGGCAAGGACCTACAATTTGAAATCTGTGTTAGAAAGTACAAAGACCTAACCAGCTTGATGCCTCTAAAACAAAATCTTGGGGACAAGGTGATTTTCTTTGGGCATTAGTAGCTAATATTAGGGGTCTTCCAACTGGATGCAGTTTTTCAAAGTGAGGCAGGGCTTCCCAGGCGGTGCTAGTGGTGAACAACCTGCCTGCCGATGCAGGAGACATAAGAGACCCGGGTTCAATCAAATCCAATTAATTTATTACTCACCTTATCAAAAAATAATGATTCCGTTCCTACACCATGCTTGCTGGCATCTGCCATAGAAGAATCTTTGAGGCTGAGCAGTTTGGGTTTCTTCTGTAAAAAAGGAAAAATATAAACATGTAAGATTCAAAGAGAGGGTTTCTCTGGGCTTTATGTTCTTTTCTTCTGTTTTTGCTTTCTTGGCTGTGCCCCGTAGTGGGATCTTTGTTCCCCAACCAGAGACTGAACCTGGGCTTCCGGCAGCAAGAGGGCCGGATCCTAGCCACTGAACTGCCAGGGAATCCCCTGAGCTTTATTATCATCTCTGTTCTAAGGTTCCACCACTAACCACCACTGATTAATAATTTGCAACAAATGAGAGAATTCAAGTCACTAACTTGCTTTACATCTTAAAAGATTTCCACTTATCTTCCCTATTTTTCAGATTGCCTGTCATTTCCCCCCAGAGGTTCACAGGTCGTTCTACTTTCCTATAACTCTTTCCATAAATGGTCACAGCATTACTGTGATGTTAGAATGAATATCCTTACTTTTTTCCATGGGCTAAAAGTAACTTTATTAGGAACCAAACACTATTGCTTTATCTTCCTAGCTGTGGAGGCAGAAGAGGCTATAAAAATATCTGGACTACACAGTAATCAATCTTTAACCTTTAACTTTAAATAGTTCAACTGAAAAAATCATGGGGAAAAAAAGTTTATTTTCCTAACAGAAGGAATAACTACCTTGTCAGTAATATCCACTCAGACCAATTTAAGATTGCTATTTTAAAGCAAATGAATGGGTCATACATAACTCCAGGCAGAAAGTTTACTATAAAGAAATCACCTCTCAGCTGCCTGTGAAGAAATGCACCGAACGGGAGAAGCAGCACGTTTACCTTCGCCATCGGACTGCGTTCTCTTAGGAGCCACAGCCTCTGCCTTACACTGCCTAAGGAAAAGGCAGACAGGGAATCCTAACCTCCCAATATAGGATTTCCACCTGCGGGTAATCAAGTGTGGGAGAAGACCAAGATTGGCGCCTATCTGCTGACCTGATTCTTGCTACTCGTATTACTAAAACTCCTTTCTAAAGGGAAGAAACATACACAATTACTATGTTCGGCTGGTTTCAAAGGGAGAAACCATTACAAACATTGAAAAATAGTTCAACAGTCCTTCAAAAGTGTCAATACCTTACAGGTCACTCTTAGTGGTTATTTGCTTATTTACCAGTCACTTCTTACCATAAGATATTCCACCAGCTTTTGTTATTCTTTAAATTCTAAAGACATATCTACCTCTTCAACATCATATACAGCTTCAGAATTCACTGAAACAACACTCAGTACATGCACAGAGCCCACTCCCTAGCACTGCTGCCCCATGTCAACAGGGAGAGAGTGGGCTCAGCTTTCTGCAGGCAGACCATCAGGGTTTACCCTAACAAGGAGCACCATGGTAAGTCACTAACAGGAGTTAAAGACTGCCCTCTGCTGTACCCCCAAGGTCCTTCCTTGGAGATTAAGATGAGGCAGATAAGATCTGGCAACCCAACAAAGAACCTTGGGGAGGACAGGCCTCTAGACCAAGGAGATCGCACAAAGCATTTGCACTTTACTCACAAGAGGACCTCGGAGACCACTGACTTATTTTGGAAATAATTATTAATTTAATCATCTTCTTTCTTAGTACAAGGCAGGAAAAATTAAGTCTCAGAAACCCTCGGCAGGAAACAAAGAAACAGATGAGAGCTAATAGCAAAGAAGGGAGAAACTATAAAGAAAACCTGTAAGAACTCAAAAGTAATTGGAGCAATTTATAGTCTAACATTCCTTCACAAAGCCAGATAAAAAGCTTTGCACTGAGTTTATGTGACATACACCAACTAACTTCAAATATCCAGGATCCAAGTGTCAGCCTTGCGCACTGTCTGCTACTACCGTTCCTGAAAGTCACAACGAGCAGTTTCACCCTCCTCACCTTCACTGGAGGGGTGGCCCCCGTTCCAGAGTGCCTGCGAATCTGGCAGCCATTCTGGCTGGGCCTCTGCGGCTTGTTGTTCAGCTGAGGTTTCTTCACCGTGCCTCCGTGGTCATTTCTCACGGAATCAACCTTCTCAGCAGTTGTTTTGCTTAAAAGCTAATTAAGAACACATGAAAGAGATGAGTGCTCTTATAAAAGCAAGTTATCACTTCGAAAAAGTCTCCTTCTGATTCCAGCTTCCTAACTTATCACAACCATTCTCAATTGTGTAGTTCTTCTAAATAACTTACCACAGAGCTGTTGGCATCTGGTAAGAACTGTCCAAATTCTGACAACAGATCTTCCTGATTTTTAAAAAGACGAGCCACCTGGGCATACACCTCCTGCTCAGTCAACGCTGGAGTGTAGTTTCCTCCAGCTTCCTTGGCATTTCGCTGCTCTTTCTGATAGGAAATTGCAAATGGGAAGAGATCTTATTAAAGGGGCACTGTTTTGAATGACTTGCTTTTGCACACTTTCTGAGATGTCTGGCTTTGTAGCAGTCAGGAGGAAAGTCTATGTTCTTAGCACCTGTTTTTGGCTTCAAGCTTTGAAGTTGACAAAGGACTGGACGATGGTGGCTGACAATTCCTTTTGAAAACCAGAGCAGTATATGTCAATGCTCAGGGGACCACTACCGACTGATAAAACACAAAATATTAGAGAAATTTCTCCTTCTATTGTACTTTAACTATATTACACAAATCATTCTTTCAACTTTCAGATAAATAGCACTGTTTCACAGAGGAGTGACTTTAAAAATCCTAACTGGCTGCTACAAGGGAATTAAAGTCAGGTAAATCGAACTGGCTTTACAAACACACATCACAATGTCTAATTGGTTAACTACCAGTAAGAATTAGTGGACACAACTGTGTCCACAATAACCAGTTCTTCTCAGACTAGTTGTTCCCAGAAGGCAACTTGGTTAAGACAGGCTGAAAGGGCAACTGTCTTACCTGATATGTGTGCAAAATCTCCAGGAACGCTTTGTAGATGTCTGGTTGGCCCTGGAACCTGTTCTTGATCTTATTAACATAGTTGATGGCATGGTTAAACTCCACAGGCTGATTGTTCTGCAAGGGCGGGGCTGTTCCCAACGAGATTGTCACTGGTGTATGAGGCTGGACAGGTGGAGAACGTGGGGACGCGTATGGTGGGAGTGGGGGAGTCTGCTGACTGGCTGGAGTATGTGCTTGTAGTTGGGAAGGCTAAAAAGAAAAAAGTCTTTATTCTCCTCAGGAATACAGATGGTTTAACACAGGAAAGAAAGTTCAAAGTAAAGAGAAACAAGGTGTCTGATTAACATATATACTTTATTCAGTCTGGCTAGGCCATCTTACCCCAGCTCAGATCACACTGAGCAGGGGTGGCAACAGCAGAGGGTTCACACATTCTAATACAAATATTCAAGCCTTAAATTTTCTAAACACAATCTTAAAAGTGGGCGACGTCTCCAATTACAGGGAAGAATTTTCATACGCAATTTTTAAGCTTACTTGCTCAACAGGTGTGAACAGAACAGGAAAAAACCTTATTCTACATAGATCTTTAATGTCAAAAAAGACAATTCAATTGCTGCAGTTAACGCCACATAAAAAAAGTCTTCTAAACCAACTCTGCCCAACAGACTCTCTGAGGTGATGGAAATGTTCTTTATTTGCATTATTCTGCACAATAGCCACTAGTGAAGTCGCTCAGTCATGTCTGACTCTTTGTGACCCCATGGACTGTAGCCTACCAGGCCCCTCTGTCCATGGGATTTTCCAGGCAATAGTACTGGAGTGGATTGCCCTTTTCTTCTCCAGGGGATCTTCCTGACCCAGGGATTGAACCCGGGTCTCCTGCATTGTAGACAGACGGTTTACCATCTGAGCCAAGGAAGTCACCAATAGCCACTACCCACATGAAACCAGTGAGCACTTGAAATGTAGCTGGTAAAACAGAAAAACTAAATTTATTTTAATTAATTTAAATTTAAATATAGCCATATGTGACTAATGGCTACTGTATCAGTAGAGTTCTATACTAAAAACACCTCATCATCATCAAGATCTTCTGCTTAGCTTGATATGGTCTAATCTGGTAAACAGAGTAACTTTTGTAAAATGATGACCATGCAGAAAACAGTATAATCTGATCATAAGCTGACCATTTCTGCCTGTGTTATCAAAGTACTATTACACAAAGCTGTCATTTCTTTGGATGCTCACAGGTTCAAACAGCAGAAGTTGGGGGCAAGAGAGTCCATGTAGGTTGCTGATGTGTAGATTTAAATAGATATATAACTATGTCGTGTGTAAATGTGAGCCACTTTATAGGAATGTGACTCGCATCTTCTCTGACAAATTTTAACTTGTGTCATCTATCTAAGCCTTATATACGAAGGGAAAATGTCAAAGGAGGGTGCTTTCTAGGGATGCATTTCACATGGTGCAGAGTGTTCCAAGTGCTCACCTTGCTGACTTTGGCAGGTGGGGGCTGAGGAGCTGGCTGGGCAGGTGCTGGGGCTGACTGGGCTGAAGGCTGGGAAGGATGCTGGGGTGGTGGCTGAGGCTGGGGCTGGATGCCATGGGTTGGGATCTGATGAACCTGGCCAGGAGTTGTCACATTCACCATGTCATTGGTTTGCACCTCAATCTTGTAGCCAGGGGGCAAGAAGGTATTGAAGCCCATGATCAGGTCAGGGTGGCCTTTGAACAGCTGGGACACACGACTAATCACTCCTGGAGTGTCGATGCTGATTAAAAAAAAAAAAAAAGAAACACAAATATTAAAGTGGCAAGCCTGACAAAGCACCCTGGCAAGACAAAATTCACATTCCACTAGGTTCTCTACACGGGAAAATAAAAATCAACCTGAATGTTACAAAATTAACCACACCCAAAGACCTCTGAAATTCAAAGCCATTTATACTCATAACCAAAGAGGCTTGGTCACAATTTTAAACAGAACAGACATTCAAGCATGCTAACAGTCCCCTCAAGCAGACTCAGGAAGTAAGTCTCCAACTCCAATTGCCATGCAAGATCCAACCCCTGATACACTGGCATAAATCATCATGTATCTATATACACTGTTCAGATGAGTCACTCTTTTATAATAGTGAACCATGCCAGAATATTAGGGTGTCTTAAGCTAATCCAAACAGCAAGTAGCTTAATCATTACCAGTTTAATTCCCTGACTGAGATTAAGTACTAAGAAAAATTTATCAATATGCAAAAAATAAAGGTGTTGGGCCTTCAATTTTTATACAATATATAAAACAAAAACATGACCCATGGAAATAAAAGCACAACTCCCTCCAAAGAGCCCTTTATCGTTCAGCAGATGAGAATAAGCTATATCCTCCTTCCAGAACCAACAAAACAAGCAAAATTCTCGAGCAACCACATGTATCTTTTACCTCTGAGATTTGAACTCCTTCATGATGTCAAGGAAGTCATTGTAGACCTGAGGCTGACTACCAAACTGCAGCTTCACTTGGTCAAGGTAGGAGAGTGCATCCTCCACCTGGGGCAGGGACAAATCTCAAGGTTATTAAGAGAAAAGCCAGCCAAGAATTACTTCTAAAAGACTGATTTATACCTAAATAAAATCAGCATATTAAGTGAAATAGAAACATATAGTAAACATACATTAAAAACACTAAAAATTAATATGGGTACCAGTAATATAACTCAAGCTTAAAATAAAAATTAACTCATAAAATCTGCAACCCTGCTTTGAATAGTTTTGCATAGAATTATTAGTGAAGGATAATCACATCCATATGTCATTCACTTAGTCATTCATTTATTCATTTCACAAATATTTACTAAGAAGCAACAACATGCTAGGCCAGGCCCAACGTGAGGTCCCAAGGAATTAATGTCAAATAAGCCACGGTATGCCCTGCTGTACAAAAGTTCATTCCACATCCAGCTGGGAGTCATAACACAGTGGGAAAGTGGGCAATCACCAAATGCCCAGAGAGCACATGGGAAGGGCACCCCTCCACACACAAAAAAATCAACCAACCAACCAACCTATGGGGACACACCGGAGGGCTTCCTTAAGAAATGGTGTCTAAACTGAGTCTTGTGGATGAGTACAAGTTAGCAAAAATGAAGACCCATGAAGAAAGTCAGAGGAAGCAGCATGGGCAAAACTGCAGACGGGACACCATTTGGTGTATGTGGAAATGTGAAAACAGTTTAGTTTGGCCAGAGGATCTGTGGTGAAAAGAAGAAATGGTGGTAGGAATAGTGATAAGAGATAACACAGGAGACAATGCAAGATCTAGATCCTGAAAGGATCTTGTTAGAAAGCAATTCAGACTATTATCATCTGCACGTGTATCAATTTGGCTATAAGTGTTGACAACAAGTTGGTGCAGGAAAAACAGATAATGAAGAGGAGGCAGGAAAACCAGTCATGCTATAAGGTTGGCTCACGTGTGAACAGGAGTGGCATAAGTTATAGTACTGACCAAACAGAACTGGGCAGATTCAAAAGCTTTTTGGAGACAGAAGTGACAGGGCTTGGGGGCTGACTGACTGTACATGGAAGATACGGCAAAGGGGGCATTCACTAAATTATACACCATGTGGGCATTCACAAAGAGGAACAAGTCTGAAGGGCTACAAAGTTACAAGTGTGATCTAGGACAACTTGAGTTTTAGCTACTCAGGAGACATCTAAGGGAACTGCCCACTAGGTGTATCCTACATACTCTGGGATTATTTTTAATTCTATATAACATTAAGTTTAGGAAAGTTTCACAAGTAAACATCTGATTTGACAAGCACTACTTTGGTGACGTATTGTGAAACAGAATCTTTATAATCAAATAAGCCATTAAAGAGTAGTAGCTCAGGAGTTGCCCCAACTTCCACTATAGCCATGGTTAATGAGAGCATTTGCGCTGCCATAGCACAGTGTGTATACCTGGTCAATACCAACTCATTGGAGGTTGGTCTTTTGGTACTTTATAAATAACATGACAATTTGTGTTGAAATTCAATATTCAGAATTTTCCATATTGAAATGTTTCATTAGTGACCAAATTGATGGAACCTAAAATTCAGTAAGCTTGCAGAAGGGAAAGACTTTGGAAGATATTTAAGAACAGTATTTACAGTCACAACAGAAGAGTTATCAAAAATAAACATACAAAAAACAAGCACTCTATGGTATGTTATAATAAATACACAGAGAGAAAAAATCCTGAAACCTGAGGAAGGAAAGTATATGTGATGTATGTGTGTCTGGAAGAAAAAGGTACAGGTCATAATGAACCACTGTTTAAAAATTAGTATAGTACAACTCTTTTATAAAAGCATGTATACAGTTCTAGAAATCATTACTTAGAAGAACACAACTTGGAACAAATCATTTGAAAGCTACAGGTTTAAGGAGGCATGTGGGGAGGGTCTTAGATTCTGCTGATGCATCTTCCTGGCTCACTTCCACAGGCAGTTATTAGTAAAGTCCTCAACCTCCTAAAGTTCACAGTCTTGTTGGGGAGACAAGCAAACAACTGTAAAGAGAACTTGCTAAATATGTGCCAAATATGTACGCTGCTGGCATTCAACAAATAACTAAATCACACCAAACGTGTCTCAAATTATTCAAATCTTGCTTGTCATCAATCTGCCAAAGACAAAGAAGAAAGTATAGACAATGTTGATGTATGAAATAAGCTAAGAGTTCTCACTGAACACTTCCTTATTATAGAATATAAATGGTTTACTGAAGCTGGTTCAAATGCTTGTAAAACATTTTAGGACTGATCCAAAAATGGCAAGCGATGTGAGAATGTTAAATGAAATTACATGGAGGCGCAAGAAACCATTTTACCTCTACTTGTTAGAAAGGACATTCAACAAATTATTATGTCCAGGAATCACATTCAAGAGCTTGTAACTAAGAGAACAAACCTAACTCGACCTGTGACTCACTCTATAACCCCAACTCTAAAGCCCTTTCTGGCTTCCTTGACAGCACCTATAAAACATACAAAGCACACTCTATACACTTACAGCCAAGTGAGGAAGGAGAATAAAATAGGTGCTATGCTTTGACAGGGCTGACTGGAAAAAGGGTATAGAAATAAATATATGTTTTTTGTTAGTTTAATAAGTAAGTTATAAGTGCTTTTGCAACATTAAGGTATCAATTGCTGAATACAGTATTAATATGGAATTCAGTCACACCAAACCAACTTAAAAATTTTTTTCAGGACTCGGTGAAGTGCTAAGTCTGTAACAATAATACATTTTGGTATACAGCCACCACTCTACAAACAGAGAGTAAAAATGTTTTAAGGAAAACTGATATAGCTTACAAATATTTTCCTAAAGACAGAGCCCAGAGTAAAGTTTCAGGCCCAAATAATTAGTCTCTTTAGGATTATGTTTATGCATAGTCAACTCCTAATGACTTAAGCTAATATACAGGGTAAATTTCACAAAATCCCTCTATATAGCTTAGCTTTGGTGTGCTTTTATTTATGTAACATTTAATTTCTTTAGGACAATGTTAAAGTTCTTGAGAACCCAAACAATGAGGGCAGGAGTCAGGGAGAACTAGATTAAGTACCAAAAAATGAGAGAGATGAAATATCTCCTACACATAGATGTATCTTTTAAGGATACATTGTTCATTCCTACTTGCAAGCTACTTGATATAATTACAATTGTATGACCAAATAAAGATCCAACATCTTATCTCTTTATAGGTCTTCAGTTTTATACTTCTTGTACTTGATTTCAAGTTTTATATAAAAACTAGGGGAAAAAAAAAAGAAATCTGGAAAACTTACTACCATAATCACACATTTGGAAAAGTAACACTCAACTAAACAGAGAGAGAAGGTTAGCTGGAAATGAAAGTTTCATTTCTCCACGGATGCCTCATGAATTTCAAAGTGCTGAAAACCTACAGCATACACCACGTAGATCAGATGAA
This sequence comes from Capricornis sumatraensis, assembly GCF_032405125.1. Lineage (NCBI taxonomy): Eukaryota > Metazoa > Chordata > Mammalia > Artiodactyla > Bovidae > Capricornis > Capricornis sumatraensis. The sequence goes on along the minus strand of NC_091087.1, from coordinate 40,634,974 downwards.
AACATTGACTTTTTATTCACAACAATAGCCTTTCCCAAACTTCATAAAGGTTTCCCCAAAGGAGCATGTGATTTACTAAGGATGGACTTGATATTGCTAGCCAATTCAGCTGGTCATAAAGAATAAGAAGATTAAACCATAATACTTGGGTCCATTTACCATATAGGACTGTAGTCAACCATGTGTATGTTAATAAAACCTTATTCCATGCTAAGAACTAAAGAGTTCAAAAGCAGGCATCCAAAAAATGGACTTCATTTCAAATAGCTCCTCAATCCTGGAATGTCTGAACACCACACATTCATCCCAAAAACATCTCTTGAATGTATTCTCTGGATCAGGCTCAAGGTGCTAAGACAGGAAATCAAAAGAAGACTTCTTGTCATCCACCCCCCAGCCTACTGTAAACAGCTGTAACACCACTAGCAACAAGCTGAAGCCAATGCTGCCTGCTAAGAGAGAAATGGAAGGGGTGGAACACCACCTTGAGTCTCTGAAACTGCTGCTGTCCCTGCACTGGTGCAACTGGTGGAGCTGGGTGAGCGTGACTCTGGACCACCTGGCCTCCGTGGGGCTGCACGGCTGTGGGGTGATGATGGCTGCTGTGCACCGCTGCGATGGTGGGCCCATGACTGCTGGAGCTCTGCGGCACTGCTGAAACCTAGAACGGACAAAACGCTGATGAGAAGCTTCAAGGCTTGTGCGTTCGTCTCCAAACGCCTCTAAAGAACACACACATGCAAAAGATTACCAGAAACCCAAATTTCCCACAAAAGGGAATTGGTGAAATAAACTATAGCCTACCCATCTTAGAGCAGCATTCTACAGCTATTAAAAATTATATAGCTTGGTATATCTCAAACTATCTGTGGCAAAGGACCAGTTTTTCTTGTTTCTTAAGTTCTGATCCTTCATAGACTACTACTTTTATGAAATACGATAAAAATGAATTACTACATATGAGATAAAAATACATAAGCCCCTATTTTTTATTACAAGGTTCTACAGACATAAAATTACAATGTCCAATTGCTAAATAAGTTTCTAAACACTCCATTTCTGTACTTATCTCATTACAGACTAGTAAGAAAGTATTCACATCAACCATCTGTGGACCACAGTTTGAATAGCACTGAGAGGCAAATATTTTAACACTTAAAAAATGTTCACAATCCATAAACTGAATGTATTCATGTGTTGCATATGGATTTAAACTTTTAAATAATTTTTTAAAGCACATTACACAAAGCAGTATATATAATATACTAAGGATAAATTAGGAGTTTGGAATTAACATATACACATACTATATATAAATGAGATAACCAATAAAGACCTACTGTATAGCACAGGGAACTATACCTGGGATCTGGTAATAAACTCTAATGGAAAAGAATCCTATACACACACACATGCACTGTGCTGTACATCTGAAACTAACACAACACTGCAAATCAACTATACTAGAATAAAAAAATTAACATTCAGAAAAAAAACACAATAAAATTTTAAATCCTAGAGAACAAATATATAGTAAAATGTGAACATTTTATTTTGTGACTGTAAGTTTAGAGAATATTTTTATTTTGTTTATTCTGTATATTCTCATTTGTTCCTGGAGTGAAAGCTCCAAGTCCCTAGTCACTGGACTAGGACTCAGGGAATTCCCCCTTATTTATGACTTTTAAAATAAAACATTTAAAAATTTTCCAACCTGTTTGTGGTCTAACATGAAACATATTTCTTATCTATTCTCTCTTGTCCTCTTAAAAGTTTAGGGTTAAAATAGAAGGCCCCTTTCCTTCTATTTCTATTGCAAGAAGTGTTATATAAAATTTCCAAAGCTCTAAAAATTTTCCTATTTCAGAACTTTAATCACTACAGAAAACAACTAAGAACAATACACCTGATACGCCACATCTCCAAGGTAAGGAGACTAAATAACATGACACTTTGAAACAATGTAGACTAAGCTAAGTACTACAACTTGAGAATGTTTTTTTCCCCAAGGCCCCACAGATTTACAAAGATTACCCTGGGCAGAGCAGAAGGTGGGAAATAGAGCAACTATTTACAAATCCACAGAAACAATAAACATTAGGAGTAAAAAGAAACTATTTAGATGATTCGAAAAGCTCTAACATTTTTAAGAAGAGTTTTATGTTTCTAAGCTTTTAATATTACAACATGCATATACTGAACAGGTTTTTCTAAGACTTAACTAGCATTTACAAATACTTGTGATGGCTGGTTTTATAAGAGCACATTACAGTTTCTGGTATAGGAATAAATGTGATCATCCCAGGTGTAGGAGAAAGTCGTGAACTAGTTCAGACAAAAGTAATCACCCAAGGAAAACACACCACCTTTCTTTCCTACAAGTCCTAATCTAACAATGTGATCTGTAGCAGTCCTCTGACTGCCCCACCCCGCCCCATAGGAAGGCACTATATTGCTGCAAGGTGGGCTCCAGTGGAGGAGTGACACCTAAGGAATTGCCATTTCCTATTTCATCCAGGTTTCCCTCTTCCTTGACTGTTTTCTTATAATAAATTCCTAGATATGCAATTGCTAGGTAAAAAAATAACAACTTTGATACAAACTGTCAAATCGCTCTCAAGGAAGATTAAACCAATTTATATTACCAGTACCAGCCAAACCTTTTTATTTTTTCATTTTTACTTTATTTTTTCTGGCTGCACCACATGGCTTGCAGCGGCTCAGTTCCTTGACCAGGGACTGAACCCATGCCACAGCAGTGAAAACCCAGAATCCTAACCACCAGGCTACCAGGGAACTCCTGTGCCAGCCCAACCTGTGCCTCTCTAGACTAGTTACGTAAGTTATGGTTCTGACTGACCTGGAATGGAATATTATATATGCAATGATTTTTTAAAAAGTCACTTGGGATGTGCACTGGTGGTCCAGTGGCTAAGACTCCAAGCTCCCAATGTGGGGGCCCTGAGCTCAATCTCTGGTCAGAGAACTGGATCCCACATGCCACAACTAAGAGTTCACATGCCACAGCTAAAGATCCCGCATGCTGCAACTAAGACCTGGAGCAGACGAGTAAATAAATATATACATATATTTTTAATTACTTGGGTCTATACATATATTCAAGTGGAAAATTGTCTACTATGTATTAAGTGAAAAGAAATAACAGAACAGTGTAGACTGTATAGCCTAAATTATGTAAAGAGGGAAGTACAGCTAAATAATTAGAAAAGTAAATAAACATGCCTGCATATGCAGAGAAAACTCTGAATACCCGAGAAATGCACCCAGTGGGGTTAAGTCTGAGGGCTCAGAGGAAGAAGTCACATTTTATCTTTTTATTTTAAATGGTGACATTTACTTTCAAAATTAAAAAGGGCAAAACATAAATTTATATTTTTACAAAAAAGCGTGAACAGACAAGAGATGAATGATCAGTGTTGATCAGGATATGCAATGACAGGAATATACAATGCTGGAGTAAATAAACTGGGACAGCTCTGAAAAACAATTTGACGTTACCTGCTAAAGGTGAAAATGTATGCACCCTATGGCCCAGCAAACCCTCTCCTAGACACTCAGACTTCCTACTGTGTCCTCAGACCTGCAGTTCAGTTGTTGCTCAGTCGTGTCCTACTCTTTGCAACCCCATGAATCACAGCACGCCAGGCCTCCCTGTCCATCACCAACTGCCAGAATCTACCCAAACCCATGTCCATCAAGTCGGTGATGCCATCCAACCACCTCATCCTCTGTCGTCCCCTTCTCCTCCTGCCCTCAATCTTTCCCAGCATCAGGGTCTTATTTCAAATGAGTCAGCTCTTCGCATCAAGTGGCCAAAGTACTGGAGTTTCAGCTTCAAAATCAGTCCTTCCAATGAATACCCAGGACTGATCTCCTTTAGAATGGACTGGTTGGATCTCCTTGCAGTCCAAGGGACTCTCAAGAGTCTTCTCCAACACCACAGTTCAAAAGCATCAATTCTTCAGTGCTCAGCTTTCTTTATAGTCCAACTCTCACATCCATATATGACCACAGGAAAAACCATAGCCTTGACTAGACGGACCTTAGTCGGCAAAGTAATGTCTCTGCTTTTGAATATACTATCTAGGTTGGTCATAACTTTCCTTCCAAGGAGTAAGCGTCTTTTAATTTCATGGCTGCCAATCACGATCTGCAGTGATTTTGGAGCCCAGAAAAATAAAGCCTGACACTGTTTCCACTGTTCCCCATCTATTTGCCATGAAGTGATAGGACCGGATGCCATGATCTTCGTTTTTTGAATGTTGAGCTTTAAGCCAACTTTCTCACTCTCCTCTTTCACTTTCATCAAGAGGCTTTTTAGTTCCTCTTCACTTTCTGCCATAAGGGTGGTGTCATCTGCATATCTGAGGTTATTGATATTTCTCCCAGCAATCTTGATTCCAGCTTGTGCTTTATCCAGCCCGGCATTTCTCATGATGTACTCTGCATATAGGTTAAATAAGCAGACCTGCAGAATGGTCTGCAAAAATAAGCAGCTTGCACCAGAATGCAAACCACCTCCTTCACTAATAAACACTTTGTTTAATTCCACTGCCTTTTTTTTGTATTTCCACAGCAAGACCTTCTTGATAAAATATGTAGTGCACCAAGTCTGCAAGCTCATTTCGCCGGGACTGCCACTGCGAGCACCACTGCACTAGGAAAACCTGCGGACACTCACTGAAGCCCCTGTCTAACAGGAAAAGTCTGGAAACAGCTTGATACTCTACCAACAGAAGAATGGATAAATTAATTGAACATATTCACATAATTCATAACCAAGTGAAAATTCTACTTAATTGGTCACATACATGAAAATGGATAAGTCTTAGGAACCACACTGAATGGGTTTAAAAAAATGAATCAAAGAAGAAAATATACATTTTTACTTCAGATACAAGTTCAAAAATACCCCAACTAAACAACTTTATTGTCGCAAAAGCGACCAGGGAAAGACAGGATGAACTTCAAAGGTTACAACAACACTCTTTTAAAAAAATGTGTGTGTACATTGTTTACATTATTTTTTATACCTTCCATATAGCCCATAAACAGATTTTTAATACCTGAGTGTTTAACAAAAACTCTGTAACTGGATGCTTTACCAGTGTTCCTCCTTTACCCTAGTCCCTTGCTGGGCTCCAGCTTACCTGATAACTGGGTGTCACAGAGTACTGAATCCCTGTGGCTGACTGCATGGTCTCAGACACCGCTTCATACACAGGAGGGGCAGGGGCAAGCACCCGGTGCTGGTGAGGAAAAGCCTCTGCGCTACCAGGAATCCGACGCTGCTGGGCCGCATACACCGGTGACTCCTGGTCATCCAAACGTCGCTTCATTCTGCGTTCATGCTCAGGGATGCACTACAAAACCTGCAGAAACCAAAAGCAACCACATGCAAACCAATTAGCACTCCAATATAACGTGTATGACCAGTTACCCGAAAGTTCAACTCCTGGAGACAATGACTATCTCCTGCATCTAGAGATGATCACTGGGTAGTTTAAGTGCATGGGGGACCACACACTCCCAATCCCAGTAGACAGATTATCATAGCTGAGAGACAAAAATGTAAATAATAACCCAGTTTGAATTACCCTGATACTGCAGAGCTGAAAAATAGCCTCCAATTTAGAAACACACAAATACACCTTTCTTTATTCTCTCGTTTTCTCAAGTGCCATCATCCCTAATATTAATTATATTATTCACTGGCTATAAAAACATTCAAGTGTTTCTTCCTAACTCCTCTCAAAAGCTAGCATTATAATTGTGGTCTAATTTTTAAAGTATGAAATGTTTCAACAATTAAATGGTATCACAGAATACTAGGCCAGTAGTAAGAGGACAATGGTTGTAAACTTGCCAATTTAAGAAACTATGTACATCCCAATAAGCTCCTCCTTCCATGTAAATTTATTTCTTCAAAAATAAAGTAAGGTTGAAACTGACCATTAGTAAGGTTTCTCCTTATATTCTCAAGTCCTAAAGTGATTCCAGAATCCCCCAGTTTAATAATCCCCCTGTATGAGAATAGTTCCTTTCCCGCAGCACACAAAGTCTAGTCTCTGGCCAGGAATCCAGATGGGTCTTTTCGGAGCTTTTCCAACATCGGTATCATTAATACAAGCGTATCAATAAGAAAGAGAGCTCTAGTCAGCCAAGGACAAAATGGGGCCAAGCCCTACCACTTTTCTGGTCACAAAACACAGCCTAAGAAAGACACGGCTGCTGTGGTGAGAAGATTAAAAATACAGTAATAGACTTCACAAGCCACTCCCTTTCCATCTAAAGCAAGATTCTTTTTAAAATTGTGGGGGAGTGGGTTACCTAGTTTCTAAACACATCCGAATCTCTTTTCCTCATTTCCCGGGAGCGTGCAGGCCCCGAGGGGAAGAAATCCTCACAAGGACTCCTCGAGGCTGCTTCACCTCTTCTCCAGCCTCACCATCATCTTCAGCATGCCTGTAACTCGGGTGCTCAGCCCTGAAAGAGCGTCTTGGGTTGTTCTCACACTCTCACAAACCTAAGTTAGACTCTGACACAGGAGCACAACTGTTTCATCTGCAAGCCAGCCATTTTCAATATTATCTTTCTGTAAATCTCAAGCCATAATTAATCTTTCTGCTGATCATACTGTATTTTTTGCTGTGAGGGATATGAGATCTTAGTCCCCCTACCAGGGATTGAACCCAAGCCCCCTGCATAGGAAGCGTGGAGTCTTAACCACTGAATCGCCAGGAAGTTCCTATTCACTATAAATTTAGATCGAAGGACTATCTCCCAAATTTATATAATATGTTGAATTCAGTTAACTGGAGTTGAAAACATACTGCTGATGGCTGCCGAGGGGAAATAATTTAAAATGTCTTAACTGATTATGTCTTCCCAGGCTTTTCTAGTATGAAGTAGCATATTTAGCACAGTATTTCAAAATTTTTCAGACATATTAAGAAGTTAGAAATATAGATTTACACATGCTATTTGATACTTAAGAACTACCAGTCAACTGACTAGGAACACTCAATCTCAACCTTTTGGGGAGTAAGTCTAATAAATGGACAGAGTGAAAAGTCTTAAAGACTTTTTGGCTGTTACTTCTATGTAAACCCATGATCTAGATCACAGTTTGATCTTGGGTTCTACTAGCATGGAACCTAGATGCTTAAACACACCTGAGATTAATCCCTGGAACCAAAAGCCAGTCAATACCTCATAAACGGAAAACCAAATTTAGATCAGAAGGTCACGACACAGACTATGGAAAAAAGACTAGAGTACCTGTCAAGACCTGGATTCTAGTCTGAACTGACTTGAAGCCATGTAACTTTGGTTCTGTTTTCTTATTTGCAAAAGCATGTAATTAGACTACTCTGTGCGTGCACGCTAGTCGTGTCCAACTCTTTGCCATCCCATGGACTGCAGCCCGCCTAGCTCCCTTCTGTCCATGGAATTCTCCAGGCAGGAATACTGGAGGGGGTTGCCATTTCCTTCTTCAGAGGCCCTTTCTGACTCAGAAATGGAACCTGAGTCACCTGCATTGGCAGGCAGCTTCTTTACCACTGCCCCACCTGGGAAGCTATTCCCAAATGCTGGTCTACGGACAAGTCTATGGGAAGATGAAAAAGAAGGGGAGGAGGCTGCAGTGAATTTTCCAAAGGTTAAGTATTAGAGAACTATGCTTTATTCTGAGATCATGTCCTATCTTTTAGCCATTAAAATATCATTTCCTTTATAAAGTGACTGTGATTCTATAAAGTAGTTAACTTAATTTGCCTCTAGAGTTTGCCTTCCAGACCATCTCTATGATACTGAAGAGGCTGCCCAAGGTCTGTACTTTCTGTGAACTGCCCTCCACTTGTTTAACAATTACCACTCTTAATTCTATTCCCTAAATGATTCTCAAATCAATTGCTTCTCCCCTAGTCATACAGGCAACCCTTCATTTTGGGACCTTATCATCCTTTGTTACCAACACCTTCCAGCCTCTCTTCCATACAATCTACACTGCTTTTAAAATAGTTAGCTTCAACTGCAAATCCAATCCAGTTGTAAATCCATCAATCCAGGATTTCCCTGGTGGTCCAGTAGTTAGGACTCCGCACGCTAACTGCTGAGGGGCCTGGGTTCAATCCCTGGTTGGGGAACTAAAATCCCACAGGTCACACAGTGCAGCAAAAAAAAAAAAAAAAAAATCCAAATTTCTTAAGTCAGCCTTCAAAATTCTTTCTCACTGATTGTGCGGGCAATTTAACTCACCAATTATATCCACTCAATCCCACCCTGTCATCCAGGTTGTCAAAATGTCTTTCCACTCCCCTAAAGAAGCCCGAAATCTGTAAGCTTCTTCAAGACAGAGTCCTTTCCAACTTTGTCTGCATTTCTCACCTTCCAGACACTCATCACAGATGCTCAAATACTGCATATGCAGAAGGGAAAGGTAATAATTAACATAACAGCAGCATATATTGAGTGTCAAGCACTATTCTATACAATTTACTAGTAATAATTTAATCCATTCAATAACCCTGTAAGCAAGGTGCTACTATTCTCCATTTTATAAATAAGGAAACTGAAACGCAAAGATTAAGTAAATTGCCCAATGTTGCACCGCTATGAATCCACGAAACCTGCCTCCAGAGCCTGGGTTCTTAACCATCTCACTATCCTACCTCACACAGAAGAGGAGAAGACAACAGGAAGAAGAGTTCCTTTACTGATTTAACACACACACACGTTGAGCAACTTCTGCTTTCTTTAACTTCTCACACGCTTGCCTCATTCATCCTTTCTTCAGCCTTACCCAACAGCAGGAATGCTCTGGCAGCACTCATTCATTCATTTAGCAAATATTTAGATATGAAGGTGGCAGATGATTTCAACCTATGCCCTAGAAAAGTCTGAAAGCTAGTTGGAGGGACTTTCCCGATGGTCCAATGGTTAATTAAGACTCCATGCTGCCAATGTGGGGGGGGGGGGGGATGGGTTCAATCCTTGGTCACGGAATTAAGATCCCAGCTGCCGTGAGAGGCGACAGGAAGCTTAAAAACAAAACGCTAGCTGGAAAGACCATATACAGCCTCACTAGTAATATAAAGCAAAATGATTACTCAAAGGAATTAGCAAAGATTAAAAAGAGAATGATGATATTCAGTGTAGGTGAGAGTACGGGGAGACACTACTGGTGGTAGCTGGTAAAGACTATTTGGTTGGCAACTTTCAGGCTTTTATCAAATTTTTAAATCAAATTGAAAATGTGCATACCCTTTAACCACCTAACAATTCCACTTCTAGGTCTCTATCCTGTACATCTGCCAAGTATATTTACTGCAGCAAAGTATGAAAATTTTAAATGTCTATCAATAGCCAAGTAAACTGGATCCATCCATATTTAGAAAACTATGTAGTAATTAGAAGGATTAGGGTTAAAAATAAAAAAAGAAGGATTAGGGTTCATCTACAGGGAAAGGCAGAATAGTGAAAAAAATGAGCTACAGAATATATAGTGTGCTCTCAACACAGACACAATGTACTCTTTTAAGATTTCTGCATTTCATTGTGTGTAAATTCTAGAAACAAGTACTGAACTCTAGATAAGGAGATGCATGCTCAAACACTTAGATAAAAGTATAGAGAATTCCCTGGAGGTCCAGTGATTAGGACTCTGCACTTTCACTGCGGAGGGCCCCCCAAAAGAGTGTACTAATATCTGAAATGTACTTAGAATATCACCAAGAAATTAGTTTGGATTAATGGATGATGGAATGGAAAGATAGACATATAATAAAACAAGTACTGTAAAAACGGAAATAGTAAAATCCAGGTAGTATGTGTATGTGGGTGTCAACTATAAAATTATATCAAATCGTGGGAGGAAAAGCTAATAATACAAACTAGTTCACAAGTGATACAAACAAGCACTATTAACTGGGAAGGGAGTAGAAATGTGTACACTGAGAAAGATCCTATATGGAGAAGACAATACTTAGTTTTGAAAATTAGGGATGAATTATGGTATGGGAGTATACAGGATGAATTAAAATGTTATAGTAACTTGGACTTATAGGCAGTAAATAGCTATATAAAATTTTTGTCAATTTATCCATCCTACAAATAGTCCCTGAGTGCCAAGCCCTGTGCTTAGGGTGGGGGCCCCAGCACTGAAAAGGACGTTCCCCGCTCCACAGCAGCCAAGTCCTGCGTATCTGATCGCTACCAGCTCCTCACAACACTCCTGTCGACTGAGCACACTCAAAAGCCTTCTATCTAGAGGGAAACTGATAATCAGAGAAATTAAGCGACTTATTCCAGGTCACAAAGCTGGTTAAAGGAACAAAAGGGTAGATACTCTGTCTCCTTGGAATATATAATATATCTGGAGTAGAAATACTGGACAGACCAGAGGATCCTCCTTAGAGAGAGGTATAGTATAATTCGAAACCATCAAGTATTTGAATGCCAGATGATGGAGCCGCAAGAGTTAGAAAACTACTTTCAAGCCCCAATTCAGTTGACATGATTTTCATCTGCGACTATGGTCTCCAACTGTTTCCGATTTGGAGGTTACCCTGTTACCAAAACTCTAATCTAAGAAGGCAGAATTTAAAAAGAAAAAAAAAAAAAAAGCACTCTGAGGGATAGAAACTAGTAAAGAAAGCCTAATGTGAACAAACAATAGCACAGGACACTAAGAAGTCATCAGGTCATTCGTTATAATAAAAAGTGGGAACAGCTCCAAATCATCAGGCAAAGTAATCATAATTCCCAAATAAAGCAAGTAGAGCAGGATAATTCTGACATTGCAGGGGAGTCTTCTGGAGTAGGACAGAACAACTGAGGAGCGAACAAGACACATTTCAGACAGGAGGGCAGGGTAAAAGCTGACCCATTCAGAACAAGAAAAATAAAAGCCAATTTTATAGTTTTACAAACTAAATATCTTTAACCACAACAAAGTATTGGCCTCCAAGAAATCGAGAAATTTCTCCATAATTACTAAAATCCAAATGGAAAAATCCAACTATAAAGAATCTTTTAATTTAGATTAAATTTCACACATTGGCTTACATGGAAACAACAGAATTTTTTCAGTCAAGGTAAGTTCAAAGTAATAGTGTGCATGGAACATACCAACTTATTATGGAGGATTTTAACACACAACTTTCTTTTTGAAATGCACTTAACTTACGGCTGACCCTTTAGTGCCTCTTGCTTTTGTGTTGGTATTATCTTGAATTAGGCACACTTTAAAGGTCTTTTATTAATAGAGTAAAAGAAAAATCTAAAGTTACTCTCTCTTACTACATCACGTGAAATCACATAAAATGTGTCCTGGTCAGTTTTATTTCAATGAATACTCTTGAAAAAATGGAAAGCTTCTCTTCAAAAGTAAAGAAATTTTTGCCAAAGCACAAGTGTCTATAATTACTTCAACCCAGTAAAACTCCTGTCACAGTCTACTTCAAAATATGTCCCAAAATCCACTTCTGGATTTAAATCTGTTAGAAAGTGAAAAAAATGTTTCCAGAATGAAAAAGTCAATCCATTTAGATTTCCCACATTACTTAGAATAATTGCTCAACAAAATTAACAACCCATTTTCCTCAAAATACCGCAAGATATGATACCCAAGCCTCCCCTGAAAAGTAGTTTCACATTTTCCTGAAGAGGCAGTCCCCCAATCTGGGGAGATTTTGCCCCCCTCCAGGGTGCATCTGGCAGTGTTAGAAGACACTTTTTGTTGTCACGATTCCAGAAGAGAGGTGCTACTGGCATCTCATGAATGGAGACCAGGGATGTCACCACACACACTGCAGTGTACAGGACAGTTCCCCACGAGAGACAATGATTCAGTCCAAAATATTAACAGAGCCAAGGCTGAGAAACCGGGATTAATATAATGACAGTTCCATTTGATACATGCCTTTTGTGAGCTCTGGTGAAGTTATGTCATACTACAGTGTGACAACAAGTTTTAAAAAGGTGATTCAGGACAATCACCTTGTATGTGCAGATGGTAACACTGCTTTCTTTACAACATGTGATTCACCTTTAACCCCAGTATGCCAGAAAAACTTATCATTAAACATCTGAGCTAGAAACACCTTTATTAGAAATTTTAGCGAGAATTTAAGCTGCAAATCCAAATTTTAGTCCACATCTCCCTGATTTTGAAGATATATATATAACCAAAATAAGCAATATCCTTTAAAATGCAACTGACTAGTCATCAGCTGTCATGCACAGATTTATCTCAAGTAAAGTTCTAGCTTATTATTACTTTGGGTTTTTATTGGTTTTTGCCCTTACATCATCAAACACAACTTTGGGAATCTGTCCATTTACAAACTGTGTCAAGTAAGTTTTGGTAGAAGAATACCATTGTACATCCTTTTAGCAAATCGGAATGGTTTACACTCTTGTTGAAAATACTGCATTCCTAAGTCTTTCTAGTTGAATGATTCCTGGATGAGGACATCATATTCCAGCCTGCACCCTACCCTCAGAAATATATTGTCCACACATAAATTCTTCAGTTTGAGAAAATTCATCTAGGATCTTATCATCTAAAGCCTGAAAGTCATCAGCTTGGCTTATGCCATCAATTTTACCATCCCCATCATAGCCAAGAGTGTTGCTACCTGCTGCATTGTTATTGTTTACTCACTAAGTCACGTTTAACTCTTTTGCGACCCCATGGACTATGGCCCACCAGGCTCCTCTGTCCATGGAACTTTCCAGGCAAGAATACTGGAGTTGCCATTTCCTTTTCCAGGGGATTTTCCCGACCCAGGGATTGAACCCACATCTCCTGCATTGGCAGGCGGATTCTCTACCACCAAGCCACCAGGGATGCCCATTACTTTCATCTATTAGTTCCTCTGATAACTGTGAAACGTCTTCCTCTGTTAGTTTTCCTCTTTGCCATTATTGGAGGAAAATAAAAGATTACAGGTTATGAAATATATTGAATAAAAGCTTATAAAAAACTATAAAAATAGTAGCATAAAGAACTGTCATCTACTCTTCACTCAGATAACTCAATTGGTAACATCTTACATAATGTTTCAGATGGCATCCCTCAACTTCTTTTATACTTTTTTGAAAGGTGCTGTAATGCTTTGGGCAAAGCAGTAAGAAAACTGCCGTAATGATGACTTAAAATTTTACTATTGCATCATTCTTCTAGGGTTTCCTAGATGGTATAGTGGTAAAGAATCCACCTGCAATGCAGGAGATGAAAAAATACAGATTCGATCTCTGGATCAGGGAAGATCCCCTGGAGTAGGAAGTGGCAACCCACTCCAGTATTCTTGCCTGGGAAATCCCATGGACAGAGGAGCCTGGTGGGCTACAGTCCATGGGGTCGCAGAAAGTCAGACACAACTGAGTAGGCACGCATGCACACAACACATCCTTCTAGGCAATTCATCATTCTTTCACTTACTATTTTAGGCGTTTTTTTTTTTTTTTTAGCATAGTTGGGAATAATTGATCAGTAATAATAAAGTAATTCCTAAGATGATGAAAGACCAAAACGGTTCAAGATATAGGATAACTAAGATCATCAAGATCCTACAACTTAGGTCAGATGTATAAATGGTAAAAGCTAGAACCAGTTTATTCCATTAAAAAGGAAATAAATAAATTTCCATTCTTTCGAAGACCTCTAATAAAGAATCAAGTCATGAAATACAAATCTTTACAGGTAGTTAATACTGCTCAAAAAAGAAACTCAAAAACTAAAATTGGGTCTAACTAACACTGATGTTACAGACAAAAAATGGACAAGAAACTATTTAGTTCAATTCAAAAGATACTAACAACTGTATCAATATTCACTTTCTGATTTGATCACTGTATTGTAGTTTTATGTAAGATGCATTTGGGAGATCTGGGTGAAGGTTATGTGGCAATTCTTTGTATTATTTTCGCAAGTTTTTAAAGCCTAAAATTATTTCAAAATGAAAAGTTTAAAAAACTAAATATTAACAGTAGAGTAATTTTGAAAAAGGAAATCATTGTGTATCCCTCTTCTCAAGGACATTAACATTTACTTCGTGTGACAAGGTTTCTATAAATTAACTGGCAAGTACAAAACAACAGACTAGGTATAACAGAAGTTATGTTAGCTGCAGCTTTCAAGAAAGTATTATAAAGAACAGAACTCAAGGTGGTTCTGTGGATGACAGATGTGCCACTCACCTCATATTCCCTCTATTCTATTCGCTATATTTCTGTCCCCACACAGACATGGGCACACAAACCTTTAAACATCTTTGTCTCCTCCACCGTGCTTAGGATAGCATTTTGCTGTGATGGAAACCAAATCATTCATTCACACATGTATGCATCCTCTAATATTTAGTAAGCACATACTATGTGTCGGGCATTGTTCTAGGAGCCAGGGATACAGATGTAAATAAAATAAAACAAACTTCTCCTTCCTCAGGAAGTTTACATGTTTAAAAATGTATATTTATCTATTTACTTGCCTGCGGGAGGTCTTGCTTACAGCAGGCGGGATTGTTAGTTGTGGCATGCAAACTCTCCACTGTGGCACGTGCGATACAGTTACCTGACAAGGGATCAAACCCAGAGCCCCTGCACTGGACCATCAGGGAAGTAAATCCCAGAAGTTCACATTTTAGTGGGAGAAATAAACAAGATAATAAACAGTGTTCAAAATATTAGACAGTGACACACGCTAAGAAGAAAAAGCAGAGGAGAATTTTTGAAATTTTAGGTAATAATGACCAAAGAATATCTCACTAATAAGGTAACTTGTGAAATGAAATAAATGAAGAGGCTGGCCATGTGGGGATCAGTAGAAGCAGCATCACAGGCAGAGGGGGCAGCAAGTGCAGACTCTGACGTACATATGTGCTTGGCATTTTCCAAGAAAAGGGAAAAAGCCATCTAGTTGGAGCAGAATGGAGGAAAGATAGACTAGTAGGAAATGAAGTCAGAAAGGTAATGGAGTTGGGGGTAAGAGGTAGAGAGTACACGTTTGTTCTCAGAGGTCATAATAAAGACTCAGACTGAAATGGGAAGCCACTGGAGGGTTTTAAGCAGAGAATCACTTGGGTTGCTATGTTAAGAACAGATTGAAGAGTGGCAGTAACAAAACAGAACAGTTAAGGTGCTACTGAAACAATCCAAGCTAGAAATAGAGATGTTACTGACATTCACTGCTGTAGCTGGGGGTAGGGGGTGGAATTAAGTGGTCAAATTCTGGATAGTTTTTTCAATATAGAGCAAATAGTATTTATCTGCTGTGAATAAGAAAGTCAAAGATGCCTGTTAGCTATCCAAGAGGAAGCAGGAAGTGGGCAACTGGATTTGTTCCTCTACTGTAGAGAGGAGAGGTTTCCAGTGATACAAATTTGAGTTATCAGTATTGCTTAGGTTTCGGAAAGGCATATGGTGCATAGCGTAGCTCTCCATAATCAAGCACATTCACATTTCTGCACCAAGTGGGACAGCTTAGATCAGGTTGTGCCTCTGAATTCCTTATTCAGTTCAGTCGCTCAGTTGTGTCCAACTCTTTGTGACCCCGTGAATCGTAGCACGCCAGGCCTCCCTGTCCATCACCATCTCCCGGAGTTCACTCAGACTCACATCCATCGAGTCTGTGATGCCATCCAGCCATCTCATCCTCGGTCGTCCCCTTCTCCTGCCCCCAATCCCTCCCAGCATCAGAGTCTTTTCCAATGAGTCAACTCTTCGCATGAGGTAGCCAAAGTACTGGAGCTTCAGCTTTAGCATCATTCCCTCCAAAGCACACCCAGGGTTGGTCTTCTTCAGAATGGACTGGTTGGATCTCCTTGCCAAATTCCAAACTTACCAAAATTTGGAAGTTGTGCCTCTGAATTCCAAACTTACCAAAACAAACAAACAAAAATATTTGTATTTCAGAGCTGCAAATAAGGGATTGTGTCTCTGTATATTCTTCAACAGCCTGCAAGTCAGCAAGCCTAGCCCTGGAGGATATCAACAGGACTGCAGAAACATTCACCACCACGATGCTGGTAAATACAACCAACATGCAGGCACTCACAAAGAAGAGTGGGTGAGGAAAACAAAAGCAAAAGAAAGGAGGAGCAAAAAGGAGATGGATCCGTTAGAAATGCCTACCAATAAAAGCCTAATTTTGAAGCCAACTGCTAACTAAACAGAGGTATCCTCTAGTTGTTTAGTCGCTAAGCCATTTCTGACTCTTTGCAATCCAATGGACCACAGCACGCTACGCTTTCCTATCTTCCACTATCTCCCACAGTCCGCTCAAACTCATGTCCATTAAGTCAGTGATTCCATCCAACCATCTCATCCTGTCACCCCCTTCTTCTCTTGCCCTCTCTTTCACAGCATCAGGGTTTTTTCCAATGACTCGGCACTTTGCATCAGGTG
Source organism: Capricornis sumatraensis (assembly GCF_032405125.1). Classification (NCBI taxonomy): domain Eukaryota; kingdom Metazoa; phylum Chordata; class Mammalia; order Artiodactyla; family Bovidae; genus Capricornis; species Capricornis sumatraensis. The sequence goes on along the minus strand of NC_091087.1, from coordinate 40,618,543 downwards.
GCCAAAGCATTGGAGCTTCAGCTTCAGTTCTTTCAATGAATATTCAGGGTTGATTTCCTTTAGGATTGACTGGTTTGATCTCCTTGCAGACCAAGGGACTCTCAGCCTTCGCTAGCACCACAGTTTGAAAGCATCAATCCTTGGTGCTCAGCCTTCTTTATGGTCCAGCTCTCACATCTGTACATGACTACTGGAAAAACCACAGCTTTGACTAGATGGACCTTTGTCGGCAAAGTGATGTCACTGCTTTTTAATACACCGTCTAGGTTTGTCAGAGCTTTTCTTCCAAGGAGCAAGCGTCTTTTAATTTCATGGCTGTAGTCACCATCCATAGTGATTTTGGAGCCCAAGAAAATAAATCTGCCACTGTTTCCAAATGTTTCCCCCATCTATTTGCCATGAAGTGATGGGACTGGATGCCATGATCTTAATTTTTTGAATGTTGAGTTTTATGCCAACTTTTTCATTCTCCTCTTTCACCCTCACCAAGAGGCTCTGTAGTTTCTCTTTGCTTTCTGCTATAAGGGTGGTGTCTTCTGCATATTTGAGGTTATTGATATTTCTCCCGGCAATCTTGATTCCAGCTTGTGCTTCATCCAGCCTGGTATCCTGCATGATGTACTCTGCATATAAGTTAAATAAGCAGAGTAATAATACACAACCTTGATGTACTCCTTTGAAAATTTTGAACCAGTTCGTTGTTCCATTTCTGGTTCTAACCATTGCTTCTTAATCTGAATACAAGTTTCTCAGGAGGAAGGTAAGATGGTCTGATATTCCCATCTCTTCAAGAATTTTCCACAGTTTGTTGTGATCCAGTCAAAGGCTTTAGCATAGTCAGTGAAGCAGTAGATGTTTGGAATTCCCTAGCTTTCTCTATGATCCAACGGATGTTGGCAATTTGATCTCCAGTTCCTCTGTCTCTTCTAAACCCAGCCTGTACACCTGGAACTTCTTGGTTCATGTACAGTTGAAGTCTAACTTGAAGTATTTTAAGCATTACCTTGCTAGCATGTGAAATGTGCGCAACTGTGTGGTAGTGTGAACATTCCTTGGGACTGGAATGAAAACTGACCTTTTCCAGTCCTGTGGCCACTGCTGAGTTTTCCAAATTTATTGACATATTGAGTGCAGCACTTTCAGTTCAATCGTTCAGTTGTGTCCAAATCTTTGCGACCCCACAGACTGCAGTATGCCAGGATTCCTTGTCCATCACCAACTCCCAAAGCTTACTCAAACTCATGTCCATTGAGTCAGTGATGTCATACAACCATCTCACTTTAACAGCATCATTTTTAGGATTTGAAATAGCTCAGCTGGAACTCTATCACCTCCACCAGCTTTGTTCATAGTAATGCTTCCTAAGGCCACTTGACTTCACACTCCAGGATGTCCTCTAGTTATCAAACTATAAAATGTCATCAGAGTTCAGTTTGTAAACTACTTATCTATTGTATGACCTATTGTATGCCAGGACTGTCCTAGACACTGAGGATATGGAGAAAATAAAGTCCCAATCTATATGAACTGTGAGCTGCTGCTGCAGCTCTCCCTGAGGAAAATCAGTATCAGGTTGCTGTCCTGCAAATATACAAGGACAAAAAAAATCTGCATTTGGTTATATGTGACAACAAATCCCACTGGGCATGTCTTTTGGGACTTTGGGGGAGAAGGACTTGCCTTTTGAAGAAACAGGCCTCAAAAGAAAATTACGTAACTGAAGAGAAGTCAAAGGTTTTTAATGTGTTGTTAAAAGACAATTGGACAGATAACTGTATAAAGATAATTAAAATTCAAATTTAAAAAGATGTCTGCCAGAAAAACAAAACTCCTTGAAATATTCAGAACTCAGACTACCCAAGTATGCTGCTGGATGCACCTCATTATTTGACCTTAATCCCAACAAAGAACAAAAACCAGGAATTAATTAAATTGTAACAAGAAAAATATTAAAATCCTAAGATATTACTTTGACTACTCACTTATTAATGTAACAGAAACAGGAAGATAGACGGAGGAAAAGAAGTACTAGGAAATAACGTTGACCATATTAATAAAGTATTTTGAGCTTAAGAGAGTAACAAGAAGTTACCCCAAGTTCATAATTTCTTCCCTGTGCTTCTTAACTACCTTGCTAAGCAGGGGAAGCAATAACATCTGCCAACTGAAGAGAAAAGGATTCACAAACTCTGAAAGACAGACAATCCACATGCCATTTTCAACACAATGCCACCCTTTCTAACACTCCAAAGCATTCTCTGGGGTATTTTGAGAGATGTCTAACAACTCCCTTAAACTGGCTCTGATTTCAGACTCCTCCCTCCTGTTTCTTATTCAGTGTTCCTTCTTCCTCTTCCCACCAAAAGCTGGGCTCTCCACTGAATTCCTTACAGCTCTCTGTACTTTACTCTTACACATTCAAACTATACTGGCGTGTAGTAAAAATCACATTATATGTATATTTACCTTTCCTTCTAAGAATGTAAACTTTTCAGGGACAAACACTCTCGCTGTGTCAATCCAGAGCTATTTAAGAAGATGCTCAATAACCTTAAAAAAAATTGTGAATCATTGTGTTGTACACCTGAAATTTATATAATACTGTACATCAACTATACCTCAACTTAAAAAAGGTGGTCAACAATGCATGTTGACTCATTTTAACTTTAGAATCTGAATCTCAATCTTACCCCTCAAACGTGCCTTCAAAAGCACATTGTTGCTTCTTCCAAAAATTAAACATAAAATTATCATATGTCTTAGCAATTCCACTTCCGGGTATATACCTAGAAGAATACGAAGCAGGTACTTGAAGAGATATTTATCCATCCATGTTCACAGCTGCATAGACAAGAAGTGGTAGAAACACGATTCCACTTAGACAAAAAGTGGAAACAACCAAACATCTATCATATGGATAGAGGAAATGTGGATGGAGGCGATGATTGCGCAACAATGTATATGCACTTAATGTCACTGAATCACACATTTAAAAATAGATAAAATTGTAAATTTTATATGTTTTACTACAACTAGAAAAAACAAACAAACACCACACTGCTCCTTCTCCATTTACTATCCTTAGACCAGAGGCAGCTGGAGTATAGCATTAAGAGCCTGGACTCTATAACCAGAATGCCTGGGTTCAGATTCTGGATTAGCCATTTACCATATGTCTAACTTCTCTGTCCCACTGTTTCCTCATCTTTAAAACAGATTTCATAGTACCTACTACACAGTGCTGTAGTGAGCATTAAACATTAATAAATGTGTAATACTTAAGTCAGTGCCTGGGGCATAGTAAAGGGCTCAGTAAGTGTTCTCATTATTACTCAAGAAGAGAGACAAAGTGTAGTCTGAAAAAGCATTTAACATCATCTTTATAAGACTCTACAGAAAATAAAGCTTAACAAATTCTTGATTGATAAGAGTTATCCAGAAGAGTAAGAAAGCCTTTGAAAGCACTGCACTAGATTACTGAATGCCATGGATACAATCTTTTAATTCCAACTAAAACTCACAGCCATTAACATCTGCCTGGCAAAGATCTTCAGCATCTTGTCTGTTTGCACTGAAGATGCAAACAGGATTGTTTTGCCAGGAATCTTATCAAATTACTACATAACCCATACCTGAAAAAAAAAGAAAAAAAATTTTTTTTTTCTTTTTACTCTTTAGGTGAAACCTCAATTACAAAATGCAAATCTATCTAGGGTCTTTGACAAAACTATATGATACTGATATTTGATATTAACTTTCTTAATACAGCATTATTTAGGCTCTTACCTGAAATCTTAAAGTCTATGTGGGACTTCTGACCCTGGCTCACCAAAAGACCACACAGTCTTCAAGGGCATGAATTAGGTCTTCCATGTTTCCCAGCACACAGCATCACAAATAGTGGGAATTATGTGCTGACCAAACTGTCCTCAATGGAAACTCTCTGCTATTCTCACCAACTTTATCAGTTTATAGAAACAGGGAAAATACCCAGGTTTCCTGTCTCCAGACCAGTTCTACTACAGTCACCACTAAGCAAATTAAAGTTACTGTTGCCACTGCGACTTCTTTAGCTAAGAAGGTGGGACTTAATCTCTTCACATGAGTACAGCACAGGACACCAAGCTCTCAGTCCCAAATGAGCAAAGCACAAATCCAGAACTGAATTTAAGTTCAGCTAATTAGCCAGAGGGCTTGATAAGATATTAAGGAATAAATAAACATATTTGTCCCATGTTTATTTTCTCATGAAAAATATTAAAAACACAAGTAATTTCTCTTAAGAAAAGAGAATGTCTCCGGCACTCAGGGCCGGTGCACTGGGATGACCCTGAGAGATGGGATGGGGAGGGAAGAGGAAGGGGGATTCACACATGTATACCCATGGCTGGTTCATGTCAGTGTATGGCAAAACCCACTACAATATTGTAATTAGCCTCCTATTAAAAAAAAAAAAAAGAATGTCTCAACTCTGAGCAAAATCCTCAATTAAAGTGGTTCATTAACCTTGAAATGTCCTAAGGCAATTTCCAAATACAGACTGCAGGGCAACAGTACATAAGTCACATACATAAGGCTCAATACACTAGCCTCAAATTCACCCTTCTCTAAAAAAAAATAGAGTAAGAACATTATGCTTTATAAATATAAATAGAAAGTGGTCTAGATGTTCTAACAGAATTACTAAATCCAGGCTTTTCAAGAACATCTAAAGTTACCTAAAGGGCAACTTACTTATTTGTGGAATTAAGTAGCAGACCACCTGTACAATTAGGGCATTCAAAAAATGCAGGAGCTGAAGAAACTGGAAAATTTTATTCAAAGTCTCAGGTTTTTTTAATCACCGTTTTTGATTAAAAATCATTTAGTAAAATGCAAATCCAACACTTCCTTTTCTAAATCTCAGTCTTGGGAACAGAAGCTTTCTCAGCCTTTCCTTGGCTAACTGGATGTGAAGTTCTTAAGGCAAAGAAACAGTGGCCAAGTCTAACTAACTACCCACCATCCCATTGGCTTAGAGGAAGCCCCGCCCCGTTCAGCCTCGGTAACCCAACATCAAGGGAACTCCAGGAAAGGTTGTCCCCGGCCACATTTCTAGTCTCTGATGACTCTCCGCCCCTCCCCCCAACCAGCACCGCTGCGGAAGCACGGTCTCAGCACGAGCAGCCCTCGACCGCAGACTGCAGCGAAAGGACCTTGAGTACCTCGCCCCAAGAATTACAACCAAGAGGGCCGTGAAGTGGACCACGCTCTCACTCTCCAGGCTGCATAGTGCCATCCATGCTGCACCGAGTAAAGCAGAGACAACAGCTCTGGCACCTGACTCTCGGGCCCGAGGCAAAAGGCTTGGCCGAGCCACAAGAGAAAGTCCTGACACCTCCACAGTTCGCAGTCTGGGGGCTCCTCCCACCCCATGGAGACGTAGGGCGGGGCAGATCTAGGCGCCGCGACTCTCAGCCAGACAGGACAGCGGGCTTTCCCGAGCCCCGCCTCACTTGCCAAGGAGGCGGAAACCCGGGAAAGGGGGAGGACGGTCAGGGGGAGTGGCATCGCCGCTCCGTCCGGCCCCTCCGGCCAACCGGATCCCAGGAAGGCGGAGGAAGGCAGATTTCACGCCCCCTCCCTGCCGCGCCCCGAAGCCACAGGCGGGAGACCCCCAGCCCGTCACCCAACCCCAGCAGGCCAGTGCTAGGCCGCTCAGCCAAGGCCCCGCCCAACCAGGGAGGACTGGAGGGGTGGTCGGCGGCAAAGAGCACTCAGCATAGGGCCCAGCCCCGCCCCTTTCTCCACAATCGCACGCGCGCGCCGGCCCCGCCCCTGAGCGGCGGCGCGAGAGCCCGCCCCCTCCGCGCGCACCGGGACTACGCTCTCCTCCCCCTCCCGCACCGAGAGCTACCCCGCTCCGCCCCCCACCCCCCTCACACATCCACACGCCTCCCGCCCTCCTGCTCTACGGGAAGCCGAGGAGGTCAGCCCCCCCCTAAATACACACCCTCGCTCCGGCGTTACCCGCCACCAGGCTCTCCGCCCCGACCCCGGCCCGGCGTGCTCTCACCGCAAAGCTGCTTCGGCCGCTCCTCACTGCGTGTCCCTCTCGGCGTGAGCCTCTGGGGCAGGGAGGCCCCAAGAACCGCGCGGAGCACAGGCCCGCCAAAGCGGACTGGCAGCCGCCCCTCTGCTAACGGAGCGGTCACAGGCCCCAGTGCCCAGACTGGGAAGGAGGGAGGGAGGGAGGGAGGGAAACTCCGAGGGGGGAAGGGGAGGGGGGGAAGATGGAGAAACCGTCTCCGCCGCCTCTACCGCCGCGGCCGCTTCTCTGTTACCCGGGAAATCCCGCCCACTCGCCCGGCCCGCCCCGCAGAGGGAAGACTCAACTTCGCTCCGCACAGGCCGTACTATCTGCCCGTCAAAGATATAGCCAGTCGCTGCGCTCTGCCTGCTGATGCCCGCCCCTTCCCCCCCGGCTGGGAGGGGAGGGGGGGAGCCGCTCACCTTCTCCACGCCCCTATTGGCGGGGAGCTTCCCTAACTCAACCCCGCCTATTGGAGACGAACTGCTGAATCCCACCCCCAAGCCACAATACTATTGGAAGAAGCAGGGAAGCTCTTCGCATCTCATTGGGGAACTCTATATGTCCCGCCCCGTGCCGTCTCAGCTACAGGCCCAAAAACTCCGCTCCCGCCCTCGCCGGTCACCGTATTGGAAGACTACCCCTAGCTCTCCGGCTGCCCTAGGAAGGTAAGTAACCGATGTGGGGTAAAATGTCCGTGAGCAGGCTCCTCCTACCGCACTACCGGACCAGACCCCGCCTCCAACCATCTGACTGGCTGTCTCGGCGCCGGTAGGAGCCTCTATTGGCCAGGATGCCCGTCTAGGAAGCAGCTGACTCCGCCCTGCGCGAGGAGGCTGAACCTTAGCAGTCCTTTTGTGGAATGTTTACACTAGAGACTGAAGCGCAGAGTTCCAGGGCCTGTAACAGAAGGTGATGCGGAGCGCAGCAGCGGGAATCCGATGTCTTGGGATCTGAAAGGGAGAGGCAGCAGCATTGCCACCGTGGAGGACCCCCTTACAAAGGGAAAGAGAATCTCATTCTTCCCATCCAGTTCTCTACAATTTAATTTCTGCAGAATGCCTCCTTGTAGACACAAATATGCGGAGCAGCCGACAGCTCCTTTCAGTAAGTAGAATACAGAATTAAGGGCTGGAGATCAAAGTCGAGGAATAGCTCCAGCGGTTGTTCAGCCCGCAGCTAGGGGTGGCTGCATACTTTTAACATCGACACTCCCTAAACCTGAATATGCAGTCCTAAGAGGGCGGAGATAACCAAAATGAGGGCAGGGCCCTAACAGCCAACGCCCTGACAAGCCTCTGAAAGGCGGAGCGTGAGGCGTACGGCAGTTGCGATCTCCAGGGTAGATCTGGAGGATCAGACTCGACTGAGAAAAGGAGACCAAACAGGCCATGGCATAAATGAATCTTGCACCACACTTCAGAGAAATAATAAAAGTTCCAGAGTTGGAAACGGAATAAGAACAGCTGTTCCCTCCTCCTTGGTCAGTGAGAGTTAATGACAGTTCCTAGGCCCTCTCTGTTTAGGTAATATGGCCTTGAACACAGACGAGATGTTAGCGATATCTAGGTGGCTTTTATTTACTCACTAAATAGGGCGAACTGACGCTGGCCTTGCTTTGGGGGGCGCTCACGGAGCGCCAGGAGAGGAGGGGGCGGGACTAGAGTTTTCCCGCTCTCTTCCGCAAAAAAGCTACTCGCCTAAGAGAGCCGAGTCCGTATCCAAGAGGCAGGCCCCAGGTAGCTCACTCCCAGGTCCTTTCTTGTCCTTCCTCCGTAATCCGCCGGAGACCCCAAGAAATGAGCGCTGGCAACAGGTGGGCCGGACTCCAAACCGGAAGGCAGCGAACTGAACTTCATCAATAGCCGAAAGATGGGAACAATCTCCCAGGGAGCCAAACCCTGCCCCAGGACGGAGCTCAAAAAATAAGTAACACGGACGAAACAAACGAGACCCCCAGCCCAAACCTCTAGGAGGTTACGAAGAAGCGGCAAATATGCAGAACTGGGTCTTCCTCCTCTCCTTGCACTGGGTGCCACACGGCATTCCCACCTGGACATCAAGAACCATTTGGAACTCTAGCAGAATTGGGCCACTCTCGACTTCTCTGTCAGCAGGGGATGAGCTGCCCTGGATATTGCCTAAAGCATCCACGGCAATCCTAGGTTGCTCAGAGGTTTTGATAAAGCTTAGTAAGGACAGCGGCTGCCTTATGCTGGAAAGAAAACACACTGGCAGCGTCCGCAGCGTTCTGAAGCTTAGGCTTAGGGCGGTCTCCGGGAAGTTGAGTCGCAAGAAAAGCCAGGATGCAGGGTCAGAACTTTAGTACTTGGCGAGGAAGGACAGACCACACCCCCTCCTCCCAACCCTTGCAGAACCACAGGAGCAAAGCCCCCCAAAGCCACCCTACACCGTCAACCCCTAACTTCAAAGCGAAGGCTACCAGATCTCGAGCCTTGGAGGAAACATCGTGTGCCTTTCTCGGCTCTCCCTGCCCCCCTTGCCAAGAGCTCCAAGCCCGGGACTTCCGGGCGGGAGGACTGTTCGAAGGAGCAAGGCGCGCCTTACACATGTGCTGAGCGCGCACACACGCTAGGGTAGGGGGCGGGGAACAGGGGTGGACTTCCCCCTCCAAGCTCGCTCCCCCGTAGGAGGCGGGACTATCCACCTCACCAATCAGAAGTAGGGGCGGACCCTTGCGCCTCACGTAAGCCGCAGGAATCCTCCCTCCGCCCTTCACGGAAAAAAATCCTAGCAACTTAAACTCCAGCCCGGCCTCCGATAGGCGGAGCTGGGAAGAATGTCATCCAATCAACAACCGAGCAGGAAAAAAGGGAGCCTCGCCCAGCCAGTGGAAAACAAGAGAAGGCGGGCCCTCTGAAGAAGCCCGAGACGGGTGGAAGAGAGGAGGGAAGGCCCCGCCCCTCAGCTCGCCTCCAGGCCGGTTGCACAAGCCGTCGCCGGAGTATAGTAAACAGGCTAGGCCAAGGAGTGGAAGCAGGGGTAGTCTGGCGCTCCAAGGGCCGGGCCCCTGCGCCTCCTCTCCTGGCGTCGCCCCGCCCGACCTCCGCGGTTCGCGCCGGCGCCCCGCCCCCCAGCCCGCGGCCGCCATCCCGACTGACAGGCGCGCCTCCCGCGCCCCTCCCGCCCGCTGATGCATTTCCTTTTCCCGATTTCGAGCGTGGAGACTGTTTGCCCAGTTTCCGACCTTCACTGCCCCTTTCAGGCTACCCCTTCGTGGGCGCGCTCACTCGCCGGTGCCCCCGCCCCCGCCCCTTCCGCGGGCGAGCAGCACGGCAGGGGGAGGGGAAAGGAGCCGCCGTCGCCGCCTTGGGGTGGGCGGGGAAGGAGGCAGCTCCATGTTTGCAAAGGGATCAGCTGGGGCTGCGGGTCGAAGCCGCCGAGTTCCTGGAGGTTTTCCACACCCCCGGGTCGGGTTCCGGCGCCGAACGCTAGCTCTCCTGCCACGGCCCGGGAGTTCGGAGAGCTCAGACCGGCGCATGGGTCTACTGCCGAGGCGCTGGGGCTCTTTCCGGTGGCCTCCCCCGCCCCCGACCGCCCCTCCCGCAAGTCCGGCGTTGCCCCCGCCCCCAGAGTCCATAACAACCGCGGGCCCAAGGAGCCCGCGCCTCTTCTGAGCGCGCCCACCGCCCCCTCCGACAAGTTTGCGGACAGAAACAAAACCCTTGGGCGGCTGCCGCCCTCGCCCAGCGTGGTTAGCGGGGAAAGCTGCGGGCCTGGGCTCGCTCGCTAACTCCAGCTCTCGACCAACTCCGGGCGGTTTGGTGGGCCCGGCCGGCTGAGCTCAGGCCGCCGCCCCCTGCCGAGCCCGCGCGCCGCATCTCGGGCCCGGTTCCAGTCGGTGTACGGAATCTCCCCTTTTTTCTTCTTTACAATAATTTTTTAAGGCATTCCAGCAGGGCGAGGGATCTCCTCCTGCCGGCCCCTTACCCAGCCCGCCGCCGAAACCTACCGAAACCGACCGCTCGGTGAAATAAACTAGGCAGCACGGCCGGCACACTGGAGACCCCGGGTCGGGCCGACCCCCTCCCCGCGGCCCGGCTTGGAAACACACACTGGCGAGCGGGCGGCGCCAAGAGCTCTCCTTCCTGGCCTGCCCCTCGCCTCCCTCGGCCGCCGGACTCCAAGCCTCCCCTAGCTCCGTCCCAGGGCCCGCGGCGCCTGCACCATGGCTGACTGGTCAAAGGGACCGGCCGGCAAACAAGCCCCCCAAACGCCCGAGATTGGGGAGACCAAATTAAAAGCAGCTGTTTAACATACCTTCCGAGCCAGGCGAGGAGTCCTGAATGGGGGGGAACGCCCCCCACGGGCCATTGGCTCCCTGGTGCTCGCGTCAGTCATCCTGGGCCCGCCTCCTCCCCTTGCTCCACCTCTTCCCCTTCATTGAACGCCCCCTCCCTCCAAAAAATAGAAATAAATTAATTAAACTAGCTGTGAGTGGGAGGTGCAACCATGGCAGAGGGCCTCATCTCTACCGCACCGCCGCTTGGAGTTACTTGAGGCCCTTGGACTGGAAGGAGACCTCCTGGGACTCGGAGATTCGCTGGGTGAACCTGGAGGAGGAGCTATTGAGGCTACCCGGCCCCCATATCCTTCTTACACACACCCCATTTGGAACTGGGCAGAGAGAGCGGGTGAGGATACCCTAGCGACTGACTGGAATGTCCCGACTCCCCTGGCTCTGTAACCTAACCGTGTCCGGCGCCTGCCTAAAAACTGAGCGGTGTAAGCGGGAAGTCCTGCCTTCGGGGTAACAGCCACTTGCCTGAGCACCTACAGAGGTGAGGCAGACACATTCATACCGCACCTGCTGCTTTTTGCCATTACAGAAACTGAATGAGATGCTCACTCTGTGTCCTCTTAGGGCTTCAGACCTAGCTGAAGAGAGGATACAGAAAGAGCTAAGGCAATTTGGAAATGTATATAGAGACACCTCCAGAGGCTCAGAGCAGGGAGAGTCTTCTAGCTGAGGAAAACTGGGTGAAGACTTCATGGAGGAGGTGGCACTCACGCAGAAACGGAGGGGCAACTAACTCATTTTCAGCAAAGCACACAAAATGATAAATGCAAAGCAGTATTAAGAGCTTCTTCAAGTGTGGCTATAGTAACGAAAACCAGAGTTGGGAAGATGGAGTCAGAGAGCAAAGACTTTTCTACCTTGTTAAAATTTTTAGACTTGTATAGCAGAATGTACAAGCAGCATGCTGGGTCACAGGACCACAGGCCCAGAACTACCATTTAAGATGTTCAACATCCCAGCAGCTGGATGAATTCTGAGGGTGGGCTGAAAGAAGGGTGCCTACAAGCGGCAAGGGGAGGCAGAAAGGCTTGTAATGACCGGTTTGAAGACTACAGAGGTACATCTTCTGGTGGGAGGGGTAGGTGGAGGGAGCCAAGATGTTTCTTGTCTCTCTCCTGGTCCCCCAATCCAGAAACCCTTCCTACTTTTAGCAGCCCTAAAGTCAAAATTCGGACTCAGATGCTTCCCTGGATCATTTGTAATTTTTTTTTTTTTTTTCAGGGGGATGGTGAGGCTATGCCACATGTCTGTGCTCAACAGAGCTGACCCTGGGGCCAGGTTACACAGTGAATGAGCAAGAAAGACCAGTTGAGATATTCAGGAAAGGAAGCTAGTGTGGATAAGGTGAGGTGTCAGAATGCGAAGGGCCTTTAAATCCTGTGGCAGAATAGGGCAGCCTGCTGCCAGTTAGGCTATCCCAACAATTCAGGTGAGATGTAAGGAAGACTTGACTAGGGCACTGGCAATGGGTAAGCAGGAATAAAAATGGGGAGATGTGTTTGAGAAAGCCTCAAGAGGACTGGGTGACTGATCATTGTGGGTTATGGAGGGAAAGTTGTCAGTGGCTGGTGTGTGAAGAGGTAGAAGAGCTTGAGGCTAGTGCTTTGGCCACCTGGGTAGTAAGGCCAGTGATTTAGCAGTATATCCTTAGGCAAGTCCCTTTCTCCCTCTGGGCCTGTTTTTCTTCTGCAAAAATAGGGGTGAAAAATTGGAGTAGAAAGATAGTCTGTAAGGACCCTTCCCTCCCTGAGTCCATGGGGGTAGGGGGTCTCTAATGGGGAGGAAAGTTTGCTCCTAAGGAGAGCAGGTGGGAAGAAACACTGATTTGGGAAGGGAAGTAGGTCATCTCAGGTATAGGGACTAGAATCTGGGTGGCAGCTTGGTTGGAATTACTGAAGGAAAGGGAGTAAAGAAGGAAAAACCAGGAGGTGAAGACTGTGTATTCAGTGGGAAGCCCAGCATGTGGCAGGGCCATCGAGGCTGAAGTACATTCTCAGCCTGGGGGACCCTTAGACTGAAGACCAAGTTTTTCTATATCAGAACAGAGATCTCATGATGTTTGGAGCCCTATCTCAGATTTGGGCTTTATTTCCCAAGATGCTCTGCCCTAAATGAAAGCATAACAGATACTGTGTGAATGTAAGATGGGGGAGAGTAATAGAGCAGAAAGAACATTCGTCTGGAAGTTGAGCCCCATGGTTTCCACTTGGTCTTCTTATTTCCTGTGGTTCAGCCTCCTGTTCTGTACAAGAAGTTCACAGAGCAGTCCATACCGTTATGCAGATCACACGTGATGATAAAAACTTGTTTTAATACACCTAGTGAAGTTTGGAACTTCTGTGGAGGCCAAAGGCCCAAGCATCTGACTGTAAGCCGTAACTATAGTGGGTGTACTGTAAATGAGGTTACTTATGGCGCATTTGCAAACTAGGAGAGTTACTCCTGCTCAGAGAACCAGACTTCACTGATAGTCCTTACCCTCCTAAGTGCACCACCCTGATGGGAATCCCCTCTTAAACAACCCCTAGACTGAGTTCCTCAAGGACAGTAACTCTAATGCACCCCCGAGCTGCCTGTATCCCCAGCAGTCAGGCAAGGGGGCCCCTTGAAAGAGGTCCTGTGATTGTTTCTGGCTCAGTACATTGATCCCTGCAGAACACAGCTACTCCCAGACTCTGGGAAATTAGTTAAGTTTGATTTGGAGACAATGGCCCTCCAGCTTCACTAACAGTGGCATCGACCCCCACCTCACCCCTACTCTGATTATCAGTGAGAACAAAAAAGTGAATGAATCTGTGTGAAGACCTTGGAGAAGTCACACGGGGAAGCCAGGTTCTGATTCCCAGGAGTCCTCTTTTGTGTTGAATTGTATTTGTAGCTGAGCAAACTGGAGGCTCACAGTACTAGAATGACTTGCCCAAACCAAGCTGCCAAACCGAGCCTGCCTGAACTTCGTCCATTCCACCTCGTGCTATTTCTAGACATACTAGGACCGGTGATTCAAGTTGGGACTTCTGAGAGAAACAGCCTCCCCTCTTGTCCCACACTCCTTTCCTTCCTGACTCCAAAAGCAGCTTGTGCCAGCTTGAAATGATTCCTGGCCCTTTTCAAAAAAAATTTCTCCAAAGAAGCAATTTGTTTCCAAATCACATACATGCATCTTCAACTCACAACACATAGACTCAAAACTGTCACATTTTCTGACACCCTGCCTCCTAGGCATCACACACATACACCCTCAATCACAGTTTTTAGGGTGCTTATGGTAGGTGGTGATTGAGAGCTATTTAGGGTCTGCACTTTAGTAGTTCTGCCAAAAAGATGTCAGTGCTAGGGCCCTGCTGACACAATTTCTGCCAGCTAAAGACCATTGGCAGTTTGGGAATATACAGGTGAGGGGCATCTAAGGATTGCTTCCCACTCCCAACCCAAAGCGTCTGATAGGTTTAATGGGAAAAGCTTAAGGTATTGGACAGAATTCCAGTTTAGCCACTTCTAGCTGGGCTGTCTTTAGCAAGTCATTAATCTTTTCAATTTCCTTATCTGTAAACTAAGAATAGGGCTTCCCTGATTGTTCAGTGGTAAAGAATCCACCTCCAATGCAGGAGACTGGGGTTCCATCCCTTCCTGGGTTGGGAAGATCCCCTGGAAAAGGAGACAGCAACCCACTTGAGTGTTCTTGCCCAGGAAATCCCATGGACGGAGGAGCCTGGCAGGCTACAGTCCATTGAGCCACAATGAGTCCAACAAGACTTAGCAACTAAACACCACCAAAGAATACCTACTGCAGTGGGTTATTGTGAGATTAAAAATAAAGTATGCCTAGCACTCAAAGGTTGTCAGATCCTTTTTTCCTTTATTTTGTCAACACTCCCTTCTCCTGGCCATTCAAAGTCCCTGGTGTTCCAGTTTGAGAGGAGACTAGGATAGGCTTGAAGGACCCCAAAATTCCACTGTATAAATTAGAAACCACATTTCTCTGGCAGCCAGATGGCTTATATGGTTGTACATATGCCATATTTTGAGCATCGCTGACTCAATGGACATGAGTTTGAGCAAACTTAGGGAGATAGTGAAGGACAGGGAAGCCTGATGTGCTGCAGTTCATACGGTTGCAAAAGTCGGACATGATTTTTAAACTGCATTTTAAGACTGCTATTCAGCGCCTTGAAATGTCTTGCCCTTGCTTGGCATTGTTTACCCCTCTAGGTCACTTCAGCCCAAATCTAGAAAAAAGATGTAACAATATGTTCAGTTTACTCTGCTTTATGCTTTCAAACTGTTTGCTTTTGGATATTTGCTGTTGTTTTTTTTTTTTTTTTAAGGTAGCAGTTTCCTTTGTTTAAATGAAATCTTACTCAGAGGTCTAATATGCAAAAATTGGGCCTTGCTTTGGTTGAAGTGGAGCCCAAGCACTATTCCTTCACTTCTAACTCATATTTCCTCATCACCTCCTGCCTCAGGATCGCTAGTGAAGTTCCATTTCTGAATCCTGGTCATTCATCCCAGCCACTCCCCATCTCTCACCAGTGTGTGAGAAGACAGCCTGGTCTTGTCCTTGGTTACCTCTGCCTAGTAATCAGAATCTTTCCCAAGCTTTTCTTTCCCCATCCTCCCCTAAATATCAGTGGCTTCCAAGCGTCTCACCTCTCTTCTTGCCCTCCTCATCCTTCTTTGTTCTCACGCACTTCCAAGGCTCCTAGCTTCTATCTAAAATAAGTCACCAATTGCTATCTCCAGACTAGCATCTGCCCTGAACATCCTACTCTGTAGTCCACTCGTTGCTGGCCACAGAATAGGTATCATTAAAGGTCAAGGAGGTAAAACAGACTTCACAGGATGAAATGGGTGAGCTAGACTCAGCTATGCATCTGGCCAGTCGGGAGGCTAAGACAACTATTGATACATTAGCTTAGAAAAGAACCAGGTTCTGATGCGAGGGGAAGGGTAGAAGTGAGCCTAGTGGGGAAGAGCATGCTGTGTCCTTTTTTTACTACTTTCTCTACACAACTCACTGTCTTGCTTTCCTACTTTCACCTTCATCTTAGTCCCCCAAACTATCAGGAACATACTACCATGTTCAGTTCAGTTCATTTCAGTCACTCAGTCGTGTCCGACTCTTTGCGACCCCATAAATCGCAGCACGCCACACCTCCCTGTCCATCACCAACCCCCAGAGTTCACTCAGACTCATGTCCATCGAGTCAGTGATGCCATCCAGCCATCTCATCCTCTGTCGTCCCCTTCTCCTCCTGCCCCCAATCCCTCCCAGCATCAGAGTCTTTTCCAATGAGTCAACTCTTCGCATGAGATGGCCAAAGTACTGGAGTTTCAGCTTTAGCATCATTCCTTCCAAAGAAATCCCAGGGCTGATCTCCTTCAGAATGGATTGGTTTGGATCTCCTTGCAGTCCAAGGGACTCTCAAGAGTCTTCTCCAACACCATGTTAGGAGAAACATGTTGTTACCCTAAGTTGTTGAGAAGGGATCAATGGCTCCCCCTTCCATCCAACACACTCTAGGTTTCTGGTTTAGTTAGCTTTGTCCATGTTGGGTTTAGCCAGAAAAAAAAAAAAAGAGAGTATTTAAGACTGCAGAACACCAGACTTAGCTTAAACAGATTTTATGAAAGCTATGGTGAGAGGTAAAAGATGGCTAAACACAGCAACAGGTTTCTGAGAGTGCTAGATTTCTATTTGTGGAGCTGTTTTCTCTGTGGTCAGTTAAAAGCAGTGCAGTCTTAAAACATTTGATATTCACAACTGTCTGTGTGATGGTAACTGTAGAGCGGGTATCTCCCAAGACTAAATCTGATTCCCAAACTCGTGGATCTTTTAGCTTCTGTCCTTGGTAAGTTAATGATGGTGTGCGGATAGTAGTCTTGGTAGTAACCAAGGCTGGAGACAAACCTAAGACCTTGGTTGGGAGCTCTGGTAGCTCGGCTCTGAGTCACCCAGTCTGTCCCACATGTAATAACACAAAAGCCTTAAAGGTCTATGGGTTGGCCCCCTTGGATAGGGAACTGAGGGATCATAGGGAGGTGGATGCACCTTGAAAGAGGAGACTTCGAAAATAAACTAGAACTGGGGATTCCAAGTGGCAGCTGACCCAACCAGAGAAGGGTCTGATGGTTCCTCTATAGGTATCTTGCATTGTCCAGTAAAGAACCAGACCCTCAGTGTTGGAGGGCCTGTAGTAGGATCATTTAAAACAGCACCTTTTTTTAAAATAAAAGCTAGGACCTGCCTTGAGTTGAGTGGTGAGACCTCAGAACTACTGAAGAGCTCAGTTACTCTAGGAAGACTTTTCTACCTAGCCATACTTCCTGGCCCACCATCCTGCAGTGGTCTGACTTGTGAGGGTTTCCGTATGTGTCTGGTTCTCTAGAGATGGGAAGATCCTAAGGCAGGAGCCCCATCTTCCTCAGGTATGATGCTAAATAGTCCAATCTCCTGAGAACCAGTCCCATTCTGTCATTCACCTGCACATAACAAAGGTGGGCCTTCTCTGCTGAGGATGCTGGGGCGCCCTTCACCTCAGGAATCCTCATCCTAGCAAAAGCCCGAGTTATGCACAATACGCTCTCTCCTTTAAACACTTTCTTCATCATATTTGATTGTGGGTTCTCTGGCTTTGTTCACCAGATCTCTTATGTGACAGCCTTGACTTCTGGACAGATTCAGGGCTTTTCCCGTGTCTTCTTTCTTTACCTCCTTGTACACCTAACACAGGCAGGCTCACACTGAGTATTATCTCATGGGTAAAGGGCTACAAGTAGACTATAGCAGGGGAAAGCCACTGATCCTTTTCTCTCAGATTTATGTCAGGGGCATGAACAGTAGTTCAACAAGCTTGCTCATCCTGCCACTCACTCAACCACCTATTGGGTAGGACCCAGGAAACTGCATTTTTATGGAGCTCTTGCAAGTGATAACCTCACCAATCCTTAGATGTGCAATGAGGAACTCAAGCATAACTTCTGAGTTTACACAGCTATTGGGCTACAGTCTCTTCAAAGAAGTGACAGTTCAAGGCTACCTCCTCCAAATCTTTTATCATTAATTCTGTTTCCTACATATTTCACCAAACTCCAACCATTGATTTCCCAGATTTCACATGTCTCTCTATCTATTATGCTTGCCTGCATCCAAAGAAAGCTTTGGCATAATTTTTGTTGTATACTTCAGCTCTTGATTAAGGTAAACAAACTCAAGGAAATTTTGTTGGAAGATCAGGAGATGGAACCTTAAAGGTCTGAGCTCTTGCTGTGGCAGATTAATTTTCCTGTGCCTCAGGTTTTCCTCTTCTGTCAATACCAACCTCAAAAGTTTGGTTTGAGGGTACATGAGATAATACCTAGAAAGCACTTTGAAAAGTACCTGGAACAGGGTTAATCAGTAAATGCCTGCTGCTGTCACTTTTATTAAGAACACCCCAGGCCAGAATGGTTCCAACTGGGCAGGTATCACTGGCTGACAGGAAGTACTACACAGCATGGGAAGTGGTCCCACATGGACACAGCTTCTGGTCCTGCTCTGAGAGAGAGAGATGCAAATGACTCACAATCTTCCCACAGAGGGACCAGTATATCCAAATGTATGGGGTATCCCTGAGAGAATGACCCCTCTGGTATGCTGCAGACTTGAGGAACTACAACAGGAGGTCCCATCTGGGAGAATCAGTCACCATGTCAGAAACCCTTCTAGTCTTCTACATACATCATGGGGCTCAAAATCAACTAGCTGGAACCTAAGAACTGTCCATACTTTGAAAAGAACATTTTAAAACTAATTTCCAAAGACAAAACATGCTGTAAAGAGGTCAAAGGCTTTGTGAGCAAACCAGCTGGAGCTCCAGTTCTAGAGCTGGACCTCTAATAAGCCTTACCTTCACTGTAACACTCTCTGTAACCCTTGGTACTTTACCTTCCTCATCAACACAGAAACAGAAGGGAGGGAGAATAATATTTCATTGGACTGTTGTGAGGTTTAAATGTAGTATGGGGTGGGGTGGGGGGTGGTGGCGGGAAGCACCAAGCATGGAGATTGGAACTTGGCAAGCAGTCAACTGGTGCTGGTTCCCCTTGTCTGCCCAGAGCTGGGCCATGGCCTGGGGCAAGGTGGATGCCTCTCAGAACTGAAAGGCTCTAAGTCTTGGGTTGCTCCCTGCCTCCCCATCCCTCCCAGACCAGCTCTTAGAGCCCCTCCTCACCTTCCCAGCCCCAGACTGCTACTAAATTGATGAAGCTAAAAGGATTTGATCACGTCGGTATATTTATATGTAAATACAAAACTGTATCGCTGTAAGATACTGAATATGAACATTACAATTATTTTCTGAATCTGACTCAGTCCATTGACGTTAAATACAAAATGAAAAGATTGTAAAAATAAGAATATATACATTCAAAGAGCTTATTACAGTATAAAATTATTGAGGTCTGATCAGCTGCCAACCTCATCTGTGATGGGGGAAAAATTTTAGGGGCTCCTGGGGTTTTCTTGGGAATGTGGAATACTGGGGACTCTTGGCCCCATCCCTGGCATATTGGGCTTGGTAGGCCGGGAGCAGACAGAGACAGGTAGGGTGAATGGGGGGAAAACAGTGAGTGTAGGGGACTGTTTCACCCAGACAGGGGTTAAGTTTTTTATTGACACAGAACCCACCAAGCCTGAGCTCCAGGGTCTGGCAGGCTAGCAGGCAGGAAAGAGATGGGTGTCTGAGTAGACAGGGCCAAGCTGCACAAGAAAAAGAACCTTCCAGCAAGAGAGAAAGGGGCCCCAGCTCAATCCTTCAGGGAGGGAGCTTCAGAGTATGGAGTTTCCTTTCTCTCACACCTGGGCTCCCTCTCTTTCCTTCTAAGACTTCGTACCGATTGCTTTTGGCTCTCGCTACTCAGTGAATTCATCTCTGCCCAGATGCGCATCCCTTAGAAAGAGGGAGAGGGGACAGACGGTCTGGAATCACAGTGGAGGTCTACTCCCAAAACTGGCAAAGTAAACAGAGAAAACTCATTAGATAAGGGCAATCCATGCTCAATTAAACCAGTGTCACCACAACCCAGTATTCCTGGTTCCAACAGGCAGCATCCTGGAGAGATAGAAGTCATTATGTAAGGATGAGGGCCTGTGGCAGGAGCACGGAGAGTGGATGTGTGTGTCCTCCTCTTCCACCACTCTGTGGTCTGACAACAGGAGACACGATCCCCCAACCCCAGCTAGTCCAGGATAAACAGTAGAACCAAGAAGCAAGGAGTCCTGAACTGCAACAAGAAGCCCCAGGAACTTCTACAAAGGAGTATCTCTGTGTATATGTATTTATAGAATACGACCATATTATCACATACAATATATATTATATACACACGTACATATGGACTCATACACATAAGTGCACATACACACACACGCACACACACAGAATGACAGAAAAGACTGGAATACACGCCCTAGGTATAAACGTGCTTGGCACTCGGGGGACGTTCTCTAGAATATGTAACTTGGTCAAGCTCTCTGGGAAGGAGGTGGATGCTCACCAAACCTCCCCATCAAATCCTAGCAAAGGGAAGGAATGGAAAGAGATCTTGTGAAGGAGAATGGCATTGGGAAAGAGGGGAGGGAGGTTCCTTCCCCACTTACCTCGGGGCCCCTGGCAAATATCGATAGCCACAATTTGGTTTTAATAAGGCACAGTTCGATAGCAGGTGCTAGGAATTAAGAACAAATTGCTGCTGGCCCTTTCCAGTGGCAATTTCACCATATCTATCTAGCCAAAGGGAAAGGCTGCCTTGCGTGCACGCGCGTGCCGGGAGACACAAGAAAGAGGTTGGTCCATGGCTTCAGCGTAACTGATGGCAACCTATAGGCTCAGCGGTGTCCAGGGTAGTTTAAGGAAGGCTGGCCAACAGACAGGAGGCTCGTGGGACAGTTACTGACCCTCCATGGCCAGGAGGTTGTGGCTGGGGGGCACCATGCCCTCCCTCTCTGCAAACTCCAGGATTGCCTTGTAGCAGAAATAGTACTGCTCAGGGGTCTGGATGCTGAAGGCCCTCTGGGTCCTCATGCGGGACACTGTCTGGAACACATTAAGGGTGCCAAGCTCCTCCAGCTGTGCCAGGCAGATGTCCAGTGAGCAGAAGGTACCTGAAGGAAGGAAGGAAGTGGTCACACCTGATCTACCTCTCCTCTTTTCCTCCCTCTACCAAATAACCCAGGCAGGACTGGATGAATGAATTCAATGGCAAGGTACCTCATGGCAGGTGGCCAGTTGGCCTTAGGCCTGAGAAGACTCAAGGAGGAGTCACAGGGAGTGCTGAAGGCCAGAGAAATGAGAAGGCCTCTTGTCTCCCAGGGCATCTCTGAGGGTAACAGGATGAGTAGGTGGGAAGCAGGACTTCTACTTCAATCCCAGACACAGAGAATGACAGCACTCCCCCACCTGCCTTGCTTCCACATCTGGGCCCCAATTTTCAGACTCTACAACTTCTCCACAGAGACCTAACACAAACCTATTCTTCTTGACTTTCTCCCAAAGGAACCTCTGAGCTAGAAGGCCACAGTCCCTGCAATCTTCATCCCCTTAAGGCAAAAGCTGCTAACTGGTTCCAGAATGGAGAGCATGGCCTAGGGTGGGGACCTCCCCGGGCAGGGGGATGGGAAGAGAGCAACAGCCCAGATCAGCTCTCTGGGACACCCAGGTGACTGTGATGGGATCAGAAGATGGAATCATGTTGATGGGATGTATTCAGCATCAACCCCTAGAGGACCTGGCTCATGAACTGTACATTCCGGCCAGTACACCTAGCACTAGGGATACTAAAAGGACATTAAAGAGGAATTTTTTTCATGGCAATTTACCACCAATGGATCAAAGACTCACATTCTGGCAACTAAGAGCTTTGCTATTCCTCCCCCACCCTTAGCACCTTTGGATGCTCCAAGAGCTGCATCCAGTGCGTTACCTGTCCGGCCAATGCCCGCACTGCAGTGGACCACAATGGGTGGCTCAGGGCATTGCCCTTTGGCACGCGCTCCCATGCTGCTGACAGCCAACCTCTGCTGGTTCCTGACGGCTCTCAAGAAATCAATGAGGGAAGCTGCCGAGGAAGGGACACCATAATCTGGCCAGCTCAGGAACTGAAAGTGGGTCACCTGGCGCTTCTGCCGTTCCTTGGACGGAAAAGGAAGCAAAAGTTAATGAGGTCATTGCTCTGTGCCCCTGACTACCTTTGGCTTTTCCAGATTCTCAGCCCTCTGGAGTTCCCTCCATCAAGGTTGCTAACACTCTCAACTTTCTCCACAATTGCTTCTCTGCAAATACAAAGGGAAGATTAACTGTTTGGAGAGGGCAGAATTCCTCTATTAAAGGATCCAGACTTCTTATGTTAAAAAAAGTTTCATTCCTAAGTAATGCCACTATGTGTTGAGATAATATGGCTATTTTGGCTCTGAGCTGAATATCCTAATCCTGCTTCCAGAAGAATGGAAGCCACTTCTAAGCTCTCTGGAATCCTGCCTATTCCCTTTGGAGATTTTCTTTATAGTAAACGTTTTCCCCCAGTTTCAAGAGAGTGAGAAAATAAAATTTACCTCTGTGTTGTGAATTTCTAGTGTTGTTTTCTTATAATGGGTCATATTCTCCACGCCTAGATTGGTCACGGTGAGGAAGCCAAATCGGATCCGAGAGTCTTTTTCTAAAGGCCAGTATTGGCCACACTTTCTCCTGCCGCCCTCCTCAAAGCTGAAGACACAGAGAGAAAAATAAGCCTCCATCCTTCTTCTCCACAGAAGTAACCTTGTTCGCCCGTGAACCTACTGTACCCCTAGGCAGAAATGTCATCTCTTGCACTGCTTCTGTCTATTTATCCCCTTGTCTTCCTTGTAGACAACAGCTTAATTTTCTGCATGTACCCATTAAGCAAACATTTACTGAGTACCAGTTACATCCATTTGGTCCCTTTCCTGATACCTCCTGGTACTCCACACATACTTGGCATAAATACTGGGTGGACAAAGACAGACAGTAGAGAAACTATGGTGGGCCAGACTGAACTCTGCCCTGTGCCTCAGTTACTGTTCATTCTGTTCCCCAGTGAGAGCCTTCGCTGACAGAGGACTGGGAAAGGCATGCATGGTTCCAGGGATGCCAACAGAAGGTCTATGTAAAGGCCTAAAGTCCGCCCTCACTACTCGTCAGTGGCTCCACAGTACCCCAAGGGGGCACTTCCTCCACTACCTCCTCTCCAAGTCAAAGGTGGCTTGTAACAATGCCATGAGGAAGGGATCTAAGCAAACATTCTCATGCATTTTTTTCTCCTCATCCAAAATGGGTTATAATAATCATAATAATAATGATACTGAAGAAATAGTCGTTCCTGAATTTTGGCAGATATGCACAACATTTCAAAACTATTCCTTTCATCAAGAGCTTCCTGCAGACCTATTACGTTTTACATCTCCTTTTGGTAAGTTCTCCTCTAGATGCAAATATGAACCAGAATAAAACTGGTCCAAAGTAGCAGGGAAAGGGAGAACTATGGGGAACTGGTAATTCAGAAGCCAGGAAGACAGCTGACCTTTATAAGTAGAAAGGAGGCTAAAAGTGGCCTGCCCCATGTGTTTCCCAGTGCTTCCTCTAGTAAGTAGTTAAGGCCAGGACCTAAGGATAGGCTGTACCTCACACAAAGTCACCCGAGCCAAGGATTAAAGCTCTAACAAGTTAGATCTACCAACTTCCACCATACCCTGGCTCTGTTAGCCCTGGGTCAGCTGAGGAAAAGCTCAAACTCTTTGCCATGGCTTAGAAACCCTCCCTGTTTCTAAGAGCTAAACTCCCCTCTATAATCACCCATACGTGGGGGTTGGTGGGTGGGTAGAAAAGAAGGGCAATCGGTAGGAGAGGGATGAACTCACCGGGTGGTCATGACAATCACCAAGACTTTTTGCTCCCATACCATTAGCCAGAAATCTCGGTAGGTATTCTCCAAAGGGCCTACAATGGAAGAACAAAACAAGGAACATAACCCTGGCAAGCACTTCTTTCCTCCTCAGGCTCTTCTGTTTTTTCCCAGATACTAACTCCAAAGCACATATGCTGTCTCCCTGCCTTTTTGACTACATCCCTGCTATTCAGGGTGGGGCTTGGGCAAGCAGCACCAGCATCAAACGGGAGAGTGTCAGAAATGCACACTCTGCATTTGAACACAATCCCCAGGTAAAGCTGTAGGTAGGCTACCATTTAAGAAGCACTGTTACATAGCCTCTTCCAGCCTCATTGTCAGGGCCTCAGCTACCACATCCAGCCTGACAGTGTCAACTGTGTACACGTCTCCAGCTGTTTCCACCCCATCTAAGCCTTATAATCACCAGCTGCCTACCTAACCATTCCCCGTCCAGGTGCCATCATCCGATTTCCTCAGACCCTGGATGTCTGCAATCCAGTGTCCTTCACAGTTAGCTCTCTCTCTACACTTTCTCAACTCTGCTAACAGTACTGCATTCTTAAATCATTCAGTTTCAAAAAGTTGGAAAGTCCAACTCTGACTCATTTCTTTCATCTCCCAGAAGCAGTCACCAAGTCCTAGATTATTTTTGCCTTTGGAATTTTTTGACTTTTATCTTTTTGTCTTCCTATCGAAATTCACTGTCATAAGGACTACATCATTTTTTTTTCTAAGTTCCTATAATATCATTTTGGTTTACTTTTCTCAAGAGGAATTTCTCTTCCAGTCTTTTCTGGATATCTCTGCCAGTTTTGCTTCATCACAATACAGACACACATGCTCACTTCTGCCTTTATTCCTTTGTTCATGCTCTTTGTTTCACCTCTACTGCCACTGACTTTCTACCCATTTTTTCTCCCTCCTTCTAGTTTTTTTGAGATATAGTCAGCATGCAGCACTGTGTAAGTTTAAGGTATAGGAAGCATAATGATTTGACTTAAGTATATCATGACATGATTACCACAGAAAGTTTAGGGAACACCCATCATTTCACATAGATACAAAATTTAAAAAGAAAAAAAACCACACTTTTTCCTCATCATGAGAACTCAGGTTTTATTTTAACTTTTAGGTATAACACACAACAGTGTTAATTATATTTACCATACTGCACATTGCATCCCCAGTACTTATTCAGCCTATACTGAATTTGTACCTTCTGTCTTCATCCAATTTCCCCCTCCCCCAACCCCTGCCCCTGTAACCACAAATATGATCTCTTTTCCTATTAGTTTGTTTGTTTTGAAGTATAATTGGCCTACAACACTATGTTAGCTCCCAGTGCACAAGATGCTGATTCAGTATTCCTATACACTGCAAAATGATTACCATGCCGCCCATTTTCAAATGCTGCCTGCAGGTAAGCTAAGTCGCTTCAGTCATGTCTGACTCTGTCTGACCCTATGGACCGTAGTGCGCCAGGCTCCTCTGTCCATGGGATTCTCCAGGCAAGAACACTGGAGTGGGTTGCCACGTCCTTCTCCATTCAAGTACTGCTTCTCCCCTAAATCTTTCTTTTAACACCACATTCTCTGTAGGGCTCCCTCTCCTCTCAGTTCTCGATGGCACAGCTGGATCAAAACAGCTTAACCATTTGATGTACATGGTCTCACATCAGGCATTTTACTTTGAGAGAAGCAATCATATCTCAGCCAAACGTGGTGCTGAGGGCAAGGGCCGTGTCATCACGTCCCCTTTTAGAGTCAGAACCTGTACAGGGCTGGGCACTCAGCAGGAAGTTTGAAGATGCTTGTCAGCTGATAACTCCCTTTCAATCAAGTGAGTAATAGCTCAGGATAATTCCTTATACTTTTCCAGTGCCTTTTCTGCCTTTACTTTCAGGGAAGCAGGGCAGTGCCATGGGTTGATTTGGTCCTGGAAGTCTGCTAATTTCACTGCCATTTTTGCTAAAGTCTGTTAGGAAGCACTAACATTTTATGATACTAGAATTCCCTCTGTGCAGAAGGGGACATTGCCAAAAGCATGTGAAGTCTTGAAAACAAGCTAAATGTTTAATAAGAGTTAAATTATGGCATACCCTAAATTTTAGCAGTCCATAAAGGTGATACTGTACCATCTGTATTTTTGCTATGGAAAGGTATTCACAAGATAACCATCAAAAGAAAAAAGAAGTAATGTATAGAAAACGCCTGTTTTGTTAGGTATTTTATATGTCCACATCTATTTGTATGCACAGAATGAGGTTTAGAAGGAGATGCTGCAAAATGCCAGCACTTTCTCTGAGTCTCAGGTTTATGAGTGATTTTCATCTTCCTTTTCCACAATGGACATGGCATTACTATAGCATGCATGTCAAGAAGATAATAAAAACAGCCTTTCCCTACCTCTGACTCTTAGCCTTGTTCACACCTCACTGTTCTGCATCACAGTAGCTCTCATAGACTTTATTTTCCACATTCAAACCACTGGCAAAGCTGTTGTTGCCACACAGAGCACCTGACAATACCACTCAAGACTCAGGCTGGACAGAGAAGGGTCATAATTTCCTCAGAAGCATAAGAGAGAGATTTAGAAGGGAAAGTTATGCTTCCCCAGATTAGATTCTTTAACAGTAGATGTCTCTGAAGAAACAAATTCAGCAGTTTATGCAGACGTGGGTGAAACAATCCACTAACCTGGCTTGTCTGTTTGAATCAAGCAGACATGTGCTCAAATCCTGGCTCTGCCACTTACTAGCTGTGTGATCCAAGGTCACTTAACCTTTTTGAGCTTCAGTTTGTTCATGGATTTATAAACCTTCCTTGCAGAGTCTCTATAATAATTAGATGGCAATTATATATCTAATATATTTAAAATAGATACTTTCATAAATAACAGTAGATTATGAAAAAAAATCAGAATACAGAATATAGCCAAGAAGATTAACCAGATATATCAAACCAACCCATTTTCCAGTCCTAACAGTGCTGATGCCTTCTAAGTGATCAGTGTTTAACTCAAGAAATCTCTCTCATACTTCTGGATGAGTTTCCTCTCCCAGACAGGGCCTTCAGAGCCAATCTAAAGGATCCAATTCCTGCATAACTAACAACTCTAGGAGGTGCATTTCTCATCTAAACCAGAGAAAGGAGCACTCTGAGACCCCTAGAGCCAATCTTTACCCTCCAGAAGCCCACCCATGCCACAGACATCCTCCTCAACAAAGACATCTCCTTACTCTCAGGCAGATCACATCCTATTCTTTACCTGCCAGAAATCTTTCCTAATAGTTCTCTTATTTCTTCCTAAGGTCTTAAAGGATGCTTTCTGGAGATAGAAGTCCCCCCTAAGGGAAAATAAGCCTGTGACCATCAGACCAATTAACAATGTACCATAAATCCAAAGGCCCTTTTCCTTTTTATTCTCCCTCAATTTCTATTTTGAAAAATTTGAAACCTACAGAAAGTGAAAAAAAAAAAAAAAAAAGAAAAACCCACAGCACAATGTATGCATACTTTGGCTTGAAGGCTATCATTTTTAGCTATTATTTTACAAAGACTTCTCTATATATACACAACACATATTTTCTTTTTTACTATTTAAAAATATGTTTCAGACATTATGACATTTCACTCCTAAATACCTGAACACGTATTTAGAAGAACATTCTCCATAGAACAATATCATTATCACACTGCAGCAATTACACATTAATACAATAATACTATCTAATATACAGTCTCCAACTGTGCCAATATTTTGTCCTTAAGAATTATTTTTCCAAATTGAGTTATGGATGACACATTGCCTTCAGTTATCAATGTCTCTTTAGTCTCCTTTAATCCCTCCCCTCCCCGTTTCTTTCCCCCATGGCATTAACTTGAAAGAATCTAAGCCAATTCTCCAGCATGTTCCACAATCTGGATTTCTCAGGTTTGTTTCTCACAATCCGATTGATTCACTTAAAAACTGGCAACGTACAACAAAGGTTACCTTGTGTAGTTCTCATTGTATCAGAATAGGAGGCATATATCTGTTTCTCCATTATTGGTGATACTAAGTGTGATCACTTGGTTAAGGAGGTACCAGCGAGATCTCTTGCTGGCCATACTCCACAATGGTCAAAGGCCCTTAAACCCATATGATGGCCTCTCTTATCCTCCTATGTTATGATTTCTTACCACCCTCTTTGAAGGAAACCAGGTATTCTTGAGACGGCAGAGAACAAGTCATTAGCAGTACTAGGGCCCACAAGAGCATTAACAGAAACTCCATCTGAAATCCTCCTAGAGCCCAATACTTCACTGTCAGACTTAGTAAAGACTATCCACGTTAGAGGCTGCTGGTGTACTCTGTAATGGTACACAGACCAGCAAAAGTCTCTCAAGCCAGCAACACCCATTCACAGGCTGAATTCAATCTCTGGGAAGTCCACTGCCATTCCTTTATGTCCTACTCGACATAAAGACAATCTCACTAGCCAGTCAATTCTGATGTCCATCCCCCTGGGTCTGCAACACTAAGACTCAATCCAAAAACTTGTAATGTTGTGTGTTCAAATCTCTAGTTTATCTCTATGCAGTGAGTTTCTAGGCACATTTGATAAAGACACTCTACATCTCTCATCTACCTTCTTCTAGAACCCTCAATCTTTATGAAAGACCAAGATCTAGAGAAGGGAAAGGCTACCCACTCCAGTATTCTGGCCTAGAGAATTCCATGGACTATACAGTCCACGGGGTTGCAAAGAGTCAGACACGACTGAGTGACTTTCACTTTCACAAGATCTAAGGGCTGCAACATCACCTCAAGTTACCATTTCCTTTAAAAATTATGCTATCCCCTGGTGCAAACAATCACAGGCAGATGATACAAAATCAGTTTGTGAATGGCAGACTAACTTACCTTGTGTACCAATGTAAGCATTCTTCTGCTTGTAGCCATCCATGAAACTGGCATTGATGTAATCTGTCTAATGATAAAAAGGAAATATCATTGCAGTTGTGTGGAATATACCAATTGGGTACGAAAATGATGTACTAGGTAAATAAAACTCAAGGTATGGATTTTCTCTTCTTGTCAGGCAGTGAAGAAGTGAAAGGACCAATTTAAAACCTCACCTGCACAAATGTTAATGCAACAACTGGATATCCACATGCAGAAAAATCAAGCCTACCCTCTTACATCATACACAAAAACCTAACTCCAGGGAATTCCCTGGCAGTCCAGTGGTTAGAACTCTGAGCTTTCATTGCTGTGGGCTTGGTTCCATCCCTGGTCAAGGAATTAAGGTTCTGCAGGCCACATAGCACAGCCAAAAAACAAAAAAACATCTAACTCCAAATGGATTGCAGACCTAATGTAAGAGCTAAAACTATAAAAGCCTTAGAAGAAAACATAGTAATAAATGTTTGTGACCTTGGGTTAGGCAAAGCCTCCTTAGATATGACATCAAAAACACAAGCAACAAAAGACAAAAACAGATAAATCAAACTACAGTAAAACAGAAAACTTTTGTGCTTCAAAGGATACCATCAAGAAAGTGAAAAAACAACCCACAGAATGTACACATTTTATAAGGGATTTGTAGCTAAACTATATAAAGAATTCTCACAAATAAACAGTAAAAAGACAACTCAATTTTAAAATCGGCAAAGAATCAGAATAGCCATTTCTCCAAGAGAATATACAAATGGACAATGTGTACCTGAAAAGTTGCTCAACATCATTAGTCATGAGAGAAATGCAAATCAAATCCACAATGAGATAACACTTCACACCCACTAGAATGGCTACAGGTAAAAGATAATAATGAATATTGGCAAAAATGTGAGAAGAGACTGGAATCCTCATACATCACTAGTGGTAATATAAAATGGTGCAGTCACTTTAGAAAACAGTCTGACATTTCCTCAAAAGGTTAAATACTGAGCTACCATATGACCTGGAAATTCTAATCCCTAGGGAAATGAAAACATAGATCTACATAGAAAAACTCATATACAAATATTCATAGCAGCATCATTCATAGTAGCCAAAAAACAGAAACAACTCAATTGTTTATCAGCTAATGGAATGAATAAATAAAATGTGGTGTAGGGATTTCCCTGGTGGTCCAGTGGTTAAGAATTCACCTGCCAATGTAGGGTACCATGGGTTTGATCCCTGGTCTGGAAAGCTCCCACATGCCATGGGACAACTAAGCCCATGTGCCACAACCACTGAGCCCATGCTCCACAACAAGAGAAACTACTGCAACGAGAAGCCTGTGCACTGCAACTAGAGAGCAGCCCCTGCTTGCTGAAACTAGAGAAAGCCCGAGTACAGCAACAAGGACCCAGCACAACCAAAAATAAACAAATGAATAAGTAAATATTTTTTAAAATGTGTATACACACACACACACACAATGGAATGTTATTCAGCAATAAAAAAGAAATACTGATACATACTACAATATGAATGAACCTTGAAAACGTGCTAAGTGAGCGAAACCAGACATAAAGGGTCATGTATTGTATGACTCTATGTGAGATGTCCACAAAAGGCAAAAAGAGTACACAAATAGTAGATGCGCTTGGGAGAAACGGGGAGTGACTACCAAGGTGAGTTTCTTCTTTAGGTGATGAAAATGTTCTAAAGTTGATTGTGGTGATAGTTGGACAACTCTGAGAATATATTAAAAACCAATGACTTGTACACTTAAAAAGAGTGAACCGTATGGTGTGTGTATCTCAATAAAACTGCTATTAAAAAAAAAAAGTCCCTTAGGACTACAGCACTGCAGCTCAGAACCAAACCCAGAAGGGAGGCAAGCCAAGCAACCTGAGCAGGAACATCCTGTCCACGTGGTGACACACAAAAGGCAAAGTGTGACTGGAGAAGGAAGAAAGTTATACCTCACACCCAGGACCATCAACAGCATGGGCCAAACACCCAGGCTCTGTTACTGCCTAAATTAACACAAAGCAAAAGCCACACACCTTCAGAAGAGTCTCAATGAACAGCTCAGGATGCACTCTCTTCTGCGGGCCTTCTCCCATTTCCCAATGTCCTCTATTTATATCATTAGCCATCAGGGAAATTAAATAGGCTTAAATTTTTATTGTTTTTATTCTACCTCCTCACAAGATCACTGTCAACACTATTTAGTCCAAGCTGATAAAAAAAGCCAAACAGATGCAGCTACAGCCTCAAGTCACAATGTAACTAGTTGAGAACACCTAGCAGCTAGGATGGATGGATATTAGAGGACAGGAAGGGTTACAGGGCAAAAGTAAAGATGTTTCAACAGGAAACTAGGGGAAACTCATACTCCATTCCAAAGAGAGATCAAAAAGACCCCATCAACCCTTTCGCCGCTGGTTCCAACACTTGGAGGACAGTCTGAACTGTCAGTACGCCCACAGCCACCCTCAGAAAACAACTCTGAGGAATTCCCTGGGTGGTCCAGTGATTAGGACCTAGGGCTTTCACTGATGTGAGCCGGGTTCAATCCCTGATGAGGGAACTAAGATTGTGCAGCTGCATGGCTCAACCACAAAAAGAAAACATCTCCATCTCATGGTCAAACCCATGTTATTTGGATGAATGTCCATTAGATAGTCAGTCTACCAACTTATCCTCCCACTGATTATTTAGTTGAGTTTCCTGCTCTTTTCTTCTCCCACAGCAACTGGTAGTGACCTCATACTAGTAATACTAGTGCTCTACCCTGATTTGGACACCTTCACTAAGCTAATGGAACATGTGCAGTGGACCCAGCAAGCTAAAAGTCTCACTCACCCCAACCAGGCTTCTTAATCCAGGCCTCACCCACAGTCAGCCAAAGCCCATCCTCTGTTCTGCCTGGCACACTCAGATGGGACCCTAAAGGGCCCACGTGAGAAGGCATAGAAAAGTACAAATGATTTAGCTGGTACATGTCAATCAACACCATTGTATAAGTAATATATAAGCTGTCACGCTTGGAGTTACCTTCATGCTTTGAAAAGAAATGGTACTTCTTTAAAGGAGACTTATTTCTTTATAACTAAGGATACCAGTTTTTAGCATCCTTGTCTCTGAGAGCACTGGGAATTAAAACCAGCAATTTCAGAAGAATCATTAGATACTAAAAACTGAAAATGACCTCAGAGATAAAGTGCAGATTTGGGGGCAAACTGAAACAGCAGGAAGAACCAAAGCAGCACACACATTCTGTTATGGGCCAGGTTCAACAGAAATATAATATAAGTCCAGGTATATATAAATCTGCTAAACAATTCACTAACAAACTTGAATCCTCCACTTACTGTGGAAAAGAGCCTCTACCAATATTTGTAATGTGGAGAGGGAGTATTAACTCAAGTGATGATCTTCAGAATAATTACACGATGACTAGAATAGTCTCCTGGTACACTGGGGTTCACTCATTCACTCACAAATAATTTACTGAATGTCTGATACATGACAGGCACTGTTCTAGGTCTTGGAGACAGAGCAGTCAACAAGACAGATACATTCAGCTATCTCTGACTCTAGAGCCTCAATTCAACTAAGACAAAACTCAGTAATACTGATGAATTTGTCTTCAATCAAGCAGACTCTCAGCTAATACCACTGCAGGAAAACCCTCTGTAAGGATCCTAGACAGGGTTATGAATTCAGTTTATGAATTGAAACAGTAGGGTCAAAGAGATTAAAACCATGATCCCACGGTCCTGACTCATATATCATATATGCCCAAATATAAAGCAATGATTTTCCTAAGAATTATCCTCCAGAAAAAAGAGGAAGGATATAACAAGTCCATATACTGTCCATATGCGTGTGACGTTAAGGGGCACTATTTAAACTCCTTTGCTGTGAATGGGAACCTCAATCAATGCTGTTTTTTGATGTGTATAAAGGTCACCAGACAGAACTGTTGTATCAGAAGGAAAAAAGAAGAAATATAACACCTATTTAATTGCTGACCTCAAGATTCTAAGTTTTGGATGTCACCGTAATCAAGTCATACGAAAGAGGACTTTAAAAATAAGTAAATAAATGATTATGCTATAGAGGATGCATGAGATACAGGATGAAAGAAAAGAAAAAACTATGCTAATGTTATAGATTTTTTCTGATTTAGGATGAATTTTCCAGTGACAATATACTTAAAAAAGGAAATAAAAAGATGTTCTGTGTTCTGGATAACTGTTAGACTGACTCAAAAAGTAGCTCAAATAAGGACAAAAAGAAACGGATATTAAAGATGTATGTGAAGAGTCTGAATAACATTTCCACTAAATATCCCTACTAAATATATGTGATTTTTAATATGTATAGATATGATTGAATCAATACTAAATAATATAGGCATTTGACCAATTCATCTCTTTTGTGCTTAGTCACTCAGTCATGTCCAACTCTTTGCGACCCCATGAACTATAGCCCACCGGCTCCTCTGTCCATAGGGATTCTCCAGGCAACAATACTGAAGTGGGTTGCCATGTCCTCCTCCAGGGGATCTTCCCAACCCAGGGATTGAACACAGGTCTCCCACATTGTAAGCAGATTCTTTACCATCTGAGCCACCAGGGAAGCCCATGCATACACTATTTGTCTAAAATTTTCGTCAGATCTTCTAGATGGAAAAATCAGAGGTCACTTATAATGAGTCCCCTGGTATTGATGCAATATATACCCTCACACCAGTGAGGTAGATGACATGTCTATGACTTTATAACTAAAGAGTAAAAGGAGAGACAATTTATTGAGTACCTACAGTAATATACCAGACTTTGGGATATCAGCAAGTATTTCATTTAATTTCCACTTAGTACTGTGAGATGGGCATAAAAGGACTTTCATATGGTAACAGACTAGCATGTAGCCTCAAACTCAAACCTTCTCTCTCTGGCTTAGAGTTCATGTTCTTTCCACTACAGTATTAGTAAGCTTCACTTTGGAAGAGGCTTACATTTCCCCTAGTGCTTCTGAAAGACATTTATCTTTCTACCTGAGTGTGGCCGCTTCGTTTCGTCAGCTTCACTCTAGTTTGGTCCAGGCAGGGTACATCCCCATAGCGGTTCTTCTCTAGGTTTCCTGGAGACCTGAAAGAGATGAAACAAACTGAAATAAAGACACAACTATAAGAGTTGAAAATGGATGACAACAGGAGTGGAACTGAGGGTAAGGAGGGAGATTGCTATTTGCCATTCATTACTTTTTTTCTTTGGTATTATTTGATTCTGAAAAAATCATCTGCGTATATATTGATTAAAAGCAAAAAAAAATTTACAAAGACCACCCACATAAAGTAATACTCTATATTATTTATGCATATGAATGTCTATGTAAGAGTATAAGCATAATGATCTGGAAGGAAACATACCACATTCATACTAGTGACTCCTTCTGAGGAGTGAGAATTGATGGTGACAGTTAGAAGGGATTTCAACTTTACAATTAACTCTTTCTTTTATATAAAAAGATGAAGCAAATACAACAAAATACTAAAAACTGCCAGTTATTAATTCTTGGTGGTTAAGAAATAGTTGTTAGTCACGTTATACTCTTAGGGGCATCTTCCCACACAAATAAACCCAGCTGATATTTTACAAAGTTCCAAGAACAACTCAACAGAAAAAGGAATACTCTTTCCGACCAATGGTGCTGGACCAATTAGATACCTATAGGGAAAAAATCTGAACACCAAACTAAACCTTACACAAAAAATTAATTCAAAATGGATCACAGGTTTAAATTAAATGTAAAACATAAGCTATAAAAATTTTAGGGAAAAAAGTGGAAAAATCTTTGGATTCTAAGGCGAAGCAATGTGTTCTTAGGCTTGACATCAAGAGTATGATCCATAGAGGAAAAAATGATTAAAGAACTTCATCAAAATAAACTTCTGCTTCACAAGAGAACCAGAAAAGAAAAAAAGAAAGAAAAGCTACAGACTGGAAGAAAATATTTTCAAACTATGCATCCAACAAAGAACCAGTACCTAGAACATAAAGAACTCTCAAGTATCAAGTGTTTAAAAAAAAAAGTCCAAATAGAAAATGGGCAAAAGACATTTTTACAAAGAGGATATACAGATGGCAAAAAAGTACATGAAAAAATGTTCAATAACATTAGCTAGTAGAAAAATGTAAATTAAGACCACAATTTTAATTTTAACTTAGGGGTATCATTACATACCTATCAGAACAGCCAAAAAAAAAAAAAAAAAAAAGTAACAACACTGAACACTGGGGAGGATGCAAAGAAAATGGACATTCTGGGACTTCCCTGGGAGTCCAGTGGCTAAGACCCCGTGCTCCCAGTGCAGGGGGCCCAGGTTTGGTCCCTGGGGCTGCAGCTAAGAA
Source organism: Capricornis sumatraensis (assembly GCF_032405125.1). Lineage (NCBI taxonomy): Eukaryota > Metazoa > Chordata > Mammalia > Artiodactyla > Bovidae > Capricornis > Capricornis sumatraensis. The sequence goes on along the minus strand of NC_091087.1, from coordinate 40,583,871 downwards.
TCCCATATGCCACAGTCAAGGTCAGAGACCCAGCAGAATCAGATAAAGAAATAACACATATTTCAAAAGAAGAAACAGCCCATTCACATATTGCTGGGGGGAATGCAGAAGAATATAGCCACTCTAGGAAACAGCTGGATAGTTTTTCATAAAACTAAACACTTAGTTAACATATAACCTAGCAATTCCACCCTTAGCTATTTATCCCAGAGAAACAGAAACTTATTTTTACACAAAACCTAGACATGAATGTTCACAGCAGCTTTACTCATAATCGCTAGAAACTGGAAACAACCCAGATGTCCTTCAACAAGTGGTTAATTGGTTAACAGTTTACACTGTGGTTCAATCATATCATGGGATATTATTCAGCAATAAAAAGGAACAAACTTGATACAAATAAAAACTTGGGTGAAACTCCAGAGAATTACACTGAGTAAAAAAAGGCAATCCCAAAAGTCTACATACAGTATGATTCCATCTATACAGTAACATTCTTGAAATGACAAAATTATAGTAATGGAAAATTGATTAGTAGTTTCAGGGGTTAGGGATGGGGAGGGATAGAATGGAGAGGTATGTGGTTATGGAATTCTGTATCTTGACTGTGGTTTTGCATACACAAACCTACCTGAGTGATAAAAATTGCAAAGAACTAAATACACAAACACACAAACAAAAACTGGGGAAATCTGAATAAGATTGGTGGACCTGCAATGTGGGAGACCTGGGTTCGATCCCTGGGTTGGGAAGATCTCCTGGAGAAGGGAACAGCTACCCACTCCAGTATTCTGGCCTGGAGAATTCCACGGACTATATAGTCCATGGGGTCGCAAAGAGTCAGACACGACTGAGCAACTTTCACTTAGTTACTTATCAATATCCCAGTTGTGATACTGTACAAAGCTTCTGGAAGATGTTACCATGGGATAGCTGTGGAAAGGGTATACATGATCTTTGATCTACAATTTTCTCATAATAAAAATTAAATTTTTATTTATTAAAAAAAAAATCCTTTGAAAGAACGATGTAGAGGGGAAAAAAGGTAAAGTCTCACAGTCCATGGGCATCCTGGACCGCAGTGAATACCTACTTCTTAAACTAGAATTCCAAGGAAAACAGTTTGTTCTGTGTAAGTAGTTCTACTGGAACTGAGTGTAAGACACAGGCCTGAAGATGTTGAGGATTCTGGTTTCTAGCTCCTGAAGTAGGATGTTTTCATTCATTCAATAAATAAAGAGGCAGGACTGGGAATCCTTCCATAAGATTGGGATATATTCTCTGATTATAACATGATAGCTGACTTGGATGATGCAAAGAGGATAATCCAAACATACTTTTTTAATGTGATGAAGGGGAACCATGGTAGAAATGACACCTTAAGGACCCCTCAGCAGGAGCAGCAGAGCAAGGTCAGGGATTCCCAGAACAAGGGTGCACCCTCTGCTCTGGCTGGGAAAAGGACTGGACACATATAGGGGTCTAGAACTGGTGGGGAAGAACACTCTCCCCACGTGATACATGCTCTGCTTTCTCGCTCTTTTTTTTCCTTATTTTTCTTTGGATTCTTGTTTTACTGATTTTTTTTTCTTAATTGCTTCTCCCCTCTTACCCTCCTTATCTGTTTCCTAACTTGTTATTATTCTCTTTCTTTTTCCTTCTCTTTCTTTCCTCACTCTTTGCATACCTTTTTTACAGTACACTGACTAAGCTGGAGAGGAATTACAAGGGGAGAGAGGTACTCACAGATTCCTAAAACATTTAAGCTATAAAATAATCAGTGGATATCAGCGAGTCTAACATAAAATATTACAAACAGGAAAACTGAGGTATAAAGTAGGGAAATAACTTGGGTAAGTCACAGAGGATATTTTTGGCTAAGCTGGTACTTGAGCCTGAGACCCACTGAAGACAGCTTCCTTAATTTTCAACAAACAGATCTCAAAACTTGGAGGAAAAGAAGTTTTTGCTGCAGTCAATGAAAACATGTTAAGATAAATGACAGCAGCAGTAAGTGAAATGATCAGTGCTCTACTGCCAACAATAGTTATCAAGTAGTTATAAACCAGTTATAGAATTTAGGTAGAAGGAAAATCACACAGGCTAAATTCCTAAGAGGCAACTCTTCTCTCTTACTGACTGTGGGTTATTTAAAATGGACCAGTACGCCTCCTCAGAAAGTAATGTAACACTATAAACGCTCCAGGCAGAAGCTGCCCAAAAGCAAGGACCAGAGATCACACTTAGAACAAGAATCAACAGCCTACCTTTTGGGCCTCTACTTTTTTTTTTTCCCCTAAAAGCACTTGCATATCAGGAACACATCAAAAAAATGCATCCTTTAGTACACAGTTTCTCTATTGTTACCAAAGACCTTCAGAAACTTCACAGCATATGCTATTGGCAACAAGCGCCAACTGGTGCCTCTTTCTGGATGAAAGAAACCATGATCTAAGTGAAAGTGGTGCTCCTTAACCTAAGGAAGAGCCTCTCTTAAGGATGTAAGGTGTGGAAGGTGTACCAACACGTGTCACAAGCATCTTGGAAAGTGATCACTGGCCCAAACCTTCCCTACTTACATGGAACAGTGGAAAGTACCAACTGGGTTCTCACGACGGATGTCTTCATACTCCTCGTATATCCCCCGCTTCTGCCTGGTGCTAACATAGTCCATCAACTCCTGGATGGTCATGGCTTGGGGGTCTGGGACATGCACTGAGTCCCAGTCTAAGGCTGGAGGGAGGGAGAACAGGATGATCTCATCGAAGGGATCTGGGTGGCCATTCATCTGGGATAGAAACTGGAAATTCCAAGTGGCGAGGTCAATTTTGACATATCCACCCAGGTTTTCCGGGAGGCACTCTCTGGGCAGGTGCTGGGTGACTTCAGACGTCTTCAATATCTGAATCTAGAAAGTAAGAGAGAACTACGTGAGTCTGTGGGAAGGGAGGGGCATACAGACAGTGAACGTAAAGAACCAAAGTACTTCAGAGAATGAGATGAGATTGGCTTGAAACACGTGGTATACTTAGAAAAGACGTAAATGAAATTTCATCTGTTTAACACTGAAATCCTAGGAATTTCCCAGGAAAGGTTTGATTTTCCACAATGTATAGCAAACTCATTCCTGGAATTAGGGGCCCGGTCATAAACATAAAGGTAGGTATAGAGAACCAAGGCTTTATACTATATACAAGGCTTTCCAGTTCCATCTCACATGGGTCCTGGCCTTTTTGACTACTAAGAATGCATAGAAAGTGGTTGTTTTGTCAACCCCATACTAAGGTAACCAATTCTAAGTCTGTTAGCTTGTCCTTTACTCATAGCTTGGTATGGATGTTCTCAAAAATAGATTTCTAAATGAAAGCAAGACAAAACCAGCCACCCAGAGGCAGGGAAGCCCAGGAAAAATGCTAGAGAAGTAACTATAATACTCAATTCCTCTTTTTGCTGCCATAGTGGACACAGCCATATTGGACCAAATTAGCCTCGCTGGTTCCTTTTGAAATCTGTGTGGAATGGGATGTTTGCCTTGCTTGCTGCTGCTTCTTCCTGGAATGCCGTCTTTTTCTCTATGGCCTCTTCAAGGACCAGCTATGGCTCAACTCTTTTGCGAAGCCTTCCCTGACTGTCTGAGGCAATATTCTCCTCTGTGTTCCCGTTGAGCCACAGTCCTCTGAACATGTCTTGTCCCCTTTCACAACCATGAGCTCCACAGGAGTAAGGGCTATGGCACTCAAGTTTTAATTCCCAAGGCTCAGAACCTGGACTGTAAAGGTGCTCAATATATTTTGAGCTTGTACATGCATGTATATACACTTGTATAAAATGCAAGTGTTAAGAACTCACCCAAGGAGTCCTCTCAAAGAGTCACCTGGGAGAGTACCTCTCCTACTCTGGGGTCACTAAGTCCCTAACCTTCTACAAAACGAAATGTCTTTAGTTTTTTCCTTCCAACCCAAGTTGCCTCAGCAACAAAGATCTGTATTATTAGTATTCATATAATCTCATATTAAAAAAATCCTCTGATAATATTTTACATTATTATCTTATTCTAGTATATCAATGTTTCCTATACCCTTTCTCTTAAGGGTGAGAAATGAATGAGTGAATGACTAAAACCATAATCTTTGTGTCATGGAATATTCGGGGAATGATAATAGAATTAAGATGATGTTAGACAACACTTTTGAAGTTAGGAAGCAACAAGCTGTTTTAAGAGAAAATGCCAGGAGTAAAAAAGTGTCTGAGATTCTCCTTTACCACCTTGGTGGTCAAAGGGACTGAGTGATATTTCCAGTTGAACAAAATCAAATACCAGCTCAACTGAGGTAATTATATTAGAAGCTGTACAAATCTAAATTTGGGAAGTGGTAGCTATCTCTAAGTTACTCATGGGACACATTTCTTCGATATTAGCTGCATGCAAGGTACTATACAGAGGGGAAGTGCCCAAATTATTTCCAGGTTCAAACTTCAAGGAACTTGTAGTACAGTCAAAAAGGAAGCTTGTACTGAGCTGAGTAAAGAATAAAGCAGAAAATGTAAGTGAACACACTAACAGAAGCAGGAAGAGAGACAAGTCAGGAAGGCTTTTGAAGGCAGAGAATTAATTGGCAAGTTTCAACAGCAGAGATGGAACTGTACCTATCCCACCTCCAAATAATAAAGTTAGCTTGCCTTACCCTCTCCCGAACTTTATCCTTCAGAAGGAGGCTGATAATGGAATAGGGCACTCGGAACCATATGGGTGCTCCCACAATCAGCACTTTCTTCAAACGAGCTGGAAAAGCTCCCTGTGGAGAACACATGTGTGTGTTAGTCACTCAGTCGTGTCTGACTCTGTGACCCTATGGACTGCAGCCTGCCAGGCTCCTCTGTCCATAGAATTCTCTCAGCAAAAATACTGGAGTGGGTTGCCATTCCCTTCTCCAGGGAATCTTCCTGACCCACGGATCACACCCGGGTCTCCTGAACTGCAGGCAGATTCTTTACCATCTGAGCCACCAGGGAAGCCCTGTGGAGAACACATACAAGGATTTAAATACACCAATCAGGGCACTTCAACAGTGCCTAGTGGGAGCTTTGATTGTTTAAATCCAAAGTTTAGGTTTTCTGCTCTTCTCACCATTCTTACCCAGCAGGGGGAGTCTACAGCCTAATTCAGATTTCACTTAGTGGCTAGAGAAAAAGTAGTTAAAAAGAAAGAAATGAAAGCAACCTAAAAGTCCATCACCAGAGAAATGGATAAAGATGTGGTACATGTATACAATGGAATACTACTCGGCCATTAAAAAGAACAAAATAACGCCATTTGCAGCAACATGGATGGACCAAGAGATTCTCATACTGAGTGAAGTCAGACACAAAGGCAAATATATCACTTATATGTGGAATCTTAAAAAGAAAAAAAGGGTACAAATGAACTTATTCACAAAACAGAAGTAGAGCCATGGATATAGAAAACAAACTTACTGTTACTAGGGGATAAGGGTGGGAGAGGGATAAATTGGGAGATTGGGATTGACATAAACACAATACTATATATAAAACATGTAACTGATTCACTTTGCTGTACACCTGAAACTAATACAGCATTATAAATCAACTACAGTTCAATAAAGCTTAAAAAAAGAAATTAAAAGCTTATTTACCGTTCAAAGTAATCATATTATGGAGACATAGACAGGGGCAAAAGTTCAGCCTGGGACACCTAAGGATTATAGGTGAGTATGCTGGAATCCACACATTGAAATGCATGGGCTTTGAGTTATTGGATCTGGATCCACTTAACGCCAGAGAACGACTTCAGAACTTTTGGTTACGTTAGTAAGTAAGATATACCCTAAAGATTCTCAAGTCTCCCTGCAGATCTGAAAGAGGAATCTCAAAGGAAACAGATGAGTATCTCCTTACCTTTTTTTTTCTATGATTATATTCCCTTGATCAAGTGAGTTCTCTATGATTTTTACTGTCAGTACAACACCACATTTTCAAAAAAACTCTTATTTGTGAAACAAATAAAATAAAAAAGTAGTAATATTATGTTCTTGTCCATATAAGCTTTATAGATCAAAACTACTCTGACTTTTCTTGTCAGCATACATGTATGCATCCTTACATTCTAATTATTAAAACTTTAAGGAACAATTAGATCACAAATAAAATGAACATGAAACATTTCTCATAATCTTTCCTTTATATTGATATCTGTGTGTTTATAATCATTTTCTACTCATCTCTTCATCTATTTATATATTCATTCATTCAGTCAATCAATATGATCGCCTGGGCATGAGGACAAATTAGGTCTAAAAGAAAGGAGACACCCTGATCTGCACAAGGCATAAGAATTAAAAATTATTTCCTTTTAAGCCACAGCTCTTTGTTTCATTTATAGTTTCTCAACACTCCAGTCCTGCTCATAGGCAGGGATAATGAGTAATACTGTCCTTCTACTGGGAAGAAATTATTCCCAGCTATATAATAGTATTTTAAAGTACTGTAATACCATTTTAAAATATGAAAGATAAATATGAGAAAATCAGCCACCCTATAAATAATAATCAACATAAAAGTATAATGGTAAAAAGCCTCTGGTTTATAATAGTATTTGTACACAAAAGCACCATCTCTCTCCCTGCATGATAATGGTCTTACAAAAGAGATGATTTATCCCTGGAGTTTACTATGTTTATACATATATATATGTACATTTTTTAGCCTAAGAATATACGTCAAAAGAAACATGTAAGACACATAGTTTTTAAATTTTATTGAAAGACATAACAAAAGACTTTTAAAAATCCATAAAACAAAGCATTCCTGGACAGGTAAAGATGAGGCTATAAAGTCAATTCTCCTTAAATTAATTCATTATATCCAAATTAAATCCCAAAGTGTCTTATCTACCAGAACTTGACTGAATGACTCTAATGTTCATCTAATCAAAAGATCATGATTTTTTAAAAGCATTTTCTCAACAGATTTATAATTTTGAAAAAGTGATTACCTCTGTGGAATGGCACTGGGCTGTATGAAGGAGGGGTTGGAGACTTTTCCTTGAATTAGTTTTTTTGTTTTTATAATTAAAAAAAAGGTATAAAGTTTGTTTTTAGAATGCATGTTATATACCAGTAAAAATTTAAATAAAAGCACACAAAAGTGCATGTAAAAGAATAAAAATGTAAAAACAGTCAAAACAATTTTTAGAAATAAAAGAATACAGGGAAGCTTATCCTATAAAATGTTAAACTTCATTATAAGGCTACAATAAATTTAAAAAGTGAGTATGTTGGTCTGGATGCCTAGATCAATAGAACAAGGAGTCCAGAAATAGACACACTTACCATATGGAAATTTAGTATAAGATAAAGGTGTTACCCAAAGTAAGCAGGGAAAAAACTGTATTAGTTAACAAATATCACCAAGACAGCTATTTAAAAAACAAATTATTTTGTCCATAATATTATATACTATGCATATTATTAAATGTAAAATATGTAATACAGTATATTAAAACTATAATGAAAAATTAAGAAAACATAGTACTATGACAAGACATCGTCATGTTGAGTAAATTATAAACTGCAAAAATGCTGGTAACACATACTTAATAATGTTCCTAATATTAATAACAAATTTTGCAAATCAATGAGACAAACACTTCAACAGAAAAATGGGTAGAATATATAAGCAGAAAAAATTTTTTAAAGAAATACTGATGTTAAACGTGAAAATAAGTTAAAGTTCATCAGTAATAAATAAACACCAAATAAAGACATGAATATGATTAAAATCCAAATAATAAATGATGATGAGAATCTAGCAAACAAGGATGTTGATGGGAGTATAAATCTGAACTAAGGTTTTAGAGGACTATTTGGCAATATTTATCAAATTTTAAATGTACCTACATTTTGACCATAAATATCTGCTTACCTAAATTTATCCTGAGGAAATAATTGACCGAATATACAAAAATAAATGTAAAACAATGTTCACTGAAGCCTTTATAACAACACAAAAAAAATAGAATAAACTTCATTTTTTCTGCTTGGTATATCAACAACAGGAACATTTTTTGTAAGGGACTTCTCTGGTGTTCCCAGTGGTTAAGAATCTGCCTGACAATGCAAGCGGTGCTGCTAGGTCACTTCAGTACTGTCTGACTCCTTGCGACCCCATGGACTATAGTCCACCAGGCTCCTCTGTCTATGAGATTCTCCAGGCAAGAATACTGGAGTGGGTTGCCATGCCCTCATCCAGGGGATCTTTCCAACCCAGGGATCAAACTGATGTCTCATTATGTCTCCTGCATTAGCAACCAGGTTCTTTCCCACTAGCACCACCTGGGAAGCCAGCCACTGAAGGGGGACATGGGTTCAATCCCTGGTCCGGGAAGATCCCACATTCTGGGGAGCAGTTAAGCCTAGGTGTCACAACTAGTGAGCCTGTGTGCCGCAAATACTGAAGCCCCCCAGGCCCTAGAGCCTGTGCTCTGCAACAAGAGAAGTCACAGCAGTGAGAAGCCCACACACCACAACAAAGAGTAGCCCCCACTTGCTGCAACTAGAGAAAGCCCATGCAGCAATGAAGACCCAGCACAGAAAAAAACAAAAACTGTGCAGCCACTAAAAAACGTGAGGGGAAAAAAGGAGCTAAGAGCTATATGTACTGACATATAAAGATGACAAAGATACACTGCTTGCTAAGTAAAAAAATGACAAATTACAGCTGCTGAATATAATATGCCATACTTGTAAAGAAAAATAATTATCCTCATCCCATATGTATGCATACCTATATACACATGTACACATTTTAAAAGCTTGGAGCTTGGACATACATACCCTAAGTTCTTTATACTGATAATTTTCAAGGGGTGGAATTATAAGTAATAGCTTTGTACTTATTGGGGAAGGAAATGGCACCCCACTCCAATACTCTTGCCTGGAGAATCCCATAGACGGAGGAGCCTGGTAGGCTACAGTCCATGGGGTCGCTGGGAGTTAGACACGACTGAGTGACTTCACTTTCGTGCATTGGAGAAGGAAATGGCAACCCACTCCAGTGTTCCTGCCTGGAGAATCCCAGGGATGGGGGTGCCTGTCTATGGGGTCGCACAGAATCGGAGACGACTGAAGCAACTTAGCAGCAGCAGTAGCAGCTATACTTACTAGTTGTATTACCTTCAGCAAGTTCTTGTATTTTCTAGGCCTAAGTTTCTAGATCTATAAAATGGGTACAATAATAGTAATAGCCATCACAACTCACGGGAATGATATCAGGATTAATTGAGGATTAATGATATCAGGATTAATTAATTTAAAGCATGAAGTTAGAACTGTATTCAAAACATTCAGTAAGTGTTAACAAATATTACTTTATAAGTGTCAGCATTAATAAATTTTCTGAAAATTAATGTACTTTTAGTCATGTATTTCTCTTTTTTTTAAACTCACTCATTTATTTATTTTTATTTTCAGCTGCACTTGATCTTCTCTGCTGCAGCATGTGGGCTTTCTCTAGTTGCAGCAAGTAGGGGCTACTCTCTAGTTGTGGTGCGCAGGTTCTAGAGCCCTGACTCAGTACTCGCGGTGCACGGGCTAAGTTTCCCCACAGCATGTGGAATCCTCCTGAACCAGGGATCGAACCTGTGTCCCCTGCATTGGCTGGCAGACTCTTAACCACTGGACCACCAGGGAAGTCCCAGTCATGTATTTCATAATCAGGAAAATAAACATTTATTCATTCTTTGGGCTAGACAAATTCCACATTGTCTAGTAAAAGTAAATTTCACACTGCATGGTTTAAATGGTTCATCTAAAACAATAGTTAAGAATCCATATAATGGCAACTAAAATAGGTTATGACATTTTAAAATTTAAAACGGATTACTCCTAAGAAAGTTACCAAGATGGGGAAAATTTATTCAGAGCAACTTAGGAAGTCAAAGATTATGTATACTTTTATTCTAGTGTCATATTTTCATCCAAATCCTCACCACAGTAACTATTGGAAATTAATTCACACTGAATAGAAATCTAAAGTGTGAGACCGTGCATTGAAGATAAACTTCTATTTATAACTTTCATAAGAATGAGGATGGTAGGGGACTGAATTTAAAATTTTATCTATTCCCAATGATGGAGCAACAAGTCACTAAAGAGAACATATAGATATATAGACTTTAAGGCAACCAAACTTTTATTTCATTCTGTTTGAATTTATATAACAAAACATCTACAGTATTTTCACTATTTTGCAGCAAATAAAGGAGGACATACAAACAGCAAAAGAACATTTGAAGAAAAAGATATCATGTTTTTAAGGAGTTCAAACAACAAAAAAAGGATACTATTATTTTAAAATTCTATATTCAAAAAAGGAGAACAATTATAGAATGCAGTACTGTGATAGTTAACGGAAACAGATACTCTTATTTGTTGGTGACAATGTATATTTCTTTTCCACTTTTATCGAGGGTAACCTAGTGATGTATAAGAGAGACACAAGAATATTCATAATCTTTAGCCAAATAATCCAACTCTCAGAAATATCTTCTTAAAATAATTTAAGAGAAAGAGCAAAAATAACCATAATTGTATTATTTAAACCTGAAAACAATCTGAATAATAAAGAAAGATGGTTAGATAGTTAAACTGTCTATGATATATTAACTTACCAAGTTATTGTGACTCTGTTAAAACTGATAAGTAAAAGGCCTATGTTGTGGAAAGGAGAGGCTATTTAGTATGCAAAACTGGAAAGAAAAAAAATAGCTATCCATATGGAAAAAAAGTCAGATTCCTACATCTTATACCATACTCGAAAATCAACTCCAGATGGATTAAGGTCTTAAATGACAAAAACAAAATTTTTAACTTTTAAAAGAAAATAGCTTCTCAAAAAATTAAATGTAGAATCACCATATGATCTAACAATTCCACGTGTAGGCATACACACCGAAGAATTGAAAGCAAGGACTCAAACAGATGCTGTAACACCCATGTCCATAGCAGCATCATTCACAATAGCCAAAACGTGGAAACAACCCAACTGTCCTTCGACAGATGAATGGATTAACAACACAAGGTATATACATGATAGAATATTATCCAGCCTTAAGAGAGAATGAAATTCTGATACATGCTACAATACGGATGAATCTTAAAAATATTAAGCTGAGTGAAATAAAACAAGACACAAAGGGCAAATATTGCATGATTCCATTTACATGAGGATCTAGAATAGGCAAATTCACAGAGACAGAAAGTAGAAGAGAGGTTTCCGGGGGTTGTGGGGTAGAGAGGGGATATACTGTTTAATGAGCACTGAGTTTCTGTGTGGGATAATGAACAGTTTTGAAAATGGATAGTGGTAATGGGCTACATTGTGAATGTACTTAATGCTACTGAACTGTACACTTAAAATTGTTAACAACAGTAACCACAAGATTGTGTATAAGTGTATATTTTATCACAACAAAAAATAATTAAAAAATTAATACACGGTGGAATCAGTGGTAGAGCAGTAAAAAATAAATATTTAATATTATTTTTCTGACTTTGGAATAGGGAAGGACTTATGATGCAAAATGTATTAAGCAGAAATTAAACACAGACACATCTAACCATATTAAAATGAAGAACTTTTGTTAGTCAAAAGGACTCTACAAAAAGTGAAAAAGCAAGCTATAAACTGAATATATGTGTATATGTGTATGTATGTATATAGATGTGGATGTATGTATATACATACAAGTATGTGTGTGTGTCAGTTGCTCAGTTGTGTCTGACTCTTTGCGACAGCCCACCAGGTGCCTCTATCCATGAGATTCTCCAGGCAAGAATACTGGAGTGGGTTGCCATGCCCTCATCCAGGGGATGTTTCCGACCCAGGGATTAAACCCAGGTATCCTGCATTGCAGGCAGATTCTTTACCCTCTGAGCTACCAGGGAAGCCTGACATACACACAAAGAGATTAGTAGTACTAATACATAAACAACTACATAAATGGACTATAGGAAAATGGGTAAAAGTCATAAATAGGCATTGTGCAGAAGAAAACATAAATGGCCAATAAATATATGAAGAGATACTCAATCTCACTAATAAAAGAGATTTTGAGTTATATCACAAGATACCATTTTATACCTGTTGATTGGGAAAAATTAAGAAGTATGACATTATCATGTATTGGAGAGTATGTGGAAAATTTACACATGGCAGGCAGGCACAACCATTTTGGAAAGCAATTAAACACTATCTTAAAACACTGAATCGTCCCAGGCCTTATGACCCAGTAACTCTACTCCTAGATGTATACTCTAGAACATTTTCAGTGGGGGTGGTATCACCCCCAGAGGGTGAAATTAGTTCTGAGAAGACTGGGAATGGGAAAAATGGTCCAAACATACATGCTCTCTTTGCACATAAAGCACAGATATACATTCTGCCTTAGAGATATTCTTACACACACACACCAGAAGATATGTATAAGAATGTTCACAGCAGCACTGTTCATAATATTAATAGCAAAAATCAGAAAACCACCCAAGGAGTCATCAATAGAAGTGGATAAACAAAATGGTATATTCACCAATGGATGAGGAATTAAAAGGCATGAATCCTTCAACCATCAATTAGAAAGGAATGAATATCAGCTACAAACCACACTAGCAATTTTAACAACACAGTGATGAGTGTAAAAATACAAGTCCCAGTGAACAACATGCAGTATAATATTCTCTTCACATAATTTCTGCTGGAAAGCTGTAGTAGTAAATGACCACTTCTAAACATCCAGTTCCACAGCACTCCCAAGTGAGACACCAGAACAAAGACTACACAGACTTCTGGGTGAATGTTTTTCCCGCTGCAGGTTGTCATGCAGCGGGTCCTGAAATCAATTTAGTGAGTCATGACTAACACTTTAAAAAAATGATATAGAATAGAATACTCAAAATGACTATACAGAGTAAAGTTTGTTTTATGAAACATTTTAAATTTTGTTTTATAAATATGTACACAAAGATCTATACACCTATATCCTTAGATTCTGAAATCTACACATCTCTGAAATCACTGGTTTCTATTGTTAGTTTGGTGCAAAAATCCATGCAACAGCAAACTCTGACCTGAAATTTCATAGGTTATTTATAACCTTTGTTCTTCTCCACTCATTATGAATAACACATTTCACTGCAGAAATACTTGATACTAGAGTGACATACATACCACATTATCTTTTAAAATTCAAAATATTAAATAACACCTCTGGACCTAAGAGTTTGAGATAAGAGAATAAGAAACTATCTCTGTATATAACTTTATATGTATGTGTAGAGTTAGTGTACATATACTTTTGTGAACTAAATTGCAATGGAAAACATGGCTCTGACTAGACTAAGACAAAAAGTCTGAAAATCACTGGCTAGGTTACATTTTTCACAGACAATGACCATCCCTAGCCTTCATTAATTTTTATTCTATAAAACTCCGAGAAAGAGACATCCCACCTTTACAACTCATTGTCCCTGTGCATTTTAATTCCTCCCACTTTACTTTTAAGACTGTTTCTTATTCTGAGGAAGCAGATATTGGTCACCATTCATAGGTGACCTTGACATTGAACATAATTCTGAAGTTTACATCATTCCTAAATCTCACAAAGAATAGAAAAAAGTAACCACTAAAGGAGGGTTGAAAGGGTCCTCTCACAGCCCTTCCTTACCTTTAGCAAGTTTAGGACTTTCTTGCCAAGATCCAGCTCAAAGTTGGTATAATTAGAACCGCACATGTCATAGATAAACACCAGTCCATTCCTCTGAGTTTCAAAGCTGTAAACCAATCATTGAACAAAAATATTTATAAGTAATAAGATGGATGAGGCAGATTGAAAACCTGGCTCAAAAACAAAGAACACAGAGAGTGTGGGACACATATGGGACCGAAATAACTGCCTTCCCTGAACACTGGCCTTACAAAGAATTTATAATAAGAAATACATATTTGGACTTTGACCCTGTTTCCTGGCAGAATTCCTAAAACTTGGAATTTCCTAGGAAAGCAAGGAAGGTATCCATTGCCATATTAATGAGGTGACCCTTGGAATGCTCTTAGGACACCTAAGGATGGGGGCTGTTTGCCAGAGGAACCAACCACGTGATTAGAAAGGGCTGGAACTTCTAGCCCCACCCTCCCATACCCAGGAAGAGGACTAGCGCTGGAGACTGAGCTCAGTCCCCAATGGCCAGTGATTTAATCAATCATGCCTTGCAATGAATGAAGCCTCCATAAAATGCCAAAAGGATATGATTTTGGAGAATTTCCAGGTTGATGAACACATGAACACATGCAGGTGAACACATGTAGCCCTCTCAGAGAGGGCACAGAAGCTCCATGCCCTTTTCCCACACCTTCCCCTCTATGCATCTCTTCCATCTAGGGGCTTCCCTGGTGGCTCAGATAGTAAAGCGTCTGCCTGCAATGCAGGAGACCTGGGTTCGATCCCTGGGTTGGGAAGATCCCCTGGAGAAGGAAATGGCAACCCACTCCAGTACTCTTGCCTGGAGAATTCCATGGACAGAGGAGCCTGGTAGGCTATAGCCCATGGGGTCGCAAAGAGTCAGACATAACTGAGCAACTTCCTCTCAGAGAGGGCATGGAAGCTCCATGCCCCTTTCCCCATATCTTTCCCTCTATGCATCTTTCCCATTTGGCTTTTCCTAAGTTATACCTTCTTATAAGAAATTGGTAACATATTAAGTACAATGTTTGAGTTCTATAAACTGCTCCAACAAATTAATCAAACCCAAAGAGGGGGCACTGGACCCTTTGATCTATGATTAGAAGCAGAGATGACAACCTGGACTTGCCACTGGTGTCTGAAGGGATGGTCTTTTAGGACTGAACCCTTAACTTGTGTAATCTGAGGCCCTCTCCAGGTATATAGTGTCAGAGTCGAGCTGAACTGCCAAATGCCCAGTTCATGGGGGAGAACTGCTTGATACTATGGAGGAAAAACCCCACATGTTCGAAATTGAATTATACTTATTGATACATATTTATCCAGATTCATCAAGTGCCAAACTCATAGTCTGAGAATGTTCCAGAGCATCTAGGTTATCAAAATTTGAACTGTTTTCTCCTTTATCTCTGAATCTGACTATCCAAATTCTATATCATACTATGTTTAACTAATAAAGTTGCCTCTTCCATGAAGGTCTCCCTGATAATTGTCACCAAATGTACTACCATTGTTCATACCCCTCGAAGCCCCACAAATCTTTCTGTGGATTTCTCTAGTGTCTCTTAAAGTACTCCAATTTTGTGTAGCAATCTCATTCTCTCCTAGAGGGCAAAAACATGTTTTGTTCACCTCATTACCCTCCACAGTCCACAGCACAGTCCTTGCAAATATCATGAATGATCACAGAATTGTAATTCAGTGGGCTCGAAGCTCATCACTAAGAAAACACTGTGGGCCTATGAAAAACTGTAAAACAAAATTCTAAACTCAATGATGATGTATTTCTCTCTTATGACTTTAATGAAGGAAGAGAAAAACCTACTAATGGTCTTTGGGAGGCATCTTAAAAAATACATAAAGAGCTGGTGGGCCTATTCCCAGATTGAAGTTAGGAACAAAAACTATCACTTGGTCCAATCTCCTTAATTCCTAAAGCTGCACTCTTCCAAGCCCGATCTTTACCTGCTTCTGATCTGCACACCTAAATGTCTGTTAGAAATAAATTATTTGATTGGACTATTCACAGATGATAACAGTTTTCACATGTATTTATGTTCAAGAAAACTTTTTGACACAAAACAAATTCCTGAAATCAGGAATCTCAATGTTATTTTGTATCCTTATTTTTTGTTTCTGGCATTACCTCCTGGAAACCTCCATAACTTCATCCTTTCAACAGAAAAAGAGGCAGAAGCACCTATCCATGAAGCAGCACTTCAAAAATCTCTGAAGTAGAGCCAAGTTCTATACAGACTTAATCTCAGATGGCCCCTCACATGTTACAGTGAGAGCTATATCTTGTCTCCTTTTTTCACAACCCCGGAGAGACTAATTTACCAAGATCAAAGATGCTGTTAAATGAGTGGCCCAGCACTGAGAAGACCACCCACATCTAGAGATGTCGCTTCTCTCCACAGGCTCAACAAGGGCCATATTAGAAGAATTACAGGTTTTCCCCTCACAGCTCCAGCTCGTGGCAGGGGATTGAAACAAAGAGAAATCAGCACCAGAGGAAACAGAATTTAATAAAAAAGTTATAGTGCATAATGATGCAGATTCTATATTCCTAGACCTGAAACTGCTCATCCTTTGAAGGCATACAAAATACAAATGCAATAGCATTTTCACTTCCCTGGGTACAGAATATCAGGTTTATCATTCAACAACAACACTGATTCCCTACTAAGAATAACTGCTTCCCTACCCGATTGAGACTGATTTCTGAACTAGGATAAAACTGGGAACACCAAGAAGACTACCGCTGCCCCTGACATTTGCTTCAAAATAATCAAAGGTAAAAGGGTGGGTGCTGCTGCTGCTGCTGCTGCTGCTGCTGCTGCTGCTAAGTTGCTTCGGTCATGTCTGACTCTGTGTGACCCCATAGACAGCAGCCCACCAGGCTCCCCCATCCCTGGGATTCTCCAGGCAAGAACACTGGAGTGGGTTGCTATTTCCTTCTCCAGTGCATGAAAGTGAGAAGTGAAAGTGAAGTCACTCAGTCGTGTCCGACTCTTAGCAACCCCATGGACTGCAGCCTGCCAGGCTCCTCCGCCCATGGGATTTTCCAGGCAAGAGTACTAGAATGGGTTGCCATTGCCTTCTCCAAAAGGGTGGCTGAGGGGCTATCAACAAAACTAGACTGGTTTCAGATCATGTGAAAGTTGATGATACGATGTCCTCTCCACCATGGGGATTTGGGAATTTTCCATCATATAATGTTGAAAAGAAGGTTCCCTGCCCTCCTAGAGCTTACCATCCAGTGGCAAGTAAAAAGAAAAAAAAAACATAAGATAAATGACATCATAAAGCTGCTGCTGCTGCTAAGTCACTTCAGTCATGTCCGACTCTCTGTGACCCCATAGACGGCAGCCCACCAGGCTCCTCCATCCCTGGGATTCTCCCGGCAAGAACACTGCAGTGGGTTGCCATTTCCTTCTCCAATGCATGAAAGTGAAAAGTGAGAGTGAAGTCGCTCAGTTGTGTCCAACCCTCAGCGACCCCATGGACTGCAGCCTTCCAGGCTCCTCCATCCACGGGATTTTCCAGGCAAGAGTACTGGAGTGGGGTGCCATTGCTATGTATAATTAAATACAAAATGTTTGGTATTAGTAATAACTGCTATTAAAGTCAGAGTATAAAGAATTTTATGACTAGTTGGAGGGGTGAGGGAGCCAGGCACAGAAATTGGCCCTTCAGGGAAGGGCAAGATTTAGTGAAGAGAAAGGGTTTCCTCCTCTTCCATTCTGGTTCAAGGTAACAAAGGAAAACAAAAATTTCTACTCACTGGTAGAATATTTCATTTAGGGGGAAAAAAAGGGCTCACATTGATTTAGCTTACATGCACCCTCTGAAAAATGAGGAGTCACTGAGGATTTTTAAGAAAGTGTTGGAGATCATGAGCACAAAGTTTTAATTGCGTTTACCTGTGTGGTATTCCTATGGGATTCAACACTCTCACTGGAAAAAGTAAGCTTTGGTCACTGTCATGCCTGTATGAAAGCTCTGACTCTAAGCTGCTCAAAGAGGGAGCCAATGCTAAATTTCCTGGTAAAAGAGCCTTCCACTCAACCCCCTGAGGTAAAGAAACATTTCAAAGGGAATTATATTCCAGAAATTATGTCTGAAGAACAATCATAAGAAAAAAGAACTGAGAAATCCTTTCTCCTTAGTAACTTCTCGTTTTTAGAATAATGCTGTGGGTGTGGTTTGGATATATCTCCTGCTGAACACCACCAGCAGAAGCTAAGTACATGAAAGTATCAATAACAAGGCAGGAGCTAAGTGAACTAGACACAGAGCCCCACCTCAGAAAATCCTTCAGCTATCCCATCCTCTAAACACAGAAGTATGACTAAAGTGCACAGCTGCCTCTCACTATCTCCAGTCTCAGCCCTCGATATATCACTTCTAACCCAGAGGACCAGTCAATGACACTGGGAGCAATAACACACTGTAAATGGCGAGCTCGAGGGAAAAAAGGATGTAAAAGAGAAAGATAACACAGTAGGAGTACAGATAGTTCTGACCAAGAATGAAGAAACCAGGGTCTTAGACTTCGTCCAATCAATATGTGATGACTGTAAAAAAGCCACAAAACTTCCTGGGGCCTAAGTTTCTTTGTCCATAGAACAGTAATAATACTATTTACCTAAGAGCAGGAATGGAGACATCACCCAAGTTGGTTCTTTTGGCTTATAGAGGAGCCTAGTGGAGCCACAGTCCATGGGATTGCAAAGAATCAGACACAACTGAGCAACTGAACACAGAGCACACTTATTTATAAAGATGATTCTGCTTAACTTATGCTCTTGGACTCCTCTCTCCTGAATGCTGATTCTCAAAATCCTCAGCATTATTCCACTTTTACAGATAACGAAACTGAGGCTCCAGAGGGTTTTGAAAATCAATACCAGGGGAGAATGGTCAGATAGAATGAGCACGGGTCATCTTACCTTCACACTCTTTCAATAAGTAATTCTCAGTACACTAAGAATGGCTGGTTAATTAGCTTTCTTAGCCTCTGTTACCCTGAAATAGAGCCAAGCAGGTAAGGATGCAGAATACCCATCATCTTGATAGTGCCTGGAAACACGCCAAGCCCTTAAGGACATGGAGTGTTTTCTATTCATAGCACAGCCCAAGGCACATCCTAGGAGCACGGTAAACGCACTGCTGAGTTTAATCAAATCAAACACTGGCACTTTCCCATCTGTATGTAGAACACCCCAAAAGATAATGTCCAAACTCACCTATCCACAGCTCTGTCCAGCAAGTAAAACAGAGCCTGAAGTACCACATGTTGGACTGACTTGTGGGGATGATGTAATCTGGCAGTGAAGAGGGCGATAGAGGCTCCTGTTGGGTCCCGAACATTCTAGAGCAAACAAAACAAGAAATATTTAGATATCAAGTAGAAAAATCACAGAAATCACTAAGGCTTCTTATAGCTTGGACAAAGGTTTGCCATAAAGAGCACAGATGCTGACAATACTTCTCTGACTTGCATCAATTGCTCCAGAAAAGGAAAAAAGCTTTTTAATCATCCCATGTCTGACTCTCAGCACTCCCAGGATCATATTCCTATGGTAGGAAAAAACCACATTCTCATAACTCTTCAAGTACAGAGAAATTAAATTAAACAATGGTCTATATTGGCTGCCTAGCTGATTTCCCAGAGAGGATAGCGAAGAAAAAGCAACAGGAGAAAACCATAGAATACGACCATGGTTTCCATGCTCTGCCTTAAAAGTACCACTGGACACTTACCTGAAAGGCTGTGGTCCCTAAGTAGAGAGAACTTAGGTTAAATCAGCAAGGACAGGGCTCTGACACACTGTATACAACTCCCAAAGGTCTTTACTGATCTTAATGGACCAATGAAGAAACTTTCCTAAAACTACTAAACAACTGAGTTTCAATTATTTCAGTTATTACTAGAATAATTTTATGCCAAACTTCACAGCTGTTTTACATCTATTCCCCACTATTAAGACTCTCTAGATTCAGGATAAGACATCTAGGAACAAAGTCCAAAGAGAACAATAGTTACAAAAGGAAATAAAGAGATGTTATAAGAGGGTTTCATAAATACTCACCAAGATGGTGAATTTTCCACTAAGGATCTCAGAACGGAGAGGTTCCTCATGAGGTTTCAGCTTCACAATGCCCTCCTTCCTTCGTGTTTCCTAAAAATATAATAAGCAAGATAAATTAATATAAAAATACTGTATACTTATGACAGCTTTATGTAACCACCAAATCTCAGAGATAAGGGATTTTAGAAATCAGCTTACTGAAACATGAATTCCTTTGTAACCTTCCTCGAGGCCAACTGTTGGCAGAATTCTTGTCCAATGCTACCTTATCAGCCCCTCAGAGCTTAGGATCTTTCCTTTGAATGAGTGAGAAGCCTAACCCTGAAGACCAATCAATATATATCAATCATTAGAGTACAAAGCTAAACTTCTTAAACATGCAGCAGCACTGATATTAAAATATGCACCTAAACTGTCTGGAAGCATACATCCTAACATCTCATCCAGGCTTAGGCCTCTTCTGTCTTAAATAGGAGCCATCCCCCACTTAGTATCCTCTGCAACAATAGCTACCATGATCTCATTTTAATTCATCTTCAGCCAGATTCTTCAAGTTCACCCTCAGCTCCCTCAACACTCATTCAATCACATTCTCATTTCCTCCCAGTCTAACCATACCACCCAGAGCCCCTGCTCCAGTGACCAGGACCTTTCAGTCACTGAATCCAGTGCGCATCTTTAGTCCTCCTTTTAATAAGGTTGACCACTCACATTCTCTTTTTCCTAAGAGATTCTCTATTTTTTTTTTAATACTCTCTTGGTTTTTCTATTTCTTCAGCTACTCCTTCTAAGACTATTTTGTGGGCTTTTTATCATTCACTTGTTCACTCATTTCACTCACTGACTCATTCATTCATTCTGCCAATATTTATAGAGCAAATATTATGTGCCAGGCACTGAACTAAGTGTTAAGAACACTGTGGTGAATACAACAAACTAGGTCTTTGTTCACATTCTTCCCCAATTCATCCCCAAATCAAATTCAAATGCCTGCAGAGGCAAGGCAGCAAGTGAAGACAGTATGCAAGCTGGAATCACAGTAGAGTGTATGCCTTACCTAAACCATGAAAATTTAACTTAAACAAACAATAGTGAGAAAAAAGCAAAGAGTATGAAATGAGGTTCTGCTCTACACACATCCCCTACTCCTCACTCTCTCCCCAGATGCCCACCCCCATTCTCATGGCTCCAATATTTAGCTGCAATATTCTACTATGGTCACTCTAAGTCTCTACTTCCAGTCCAGCCTTCTTCCTCAAACCCTAGACTCATATCCCAACTGCTTGGAGGACATGTCGATTTGGCTATCCCACTGGCATTTCAACCTTAACATGGCCTACTCTGTTCACATACCTATACCCCTTCAGTGTCTCTTAATTAGTAAATGCCGCCACCATTTACCACCCTGTTGCCCAAGTCAGAGACCTGGAATCTACCACTCTTCTTTCCTCATACACCAATTCAAGTAACTCTGTTCTATCAATTTCACTTCTAGAATCTACCCACTTTTTCTCTATTCCCACTAACACTATGCTTAATGACACGACAATCATCTCTCTCCTAGCAAGTACAGCAGCCTTATAATGGATCTGTCTCCGCTATAGCCCTTCTGATCCATCCTCTAAAGCACAGTGAAAAAAATCTTTCCAGAAAGCATATCTGATCAACACATTTTGCTGTTTATACTGTCAATGAATTTCTCTGCCCTTAAGAAAAAGCAGATACTCTCTGATCTGGCCTTGTTTACCCCTGTTGCTCAATCTCCTGCCATACCCCCACCCCTACTGAGCATCTCCGCTCAGCTCAATTTCCCTCTTGCCACTAGGCATCTGAACTTGCTGTTCTTTCTCCCATACTCCCCCACTGTCCAATTCCTACTCACTCTTCTTACTTTAGAAGTCATTTCCTTCAGCAAAGCTTCCTCGAGTCTCCTAACTAAACGTGCTTTCCACAGAACACAGTTTTGCCCTATCATAGCTTTCCTATAATTCTTTGTGTACTCTCTCTTTCTAAACAGTAATCTCTGCACCTAGAACATAGTAGGTATATAATAAACAACTGTTGAATAAATGAGTATTGAACAAGATGATCCATAAAATGGGTGTAAGCGAGCTTTAGTCTTAAACTCATAAACTATATCCCAGTGCCTCTTATCCCCCTCTCCATTTTTTTTCTTTTAATTTATTTAGGGAGAGTCTAAATATCTTCAGAAGGATTTTCTGACTTCAAGGTAGGGCTCCTGGATACTGCTCCACTATTGTTTGTTTTCTTTTTTAATGGACTGGGGAGAAACACCATGTATACAGACTGGCAGAGACAACAGCAATATAGAGAGCCCAGGCACCACACAGCAGGTCCATCTCTGAGCTACGTACTCTGTAGGAGTGAAACAACTCAATGGCTCGAAGCACATCAAACTTCCGGGCCATGAGGAATTTGACGGCCACATTCCAAGAGAGGGGGGATACGTTGTACTGAACTGTCCACTTGTTAATCTCTTCAAGAAACTGCTTGGTGGCCTGTTTGAAAAAGAAAATAAAGAATAATTATTAGATAATATATTTACAGAAACAAAAAAATAAACAAGAAAAAAAAGACACTTTCTCCAAGCCCAAGCAAGTTTGAACCCCAAGACAGCCGGGAAAAACAAAAGTTGGAAACAGATCTGAAATCAGAAATTATTACAATTCATACAAATCAGTGAGGCCAGAAGCCAGAGCCAGGTTCAGAGAGCAGGGCTTACTTAGCGCAAGGATATATGAAGAAATAATGAGGGGGAAGAGCAAGGTTCCCAAATAAGATGCAAATTACTGGCCCCAAAGCAGAAAAACAGCAGTTTGTTGTCTGTGTTTTTCTTTAAAGGCTAAAAAAGAAGTAAAGGGCCCCTCTGAAGGATTATTGCATAATGCACAGGGCAGTAAAGCAGCCTCAGCTGCTGTTCTGGTCCCATAGGCTGGTCACACACAGTAAAGCAATTAGAAAATGGTTTTGGCTTTGGAATTAGCAATACTGTGGAGAGTAGCAAAACGATTACGCAGAATTTAATGAATCTAAAGGCCAACTGGTCTTTGCACTGCCTGACCTCACAGGACCTCTCTGTGCTTCATAAAGCAGCCCTCAAAACTGGACACTAGTGGCCAGAGGGTCATTAGCAGCTCCTCTGGACAGCGGTCTGAGGGAGGGGTGTGAAGGTGGAGAACCTGCTTTGGGGGAAGGGTGGGAAAGTTTCATTCTCACGGTTTAAGCCCAAACTGACAGGATGCCTACTTCATAACTGTTGCTGTCTTTTAATCCACGTTCTTTTATCCTGC
Organism: Capricornis sumatraensis; assembly: GCF_032405125.1. NCBI lineage: Eukaryota > Metazoa > Chordata > Mammalia > Artiodactyla > Bovidae > Capricornis > Capricornis sumatraensis. The sequence goes on along the minus strand of NC_091087.1, from coordinate 40,560,709 downwards.
CTCACCCTACTTCTCCTTATGTTTTAACCAGTCTCTGCTCTAGTCAAACCACTCTTCTCTTTCTTCATTTTAGAACAGGATTTACATCAGGATTTTTTGGCATGCATATTTTAAACTGCTAAACATTTCCTACACTGCTATTTGGTCCCTTCCAACCAGAAACTTCTCTCACATGTGGATCCAAAATATGACCAACTTGATGAGAATTCTGAGATTTAATTGATCAATCAACCCCACAGTTAAGATGTATTAATTAAACTATTATGTATTTAACTATTTGTTAATATCTAAAGGCCAACTGTTGTGCTACACATAAGGAATACAAAAATGAGGTTTGTTTCAAGAGGTATAAGACCAAACTATTATGTGACCACGGTCTCTAATTTTTCAGTTCAAAAATAGGCGAGAAAGGGTAACAGCAATGACCTATTCAGAGTCTTGGCAACAAGTTCTACCTTGCAAATACAATCCAAATTGCTACATACGTGTTTAAACAAATAGCAAACTACAGTCCTGGAAGAGTCAGCAATAGCTCATACCACAGCCCCAATTTCTAGGAAAGGAAAAAGGCACTTTACAAAGTGGAGCAAAATCTAAGAGGCTTGGGGCTGCATCTGAGCTTTAGAACCCTGCAGCTGAGGCAATATACCTCACATCAGCTGGCAAAGGAGGAAACCAGCAAAACTAATCAGACAAAGTGCATAAACAGAAAGAGCCAAGAAATAAAGGCTACGAAGAAAAGCTTTTACAATCACTTTGGCCCAGAACCACTTGAAGTCAGCCCAGAGAAATGAGTCCCAGAGAAGACAACAGCACAAACTTAGAATGCTCCCCCCGAAAACAGTTGGAGTTGCCTCTGTGGGATGAGTGGTTAGCATCAGAATGAGGAAAGACGGAAGAGAAAGTGGAGCATAAAGGTCCCAGAGACAAAACTTCAGGAAAACTGGAAGGTCCCAGGAGATTTTGTAAAGGCTATTTGTTTAACATATCATCTTTTAAAGCCAGCACTTCTGGATGTCTCTGAAGCTGCCTGTAGAATAAAACACCAGAATAACAGAATATATTTTTCCTCCTTTTCTAATAAAAACAATAAACAGACAAATCAATATTCAGGTGGGAGGGGAAAATACAATTGGATGACCAGGAGGTAATATGAACGCCACCTGTTTAGATGATTATTTTTTATTTCTTATACCCCAAATGAACTGACTCCTTGGAAAAGACCCTGATAGTGAGAAAGACTAAGCGCAAGAGAAGAAGCGGACGACAGAGGATGAGATGGTTGGATGGCATCACCAACTTAATGGACATGAGTTTGAGCAAACTCCAGGAGACAGTGATGGACAGAGAGGCCTGGCATGCTGCAGCTCAAGCGAAGAGTCGCCAAGAGTTGGACATGACCTAGTAACTGAACAACAACAAGAGACATACAGGTTTCACACACTTCCTTCAAGGTACCTATTGGCTTCCTTCTTATTAAACTAAGTTCTTTCAAGGTTCTTGATGTCGTGTAGCTTCCAAGAGCTGCTGCCTTGAGCTGACCTCTGTTCCCTGCTGGTCAGGATGTTATTCTTGGCTTTAAGCACGGGAACAATTCCTCCAGACTTGGCCTGACTAGGCTTTGCATGAAGAGTCCAGCGTCCAATAAACAGAGATGTGGTATTCACAGATACAAATACACACACACACCACCTGTTATGTTCAGCCTTGGATTCACTCTCCTGTATCCCCGCTCCTCTGGAGGAAGAGATGAACCTCTTACAGAAGCTAGAAAGGATGACCTTTCAACAACAGCCGCTCTCCAAACAGTTAATCAGATCTTTAACAGCCTCTCTCCAAATAGTTATCAGATCTCTCCCTCTGTTTAAGTAAGGATTTGTACAACCACTAAGGACAGACCAATTTGCGGTTCTGTTTGTTACCAGAAAAACAAGACCCAGATATTTTAATGAGCAGTACACTCTTCAGAAGGGATCACTGAAATTCCAGAAATTAATATTCAGTATATTTCCTGGTGAAAGAATGAACTAACCAAAAGGTGAGTCACAGCTTACAAAATACTTCAGCTCAAGGTCAATGGTTTGAATCTATCTAGGCTTATGAGTAACCACAAGTTATTAACATCTGGCGACTAAGGAGTGGTCACAGTTCAAACAGCCTTGGTCTTCCTCTGGGAAAAGGTCTGAACTGATGTGCAGAAAAACTAACCTTACCACTTATAACCTTCCTCAATCAACTCGTTCAGTATAGGTAAATTTGTTCAGCATAGTCAAAGCTTATTGTAGGGGAATTCCCTGGTGGTCCAGTGGCTGGGATTTCGTGTTCCCAGTGCAAGGGGCCTTAGGTTCAATCTTTGGTTGGGAGGCTAGATCCCACATACTGCAATTAAGACCTGGTGTAGCCAAATCAAAAAAAAAAAAAAAAAAAAAAGCTTACTGTAATTATATGCTTCTTTCTGAGTCTTTATTTCCTCATGAAAGGATACGGCTTGAATAAGACAATGGATAGGAAGCATTCACCACAGTACCTGGTACTTGGTAGGTAGTCTCTGAATGCATGTTCATTCTCCTTTTTTTCTTACTCCAGTCATTTCACACTAAAACTTCTTTCGACAGAGACAGAGCTCCTCAAAATCAAGTGACCACTGTTAATTCTCTTTAGCCTGAAGCAATTCAATCGCTCTAATCCTTTTTATCCAAAAGCATAAATTTAAATTGGAAATTTCCAATACGTGTTCAACTGCAAGACAAAAGTCTTTAAAGGAGCAACTTATCCTCATTCAGGGCTCTGTGACAACATAGAAAAAGCCAGATCCAGAGGTATTTATACCCTTGCTCCCAACTCTAAATGCTTTTGTCCCTACACTGGCAGCTCTGGAGATTAACACTGCCATCCTGAGCACAAATCCTTTTCAACAGCATCAAACTGATTTGAGAGTATTTCTCATCATAATACAGGAACAACTTTGTGCAGGGCAAACACATGCACTGAAGCAAAAAAAAAAAAAAAAAGGCACTGAATACCTAAATAAGAAAAGGGATTCTATATAAGACTCAGTGTCTGCCTTTCACCAAATGTGAGGTTACCTCTGTATTTTGGCAAATATGCCATTTCCCCATTAATTTCAGTGACAAATGCATTAGTAAATTTACCTTCCTCTTTTGCCTGTTTTCCCACCTTTCCTTCATTGTGAATTGTCTTGTTATGTCTGTTAATCCGTTTAGTCCATACAAATCTGCCAGGAAACAGAATCTGAACTAAAATACACTAGGTTGCTTTAATGCAACAAGGTGAAGCCTGTTGAATTTTCAAACTAATAACTACCATCTTCCCTTTAGCCCTCTGTTATTGTGTCAAACATGGAAATAAACCTAGTCTCCTTGAATTACTGTTTACTGGTTACTCTCAAATATTTTCATTTTATCAGGAAAATTTTGCCTTTTCTTAAAATGTGATTTTAAAAGAGCCAGTGTTTCCTTAAACAGGGTTTTACTGCATCTTGAAAGGAAAAAGTTCTAAGAACAACTTCTGATCTTATCATTTTATGAAATAATGTAATAAAGAAAATCTGCAAAGAAAAGGGAAAAGATCAATCAAAATCCCATCATTCCACAGCTGTTCTCATGTATTTTTTAATTTAAAAGTTAAAATCAACAGAAAAATACTACTAAATACATACTTTTTCAAGTTTATGTCCCTGCAACCACCTCACTCCGCCCCCCACCCCCCAACACACACACACATTTTGGGGAGAGGGAAGAAGAAAGTACACACTGTGTTAGTTCAGAGACTTGTTTCCTCCTGGCAACCTTCCATGACTAGCAGCAGTAGCATCTCCCTTCAAGGCAACAGCAGAGCAGAGCTCTTTCAGGCATCCACTCATGTGGTCAGTCAAGCATTTACAAGTATTTGCTGAGGAACTGCTTTGTGCTAGGGGCTTCCCTTGTAGCTCTGTCAGTAAAGAGTCTAACTGCTATGCAGGAGACCTGGGTCGGGATGATCCCCTGGAGAAGGAAATGGAAACCCACTCCAGTATTCTTGCCTGGAGAATCTCATGGACAGTGGAACCTGGCAGGCTACATACAGTCTATAAGTCGCAAGAGTCGGACACGATTGAGCGACTAAGCGCGTGCGTGCGCACGCACACACACACACACACACACACACACACACACACTTTGTGCTAATTAGTACAGTAGCTGTTCAGACATAACTCAGAGAGAAAAAGACCCATTCTGAGCAGGTTACAATCATTTAAACATGGAGACATGAATAGGTCAGCATCACATAGTTTAAGTTCTAAGATCTATGAACAGAGTACTGTAGGATTCAAACTCTCAGGAAAATTAAAAATAAATCTTTTTAAAAGAGTGCCTTGAAGGATGAGTAAAACTTTGCCAGGAAGATATAAGAATTATCATTGGAGAAAACAAAATACGTGTAAAAGCAGACTTCCCTGGTGGTTCAGAGGCTAAGACTGCACTCCCAGTGCAGGGGGCCCAGGTTCAACCCCTGGAGCCCACGTGCCACAACTAAGAATATGCACGCTGCAACTAAAAATCCCGAATGCTGCCACAAAAATCAAAGATCCCATGCGTCTCAACTGAGACCTGGCGCAGCCAGATAAATAAAAATAAACATCTTTTTTTTAATACAGTATTTTTTAAAAAAGAAAAGCAAGGTTTTTTTCTTTTTTAATGTGTAAAGGCTGAGTCATGAAGGAAAGGGGGTTACTGGGGGATACAGTGTAACTGTGTGCCCAGTGTATATGACACAGATTGGCAGAAGATGAGTTGACACAGAGGCTGAGCCACACAGAAAAGGTCCATAATTCTATACCCATGAAGGATTCAACAGAGATCTTTAAGAGAAGGGATGAAATAAGTTTAGTTCTCCTATCCCAGCTAAAAATGACTCTTCCAGCAGTGGGGAAGCCAGAGAGAAGGAGAAAATTGCAGTAGGGAGGGAAGTTCTGTTAAGGCAAGGACTGTGCTCACTCAGTTGTGTCCAACTCTTTGGATCCCATGGACTGTAGCCCACCAGGCTCTTCTTCCATGAGATTTCCCAGGCAAGAAGACTGCAGTGGGTTGCCATTTCCTCCTTGAGGGGATCTTCTCAACCCAAGAATGGAACCCACATCTGTGGCTCCCACACTGGCAGGTGGATTCTTCACCACTGAGCCACCAGGGAAGCCGAAGTCAAGGATCATATTTATTTTTATTCACTTAGCTCCTAGCACTGTGCCTGGCATAAATAAATATCTCTAATAATATCTAATAAATATGTATGATGAATAATGAACAACAGAACTCTAAACAATATTAACATTTAGAGGGCAGAGGAGGAAGAACTAAGGAACTTTTAAGATTCACTTTTAGAAGTACAAATGACCACTGAATATCAAAGAAATGTGAATGAAAAAACAAGAGCTGTCAGATATCCCCTACACACAAACATGCACAATTACCTACAGACTCAGATGGCTTTTATGCCATATTCCATTAAAGCTTCATGGTACAGATAACGCTCTTGTTGTAGAAACACCAATATAATAGAGAACAAATACATCATAACCAAAGACTCTTCCCAGGAATGAAAGACAGTTTAACACAAGGACATCTACCAGAGCAATCTTCTATATAAACAGATACTAATGGAGAAAAAGTATATAACCTTCTCAAGAGATGCTGAAAATGCACTGTATAAAATTCAACACCCATTATATATATATTTTTTAACTGAGCAAATTCCCTCGAGCCATAGAGGGATCAACTGCTGAGTTCATGTGCTGCAATGACTGAAGCCCACAAGCCTAGAGCTCACGCTCTACAGCAAGAGAAACCAGCACAATGAGAAGCCAGCACCTCAACTAGAGGAAGCCCAAGGGCAACAAAGACCCAGCGCAGCCATGAATACATACATAAAGTGTTAAAATAACACTTGAAAAAAAAAGAGAAACCTGATTCACAAAGACAAGACTTTAAAGAAGAGAATAAAATCCAGAACCGATCTCAAGTATATGTCGAATTTGTATACATAATTCTTGTGTATATATGATACAAGTGATATGTCAATTAACAGGAAAAGTGTATTATACGAATCTGTTCATACATGCATAAAGTATTCTGTAGAAGAATACAGCAGAAAAAAAAAAAACCGATAATATTGATCATCTCTGAGGAGAGGAAATGAACTGAGACTAGGAAATAGGGTAAACTATAAACTTTCACATCTTTTAAACTAAATCTGGATTGAATCCAGGTCTCCCGTGTTGCAGGCAGATTCTTTACCATCTAGCCACCACGGAAGTCAGACCTAGTCAAAAAGTAAATAAAATTTATAGATATTAAAAGATAAAAAGGGACACCATTTTCTTCTATCAACTGATGACAGTTTATAAGATTGACATATACAGTATTGACAAGAACATGGGGGAATTCCTTGCTGGGCCAGTGATAGAACTTGGTGCTTTCACTGTGGGGACCTGGGTTCAATTCCTGGCCTGGGAACTAAGACCCAGCAAGTGGCACAGGGCAGCCAAAAAAAAAAAAAGAGAGAATGTAAGAAATGAATGCTTTCACCCAATGTGGCAACTATATAATTTATAACACTTTTTAAAAATCAATTTGGCACTTATCTAGCATAGTTTCAAAAGAGCAAACCTTATGACCCACACAATCACTTCCAGAAATCCACTGTACAGAAATATAAACATGAATTGTAAAAGACAGATACACACAGAGTTGTTCCTAATATTTTGCCATTAGAAATAATGCTGCAATGAATACCAGACCAACGGTTATTTACTGCAGCACTGTTTCTAATGACAAAATGTTAGAAATAACCTAAATGACCAATAATAAATAAGGTAATGAATAAATTATGCAATGTTCACACACAGAACCACCACATACCCAAAGTACATCAGTTTTCTGTTAAAAAGACAAAGACACCACAAACATGGCATCAATCTGTAAAACACAGAACCAAACACCTTTTATCCTTTGTTCCATGCTAATACTTTTCTTTCAGAAAAAAAAAAGGAAAAATATGTATGAATTTCAAATCAATCCAAAATAGTTCTATTTGCTTACTTAAATTACTACCAATGTTACTTAAATTATACTATAATTACTGCCACCAAAAACTTTAAATGAAAACAAGATACTCCGATGGCAGCCTGCCAAAATTCCTAACCAAAAAAAAAACATGGCTAGAAATGAAAACCAAATCTGTGCAGCCATTCCAAACTATAAGTGGTCCTCATTTTAAATGCAATAACTGACCTTTTCATTTATTTTTTAAAAAGAAAAATACATAACTTTTTCCCATAAAAAAGTGAACTTACCACAGATCAATTAACCAAGTAAAAAGCTGTTAACATCTCAGTGATTTATCAAAAAGTGGAAACAGTGACAGATTTTATTTTATTGGGCTCCAAATTCACTTCAGAAAGTGACTGCAGCCACAAAATTAAAAGACACTTGCTCCTTGGAAGAAAAGCTATGACAAACCTAGACAGTGTATTAAAAAGCAGAGATATCACTTTGCTGACAAAGGTCCGTTACAGTCAAAGCTATGATTTTTCCAGTATGTACAGATGTGGGAGTTGGACCATAAAGAAGACTGAGCGCCAAAGAATTGATGCTTCTGAATTGTGGTGCTGGAAAAGACTCTTGAGAGTCCCTTGGACAGCAAGGAGATCAAATCAGTCAATCCTAAAGGAAATCAACCCTGAATATTCACCGGAAAAACTGATGCTGAATCTGAAGCTTCAATCCTTTGGCCACATGATGCAAAGTGCAGACTCATTGGAAAAGACCCTGATGCTGGGAAGACTGAGGGCAGGAGGAGAAGATGGCAACAGAGAATGGGATGTTTGGATGGCATCACAGACTCAACAGACATGAGTTTGAGCAAACTCAAGGAGACAACATGCTGAAGCCTGGCATGCTACAGTCCATGGGGTCGCAAAGAGTCGGACACAACTTAGTGACTGAACAACAACAACTTCTAGTCTACCTCCCACGGGGGTCAGTTCTAGGATCATTCTTATAGCAGTTGAAAAATACAAGAGGCAACAGAGGTGGTGCCTGCAATCAGACCTGCTTCACTTTCTCTTTTAAGTACTTACAATGCACTCAAGTCTGATTTCTATTCACTTTTCCTTCATTGTCCTTATTTATTTTCTCTATTTCAATGGATCAAACTTTAAAAAAAATTAGTTTCACTTTCATTCGATTTTTATTTTTAATGCTTTCTTTCAAAAAGTCAGAGAAACTATGGGATACTTTAATGTCTCTAAATTTTGATTCCTTGGGCCTTAGCTATAATGAATTCTGTATTTCACATTTCCTAATATATAAAACATAACATACAATTCTTAAGTCCATATATTCAAATAGATAGAATTGATGCTTTTGAACTGTGGTGTTACAGAAGACTCTTCAGAGTTCCTTGGACTGCAAGGAGATCCAACCAGTCCATTCTGAAGGAGATCAGCCCTGGGTGTTCTTTGGAAGGAACGATGATAAAGCTGAAACTCCAGTACTTTGGCCACCTCATGCAAAGAGTTGACTCATTAGAAAAGACTCTGATGCTGGGAGGGATTGGGTGCAGGAGGAGAAGGGGACGACAGAGGATGAGATGGCTGGATAGCATCACCGACTCGATGGACATGAGTTTGAGTGAACTCCGGGAGTTGATGATGGACAGGGAGGCCTGTTGTGCTTTGATTCATGGGATCGCAAAGAGTCAGACACAACTGAGAGACTGAACTGAACTAAGACATTTCTACCTTCCAGTGGTTCCCCAGTTTTCTCTAGCAATATGAAGACACAGTAAATGTAATTTGTTTATAAAAGATAAGTCATTAACAGCAATCTGGAGAACAGTAATGTGGGAACCCACAATCAGTGACTTAAAACCGCTTAGAATCTTGCACAGTGGATATTCAAATTTTTTCTTACTTTTTTTTCTTGGCCATGGCATGCGGGATCTTAGTTCTCCCACCAGGGATTGAACCTGTGCCCCCTGCAGGAAGCATAGAGTCTTAACTGACGGACCGCCAGGAAGTCCTGAAATTTTTCTTACTTTAAAGATATCCCCACATCAGCAGTTGTCTCTATTCTGGTATTCATGTGTTAAACTATATAAAATCTCTTTCTTGGGACTCCCCTGGTAGTTCAGCAGTTAAGAATCCTCTTTGCAATGCAGGGGATGTGGGTTCGATCCCTGGCTGGGAAACTAAGATCCTACATACTGCATGGTGCGGCCAAAATAATTAATTATTTAAAAATCTCTTTCTTTCACTCATTAAGAGACCAAAGAAACCTCAAATTCAAAGGCCTACAAATCCCATCAAAAGTGCTGAGTCCAGATAACCAGGAGAGAAGGGCTAACACCATCTTCCTCATAAAACCACATGGGACTGGTTCTGCAATTCAGACTCTTCCATCTATTAATCAAGCATTGTGCAAGAACCAAAAAGAATAAAAACTAATTGCTAGTAAAGGATTAACATCACAATGGGAACTGAATAGCAAGAAACCTAAAGCAGGGCTGACCAAGCAAAGCTTCCCATAAGAGTCCAAAGCTTCAAGCAATAATGAAGAACCAGAGCTAACTGAGTTATTAAACATGATGAAAAGCTCCTCAACATTAGTAACTTCCTACCAGGAGAAGTGAAGTCCTAGGGTTTATCAGCACTCCAACAGTCAAGCATGAAGGCCTCAGACCAGGAATAGCTGTTCACCAATTCCCAATGAACAAAAAATGTTCTATTCTTTTCAAAGTGCTCTTTCTGTCTTCCCTAGCTCATGGTTCCCTTCATAAGTAGGGAGCATGGGTCACATATTACAGTAAAGAAGGCAATTCAATCCATTCCTTTTTTTACAGCAAGACTCTGCCCCTCCCCGTTCACAGAGGCCAAAGAGTGTGGTCCAGCAAGAAGCAACCACTTGAGAAGCATTTAACATGCTCCAAAGAAGGAACTGTACACACATCATGTGTGTGCTCAGCTGCTTCAGTTGTGTCTGACTCTTTAGGACCCTACGAATGGTAGCCTGCCAGGATCCTCCGTCCATGGGATTCTCCAGCCAAGAATACTGGAGTAAGTTGCCATGCCCTCCTCCAGGGGATCTTCCTGACCCAGCAATTGAACTCCTACATCTCCTGCATTGGCAGGCAGGTTCTTTACCACTAGCACCACCTAGGAAGCCTGGAATATATCATATTCAACCACTTAAAGAAATCAAAGCACATAGAGCCTAAGCAAGCTGTTCAAGGCCACTCAACTAATAAATGGCATAGGTGAGGTTTTGAGGCTTGAATTCAAAACTTTTCAAATCCTACAGTCTTTCTACCCACCAAGTGGCCTTGAGAAATACTGGATACACATCATTCATCTCATCAGCATATATATCATATCAGCAGTTCCCAACCTTTTTGGCACCAGGGACCGGTTTTGTGGAAGACAAGTGTTCACCTCCTGCTATGTGGCCTGCTTCCTAACAGGCCACAGACCAGTACTGGCTGGGACATTACCTGAAATACATATTATGACATATATAGTATGTCATGTGTTTGTGCACAAAATTACTCTGGAAGGATATATAATAAACTGGGAACACTGGTTGTCTCAGAGGAGAACTAGGTGGCTGAGAGATATGGCAAGAGGGAGGCTATTTACCAAATTCTCCTCTGTACCTTTTTAAGTTTAAATCATGTGACTATATTATCTACCCCCAAAATAAAATATATTCATTTTATATAGTCTTTAACTAAAATATATATAATAAGGTTATCTGAACACAATGCCACCAAATGATGAGTTTGTTGATAGTCTAATAGTCTTCCTATCAAGGCCAAAGATGATGAGTTAGGGAGCTCTACAAAGGGATAAAGGCTTATAGCTGCTTTTTGGAACCTTCAGTACTAAACAGAAGAACCGACTCACTGAAAAAGACTCTGATGCTAGGAAAGATTGAAGGCAAAGGAGAAGGGGGTGGAAGAGAATGAGATGGTTAGATAGCAACACCAGCTCAAGGGATGGGACTTTGAGCAAACTCCAAGAGATAGTGGAGGAAAGAGGAGGCTGGTGTGCTATAGTCCATGGGGTTGCAAAAGTTGGACACAACTTAGTGACTGAACAACAACAAGCACTAAACAGGATGTTTCAAGGCACTGCAGAATTGTGCCACATTCGCTTTCCTGATGGAGGCCTCTGCCAAAAGCATGTTTACTAAACACAAGCTGGCATCTCTCCTCTCAGGCTTAAATACCACTTTCCAGACAACAGTTATCAAAGAGGATGAAGAACTCCCAGAGACAATGGAGGAAATAATTCCACAAGAAAATAAGGAAGCAAACATTTCTAAATTGTCATAGGAAAAAATTCATGTCCAGAGGTTGAGGGGCAGAAGAATATAACACAGGCAAGAAACACAGGAAAATTAAACAAAACAGAAATCTGGAGAATAAACAGGAAGCTCCTCATCATCAACAAGAGCAAAGCCACCCATGTTTCCAGGGGGAAACAGGGGTTGCGGGGACTGGGGGTGAGTACATAATTGGTCACTCTCCATAAGGACAAACCCAAAGGCAGCCTGCCAACTGCTACCCATTCTAGCTGGTTAATAAGAGGGTGAACTACACAACCAGAAGAACCTGGAATGTATTTCTAGAGAAAAAAAAAGTCCAAAGGATTTGTGGTACCCAGGCGATGGGGGAGGTCTTTAGTAACAATTATCTCTTCTTCCAATTGCTGGCTGAAGCATCAGAGAAGAAAGGAGGATGTGAATGACTATCAGTAAATCAGATATGCCAGATCCTGCTGGAACATTCCTCTCCTTTCCCTCCTCCCAACCCTGGCTTACTTCTATTCACCCTTTATTTGTTGTTTGTGTTCAGTTGCTCAGTCGTGTCCAACTCTTTGCAACCCCATGGACTGCAGCACACCAGGCTTCCCTGTCCTTCACCATCCCCCAGAGCTTGCTCAAACTCACGTCCATAGAGTCGGTGAAGCTATCGTCCTCTGTCACCCCCTTCTCCTCCCGCCTTCAATCTTTCCCATCATCAGGGTCTTTTCTAATGTGTCAGTCTAAATCCCACTTCTTCATCCTGGAAGTTTTCACTGTCTTCCACCCACGCACACAGTATTATAAAAGCTATTGTCTACCTGCTCCTGTTGGCCTGGAAGCTTAGGGAGGTGCAAGGCCCAAGTCTCGCATGCTCACAGATGCATCCGCAACACCACAGTGCATGGCACCACTCTGATGAGTGAACGTATGAATGATGGGCTCTCAGCTTGCTAAAAGAGTGTTGCTGACAGGGAGTATGAAGAACATATTCGTCTGAATGCTTGCTGATCTGATTCTGAGAGTTTAAAACTGAAAACTGAGTGAGAAAAATTCCTGGATAAAACTGGCAAAGAATATCAGGAATGACATAAGGAAAGCAATGAGAGAGGAAACTATGAAGTCACAAAAGAAAATATCTGAATATTAAATTGCCGCTATCTTAAGACATCTAGGGAACTTCCTGGTGGTCCAGTGGTTAGGACCTCATGCTTCCACTGTGGAGGGCAGTTCAGTCCTTCAGTGGGGAATTGAGATCCTGCAAGCCATGGAGAGTGACCAGAAAATAAACAAATAAAAAGGACTGAAGAAAAGAGAAAATGTAAAGGAATAAAGGAGGTTTGTTATTTTTTTAAAAAAGACATCTATAGGAGAGATGCTCAAAATAAGTTAAAGTTTACAAATTTTATGAAGACATGGTTCCTACTCATGAAAATCTGAGTTTAATGAATTTGTGAATGCTATATGCCAATGGATGGGCAAATCTCACTCAAATCTTTTTTACACATGTAATTTATTTATTTTTGGCTGTGCTGGGTCCTTACTGCTACATAGGCTCTTCTCTAGTTGCAGTGAGCTGCGGCTACTCTTTAGCTCTGGTGCATGGGCTTCTAATCGTGGCAGCTTCTCTTGTTGCAGAGCACAGGCTCTAGGGCGTGCAGGCGTCAGCAGTTGTGGCTCCTGGGCTCCAGAGTATAAGTTCAACAGTTGTGGTACACGGACTTAGTTGTTCCTTGGCATGTGGAATCTTCCCAGATCAGGGATCAAACCTGTGTCCCCTGCATTAGCAGGCAGATCGTTTACCACTGAGCCACCAAGAAAGACCTCTCATTCAAATCTTAAAGGGGAAAGTGGGATGGCAATGTGTCCCAAATGATATTCCGCAGTAGAAATTCATCAGTCACATTAGAGAATTTCTGAATGAGAATCAAAGGGTTATGGACATGGTAGAGCTGCTAGAGTACCCTTCAGCCTGCTCAATGATGGTGAATATAGATTATTTTTCTGATTGAGATCCCTCAATTGGCATGGTAATAGTCATGTTAGAGATAGGAAACTTCAAGCTTCTCATCACTGGCTAGGTATCAAATTTATCCTAAAAGGAGGTAGGAGGTTGAAAATCTGATAAAACCTTGCTGACAGCTTTGTTCTAAAAAGATGAGGGAACTACTATACCAGATTTAATCCAGACCAAGAAGATAAACTAACAGAAAAACTAAGAGGGTCTCAAAGAGCAAGTAACCATGCGATCTTGGAAAGTCTGATGACCAAGGGGCTTCTGGCTTGGTGAACACAGAGACTGTGGGAGAGTGGCGCACCTGGGCTTGGAGGGGCATGGGCGCACCATCTGCCTTTCCACGTACCTTGCCCTGCGCTTCTCTTCCATCTGGCTGTTCCTGTGTTTTTGTAATAAATACAAGTGTCAAATCACTGTGCTGTACACCTGCAAATAATGTAATCTTGTTTGTCAACCATACTTCAATAAAAAAAGAAACAGAAAAAAAAAGTTTGACAGCCAGCTGTCAGAAGGATGCAGTAGAGAACAAGTCCTAGATATGGCACCAGTAATCCTGGGTTAAAGACCCAGTTCTGCCACAGCTACGGGCCCTCAAGCCAGTCAAAACTCTTCATGCCGAAACTTCCTCATTCAAAGAAGGGTAACACCCACCTACTTCACACGGTCCAATAATGGGCTCTCGGAAGGCATTATGTAAACCCTACTACACATCAGTAAGTAACACGAAACCATTAACAAAAATAGTTGTTAACAACAGCAAATACTTATTGGGTACTGAGCTCTAACCACCAGTCAGATACTTAGTTTTACAGGGATTGTGAGGTCCTCTCAATGGCTTTAGGAGGTGGCTACTCTCATTATCCCCGTCTTACAGTCAAGAAAACTAAGATTTCCAACTGTTATGTAACATGCCCAAGAGCCCCAAACGAACCTGACTCAGAATTCAGGTTTTCTGACTCTAGGAAGTTCACTTACACTCCAGGCTTCCCTGTCCTTCACTATCTCCTGGAGTTTGCTCAAATTCATGCCCACTGAGATGGTGATGCCATCCAACCATCTCACCCTCTGTCACCCTCTTCTGCCCTCAGTTTTTCCCACCATCAGGGTCTTTTCCAGTGAGTCAGCTCTTCACATCAGGTGACCAAAGTATAGGAGCTTCAGCTTCAGCATCATTCTCTCCAATGAAGATTCAGGGTTGACTTCCTTTACGGTTGACTACTTTCATCTCCTTGCTGCCCAAGAGACTCACAAGAGTTTTCTCCAGCCCCACAGTTTGGGTCCAGCTCAAACATGCGTACATGACTACTGGAAAAACCGTAGTATTTACTATATGGACCTTTGTTGGCAAAGTGATATCTCTGCTTTTTAATATGCTGTCTAGGTTTGTTCCAAGGACCAAGCGTCTTTTAATTTTGTAGCTGCAGTCACTGTCTGCAGTGATTTTGGAGCCCCCCAAAATAAAATCTGTTGCTGCTCCCACTTTTTCCCCATCTATTTGCCATCAAGTAATGCGACTGTGTGCCATGATCTTAGTTTTTTGAATGCTGAGTTTTAAGCTGGCTTTTCACACTCTTCTTTCACCCTCATCATGAGGCTCTTTAGTTCCTTTTTGCTTTCAAGATATAGATTTCACAAAATTAAATCTATAACCTAAAACTCTAGAGAGAAAAGAGTTGCTGGTATTTTTTAAAGAAATTCTCAAAAGTGAGATTGTGACAATCAATTGTGCAATTAGTTGTGAATTATACCAATTCAAATTTAAAATAAGAAAAGCTAAAATAAAAAACACAGTAGTATGGTTGCACAGCATTCTCCAATGAGTACAGATGTTAAAAGCACTCCCACCAACACACACATGGACAAAGAAGAGGGCAGAGGAAAAAAAAGATTACAAAGAGTGGTGGTTCTGACCTAAAGGAAAAGTGCCAAAAAATTCATAGCCCAGAATGAGCCAAGGTCCATTAATAAAACTAAAAAGATACCAAAAAGAGCTTTATGACAACTGTCCAGATCAACTCCTATTTCTTTCATTTCTCTATCAACAACTACAACCTCCAACCTGAAGAGAGGAAGAACAAGCCTTGTGGAAAGCAAGAGCTGAAGCTCAAAGTAATAGAGCCTCTAATTATTGTAAAGCAGTTCAAGCCTCCATACCTACAAAACCTGACAATCCTGGGAATTCTAGGGGAGCCTGATGAACATCTGCTATAGAACTTAATGGATGAGAAAAGCATCAAAGCCCGAGGATGAGCGAACGAAGCCCTAATTTCAAGATGGGGCATCTACTGAGGGCTACAAAAGTTACCAGTCCCTGACAATTTTACTTCAATTCTTGGCGAACTGCACAACTGATCTTTCTTTCACATACACACACACACCTAGCGCTGGCCAACATTTTTTCTTTTAAAGTTGGCTTTGAGGAGTTCCCTGGCGGTCCACTGATTAGGGCTTGGTGCTTTTGCTTTGACTGCTGGGGCCCAAGTTTGACCCCTGGTCAGGAAACTAAGATCCCACAAACTGAGTGGTGAGGTCAAAAAAATAAAGTGGGCTTTGAGCTTTTAGGCAGGGGAATACTGATCACCAGAAGCAACTTACTGAAAACGAGTCTTTAAAGAAAGAATACACTAGACTGAAAAGTAATGAATGTACTCTTTAGCAGTGATACTCAAAAGTGACATCTTGTAGCCAAGTAGCAGTGGAGTCACCAAGAAGTCAGACATGCAGACCACAGGCCTCACCACAGTTAATCAGAATCCCCATGTTAACAAGGTCCTAGACGATTCTTCTGTGTGATTCAGTTTGAAAATCACTGATGTACAAAACAGATCTACTTTTAGCAAGGCATCTGATGAGCATTTCATGCTATCTTTGTGGACAGAAAGATTTCCTTCTATTAATTTCTGTAAATTTGCCAATCAAAATGTTAAGCAGGACTCCCCTGGTGGTTAAGAATCTGCCTGCCAATGCAGGGGACAGGGTTCACTCTCCAATCTGGGAAGATTCCACATGCCAAAGGGCAAATAATAAGCCCATGCACCACAACTACTGAGCCCACAAATACTAAAGCTCACATGCCCAGAGTCTGTACTCTGCAACAAGAGACGCCACCCAATGAGAAGTCTGAGCGCTGCACCTAGAGACAGCAGCCTCCGCTTGCAACAACTACAGAAAGACCGCACAGCAACGAAGATCCAGTGCAGCCAGAAATAAGTTTAAAAATGTTAAATGTTAATCAGTTGACTACTTATTTAATTTGCTAATAACCCTACTAAGTGGGCATTATTATCTGTAATTTGCAGATATCCATAGTAGCAAAGATTAAATTGTTTCAAGGATTTCATATATATTAACTTATTTAATCCTCATAACAATTCTTTACTGGAGTTACCTACATTTTACATATGATGAAACTAAGGCAAAAAGGGATTAAGCTGGTTACTCATAATCATGCAGAACTTATCGTACAGTTCTTAACCACTTCTTTCTACAGCCAAGTGTACTGCCACAGTGGGGATTATGCCAAACCCTGCGAGAAACAATAAACAATTATACCCAAAGACAGTCAATTTTTTAAAAAATGAGTGGGACCTGAGGTGGGGGATTTTAAAGGTTATTAAAAAAAAAAAAGATGTTAAAGAATTCTTTGAAAGAAGGGAGACAGACTAATGTTTATTGAGAGCCTACAGTATGCTTGCTAACCCATGAGTCAAGCACTTTGCATCCATGTTGTTTATATTCAACTTTTCCAATGGCAGGTATTGAGACATTTTATGTTTGAGGAAATGGAGGCCCAGACAAGTTAAGTACTTTGCCAACTCACACTACTCCTGATGATACAACCAAGATTCCAAAACCAAGTCTGACTGTAAAGCTCACACTCTGTCCCTTGATTTGCCCTACATCCCTCCCTGGCCTGGTCCCACTGCTATAAATGACCTAGATGGGGGCACTGGGTCAGGTTGACCATGTAAGAGGAGAGCTAAGCTTAGACAACAAACATATTGTAAAAGAGAAAACAGATCTAAAAGATCAAAACAGGATAGAACAATGGGCTAGAATGGTACTCAGAAGTGAAGCTTTGGGGTCTGACAGACAAGGGTTTGAATAACAGGTTCTAGCACTTAGTGTTTAGAATGCAAGCAAGTTACTTCTTTGAGCCTTAAAGACTCCACACCTTTAAAAAGGGAGTAATAGGACTTCCCTTGGAGAAGGCAATGGCACCCCACTCCAGTACCCTTGCCTGGAAAATCCCATGGACAGAGGAGCCTGGCAGGCTGCAGTCCATGGGGTCGCTAAGAGTTGGACACAACTGAGCGACCTCACTTTCATTTTTCACTTTCATGCACTGGAGAAGGCAATGGCACCCCACTCCAGTACTCTTGCCTGGAGAATCCCAGGGACGGGGGAGCCTGGTGGGCTGCCATCTATGGGGTCGCACAGAGTCGGACAAGACTGAAGCGACGCAGCAGCAGCAGCAGCAGCAGGACTTCCTGGTGGTACAGCAGATAAGAATCCAACTGCCAGACAGGGATTCGATCCCTGGCCTGGGAAGATCCCACATGCCCTGAAGCAACTAAGCCCATGCATCACAACTACAGAGCCCACGCTCTACAGCCCCTCAGCCCCAACTACTGAAGCCCCCGTGCCTAAAGTCCATGCTCCGCAACGAGAGAAGCCCCTGCTTGCTGTAACTAGAGAAAGCCCCCGGAAATGAAGCAGTGAAGACCCAGTATGGCCAAAAATAAAAATAAATCAAACAAACAAAATGGGAGTCACACTCCCACAGAACTGGTGTAAGAGGGAAGAAAAAGTAATATTTGTAAAGTTTTTGACTC